>NC_133130.1:98067603-98671741 GCF_048418815.1 Hemitrygon akajei | reverse complement strand
GAGGGGAGTTAGAGGTCAGCTTAGGGTTTAGGGTCAGGGATGAGGGGAGTTAGAGGTCAGCTTAGGGTTTAGGGTCAGGGATTTGAGGGAGTTAGAGGTCAGCTTAGGGTTTAGGGTCAGGGATTTGAGGGAGTTAGAGGTCAGCTTAGGGTATAGGGACAGGGATGTGAGGAGTTAGAGGTCAGCTTATTGTTTAGGGTCAGGGTTGAGGG
Source organism: Hemitrygon akajei (assembly GCF_048418815.1). Taxonomy (NCBI): domain Eukaryota; kingdom Metazoa; phylum Chordata; class Chondrichthyes; order Myliobatiformes; family Dasyatidae; genus Hemitrygon; species Hemitrygon akajei. The sequence goes on along the minus strand of NC_133130.1, from coordinate 98,671,529 downwards.
GAGTTAGAGGACAGCTTAGAGTTTAGGGTCAGGGATGAGGGGAGTTAGAGGTCAGCTTAGGGTTTAGGGACAGGGCTGAGGGGAGTTAGAGGTCAGCTTAGGGTTTAGGGTCAGGGATGTGAGGAGGTAGAGGTCAGCTTAGGGTTTAGGGTCAGGGATGAGTGGAGTTAGAGGTCAGCTTAGGGTTTAGGGTCAGGGATGTGAGGGAGTTAGAGGTCAGCTTAGGGTTTAGGGTCAGGGATGAGGGGAGTTAGAGGTCAGCTTAGTGTTTAGGGTCAGGGATGAGGGGAGTTAGAGGTCAGCTTAGGGTTTAGGGTCAGGGATGAGGGGAGTTAGAGGTCAGCTTAGGGTTTAGGGTCAGGGATGAGGGGAGTTAGAGGTCAGCTTAGGGTTTAGGGTCAGGGATGAGTGGAGTTAGAGGTCAGCTTAGGGTTTATGGTCAGGGATGAGGGGAGTTAGAGGTCAGCTTAGGGTTTAGGGTCAGGGATGTGAGGGAGTTAGAGGTCAGCTTATGGTTTAGGGTCAGGGATGAGGGGAGTTAGAGGTCAGCTTAGGGTTTAGGGTCAGGGATGAGGGGAGTTAGAGGTCAGCCTAGGGTTTAGGGTCAGGGATGAGGGGAGTTAGAGGTCAGCTTAGGGTATAGGGACAGGGATGTGAGGAGTTAGAGGTCAGCTTATTGTTTAGGGTCAGGGATGAGGGGAGTTAGAGGTCAGCTTAGGGTTTAGGGACAGGGCTGAGGGGAGTTAGAGGTCAGCTTAGGGTTTAGGGTCAGGGATGTGAGGAGTTAGAGGTCAGTTTAGGGTTTAGGGTCAGGGATGAGTGGAGTTAGAGGTCAGCTTAGGGTTTAGGGTCAGGGATGAGGGGAGTTAGAGGTCAGCTTAGGGTTTAGGGTCAGGGATGTGAGGGAGTTAGCGGTCAGCTTATGGTTTAGGGTCAGGGATGAGGGGAGTTAGAGGTCAGCTTAGGGTTTAGGGTCAGGGATGAGGGGAGTTAGAGGTCAGCCTAGGGTTTAGGGTCAGGGATGAGGGGAGTTAGAGGTCAGTTTAGGGTTTAGGGTCAGGAATGAGGGGAGTTAGAGGTCAGCTTAGGGTTTAGGGTCAGGGATGAGGGGAGTTAAAGGTCAGTTTAGGGTTTAGGGACAGGGATGTGAGGAGTTAGAGGTCAGCTTAGGGTTTAGGGTCAGGGATGAGGGGAGTTGGAGGTCAGCTTAGGGTTTAGGGACAGGGCTGAGGGGAGTTAGAGGTCAGCTTAGCGTTTAGGGTCATGGATGTGAGGAGTTAGAGGTCAGCTTAGGGTTTAGGGTCAGGGATGAGGGGAGTTAGAGGTCAGTTTAGGGTTTAGGGTCAGGGATGAGGGGAGTTAGAGGTCAGCTTAGGGTTTAGGGTCAGGGATGTGAGGGAGTTAGAGGTCAGCTTAGGGTTTAGGGTCAGGTATGAGGGGAGTTAGAGGTCAGCGTAGAGTTTAGGGTCAGGGATGAGGGGAGTTAGAGGTCAGCTTAGGGTTTAGTGACAGGGCTGAGGGGAGTTAGAGGTCAGCTTAGGGTTTAGGGTCAGGGATGAGGGGAGTTAGAGGTCAGCTTAGGGTTTAGGGTCAGGGATGAGGGGAGTTAGAGGTCAGCTTAGGGTTTAGGGTCAGGGATGAGGGGAGTTAGAGGTCAGCTTATGGTTTAGGGTCAGGGATGATGGGAGTTAGAGGTCAGCTTAGGGTTTAGGGACAGGGCTGAGGGGAGTTAGAGGTCAGCTTAGGGTTTAGGGTCAGGGATGAGGGGAGTTAGAGGTCAGCTTAGGGTTTAGGGTCAGGGATGAGGGGAGTTAGAGGTCAGCTTAGGGTTTAGGGTCAGGGATGTGAGGGAGTTAGAGGTCAGCTTAGGGTTTAGGGTCAGGGATGAGGGGAGTTAGAGGTCAGCTTAGGGTTTAGGGTCAGGAATGAGGGGAGTTAGAGGTCAGCTTAGGGTTTAGGGACAGGGATGTGAGGAATTAGTGGTCAGCTTAGGGTTTAGGGACAGGGCTGAGGGGAGTTAGAGGTCGGCTTAGTGTTTAGGGACAGGGATGTGAGGAGTTAGAGGTCAGCTTAGGGTATAGGGACAGGGATGTGAGGAGTTAGAGGTCAGCTTAGTGTTTAGGGTCAGGGTTGAGGGGAGTTAGAGGACAGCTTAGAGTTTAGGGGCAGGGATGAGGGGAGTTAGAGGTCAGCTTAGGGTTTAGGGACAGGGCTGAGGGGAGTTAGAGGTCAGCTTAGGGTTTTGGGACAGGGATGTGAGGAGTTAGAGGTCAGCTTATTGTTTAGGGTCAGGGTTGAGGGGAGTTAGAGGACAGCTTAGAGTTTAGGGTCAGGGATGAGGGGAGTTAGAGGTCAGCTTAGGGTTTAGGGACAGGGCTGAGGGGAGTTAGAGGTCAGCTTAGGGTTTAGGGTCAGGGATGTGAGGAGGTAGAGGTCAGCTTAGGGTTTAGGGTCAGGGATGAGTGGAGTTAGAGGTCAGCTTAGGGTTTAGGGTCAGGGATGTGAGGGAGTTAGAGGTCAGCTTAGGGTTTAGGGTCAGGGATGAGGGGAGTTAGAGGTCAGCTTAGTGTTTAGGGTCAGGGATGAGGGGAGTTAGAGGTCAGCTTAGGGTTTAGGGTCAGGGATGTGAGGAGTTAGAGGTCAGCTTAGGGTTTAGGGTCAGGGATGAGTGGAGTTAGAGGTCAGCTTAGGGTTTAGGGTCAGGGATGAGGGGAGTTAGAGGTCAGCTTAGGGTTTAGGGTCAGGGATGTGAGGGAGTTAGCGGTCAGCTTATGGTTTAGGGTCAGGGATGAGGGGAGTTAGAGGTCAGCTTAGGGTTTAGGGTCAGGGATGAGGGGAGTTAGAGGTCAGCCTAGGGTTTAGGGTCAGGGATGAGGGGAGTTAGAGGTCAGTTTAGGGTTTAGAGTCAGGAATGAGGGGAGTTAGAGGTCAGCTTAGGGTTTAGGGTCAGGGATGAGGGGAGTTAAAGGTCAGTTTAGGGTTTAGGGACAGGGATGTGAGGAGTTAGAGGTCAGCTTAGGGTTTAGGGTCAGGGATGAGGGGAGTTGGAGGTCAGCTTAGGGTTTAGGGACAGGGCTGAGGGGAGTTAGAGGTCAGCTTAGCGTTTAGGGTCATGGATGTGAGGAGTTAGAGGTCAGCTTAGGGTTTAGGGTCAGGGATGAGGGGAGTTAGAGGTCAGTTTAGGGTTTAGGGTCAGGGATGAGGGGAGTTAGAGGTCAGCTTAGGGTTTAGGGTCAGGGATGTGAGGGAGTTAGAGGTCAGCTTAGGGTTTAGGGTCAGGTATGAGGGGAGTTAGAGGTCAGCGTAGAGTTTAGGGTCAGGGATGAGGGGAGTTAGAGGTCAGCTTAGGGTTTAGTGACAGGGCTGAGGGGAGTTAGAGGTCAGCTTAGGGTTTAGGGTCAGGGATGAGGGGAGTTAGAGGTCAGCTTAGGGTTTAGGGTCAGGGATGAGGGGAGTTAGAGGTCAGCTTAGGGTTTAGGGTCAGGGATGAGGGGAGTTAGAGGTCAGCTTATGGTTTAGGGTCAGGGATGATGGGAGTTAGAGGTCAGCTTAGGGTTTAGGGACAGGGCTGAGGGGAGTTAGAGGTCAGCTTAGGGTTTAGGGTCAGGGATGAGGGGAGTTAGAGGTCAGCTTAGGGTTTAGGGTCAGGGATGAGGGGAGTTAGAGGTCAGCTTAGGGTTTAGGGTCAGGGATGTGAGGGAGTTAGAGGTCAGCTTAGGGTTTAGGGTCAGGGATGAGGGGAGTTAGAGGTCAGCTTAGGGTTTAGGGTCAGGAATGAGGGGAGTTAGAGGTCAGCTTAGGGTTTAGGGACAGGGATGTGAGGAATTAGAGGTCTGCTTAGGGTTTAGGGACAGGGCTGAGGGGAGTTAGAGGTCGGCTTAGTGTTTAGGGACAGGGATGTGAGGAGTTAGAGGTCAGCTTAGGGTATAGGGACAGGGATGTGAGGAGTTAGAGGTCAGCTTAGTGTTTAGAGTCAGGGTTGAGGGGAGTTAGAGGACAGCTTAGAGTTTAGGGGCAGGGATGAGGGGAGTTAGAGGTCAGCTTAGGGTTTAGGGACAGGGCTGAGGGGAGTTAGAGGTCAGCTTAGGGTTTAGGGACAGGGATGTGAGGAGTTAGAGGTCAGCTTATTGTTTAGGGTCAGGGTTGAGGGGAGTTAGAGGACAGCTTAGAGTTTAGGGTCAGGGATGAGGGGAGTTAGAGGTCAGCTTAGGGTTTAGGGACAGGGCTGAGGGGAGTTAGAGGTCAGCTTAGGGTTTAGGGTCAGGGATGTGAGGAGGTAGAGGTCAGCTTAGGGTTTAGGGTCAGGGATGAGTGGAGTTAGAGGTCAGCTTAGTGTTTAGGGTCAGGGATGAGGGGAGTTAGAGGTCAGCTTAGGGTTTAGGGTCAGGGATGAGGGGAGTTAGAGGTCAGCTTAGGGTTTAGGGTCAGGGATGAGGGGAGTTAGAGGTCAGCTTAGGGTTTAGGGTCAGGGATGAGTGGAGTTAGAGGTCAGCTTAGGGTTTATGGTCAGGGATGAGGGGAGTTAGAGGTCAGCTTAGGGTTTAGGGTCAGGGATGTGAGGGAGTTAGAGGTCAGCTTATGGTTTAGGGTCAGGGATGAGGGGAGTTAGAGGTCAGCTTAGGGTTTAGGGTCAGGGATGAGGGGAGTTAGAGGTCAGCCTAGGGTTTAGGGTCAGGGATGAGGGGAGTTAGAGGTCAGCTTAGGGTATAGGGACAGGGATGTGAGGAGTTAGAGGTCAGCTTATTGTTTAGGGTCAGGGATGAGGGGAGTTAGAGGTCAGCTTAGGGTTTAGGGACAGGGCTGAGGGGAGTTAGAGGTCAGCTTAGGGTTTAGGGTCAGGGATGTGAGGAGTTAGAGGTCAGCTTAGGGTTTAGGGTCAGGGATGAGTGGAGTTAGAGGTCAGCTTAGGGTTTAGGGTCAGGGATGAGGGGAGTTAGAGGTCAGCTTAGGGTTTAGGGTCAGGGATGTGAGGGAGTTAGCGGTCAGCTTATGGTTTAGGGTCAGGGATGAGGGGAGTTAGAGGTCAGCTTAGGGTTTAGGGTCAGGGATGAGGGGAGTTAGAGGTCAGCCTAGGGTTTAGGGTCAGGGATGAGGGGAGTTAGAGGTCAGTTTAGGGTTTAGGGTCAGGAATGAGGGGAGTTAGAGGTCAGCTTAGGGTTTAGGGTCAGGGATGAGGGGAGTTAAAGGTCAGTTTAGGGTTTAGGGACAGGGATGTGAGGAGTTAGAGGTCAGCTTAGGGTTTAGGGTCAGGGATGAGGGGAGTTGGAGGTCAGCTTAGGGTTTAGGGACAGGGCTGAGGGGAGTTAGAGGTCAGCTTAGCGTTTAGGGTCATGGATGTGAGGAGTTAGAGGTCAGCTTAGGGTTTAGGGTCAGGGATGAGGGGAGTTAGAGGTCAGTTTAGGGTTTAGGGTCAGGGATGAGGGGAGTTAGAGGTCAGCTTAGGGTTTAGGGTCAGGGATGTGAGGGAGTTAGAGGTCAGCTTAGGGTTTAGGGTCAGGTATGAGGGGAGTTAGAGGTCAGCGTAGAGTTTAGGGTCAGGGATGAGGGGAGTTAGAGGTCAGCTTAGGGTTTAGTGACAGGGCTGAGGGGAGTTAGAGGTCAGCTTAGGGTTTAGGGTCAGGGATGAGGGGAGTTAGAGGTCAGCTTAGGGTTTAGGGTCAGGGATGAGGGGAGTTAGAGGTCAGCTTAGGGTTTAGGGTCAGGGATGAGGGGAGTTAGAGGTCAGCTTATGGTTTAGGGTCAGGGATGATGGGAGTTAGAGGTCAGCTTAGGGTTTAGGGACAGGGCTGAGGGGAGTTAGAGGTCAGCTTAGGGTTTAGGGTCAGGGATGAGGGGAGTTAGAGGTCAGCTTAGGGTTTAGGGTCAGGGATGAGGGGAGTTAAAGGTCAGTTTAGGGTTTAGGGACAGGGATGTGAGGAGTTAGAGGTCAGCTTAGGGTTTAGGGTCAGGGATGAGGGGAGTTGGAGGTCAGCTTAGGGTTTAGGGACAGGGCTGAGGGGAGTTAGAGGTCAGCTTAGCGTTTAGGGTCATGGATGTGAGGAGTTAGAGGTCAGCTTAGGGTTTAGGGTCAGGGATGAGGGGAGTTAGAGGTCAGTTTAGGGTTTAGGGTCAGGGATGAGGGGAGTTAGAGGTCAGCTTAGGGTTTAGGGTCAGGGATGTGAGGGAGTTAGAGGTCAGCTTAGGGTTTAGGGTCAGGTATGAGGGGAGTTAGAGGTCAGCGTAGAGTTTAGGGTCAGGGATGAGGGGAGTTAGAGGTCAGCTTAGGGTTTAGTGACAGGGCTGAGGGGAGTTAGAGGTCAGCTTAGGGTTTAGGGTCAGGGATGAGGGGAGTTAGAGGTCAGCTTAGGGTTTAGGGTCAGGGATGAGGGGAGTTAGAGGTCAGCTTAGGGTTTAGGGTCAGGGATGAGGGGAGTTAGAGGTCAGCTTATGGTTTAGGGTCAGGGATGATGGGAGTTAGAGGTCAGCTTAGGGTTTAGGGACAGGGCTGAGGGGAGTTAGAGGTCAGCTTAGGGTTTAGGGTCAGGGATGAGGGGAGTTAGAGGTCAGCTTAGGGTTTAGGGTCAGGGATGAGGGGAGTTAGAGGTCAGCTTAGGGTTTAGGGTCAGGGATGTGAGGGAGTTAGAGGTCAGCTTAGGGTTTAGGGTCAGGGATGAGGGGAGTTAGAGGTCAGCTTAGGGTTTAGGGTCAGGAATGAGGGGAGTTAGAGGTCAGCTTAGGGTTTAGGGACAGGGATGTGAGGAATTAGAGGTCAGCTTAGGGTTTAGGGACAGGGCTGAGGGGAGTTAGAGGTCGGCTTAGTGTTTAGGGACAGGGATGTGAGGAGTTAGAGGTCAGCTTAGGGTATAGGGACAGGGATGTGAGGAGTTAGAGGTCAGCTTAGTGTTTAGGGTCAGGGTTGAGGGGAGTTAGAGGACAGCTTAGAGTTTAGGGGCAGGGATGAGGGGAGTTAGAGGTCAGCTTAGGGTTTAGGGACAGGGCTGAGGGGAGTTAGAGGTCAGCTTAGGGTTTTGGGACAGGGATGTGAGGAGTTAGAGGTCAGCTTATTGTTTAGGGTCAGGGTTGAGGGGAGTTAGAGGACAGCTTAGAGTTTAGGGTCAGGGATGAGGGGATTTAGAGGTCAGCTTAGGGTTTAGGGACAGGGCTGAGGGGAGTTAGAGGTCAGCTTAGGGTTTAGGGTCAGGGATGTGAGGAGGTAGAGGTCAGCTTAGGGTTTAGGGTCAGGGATGAGTGGAGTTAGAGGTCAGCTTAGGGTTTAGGGTCAGGGATGTGAGGGAGTTAGAGGTCAGCTTAGGGTTTAGGGTCAGGGATGAGGGGAGTTAGAGGTCAGCTTAGTGTTTAGGGTCAGGGATGAGGGGAGTTAGAGGTCAGCTTAGGGTTTAGGGTCAGGGATGTGAGGAGTTAGAGGTCAGCTTAGGGTTTAGGGTCAGGGATGAGTGGAGTTAGAGGTCAGCTTAGGGTTTAGGGTCAGGGATGAGGGGAGTTAGAGGTCAGCTTAGGGTTTAGGGTCAGGGATGTGAGGGAGTTAGCGGTCAGCTTATGGTTTAGGGTCAGGGATGAGGGGAGTTAGAGGTCAGCTTAGGGTTTAGGGTCAGGGATGAGGGGAGTTAGAGGTCAGCCTAGGGTTTAGGGTCAGGGATGAGGGGAGTTAGAGGTCAGTTTAGGGTTTAGAGTCAGGAATGAGGGGAGTTAGAGGTCAGCTTAGGGTTTAGGGTCAGGGATGAGGGGAGTTAAAGGTCAGTTTAGGGTTTAGGGACAGGGATGTGAGGAGTTAGAGGTCAGCTTAGGGTTTAGGGTCAGGGATGAGGGGAGTTGGAGGTCAGCTTAGGGTTTAGGGACAGGGCTGAGGGGAGTTAGAGGTCAGCTTAGCGTTTAGGGTCATGGATGTGAGGAGTTAGAGGTCAGCTTAGGGTTTAGGGTCAGGGATGAGGGGAGTTAGAGGTCAGTTTAGGGTTTAGGGTCAGGGATGAGGGGAGTTAGAGGTCAGCTTAGGGTTTAGGGTCAGGGATGTGAGGGAGTTAGAGGTCAGCTTAGGGTTTAGGGTCAGGTATGAGGGGAGTTAGAGGTCAGCGTAGAGTTTAGGGTCAGGGATGAGGGGAGTTAGAGGTCAGCTTAGGGTTTAGTGACAGGGCTGAGGGGAGTTAGAGGTCAGCTTAGGGTTTAGGGTCAGGGATGAGGGGAGTTAGAGGTCAGCTTAGGGTTTAGGGTCAGGGATGAGGGGAGTTAGAGGTCAGCTTAGGGTTTAGGGTCAGGGATGAGGGGAGTTAGAGGTCAGCTTATGGTTTAGGGTCAGGGATGATGGGAGTTAGAGGTCAGCTTAGGGTTTAGGGACAGGGCTGAGGGGAGTTAGAGGTCAGCTTAGGGTTTAGGGTCAGGGATGAGGGGAGTTAGAGGTCAGCTTAGGGTTTAGGGTCAGGGATGAGGGGAGTTAGAGGTCAGCTTAGGGTTTAGGGTCAGGGATGTGAGGGAGTTAGAGGTCAGCTTAGGGTTTAGGGTCAGGGATGAGGGGAGTTAGAGGTCAGCTTAGGGTTTAGGGTCAGGAATGAGGGGAGTTAGAGGTCAGCTTAGGGTTTAGGGACAGGGATGTGAGGAATTAGAGGTCAGCTTAGGGTTTAGGGACAGGGCTGAGGGGAGTTAGAGGTCGGCTTAGTGTTTAGGGACAGGGATGTGAGGAGTTAGAGGTCAGCTTAGGGTATAGGGACAGGGATGTGAGGAGTTAGAGGTCAGCTTAGTGTTTAGGGTCAGGGTTGAGGGGAGTTAGAGGACAGCTTAGAGTTTAGGGGCAGGGATGAGGGGAGTTAGAGGTCAGCTTAGGGTTTAGGGACAGGGCTGAGGGGAGTTAGAGGTCAGCTTAGGGTTTAGGGACAGGGATGTGAGGAGTTAGAGGTCAGCTTATTGTTTAGGGTCAGGGTTGAGGGGAGTTAGAGGACAGCTTAGAGTTTAGGGTCAGGGATGAGGGGAGTTAGAGGTCAGCTTAGGGTTTAGGGACAGGGCTGAGGGGAGTTAGAGGTCAGCTTAGTGTTTAGGGTCAGGGATGTGAGGAGGTAGAGGTCAGCTTAGGGTTTAGGGTCAGGGATGAGTGGAGTTAGAGGTCAGCTTAGGGTTTAGGGTCAGGGATGTGAGGGAGTTAGAGGTCAGCTTAGGGTTTAGGGTCAGGGATGAGGGGAGTTAGAGGTCAGCTTAGTGTTTAGGGTCAGGGATGAGGGGAGTTAGAGGTCAGCTTAGGGTTTCGGGTCAGGGATGAGGGGAGTTAGAGGTCAGCTTAGGGTTTAGGGTCAGGGATGAGGGGAGTTAGAGGTCAGCTTAGGGTTTAGGGTCAGGGATGAGTGGAGTTAGAGGTCAGCTTAGGGTTTATGGTCAGGGATGAGGGGAGTTAGAGGTCAGCTTAGGGTTTAGGGTCAGGGATGTGAGGGAGTTAGAGGTCAGCTTATGGTTTAGGGTCAGGGATGAGGGGAGTTAGAGGTCAGCTTAGGGTTTAGGGTCAGGGATGAGGGGAGTTAGAGGTCAGCCTAGGGTTTAGGGTCAGGGATGAGGGGAGTTAGAGGTCAGCTTAGGGTATAGGGACAGGGATGTGAGGAGTTAGAGGTCAGCTTATTGTTTAGGGTCAGGGATGAGGGGAGTTAGAGGTCAGCTTAGGGTTTAGGGACAGGGCTGAGGGGAGTTAGAGGTCAGCTTAGGGTTTAGGGTCAGGGATGTGAGGAGTTAGAGGTCAGCTTAGGGTTTAGGGTCAGGGATGAGTGGAGTTAGAGGTCAGCTTAGGGTTTAGGGTCAGGGATGAGGGGAGTTAGAGGTCAGCTTAGGGTTTAGGGTCAGGGATGTGAGGGAGTTAGCGGTCAGCTTATGGTTTAGGGTCAGGGATGAGGGGAGTTAGAGGTCAGCTTAGGGTTTAGGGTCAGGGATGAGGGGAGTTAGAGGTCAGCCTAGGGTTTAGGGTCAGGGATGAGGGGAGTTAGAGGTCAGTTTAGGGTTTAGGGTCAGGAATGAGGGGAGTTAGAGGTCAGCTTAGGGTTTAGGGTCAGGGATGAGGGGAGTTAAAGGTCAGTTTAGGGTTTAGGGACAGGGATGTGAGGAGTTAGAGGTCAGCTTAGGGTTTAGGGTCAGGGATGAGGGGAGTTGGAGGTCAGCTTAGGGTTTAGGGACAGGGCTGAGGGGAGTTAGAGGTCAGCTTAGCGTTTAGGGTCATGGATGTGAGGAGTTAGAGGTCAGCTTAGGGTTTAGGGTCAGGGATGAGGGGAGTTAGAGGTCAGTTTAGGGTTTAGGGTCAGGGATGAGGGGAGTTAGAGGTCAGCTTAGGGTTTAGGGTCAGGGATGTGAGGGAGTTAGAGGTCAGCTTAGGGTTTAGGGTCAGGTATGAGGGGAGTTAGAGGTCAGCGTAGAGTTTAGGGTCAGGGATGAGGGGAGTTAGAGGTCAGCTTAGGGTTTAGTGACAGGGCTGAGGGGAGTTAGAGGTCAGCTTAGGGTTTAGGGTCAGGGATGAGGGGAGTTAGAGGTCAGCTTAGGGTTTAGGGTCAGGGATGAGGGGAGTTAGAGGTCAGCTTAGGGTTTAGGGTCAGGGATGAGGGGAGTTAGAGGTCAGCTTATGGTTTAGGGTCAGGGCTGATGGGAGTTAGAGGTCAGCTTAGGGTTTAGGGACAGGGCTGAGGGGAGTTAGAGGTCAGCTTAGGGTTTAGGGTCAGGGATGAGGGGAGTTAGAGGTCAGCTTAGGGTTTAGGGTCAGGGATGAGGGGAGTTAGAGGTCAGCTTAGGGTTTAGGGTCAGGGATGTGAGGGAGTTAGAGGTCAGCTTAGGGTTTAGGGTCAGGGATGAGGGGAGTTAGAGGTCAGCTTAGGGTTTAGGGTCAGGAATGAGGGGAGTTAGCTTAGGGTTTAGGGACAGGGATGTGAGGAATTAGAGGTCAGCTTAGGGTTTAGGGACAGGGCTGAGGGGAGTTAGAGGTCGGCTTAGTGTTTAGGGACAGGGATGTGAGGAGTTAGAGGTCAGCTTAGGGTATAGGGACAGGGATGTGAGGAGTTAGAGGTCAGCTTAGTGTTTAGGGTCAGGGTTGAGGGGAGTTAGAGGACAGCTTAGAGTTTAGGGGCAGGGATGAGGGGAGTTAGAGGTCAGCTTAGGGTTTAGGGACAGGGCTGAGGGGAGTTAGAGGTCAGCTTAGGGTTTAGGGACAGGGATGTGAGGAGTTAGAGGTCAGCTTAGTGTTTAGGGTCAGGGTTGAGGGGAGTTAGAGGACAGCTTAGAGTTTAGGGTCAGGGATGAGGGGAGTTAGAGGTCAGCTTAGGGTTTAGGGACAGGGCTGAGGGGAGTTAGAGGTCAGCTTAGGGTTTAGGGACAGGGATGTGAGGAGTTAGAGGTCAGCTTAGGGTTTAGGGTCAGGGATGAGGGCAGTTGGAGGTCAGCTTAGGGTTTAGGGACAGGGCTGAGGGGAGTTAGAGGTCAGCTTAGGGTTTAGGGTCATGGATGTGATGAGTTAGAGGTCAGTTTAGGGTTTAGGGTCAGGGATGAGGGGAGTTAGAGGTCAGTTTAGGGTTTAGGGACAGGGATGAGGGGAGTTAGAGGTCAGCTTAGGGTTTAGGGTCAGGGATGTGAGGAGTTAGAGGTCAGCTTAGGGTTTAGGGTCAGGGATGAGGGGAGTTAGAGGTCAGCTTAGGGTTTAGGGACAGGGATGAGGGGAGTTAGAGGTCAGCTTAGGGTTTAGGGTCAGGGATGTGAGGGAGTTAGAGGTCAGCTTAGGGTTTAGGGTCAGGGATGAGGGGAGTTAGAGGTCAGCTTAGGGTTTAGGGTCAGGGATGAGGGGAGTTAGAGGTCAGCTTAGGGTTTAGGGTCAGGGATGTGAGGGAGTTAGAGGTCAGCTTAGGGTTTAGGGTCAGGGATGAGGGGAGTTAGAGGTCAGCTTAGTGTTTAGGGTCAGGGATGAGGGGAGTTAGAGGTCAGCTTAGGGTTTAGGGACAGGGATGTGAGGAATTAGAGGTCAGCTTAGGGTTTAGGGACATGGCTGAGGGGAGATAGAGGTCAGCTTAGGGTTTAGGGACAGGGATGTGAGGAGTTAGAGGTCAGCTTAGGGTTTAGGGACAGGGATGTGAGGAGTTATAGGTCAGCTTAGTGTTTAGGGTCAGGCTTGAGGGGAGTTAGAGGACAGCTTAGGGTTTAGGGTCAGGGATGTGAGGAGTTAGAGGTCAGCTTAGGGTTTAGGGTCTGGGATGAGGGGAGTTAGAGGTCAGCTTAGGGTTTAGGGTCAGGGATGAGGGGAGTTAGAGGTCAGCTTAGGGTTTAGGGTCAGGGATTTGAGGGAGTTAGAGGTCAGCTTAGGGTATAGGGACAGGGATGTGAGGAGTTAGAGGTCAGCTTAGTGTTTCGGGTCAGGGTTGAGGGGAGTTAGAGGACAGCTTAGAGTTTAGGGTCAGGGATGAGGGGAGTTAGAGGTCAGCTTAGGGTATAGGGACAGGGATGTGAGGAGTTAGAGGTCAGCTTAGGGTTTAGGGTCAGGGATTTGAGGGAGTTAGAGGTCAGCTTAGGGTATAGGGACAGGGATGTGAGGAGTTAGAGGTCAGCTTAGTGTTTCGGGTCAGGGTTGAGGGGAGTTAGAGGACAGCTTAGAGTTTAGGGTCAGGGATGAGGGGAGTTAGAGGTCAGCTTAGGGTATAGGTTCAGGGATGAGGGGAGTTAGAGGTCAGCTTAGGGTTTAGGGACAGGGCTGAGGGGAGTTAGAGGTCAGCTTAGGGTTTAGGGACAGGGATGTGAGGAGTTAGAGGTCAGCTTAGTGTTTAGGGTCAGGGTTGAGGGGAGTTAGAGGACAGCTTAGGGTTTAGGGACAGGGATGTGAGGAGTTAGAGGTCAGCTTAGCGTTTAGGGTCAGGGATGAGGGGAGTTAGAGGTCAGCTTAGGGTTTAGGGTCAGGGATGAGGGGAGTTAGAGGTCAGCTTAGGGTTTAGGGTCAGGGATGTGAGGAGTTAGAGGTCAGCTTAGCGTTTAGGGTCAGGGATGAGGGGAGTTAGAGGTCAGCTTAGGGTTTAGGGACAGGGCTGAGGGGAGTTAGAGGTCAGCTTAGGGTTTAGGGACAGGGATGTGAGGAGTTAGAGGTCAGCTTAGGGTTTAGGATCAGGGATGAGGGCAGTTGGAGGTCAGCTTAGGGTTTAGGGACAGGGCTGAGGGGAGTTAGAGGTCAGCTTAGGGTTTAGGGTCATGGATGTGAGGAGGTTAGAGGTCAGTTTAGGGTTTAGGGTCAGGGATGAGGGGAGTTAGAGGTCAGCTTAGGGTTTAGGGACAGGGCTGAGGGGAGTTAGAGGTCAGCTTAGGGTTTAGGGTCAGGGATGTGAGGAGTTAGAGGTCAGCTTAGGGTTTAGGGTCAGGGATGAGGGGAGTTAGAGGTCAGCTTAGGGTTTAGGGACAGGGCTGAGTGGAGTTAGAGGTCAGCTTAGGGTTTAGGGTCAGGGATGTGAGGAGTTAGAGGTCAGCTTAGGGTTTAGGGTCAGGGATGAGGGGAGTTAGAGGTCAGCTTAGGGTTTAGGGACAGGGCTGAGGGGAGTTAGAGGTCAGCTTAGGGTTTAGGGTCAGGGATGAGGGGAGTTAGAGGTCAGCTTAGGGTTTAGGGTCAGGGATGAGGGGAGTTAGAGGTCAGCTTAGGGTTTAGGGTCAGGGATGTGAGGGAGTTAGAGGTCAGCTTAGGGTTTAGGGTCAGGGATGAGGGGAGTTAGAGGTCAGCTTAGTGTTTAGGGTCAGGGATGAGGGGAGTTAGAGGTCAGCTTAGGGTTTAGGGACAGGGATGTGAGGAATTAGAGGTCAGCTTAGGGTTTAGGGACAGGGCTGAGGGGAGTTAGAGGTCAGCTTAGGGTTTAGGGACAGGGATGTGAGGAGTTAGAGGTCAGCTTAGGGTATAGGGACAGGGATGTGAGGAGTTAGAGGTCAGCTTAGTGTTTAGGGTCAGGGTTGAGGGGAGTTAGAGGTCAGCTTAGGGTTTAGGGTCTGGGATGAGGGGAGTTAGAGTTCAGCTTAGGGTTTAGGGTCAGGGATGAGGGGAGTTAGAGGTCAGCTTAGGGTTTAGGGTCAGGGATTTGAGGGAGTTAGAGGTCAGCTTAGGGTATAGGGACAGGGATGTGAGGAGTTAGAGGTCAGCTTAGTGTTTCGGGTCAGGGTTGAGGGGAGTTAGAGGACAGCTTAGAGTTTAGGGTCAGGGATGAGGGGAGTTAGAGGTCAGCTTAGGGTATAGGGACAGGGATGTGTGGAGTTAGAGGTCAGCTTATTGTTTAGGGTCAGGGTTGAGGGGAGTTAGAGGACAGCTTAGAGTTTAGGGTCAGGGATGAGGGGAGTTAGAGGTCAGCTTAGGGTTTAGGGACAGGGCTGAGGGGAGTTAGAGGTGAGCTTAGGGTTTAGGGTCAGGGATGAGTGGAGTTAGAGGTCAGCTTAGGGTTTAGGGTCAGGGATGAGGGGAGTTAGAGGTCAGCTTAGGGTTTAGGGTCAGGGATGTGAGGAGTTAGAGGTCAGCTTAGGGTTTAGGGTCAGGGATGTGAGGAGTTAGAGGTCAGCTTAGGGTTTAGGGACAGGGATGTGAGGAGTTAGAGGTCAGCTTAGGGTTTAGGGTCAGGGATGAGGGGAGTTAGAGGTCAGCTTAGGGTTTAGGGTCAGGGATGTGAGGGAGTTAGAGGTCAGTTTATGGTTTAGGTTCAGGGATCAGGGGAGTTAGAGGTCAGCTTAGGGTTTAGGGTCAGGGATGAGGGGAGTTAGAGGTCAGCCTAGGGATAAGGGTCAGGGATGAGGGGAGTTAGAGGTCAGTTTAGGGTTTAGGGTCAGGGATGAGGGGAGTTAGAGGTCAGCTTAGGGTTTAGGGTCAGGAATGAGGGGAGTTAGAGGTCAGCTTAGGGTTTAGGGTCAGGGATGAGGGGAGTTAGAGGTCAGCTTAGGGTTTAGGGTCAGGGATGAGGGGAGTTAGAGGTCAGCTTAGTGTTTAGGGTCAGGGATGAGGGGAGTTAGAGGTCAGCTTAGGGTTTAGGGACAGGGATGTGAGGAATTAGAGGTCAGCTTAGGGTTTAGGGACAGGGCTGAGGGGAGTTAGAGGTCAGCTTAGGGTTTAGGGACAGGGATGTGAGGAGTTAGAGGTCAGCTTAGGGTATAGGGACAGGGATGTGAGGAGTAAGAGGTCAGCTTAGTGTTTAGGGTCAGGCTTGAGGGGAGTTAGAGGACAGCTTAGGGTTTAGGGTCAGGGATGTGAGGAGCTAGAGGTCAGCTTAGGGTTTAGGGTCTGGGATGAGGGGAGTTAGAGGTCAGCTTAGGGTTTAGGGTCAGGGATGAGGGGAGTTAGAGGTCAGCTTAGGGTTTAGGGTCAGGGATTTGAGGGAGTTAGAGGTCAGCTTAGGGTATAGGGACAGGGATGTGAGGAGTTAGAGGTCAGCTTAGTGTTTCGGGTCAGGGTTGAGGGGAGTTAGAGGACAGCTTAGAGTTTAGGGTCAGGGATGAGGGGAGTTAGAGGTCAGCTTAGGGTATAGGGACAGGGATGTGAGGAGTTAGAGGTCAGCTTAGGGTTTAGGGTCAGGGATTTGAGGGAGTTAGAGGTCAGCTTAGGGTATAGGGACAGGGATGTGAGGAGTTAGAGGTCAGCTTAGTGTTTCGGGTCAGGGTTGAGGGGAGTTAGAGGACAGCTTAGAGTTTAGGGTCAGGGATGAGGGGAGTTAGAGGTCAGCTTAGGGTATAGGGTCAGGGATGAGGGGAGTTAGAGGTCAGCTTAGGGTATAGGGACAGGGATGTGAGGAGTTAGAGGTCAGCTTAGTGTTTAGGGTCAGGGTTGAGTGGAGTTAGAGGACAGCTTAGCGTTTAGGGTCAGGGATGAGGGGAGTTAGAGGTCAGCTTAGGGTTTAGGGACAGGGCTGAGGGGAGTTAGAGGTCAGCTTAGGGTTTAGGGACAGGGATGTGAGGAGTTAGAGGTCAGCTTAGGGTTTAGGGTCAGGGATGAGGGCAGTTGGAGGTCAGCTTAGGGTTTAGGGACAGGGCTGAGGGGAGTTAGAGGTCAGCTTAGGGTTTAGGGTCATGGATGTGAGGAGTTAGAGGTCAGTTTAGGGTTTAGGGTCAGGGATGAGGGGGAGTTAGAGGTCAGCTTAGGGTTTAGGGTCAGGGATGAGGGGAGTTAGAGGTCAGCTTAGGGTTTAGGGTCAGGGATGTGAGGAGTTAGAGGTCAGCTTAGGGTTTAGGGTCAGGGATGAGGGGAGTTAGAGGTCAGCTTAGGGTTTAGGGACAGGGCTGAGGGGAGTTAGAGGTCAGCTTAGGGTTTAGGGTCAGGGATGTGAGGAGTTAGAGGTCAGCTTAGGGTTTAGGGTCAGGGATGAGGGGAGTTAGAGGTCAGCTTAGGGTTTAGGGACAGGGCTGAGGGGAGTTAGAGGTCAGCTTAGGGTTTAGGGTCAGGGATGAGGGGAGTTAGAGGTCAGCTTAGGGTTTAGGGTCAGGGATGAGGGGAGTTAGAGGTCAGCTTAGGGTTTAGGGTCAGGGATGTGAGGGAGTTAGAGGTCAGCTTAGGGTTTAGGGTCAGGGATGAGGGGAGTTAGAGGTCAGCTTAGTGTTTAGGGTCAGGGATGAGGGGAGTTAGAGGTCAGCTTAGGGTTTAGGGACAGGGATGTGAGGAATTAGAGGTCAGCTTAGGGTTTAGGGACAGGGCTGAGGGGAGTTAGAGGTCAGCTTAGGGTTTAGGGACAGGGATGTGAGGAGTTAGAGGTCAGCTTAGGGTATAGGGACAGGGATGTGAGGAGTTAGAGGTCAGCTTAGTGTTTAGGGTCAGGGTTGAGGGGAGTTAGAGGTCAGCTTAGGGTTTAGCGTCTGGGATGAGGGGAGTTAGAGGTCAGCTTAGGGTTTAGGGTCAGGGATGAGGGGAGTTAGAGGTCAGCTTAGGGTTTAGGGTCAGGGATTTGAGGGAGTTAGAGGTCAGCTTAGGGTATAGGGACAGGGATGTGAGGAGTTAGAGGTCAGCTTAGTGTTTCGGGTCAGGGTTGAGGGGAGTTAGAGGACAGCTTAGAGTTTAGGGTCAGGGATGAGGGGAGTTAGAGGTCAGCTTAGGGTATAGGGACAGGGATGTGAGGAGTTAGAGGTCAGCTTATTGTTTAGGGTCAGGGTTGAGGGGAGTTAGAGGACAGCTTAGAGTTTAGGGTCAGGGATGAGGGGAGTTAGAGGTCAGCTTAGGGTTTAGGGACAGGGCTGAGGGGAGTTAGAGGTCAGCTTAGGGTTTAGGGTCAGGGATGAGTGGAGTTAGAGGTCAGCTTAGGGTTTAGGGTCAGGGATGAGGGGAGTTAGAGGTCAGCTTAGGGTTTAGGGTCAGGGATGTGAGGAGTTAGAGGTCAGCTTAGGGTTTAGGGTCAGGGATGTGAGGAGTTAGAGGTCAGCTTAGGGTTTAGGGACAGGGATGTGAGGAGTTAGAGGTCAGCTTAGGGTTTAGGGTCAGGGATGAGGGGAGTTAGAGGTCAGCTTAGGGTTTAGGGTCAGGGATGTGAGGGAGTTAGAGGTCAGTTTATGGTTTAGGTTCAGGGATGAGGGGAGTTAGAGGTCAGCTTAGGGTTTAGGATCAGGGATGAGGGGAGTTAGAGGTCAGCCTAGGGTTTAGGGTCAGGGATGAGGGGAGTTAGAGGTCAGTTTAGGGTTTAGGGTCAGGGATGAGGGGAGTTAGAGGTCAGCTTAGGGTTTAGGGTCAGGAATGAGGGGAGTTAGAGGTCAACTTAGGGTTTAGGGTCAGGGATGAGGGGAGTTAGAGGTCAGCTTAGGGTTTAGGGTCAGGGATGAGGGGTGTTATAGGTCAGCTTAGGGTTTAGTGTCAGGGATGTGAGGGAGTTAGAGGTCAGCTTATGGTTTAGGGTCAGGGATGAGGGGAGTTAGAGGTCAGTTTAGGGTTTAGGGTCAGGGATGAGGGGAGTTAGAGGTCAGCCTAGGGTTTAGGGTCAGGGATGAGGGGAGTTAGAGGTCAGTTTAGGGTTTAGGGTAAGGAATGAGGGGAGTTAGTGGTCAGCTTAGGGTTTAGGGTCAGGGATGAGGGGAGTTAAAGGTCAGCTTAGGGTTTAGGGACAGGGATGTGAGGAGTTAGAGGTCAGCTTAGGGTTTAGGGTCAGGGATGAGGGGAGTTGGAGGTCAGCTTAGGGTTTAGGGACAGGGCTGAGGGGAGTTAGAGGTCAGCTTAGCGTTTAGGGTCATGGATGTGAGGAGTTAGAGGTCAGCTTAGGGTTTAGGTTCAGGGATGAGGGGAGTTAGAGGTCAGCTTAGGGTTTAGGTTCAGGGATGAGGGGAGTTAGAGGTCAGCTTAGGGTTTAGGGTCAGGGATGTGAGGGAGTTAGAGGTCAGCTTAGGGTTTAGGGTCAGGGATGAGGGGAGTTAGAGGTCAGCTTAGAGTTTAGGGTCAGGGATGAGGGGAGTTAGAGGACAGCTTAGGGTTTAGGGTCAGGGATGTGAGGAGTTAGAAGTCAGCTTAGGGTTTAGGGTCTGGGATGAGGGGAGTTAGAGGTCAGTTTAGGGTTTATGGTCAGGGATGAGGGGAGTTAGAGGTCAGCTTAGGGTTTAGGGTCAGGGATTTGAGGGAGTTAGAGGTCAGCTTAGGGTATAGGGACAGGGATGTGAGTAGTTAGAGGTCAGCTTAGTGTTTAGGGTCAGGGTTGAGGGGAGTTAGAGGACAGCTTAGAGTTTAGGGTCAGGGATGAGGGGAGTTAGAGGTCAGCTTAGTGCATAGGGACAGGGATGTGAGGAGTTAGAGGTCAGCTTATTGTTTAGGGTCAGGGTTGAGGGGAGTTAGAGGACAGCTTAGAGTTTAGGGTCAGGGATGAGGGGAGTTAGAGGTCAGCTTAGGGTTTAGGGACTGGGCTGAGGGGAGTTAGAGGTCAGCTTAGGGTTTAGGGACAGGGATTTGAGGAGTTAGAGGTCAGCTTAGTGTTTAGGGTCAGGGTTGAGGGGAGTTAGAGGACAGCTTAGCGTTTAGGGTCAGGGATGTGAGGAGTTAGAGGTCAGCTTAGGGTTTAGGGTCAGGGATGAGGGGAGTTAGAGGTCAGCTTAGGGTTTAGGGACAGGGATGTGAGGAGTTAGAGGTCAGCTTAGGGTTTAGGGTCAGGGATGAGGGCAGTTGGAGGTCAGCTTAGGGTTTAGGGACAGGGCTGAGGCGAGTTAGAGGTCAGCTTAGGGTTTAGGGTCATGGATGTGAGGAGTTAGAGGTCAGTTTAGGGTTTAGGGTCAGGGATGAGGGGAGTTAGAGGTCAGCTTAGGGTTTAGGGACAGGGCTGAGGGGAGTTAGAGGTCAGCTTAGGGTTTAGGGACAGGGCTGAAGGGAGTTAGAGGTCAGCTTAGGGTTTAGGGTCAGGGATGTGAGGAGTTAGAGGTCAGTTTAGGGTTTAGGGTCAGGGATGAGGGGAGTTAGAGGTCAGCTTAGGGTTTAGGGACAGGGATGAGGGGAGTTAGAGGTCAGCTTAGGGTTTAGCGTCAGGAATGTGAGGGTGTTAGAGGTCAGCTTAGGGTTTAGGGTCAGGGATGAGGGGAGTTAGAGGTCAGCTTAGGGTTTAGGGTCAGGGATGAGGGGAGTTAGAGGTCAGCTTAGGGTTTAGGGTCAGGGATGTGAGGGAGTTAGAGGTCAGCTTAGGGTTTAGGGTCAGGGATGAGGGGAGTTAGAGGTCAGCTTAGTGTTTAGGGTCAGGGATGAGGGGAGTTAGAGGTCAGCTTAGGGTTTAGGGACAGGGATGTGAGGAATTAGAGGTCAGCTTAGGGTTTAGGGACAGGGCTGAGGGGAGTTAGAGGTCAGCTTAGGGTTTAGGGACAGGGATGTGAGGAGTTAGAGGTCAGCTTAGGGTATAGGGACAGGGATGTGAGGAGTTAGAGGTCAGCTTAGTGTTTAGGGTCAGGGTTGAGGGGAGTTAGAGGTCAGCTTAGGGTTTAGGGTCTGGGATGAGGGGAGTTAGAGGTCAGTTTAGGGTTTAGGGTCAGGGATGAGGGGAGTTAGAGGTCAGCTTAGGGATTAGGGTCAGGGATTTGAGGGAGTTAGAGGTCAGCTTAGGGTATAGGGACAGGGATGTGAGGAGTTAGAGGTCAGCTTAGTGTTTCGGGTCAGGGTTGAGGGGAGTTAGAGGACAGCTTAGAGTTTAGGGTCAGGGATGAGGGGAGTTAGAGGTCAGCTTAGGGTTTAGGGACAGGGCTGAGGGGAGTTAGAGGTCAGCTTAGGGTTTAGGGTCAGGGATGTGAGGAGTTAGAGGTCAGCTTAGGGTTTAGGGTCAGGGATGAGTGGAGTTAGAGGTCAGCTTAGGGTTTAGGGTCAGTGATGAGGGGAGTTAGAGGTCAGCTTAGGGTTTAGGGTCAGGGATGTGAGGGAGTTAGAGGTCAGTTTATGGTTTAGGGTCAGGGATGAGGGGAGTTAGAGGTCAGCCTAGGGTTTAGGGTCAGGGATGAGGGGAGTTAGAGGTCAGCTTAGGGTATAGGGACAGGGATGTGAGGAGTTAGAGGTCAGCTTATTGTTTAGGGTCAGGGATGAGGGGAGTTAGCGGTCAGCTTAGGGTATAGGGTCAGGGATGAGGGGAGTTAGAGGTCAGCTTAGGGTATAGGGACAGGGATGTGAGGAGTTAGAGGTCAGCTTAGTGTTTAGGGTCAGGGTTGAGTGGAGTTAGAGGACAGCTTAGCGTTTAGGGTCAGGGATGAGGGGAGTTAGAGGTCAGCTTAGGGTTTAGGGACAGGGCTGAGGGGAGTTAGAGGTCAGCTTAGGGTTTAGGGACAGGGATGTGAGGAGTTAGAGGTCAGCTTAGGGTTTAGGGTCAGGGATGAGGGCAGTTGGAGGTCAGCTTAGGGTTTAGGGACAGGGCTGAGGGGAGTTAGAGGTCAGCTTAGGGTTTAGGGTCATGGATGTGAGGAGTTAGAGGTCAGTTTAGGGTTTAGGGTCAGGGATGAGGGGAGTTAGAGGTCAGCTTAGGGTTTAGGGTCAGGGATGAGGGGAGTTAGAGGTCAGCTTAGGGTTTAGGGTCAGGGATGTGAGGAGTTAGAGGTCAGCTTAGGGTTTAGGGTCAGGGATGAGGGGAGTTAGAGGTCAGCTTAGGGTTTAGGGACAGGGCTGAGGGGAGTTAGAGGTCAGCTTAGGGTTTAGGGTCAGGGATGTGAGGAGTTAGAGGTCAGCTTAGGGTTTAGGGTCAGGGATGAGGGGAGTTAGAGGTCAGCTTAGGGTTTAGGGACAGGGCTGAGGGGAGTTAGAGGTCAGCTTAGGGTTTAGGGTCAGGGATGAGGGGAGTTAGAGGTCAGCTTAGGGTTTAGGGTCAGGGATGAGGGGAGTTAGAGGTCAGCTTAGGGTTTAGGGTCAGGGATGTGAGGGAGTTAGAGGTCAGCTTAGGGTTTAGGGTCAGGGATGAGGGGAGTTAGAGGTCAGCTTAGTGTTTAGGGTCAGGGATGAGGGGAGTTAGAGGTCAGCTTAGGGTTTAGGGACAGGGATGTGAGGAATTAGAGGTCAGCTTAGGGTTTAGGGACAGGGCTGAGGGGAGTTAGAGGTCAGCTTAGGGTTTAGGGACAGGGATGTGAGGAGTTAGAGGTCAGCTTAGGGTATAGGGACAGGGATGTGAGGAGTTAGAGGTCAGCTTAGTGTTTAGGGTCAGGGTTGAGGGGAGTTAGAGGTCAGCTTAGGGTTTAGCGTCTGGGATGAGGGGAGTTAGAGGTCAGCTTAGGGTTTAGGGTCAGGGATGAGGGGAGTTAGAGGTCAGCTTAGGGTTTAGGGTCAGGGATTTGAGGGAGTTAGAGGTCAGCTTAGGGTATAGGGACAGGGATGTGAGGAGTTAGAGGTCAGCTTAGTGTTTCGGGTCAGGGTTGAGGGGAGTTAGAGGACAGCTTAGAGTTTAGGGTCAGGGATGAGGGGAGTTAGAGGTCAGCTTAGGGTATAGGGACAGGGATGTGAGGAGTTAGAGGTCAGCTTATGTTTTAGGGTCAGGGTTGAGGGGAGTTAGAGGACAGCTTAGAGTTTAGGGTCAGGGATGAGGGGAGTTAGAGGTCAGCTTAGGGTTTAGGGACAGGGCTGAGGGGAGTTAGAGGTCAGCTTAGGGTTTAGGGTCAGGGATGAGTGGAGTTAGAGGTCAGCTTAGGGTTTAGGGTCAGGGATGAGGGGAGTTAGAGGTCAGCTTAGGGTTTAGGGTCAGGGATGTGAGGAGTTAGAGGTCAGCTTAGGGTTTAGGGTCAGGGATGTGAGGAGTTAGAGGTCAGCTTAGGGTTTAGGGACAGGGATGTGAGGAGTTAGAGGTCAGCTTAGGGTTTAGGGTCAGGGATGAGGGGAGTTAGAGGTCAGCTTAGGGTTTAGGGTCAGGGATGTGAGGGAGTTAGAGGTCAGTTTATGGTTTAGGTTCAGGGATGAGGGGAGTTAGAGGTCAGCTTAGGGTTTAGGATCAGGGATGAGGGGAGTTAGAGGTCAGCCTAGGGTTTAGGGTCAGGGATGAGGGGAGTTAGAGGTCAGTTTAGGGTTTAGGGTCAGGGATGAGGGGAGTTAGAGGTCAGCTTAGGGTTTAGGGTCAGGAATGAGGGGAGTTAGAGGTCAACTTAGGGTTTAGGGTCAGGGATGAGGGGAGTTAGAGGTCAGCTTAGGGTTTAGGGTCAGGGATGAGGGGTGTTATAGGTCAGCTTAGGGTTTAGTGTCAGGGATGTGAGGGAGTTAGAGGTCAGCTTATGGTTTAGGGTCAGGGATGAGGGGAGTTAGAGGTCAGTTTAGGGTTTAGGGTCAGGGATGAGGGGAGTTAGAGGTCAGCCTAGGGTTTAGGGTCAGGGATGAGGGGAGTTAGAGGTCAGTTTAGGGTTTAGGGTAAGGAATGAGGGGAGTTAGTGGTCAGCTTAGGGTTTAGGGTCAGGGATGAGGGGAGTTAAAGGTCAGCTTAGGGTTTAGGGACAGGGATGTGAGGAGTTAGAGGTCAGCTTAGGGTTTAGGGTCAGGGATGAGGGGAGTTGGAGGTCAGCTTAGGGTTTAGGGACAGGGCTGAGGGGAGTTAGAGGTCAGCTTAGCGTTTAGGGTCATGGATGTGAGGAGTTAGAGGTCAGCTTAGGGTTTAGGTTCAGGGATGAGGGGAGTTAGAGGTCAGCTTAGGGTTTAGGTTCAGGGATGAGGGGAGTTAGAGGTCAGCTTAGGGTTTAGGGTCAGGGATGTGAGGGAGTTAGAGGTCAGCTTAGGGTTTAGGGTCAGGGATGAGGGGAGTTAGAGGTCAGCTTAGAGTTTAGGGTCAGGGATGAGGGGAGTTAGAGGACAGCTTAGGGTTTAGGGTCAGGGATGTGAGGAGTTAGAAGTCAGCTTAGGGTTTAGGGTCTGGGATGAGGGGAGTTAGAGGTCAGTTTAGGGTTTATGGTCAGGGATGAGGGGAGTTAGAGGTCAGCTTAGGGTTTAGGGTCAGGGATTTGAGGGAGTTAGAGGTCAGCTTAGGGTATAGGGACAGGGATGTGAGTAGTTAGAGGTCAGCTTAGTGTTTAGGGTCAGGGTTGAGGGGAGTTAGAGGACAGCTTAGAGTTTAGGGTCAGGGATGAGGGGAGTTAGAGGTCAGCTTAGTGCATAGGGACAGGGATGTGAGGAGTTAGAGGTCAGCTTATTGTTTAGGGTCAGGGTTGAGGGGAGTTAGAGGACAGCTTAGAGTTTAGGGTCAGGGATGAGGGGAGTTAGAGGTCAGCTTAGGGTTTAGGGACTGGGCTGAGGGGAGTTAGAGGTCAGCTTAGGGTTTAGGGACAGGGATTTGAGGAGTTAGAGGTCAGCTTAGTGTTTAGGGTCAGGGTTGAGGGGAGTTAGAGGACAGCTTAGCGTTTAGGGTCAGGGATGTGAGGAGTTAGAGGTCAGCTTAGGGTTTAGGGTCAGGGATGAGGGGAGTTAGAGGTCAGCTTAGGGTTTAGGGACAGGGATGTGAGGAGTTAGAGGTCAGCTTAGGGTTTAGGGTCAGGGATGAGGGCAGTTGGAGGTCAGCTTAGGGTTTAGGGACAGGGCTGAGGCGAGTTAGAGGTCAGCTTAGGGTTTAGGGTCATGGATGTGAGGAGTTAGAGGTCAGTTTAGGGTTTAGGGTCAGGGATGAGGGGAGTTAGAGGTCAGCTTAGGGTTTAGGGACAGGGCTGAGGGGAGTTAGAGGTCAGCTTAGGGTTTAGGGACAGGGCTGAAGGGAGTTAGGGTCAGCTTAGGGTTAGGGTCAGGGATGTGAGGAGTTAGAGGTCAGTTTAGGGTTTAGGGTCAGGGATGAGGGGAGTTAGAGGTCAGCTTAGGGTTTAGGGACAGGGATGAGGGGAGTTAGAGGTCAGCTTAGGGTTTTAGCGTCAGGAATGTGAGGGTGTTAGAGGTCAGCTTAGGGTTTAGGGTCAGGGGATGAGGGGAGTTAGAGGTCAGCTTAGGGTTTAGGGTCAGGGATGAGGGGAGTTAGAGGTCAGCTTAGGGTTTAGGGTCAGGGATGTGAGGGAGGTTAGAGGTCAAGCTTAGGGTTTAGGGTCAGGGATGAGGGGAGTTAGAGGTCAGCTTAGTGTTTAGGGTCAGGGATGAGGGGAGTTAGAGGTCAGCTTAGGGTTTAGGGACAGGGATGTGAGGAATTAGAGGTCAGCTTAGGGTTTAGGGACAGGGCTGAGGGGAGTTAGAGGTCAGCTTAGGGTTTAGGGACAGGGATGTGAGGAGTTAGAGGTCAGCTTAGGGTATAGGGACAGGGATGTGAGGAGTTAGAGGTCAGCTTAGTGTTTAGGGTCAGGGTTGAGGGGAGTTAGAGGTCAGCTTAGGGTTTAGGGTCTGGGATGAGGGGAGTTAGAGGTCAGTTTAGGGTTTAGGGTCAGGGATGAGGGGAGTTAGAGGTCAGCTTAGGGATTAGGGTCAGGGATTTGAGGGAGTTAGAGGTCAGCTTAGGGTATAGGGACAGGGATGTGAGGAGTTAGAGGTCAGCTTAGTGTTTCGGGTCAGGGTTGAGGGGAGTTAGAGGACAGCTTAGAGTTTAGGGTCAGGGATGAGGGGAGTTAGAGGTCAGCTTAGGGTTTAGGGACAGGGCTGAGGGGAGTTAGAGGTCAGCTTAGGGTTTAGGGTCAGGGATGTGAGGAGTTAGAGGTCAGCTTAGGGTTTAGGGTCAGGGATGAGTGGAGTTAGAGGTCAGCTTAGGGTTTAGGGTCAGTGATGAGGGGAGTTAGAGGTCAGCTTAGGGTTTAGGGTCAGGGATGTGAGGGAGTTAGAGGTCAGTTTATGGTTTAGGGTCAGGGATGAGGGGAGTTAGAGGTCAGCCTAGGGTTTAGGGTCAGGGATGAGGGGAGTTAGAGGTCAGCTTAGGGTATAGGGACAGGGATGTGAGGAGTTAGAGGTCAGCTTATTGTTTAGGGTCAGGGATGAGGGGAGTTAGCGGTCAGCTTAGGGTTTAGGGTCAGGGCTGAGGGGAGTTAGAGGTCAGTTTAGGGTTTAGGGTCAGGGATGTGAGGAGTTAGAGGTCAGCCTAGGGTTTAGGGTCAGGGATGAGTGGAGTTAGAGGTCAGCTTAGGGTTTAGGGTCAGGGATGAGGGGATTTAGAGGTCAGCTTAGAGTTTAGGGTCAGGGGTGTGAGGGAGTTAGAGGTCAGCTTATGGTTTAGGGTCAGGGATGAGGGGAGTTAGAGGTCAGCTTAGGGTTTAGGGTCAGGGATGAGGGGAGTTAGAGGTCAGCCTAGGGTTTAGGGTCAGGGATGAGGGGAGTTAGAGGTCAGTTTAGGGTTTAGGGTCAGGAATGTGAGGAGTTAGAGGTCAGCTTAGGGTTTAGGGTCAGGGATGAGGGGAGTTAGAGGTCAGCTTAGGGTTTAGGGTCAGGGATGAGGGGAGTTAGAGGTCAGCTTAGGGTTTAGGTTCAGGGATGAGGGGAGTTAGAGGTCAGCTTAGGGTTTAGGGTCAGGGATGAGGGGAGTTAGTGGTCAGCTTAGGGTTTAGGGTCAGGGATGAGGGGAGTTAAAGGTCAGCTTAGGGTTTAGGGACAGGGATGTGAGGAGTTAGAGGTCAGCTTAGGGTTTAGGGTCAGGGATGAGGGGAGTTAGAGGTCAGCTTAGGGTTTAGGGACAGGGCTGAGGGGAGTTAGAGGTCAGCTTAGAGTTTAGGGTCAGGGATGAGGGGAGTTAGAGGTCAGCTTAGTGTATAGGGACAGGGATGTGAGGAGTTAGAGGTCAGCTTATTGTTTAGGGTCAGGGTTGAGGGGAGTTAGAGGACAGCTTAGAGTTTAGGGTCAGGGATGAGGGGAGTTAGAGGTCAGCTTAGGGTTTAGGGACTGGGCCGAGGGGAGTTAGAGGTCAGCTTAGGGTTTAGGGACAGGGATGTGAGGAGTTAGAGGTCAGCTTAGTGTTTAGGGTCAGGGTTGAGGGGAGTTAGAGGACAGCTTAGCGTTTAGGGTCAGGGATGTGAGGAGTTAGAGGTCAGCTTAGGGTTTAGGGTCAGGGATGAGGGGAGTTAGAGGTCAGCTTAGGGTTTAGGGACAGGGATGTGAGGAGTTAGAGGTCAGCTTAGGGTTTAGGGTCAGGGATGAGGGCAGTTGGAGGTCAGCTTAGGGTTTAGGGACAGGGCTGAGGCGAGTTAGAGGTCAGCTTAGGGTTTAGGGTCATGGATGTGAGGAGTTAGAGGTCAGTTTAGGGTTTAGGGTCAGGGATGAGGGGAGTTAGAGGTCAGATTAGGGTTTAGGGACAGGGCTGAGGGGAGTTAGAGGTCAGCTTAGGGTTTAGGGACAGGGCTGAGGGGAGTTAGAGGTCAGCTTAGGGTTTAGGGTCAGGGATGTGAGGAGTTAGAGGTCAGTTTAGGGTTTAGGGTCAGGGATGAGGGGAGTTAGAGGTCAGCTTAGGGTTTAGGGACAGGGATGAGGGGAGTTAGAGGTCAGCTTAGGGTTTAGGGTCAGGGATGTGAGGGTGTTAGAGGTCAGCTTAGGGTTTAGGGTCAGGGATGAGGGGAGTTAGAGGTCAGCTTAGGGTTTAGGGTCAGGGATGAGGGGAGTTAGAGGTCAGCTTAGGGTTTAGGGTCAGGGATGTGAGGGAGTTAGAGGTCAGCTTAGGGTTTAGGGTCAGGGATGAGGGGAGTTAGAGGTCAGCTTAGTGTTTAGGGTCAGGGATGAGGGGAGTTAGAGGTCAGCTTAGGGTTTAGGGACAGGGATGTGAGGAATTAGAGGTCAGCTTAGGGTTTAGGGAGAGGGCTGAGGGGAGTTAGAGGTCAGCTTAGGGTTTAGGGACAGGGATGTGAGGAGATAGAGGTCAGTTTAGGGTATAGGGACAGGGATGTGAGGAGTTAGAGGTCAGCTTAGTGTTTAGGGTCAGGGTTGAGGGGAGTTAGAGGTCAGCTTAGGGTTTAGGGTCTGGGATGAGGGGAGTTAGAGGTCAGTTTAGGGTTTAGGGTCAGGGATGAGGGGAGTTAGAGGTCAGCTTAGGGTTTAGGGTCAGGGATTTGAGGGAGTTAGAGGTCAGCTTAGGGTATAGGGACAGGGATGTGAGGAGTTAGAGGTCAGCTTAGTGTTTCGGGTCAGGGTTGAGGGGAGTTAGAGGACAGCTTAGAGTTTAGGGTCAGGGATGAGGGGAGTTAGAGGTCAGCTTAGGGTTTAGGGACAGGGCTGAGGGGAGTTAGAGGTCAGCTTAGGGTTTAGGGTCAGGGATGTGAGGAGTTAGAGGTCAGCTTAGGGTTTAGGGTCAGGGATGAGGGGAGTTAGAGGTCAGCTTAGGGTTTAGGGTCAGGGATGAGGGGAGTTAGAGGTCAGCTTAGGGTTTAGGGTCAGGGATGTGAGGGAGTTAGAGGTCAGTTTATGGTTCAGGGTCAGGGATGAGGGGAGTTAGAGGTCAGTCTAGGGTTTAGGGTCAGTGATGAGGGGAGTTAGAGGTCAGCTTAGGGTATAGGGACAGGGATGTGAGGAGTTAGAGGTCAGCTTATTGTTTAGGGTCAGGGATGAGGGGAGTTAGAGGTCAGCTTAGGGTTTAGGGTCAGGGCTGAGGGGAGTTAGAGGTCAGCTTAGGGTTTAGGGTCAGGGATGTGAGGAGTTAGAGGTCAGCCTAGGGTTTAGGGTCAGGGATGAGTGGAGTTAGAGGTCAGCTTAGGGTTTAGGGTCAGGGATGAGGAGAGTTAGAGGTCAGCTTAGGGTTTAGGGTCAGGGATGTGAGGGAGTTAGAGGTCAGCTTATGGTTTAGGGTCAGGGATGAGGGGAGTTAGAGGTCAGCTTAGGGTTTAGGGTCAGGGATGAGGGGAGTTAGAGGTCAGCCTAGGGTTTAGGGTCAGGGTTGAGGGGAGTTAGAGGTCAGTTTAGGGTTTAGGGTCAGGAATGTGAGGAGTTAGAGGTCAGCTTAGGGTTTAGGGTCAGGGATGAGGGGAGTTAGAGGTCAGCTTAGGGTTTAGGGTCAAGGATGAGGGGAGTTAGAGGTCAGCTTAGGGTTTAGGTTCAGGGATGAGGGGAGTTAGAGGTCAGCTTTGGGTTTAGGGTCAGGGATGAGGGGAGTTAGTGGTCAGCTTAGGGTTTAGGGTCAGGGATGAGGGGAGTTAAAGGTCAGCTTAGGGTTTAGGGACAGGGATGTGAGGAGTTAGAGGTCAGCTTAGGGTTTAGGGTCAGGGATGAGGGGAGTTGGAGGTCAGCTTAGGGTTTAGGGACAGGGCTGAGGGGAGTTAGAGGTCAGCTTAGCGTTTAGGGTCATGGATGTGAGGAGTTAGAGGTCAGCTTAGGGTTTAGGTTCAGGGATGAGGGGAGTTAGAGGTCAGCTTAGGGTTTAGGGTCAGGGATGAGGGGAGTTAGAGGTCAGCTTAGGGTTTAGGGTCAGGGATGTGAGGGAGTTAGAGGTCAGCTTAGGGTTTAGGGTCAGGGATGAGGGGAGTTAGAGGTCAGCTTAGAGTTTAGGGTCAGGGATGAGGGGAGTTAGAGGTCAGCTTAGGGTTTAGTGACAGGGCTGAGGGGAGTTAGAGGTCAGCTTAGGGTTTAGGGTCAGGGATGTAAGGAGTTAGAGGTCAGCGTAGGGTTTAGGGTCAGGGATGAGGGGAGTTAGAGGTCAGCTTAGGGTTTAGGGTCAGGGATGAGGGGAGTTAGAGGTCAGTTTAGGGTTTAGGGTCAGGGATGAGGGGAGTTAGAGGTCAGCTTATGGTTTAGGGTCAGGGATGATGGGAGTTAGAGGTCAGCTTAGGGATTAGGGACAGGGTGAGGGGAGTTAGAGGTCAGCTTAGGGTTTAGGGTCAGGGATGAGGGGAGTTAGAGGTCAGCTTAGGGTTTAGGGTCAGGGATGAGGGGAGTTAGAGGTCAGCTTAGGGTTTAGGGACAGGGATGTGAGGAATTAGAGGTCAGCTTAGGGTTTAGGGACAGGGCTGAGGGGAGTTAGAGGTCAGCTTAGTGTTTAGGGACAGGGATGTGAGGAGTTAGAGGTCAGCTTAGTGTTTAGGGTCAGGGTTGAGGGGAGTTAGAGGACAGCTTAGAGTTTAGGGTCAGGGATGAGGGGAGTTAGAGGTCAGCTTAGGGTTTAGGAACAGGGCTGAGGGCAGTTGGAAGTCAGCTTAGGGTTTAGGGACAGGGCTGAGGGGAGTTAGAGGTCAGCTTAGGGTTTAGGGTTTTGGATGTGAGGAGTTAGAGGTCAGTTTAGGGTTTAGGGTCAGGGATGAGGGGAGTTAGAGGTCAGCTTAGGGTTGAGGGACAGGGCTGAGGGGAGTTAGAGGTCAGCTTAGGGTTTAGGGTCAGGGATGTGAGGAGTTAGAGGTCAGCTTAGGGTTTAGGGTCAGGGATGTGAGGGAGTTAGAGGTCAGCTTAGGGTTTAGGGTCAGGGATGAGGGGAGTTAGAGGTCAGCTTAGTGTTTAGGGTCAGGGATGAGGGGAGTTAGAGGTCAGCTTAGGGTTTAGGGACAGGGATGTGAGGAATTAGAGGTCAGCTTAGGGTTTAGGGACAGGGCTGAGGGGAGTTAGAGGTCAGCTTAGGGTTTAGGGACAGGGATGTGAGGAGATAGAGGTCAGTTTAGGGTATAGGGACAGGGATGTGAGGAGTTAGAGGTCAGCTTAGTGTTTAGGGTCAGGGTTGAGGGGAGTTAGAGGTCAGCTTAGGGTTTAGGGTCTGGGATGAGGGGAGTTAGAGGTCAGTTTAGGGTTTAGGGTCAGGGATGAGGGGAGTTAGAGGTCAGCTTAGGGTTTAGGGTCAGGGATTTGAGGGAGTTAGAGGTCAGCTTAGGGTATAGGGACAGGGATGTGAGGAGTTAGAGGTCAGCTTAGTGTTTCGGGTCAGGGTTGAGGGGAGTTAGAGGACAGCTTAGAGTTTAGGGTCAGGGATGAGGGGAGTTAGAGGTCAGCTTAGGGTTTAGGGACAGGGCTGAGGGGAGTTAGAGGTCAGCTTAGGGTTTAGGGTCAGGGATGTGAGGAGTTAGAGGTCAGCTTAGGGTTTAGGGTCAGGGATGAGGGGAGTTAGAGGTCAGCTTAGGGTTTAGGGTCAGGGATGAGGGGAGTTAGAGGTCAGCTTAGGGTTTAGGGTCAGGGATGTGAGGGAGTTAGAGGTCAGTTTATGGTTTAGGGTCAGGGATGAGGGGAGTTAGAGGTCAGCCTAGGGTTTAGGGTCAGTGATGAGGGGAGTTAGAGGTCAGCTTAGGGTATAGGGACAGGGATGTGAGGAGTTAGAGGTCAGCTTATTGTTTAGGGTCAGGGATGAGGGGAGTTAGAGGTCAGCTTAGGGTTTAGGGTCAGGGCTGAGGGGAGTTAGAGG
This sequence comes from Hemitrygon akajei, assembly GCF_048418815.1. NCBI lineage: Eukaryota > Metazoa > Chordata > Chondrichthyes > Myliobatiformes > Dasyatidae > Hemitrygon > Hemitrygon akajei. The sequence continues at coordinate 98,640,957 of NC_133130.1, read as the reverse complement.
TCAGCTTAGGGTTTAGGGTCAGGGATGTGAGGAGTTAGAGGTCAGCCTAGGGTTTAGGGTCAGGGATGAGTGGAGTTAGAGGTCAGCTTAGGGTTTAGGGTCAGGGATGAGGAGAGTTAGAGGTCAGCTTAGGGTTTAGGGTCAGGGATGTGAGGGAGTTAGAGGTCAGCTTATGGTTTAGGGTCAGGGATGAGGGGAGTTAGAGGTCAGCTTAGGGTTTAGGGTCAGGGATGAGGGGAGTTAGAGGTCAGCCTAGGGTTTAGGGTCAGGGTTGAGGGGAGTTAGAGGTCAGTTTAGGGTTTAGGGTCAGGAATGTGAGGAGTTAGAGGTCAGCTTAGGGTTTAGGGTCAGGGATGAGGGGAGTTAGAGGTCAGCTTAGGGTTTAGGGTCAAGGATGAGGGGAGTTAGAGGTCAGCTTAGGGTTTAGGTTCAGGGATGAGGGGAGTTAGAGGTCAGCTTAGGGTTTAGGGTCAGGGATGAGGGGAGTTAGTGGTCAGCTTAGGGTTTAGGGTCAGGGATGAGGGGAGTTAAAGGTCAGCTTAGGGTTTAGGGACAGGGATGTGAGGAGTTAGAGGTCAGCTTAGGGTTTAGGGTCAGGGATGAGGGGAGTTGGAGGTCAGCTTAGGGTTTAGGGACAGGGCTGAGGGGAGTTAGAGGTCAGCTTAGCGTTTAGGGTCATGGATGTGAGGAGTTAGAGGTCAGCTTAGGGTTTAGGTTCAGGGATGAGGGGAGTTAGAGGTCAGCTTAGGGTTTAGGGTCAGGGATGAGGGGAGTTAGAGGTCAGCTTAGGGTTTAGGGTCAGGGATGTGAGGGAGTTAGAGGTCAGCTTAGGGTTTAGGGTCAGGGATGAGGGGAGTTAGAGGTCAGCTTAGAGTTTAGGGTCAGGGATGAGGGGAGTTAGAGGTCAGCTTAGGGTTTAGTGACAGGGCTGAGGGGAGTTAGAGGTCAGCTTAGGGTTTAGGGTCAGGGATGTAAGGAGTTAGAGGTCAGCTTAGGGTTTAGGGTCAGGGATGAGGGGAGTTAGAGGTCAGCTTAGGGTTTAGGGTCAGGGATGAGGGGAGTTAGAGGTCAGTTTAGGGTTTAGGGTCAGGGATGAGGGGAGTTAGAGGTACAGCTTATGGTTTAGGGTCAGGGATGATGGGAGTTAGAGGTCAGCTTAGGGATTAGGGACAGGGTGAGGGGAGTTAGAGGTCAGCTTAGGGTTTAGGGTCAGGGATGAGGGGAGTTAGAGGTCAGCTTAGGGTTTAGGGTCAGGGATGAGGGGAGTTAGAGGTCAGCTTAGGGTTTAGGGACAGGGATGTGAGGAATTAGAGGTCAGCTTAGGGTTTAGGGACAGGGCTGAGGGGAGTTAGAGGTCAGCTTAGTGTTTAGGGACAGGGATGTGAGGAGTTAGAGGTCAGCTTAGTGTTTAGGGTCAGGGTTGAGGGGAGTTAGAGGACAGCTTAGAGTTTAGGGTCAGGGATGAGGGGAGTTAGAGGTCAGCTTAGGGTTTAGGAACAGGGCTGAGGGCAGTTGGAAGTCAGCTTAGGGTTTAGGGACAGGGCTGAGGGGAGTTAGAGGTCAGCTTAGGGTTTAGGGTTTTGGATGTGAGGAGTTAGAGGTCAGTTTAGGGTTTAGGGTCAGGGATGAGGGGAGTTAGAGGTCAGCTTAGGGTTGAGGGACAGGGCTGAGGGGAGTTAGAGGTCAGCTTAGGGTTTAGGGTCAGGGATGTGAGGAGTTAGAGGTCAGCTTAGGGTTTAGGGTCAGGGATGAGGGGAGTTAGAGTCAGCTTAGGGTATAGGGACAGGGATGTGAGGAGTTAGAGGTCAGCTTAGTGTTTCGGGTCAGGGTTGAGGGGAGTTAGAGGACAGCTTAGAGTTTAGGGTCAGGGCTGAGGGGAGTTAGAGGTCAGCTTAGGGTTTAGGGTCAGGGATGTGAGGAGTTAGAGGTCAGCTTAGGGTTTAGGGTCAGGGATGAGGGGAGTTAGAGTCAGCTTAGGGTATAGGGACAGGGATGTGAGGAGTTAGAGGTCAGCTTAGTGTTTCGGGTCAGGGTTGAGGGGAGTTAGAGGACAGCTTATAGTTTAGGGTCAGGGATGAGGGGAGTTAGAGGTCAGCTTTGGGTTTAGGGACAGGGCTAAGGGGAGTTAGAGGTCAGCTTAGGGTTTAGGGTCAGGGATGTGAGGAGTTAGAGGTCAGCTTAGGGTTTAGGGTCAGGGATGAGTGGAGTTAGAGGTCAGCTTAGGGTTTAGGGTCAGGGATGAGGGGAGTTAGAGGTCAGCTTAGAGTTTAGGGTCAGGGATGAGGGGAGTTAGAGGTCAGCTTAGTGTATAGGGACAGGGATGTGAGGAGTTAGAGGTCAGCTTATTGTTTAGGGTCAGGGTTGAGGGGAGTTAGAGGACAGCTTAGAGTTTAGGGTCAGGGATGAGGGGAGTTAGAGGTCAGCTTAGTGTTTAGGGACTGGGCCGAGGGGAGTTAGAGGTCAGCTTAGGGTTTAGGGACAGGGATGTGAGGAGTTAGAGGTCAGCTTAGTGTTTAGGGTCAGGGTTGAGGGGAGTTAGAGGACAGCTTAGCGTTTAGGGTCAGGGATGTGAGGAGTTAGAGGTCAGCTTAGGGTTTAGGGTCAGGGATGAGGGGAGTTAGAGGTCAGCTTAGGGTTTAGGGACAGGGATGTGAGGAGTTAGAGGTCAGCTTAGGGTTTAGGGTCAGGGATGAGGGCAGTTGGAGGTCAGCTTAGGGTTTAGGGACAGGGCTGAGGCGAGTTAGAGGTCAGCTTAGGGTTTAGGGTCATGGATGTGAGGAGTTAGAGGTCAGTTTAGGGTTTAGGGTCAGGGATGAGGGGAGTTAGAGGTCAGCTTAGGGTTTAGGGACAGGGCTGAGGGGAGTTAGAGGTCAGCTTAGGGTTTAGGGTCAGGGATGTGAGGAGTTAGAGGTCAGTTTAGGGTTTAGGGTCAGGGATGAGGGGAGTTAGAGGTCAGCTTAGGGTTTAGGGACAGGGATGAGGGGAGTTAGAGGTCAGCTTAGTGTTTAGGGTCAGGGATGTGAGGGTGTTAGAGGTCAGCTTAGGGTTTAGGGTCAGGGATGAGGGGAGTTAGAGGTCAGCTTAGGGTTTAGGGTCAGGGATGAGGGGAGTTAGAGGTCAGCTTAGTGTTTAGGGTCAGGGATGAGGGGAGTTAGAGGTCAGCTTAGGGTTTAGGGACAGGGATGTGAGGAATTAGAGGTCAGCTTAGGGTTTAGGGACAGGGCTGAGGGGAGTTAGAGGTCAGCTTAGGGTTTAGGGACAGGGATGTGAGGAGTTAGAGGTCAGCTTAGTGTTTAGGGTCAGGGTTGAGGGGAGTTAGAGGTCAGCTTAGGGTTTAGGGTCTGGGATGAGGGGAGTTAGAGGTCAGTTTAGGGTTTAGGGTCAGGGATGAGGGGAGTTAGAGGTCAGCTTAGGGTTTAGGGTCAGGGATTTGAGGGAGTTAGAGGTCAGCTTAGGGTATAGGGACAGGGATGTGAGGAGTTAGAGGTCAGCTTAGTGTTTCGGGTCAGGGTTGAGGGGAGTTAGAGGACAGCTTAGAGTTTAGGGTCAGGGATGAGGGGAGTTAGAGGTCAGCTTAGGGTTTAGGGACAGGGCTGAGGGGAGTTAGAGGTCAGCTTAGGGTTTAGGGTCAGGGATGTGAGGAGTTAGAGGTCAGCTTAGGGTTTAGGGTCAGGGATGAGGGGAGTTAGAGGTCAGCTTAGGGTTTAGGGTCAGGGATGAGGGGAGTTAGAGGTCAGCTTAGGGTTTAGGGTCAGGGATGTGAGGGAGTTAGAGGTCAGTTTATGGTTTAGGGTCAGGGATGAGGGGAGTTAGAGGTCAGCCTAGGGTTTAGGGTCAGGGATGAGGGGAGTTAGAGGTCAGCTTAGGGTATAGGGACAGGGATGTGAGGAGTTAGAGGTCAGCTTATTGTTTAGGGTCAGGGATGAGGGGAGTTAGAGGTCAGCTTAGGGTTTAGGGTCAGGGCTGAGGGGAGTTAGAGGTCAGCTTAGTGTTTAGGGTCAGGGATGTGAGGAGTTAGAGGTCAGCCTAGGGTTTAGGGTCAGGGATGAGTGGAGTTAGAGGTCAGCTTAGGGTTTAGGGTCAGGGATGAGGGGAGTTAGAGGTCAGCTTAGGGTTTAGGGTCAGGGATGTGAGGGAGTTAGAGGTCAGCTTATGGTTTAGGGTCAGGGATGAGGGGAGTTAGAGGTCAGCTTAGGGTTTAGGGTCAGGGATGAGGGGAGTTAGAGGTCAGCCTAGGGTTTAGGGTCAGGGATGAGGGGAGTTAGAGGTCAGTTTAGGGTTTAGGGTCAGGAATGTGAGGAGTTAGAGGTCAGCTTAGGGTTTAGGGTCAGGGATGAGGGGAGTTAGAGGTCAGCTTAGGGTTTAGGGTCAAGGATGAGGGGAGTTAGAGGTCAGCTTAGGGTTTAGGTTCAGGGATGAGGGGAGTTAGAGGTCAGCTTAGGGTTTAGGGTCAGGGATGAGGGGAGTTAGAGGTCAGCTTAGGGTTTAGGGTCAGGGATGAGGGGAGTTAAAGGTCAGCTTATGGTTTAGGGACAGGGATGTGAGGAGTTAGAGGTCAGCTTAGGGTTTAGGGTCAGGGATGAGGGGAGTTGGAGGTCAGCTTAGGGTTTAGGGACAGGGCTGAGGGGAGTTAGAGGTCAGCTTAGCGTTTAGGGTCATGGATGTGAGGAGTTAGAGGTCAGCTTAGGGTTTAGGTTCAGGGATGAGGGGAGTTAGAGGTCAGCTTAGGGTTTAGGGTCAGGGATGAGGGGAGTTAGAGGTCAGTTTAGGGTTTAGGGTCAGGGATGAGGGGAGTTAGAGGTCAGCTTATGGTTTAGGGTCAGGGATGATGGGAGTTAGAGGTCAGCTTAGGGATTAGGGACAGGGTGAGGGGAGTTAGAGGTCAGCTTAGGGTTTAGGGTCAGGGATGAGGGGAGTTAGAGGTCAGCTTAGGGTTTAGGGTCAGGGATGAGGGGAGTTAGAGGTCAGCTTAGGGTTTAGGGACAGGGATGTGAGGAATTAGAGGTCAGCTTAGGGTTTAGGGACAGGGCTGAGGGGAGTTAGAGGTCAGCTTAGTGTTTAGGGACAGGGATGTGAGGAGTTAGAGGTCAGCTTAGTGTTTAGGGTCAGGGTTGAGGGGAGTTAGAGGACAGCTTAGAGTTTAGGGTCAGGGATGAGGGGAGGTAGAGGTCAGCTTAGGGTTTAGGAACAGGGCTGAGGGCAGTTGGAAGTCAGCTTAGGGTTTAGGGACAGGGCTGAGGGGAGTTAGAGGTCAGCTTAGGGTTTAGGGTTTTGGATGTGAGGAGTTAGAGGTCAGTTTAGGGTTTAGGGTCAGGGATGAGGGGAGTTAGAGGTCAGCTTAGGGTTGAGGGACAGGGCTGAGGGGAGTTAGAGGTCAGCTTAGGGTTTAGGGTCAGGGATGTGAGGAGTTAGAGGTCAGCTTAGGGTTTAGGGTCAGGGATGAGGGGAGTTAGAGTCAGCTTAGGGTATAGGGACAGGGATGTGAGGAGTTAGAGGTCAGCTTAGTGTTTCGGGTCAGGGTTGAGGGGAGTTAGAGGACAGCTTAGAGTTTAGGGTCAGGGCTGAGGGGAGTTAGAGGTCAGCTTAGGGTTTAGGGTCAGGGATGTGAGGAGTTAGAGGTCAGCTTAGGGTTTAGGGTCAGGGATGAGGGGAGTTAGAGTCAGCTTAGGGTATAGGGACAGGGATGTGAGGAGTTAGAGGTCAGCTTAGTGTTTCGGGTCAGGGTTGAGGGGAGTTAGAGGACAGCTTATAGTTTAGGGTCAGGGATGAGGGGAGTTAGTGGTCAGCTTTGGGTTTAGGGACAGGGCTAAGGGGAGTTAGAGGTCAGCTTAGGGTTTAGGGTCAGGGATGTGAGGAGTTAGAGGTCAGCTTAGGGTTTAGGGTCAGGGATGAGTGGAGTTAGAGGTCAGCTTAGGGTTTAGGGTCAGGGATGAGGGGAGTTAGAGGTCAGCTTAGAGTTTAGGGTCAGGGATGAGGGGAGTTAGAGGTCAGCTTAGTGTATAGGGACAGGGATGTGAGGAGTTAGAGGTCAGCTTATTGTTTAGGGTCAGGGTTGAGGGGAGTTAGAGGACAGCTTAGAGTTTAGGGTCAGGGATGAGGGGAGTTAGAGGTCAGCTTAGTGTTTAGGGACTGGGCCGAGGGGATTTAGAGGTCAGCTTAGGGTTTAGGGACAGGGATGTGAGGAGTTAGAGGTCAGCTTAGTGTTTAGGGTCAGGGTTGAGGGGAGTTAGAGGACAGCTTAGCGTTTAGGGTCAGGGATGTGAGGAGTTAGAGGTCAGCTTAGGGTTTAGGGTCAGGGATGAGGGGAGTTAGAGGTCAGCTTAGGGTTTAGGGACAGGGATGTGAGGAGTTAGAGGTCAGCTTAGGGTTTAGGGTCAGGGATGAGGGCAGTTGGAGGTCAGCTTAGGGTTTAGGGACAGGGCTGAGGCGAGTTAGAGGTCAGCTTAGGGTTTAGGGACAGGGATGTGAGGAGTTAGAGGTCAGTTTAGGGTTTAGGGTCAGGGATGAGGGGAGTTAGAGGTCAGCTTAGGGTTTAGGGACAGGGCTGAGGGGAGTTAGAGGTCAGCTTAGGGTTTAGGGACAGGGCTGAGGGGAGTTAGAGGTCAGCTTAGGGTTTAGGGTCAGGGATGTGAGGAGTTAGAGGTCAGTTTAGGGTTTAGGGTCAGGGATGAGGGGAGTTAGAGGTCAGCTTAGGGTTTAGGGACAGGGATGAGGGGAGTTAGAGGTCAGCTTAGTGTTTAGGGTCAGGGATGTGAGGGTGTTAGAGGTCAGCTTAGGGTTTAGGGTCAGGGATGAGGGGAGTTAGAGGTCAGCTTAGGGTTTAGGGTCAGGGATGAGGGGAGTTAGAGGTCAGCTTAGTGTTTAGGGTCAGGGATGAGGGGAGTTAGAGGTCAGCTTAGGGTTTAGGGACAGGGATGTGAGGAATTAGAGGTCAGCTTAGGGTTTAGGGACAGGGCTGAGGGGAGTTAGAGGTCAGCTTAGGGTTTAGGGACAGGGATGTGAGGAGTTAGAGGTCAGCTTAGTGTTTAGGGTCAGGGTTGAGGGGAGTTAGAGGTCAGCTTAGGGTTTAGGGTCTGGGATGAGGGGAGTTAGAGGTCAGTTTAGGGTTTAGGGTCAGGGATGAGGGGAGTTAGAGGTCAGCTTAGGGTTTAGGGTCAGGGATTTGAGGGAGTTAGAGGTCAGCTTAGGGTATAGGGACAGGGATGTGAGGAGTTAGAGGTCAGCTTAGTGTTTCGGGTCAGGGTTGAGGGGAGTTAGAGGACAGCTTAGAGTTTAGGGTCAGGGATGAGGGGAGTTAGAGGTCAGCTTAGGGTTTAGGGACAGGGCTGAGGGGAGTTAGAGGTCAGCTTAGGGTTTAGGGTCAGGGATGTGAGGAGTTAGAGGTCAGCTTAGGGTTTAGGGTCAGGGATGAGGGGAGTTAGAGGTCAGCTTAGGGTTTAGGGTCAGGGATGAGGGGAGTTAGAGGTCAGCTTAGGGTTTAGGGTCAGGGATGTGAGGGAGTTAGAGGTCAGTTTATGGTTTAGGGTCAGGGATGAGGGGAGTTAGAGGTCAGCCTAGGGTTTAGGGTCAGGGATGAGGGGAGTTAGAGGTCAGCTTAGGGTATAGGGACAGGGATGTGAGGAGTTAGAGGTCAGCTTATTGTTTAGGGTCAGGGATGAGGGGAGTTAGAGGTCAGCTTAGGGTTTAGGGTCAGGGCTGAGGGGAGTTAGAGGTCAGCTTAGGGTTTAGGGTCAGGGATGTGAGGAGTTAGAGGTCAGCCTAGGGTTTAGGGTCAGGGATGAGTGGAGTTAGAGGTCAGCTTAGGGTTTAGGGTCAGGGATGAGGGGAGTTAGAGGTCAGCTTAGGGTTTAGGGTCAGGGATGTGAGGGAGTTAGAGGTCAGCTTATGGTTTAGGGTCAGGGATGAGGGGAGTTAGAGGTCAGCTTAGGGTTTAGGGTCAGGGATGAGGGGAGTTAGAGGTCAGCCTAGGGTTTAGGGTCAGGGATGAGGGGAGTTAGAGGTCAGTTTAGGGTTTAGGGTCAGGAATGTGAGGAGTTAGAGGTCAGCTTAGGGTTTAGGGTCAGGGATGAGGGGAGTTAGAGGTCAGCTTAGGGTTTAGGGTCAAGGATGAGGGGAGTTAGAGGTCAGCTTAGGGTTTAGGTTCAGGGATGAGGGGAGTTAGAGGTCAGCGTAGGGTTTAGGGTCAGGGATGAGGGGAGTTAGAGGTCAGCTTAGGGTTTAGGGTCAGGGATGAGGGGAGTTAAAGGTCAGCTTAGGGTTTAGGGACAGGGATGTGAGGAGTTAGAGGTCAGCTTAGGGTTTAGGGTCAGGGATGAGGGGAGTTGGAGGTCAGCTTAGGGTTTAGGGACAGGGCTGAGGGGAGTTAGAGGTCAGCTTAGCGTTTAGGGTCATGGATGTGAGGAGTTAGAGGTCAGCTTAGGGTTTAGGTTCAGGGATGAGGGGAGTTAGAGGTCAGCTTAGGGTTTAGGGTCAGGGATGAGGGGAGTTAGAGGTCAGCTTAGGGTTTAGGGTCAGGGATGTGAGGGAGTTAGAGGTCAGCTTAGGGTTTAGGGTCAGGGATGAGGGGAGTTAGAGGTCAGCTTAGAGTTTAGGGTCAGGGATGAGGGGAGTTAGAGGTCAGCTTAGGGTTTAGTGACAGGGCTGAGGGGAGTTAGAGGTCAGCTTAGGGTTTAGGGTCAGGGATGAGGGGAGTTAGAGGTCAGCTTAGGGTTTAGGGTCAGGGATGAGGGGAGTTAGAGGTCAGCTTATGGTTTAGGGTCAGGGATGATGGGAGTTAGAGGTCAGCTTAGGGATTAGGGACAGGGTGAGGGGAGTTAGAGGTCAGCTTAGGGTTTAGGGTCAGGGATGAGGGGAGTTAGAGGTCAGCTTAGGGTTTAGGGTCAGGGATGAGGGGAGTTAGAGGTCAGCTTAGGGTTTAGGGACAGGGATGTGAGGAATTAGAGGTCAGCTTAGGGTTTAGGGACAGGGCTGAGGGGAGTTAGAGGTCAGCTTAGTGTTTAGGGACAGGGATGTGAGGAGTTAGAGGTCAGCTTAGTGTTTAGGGTCAGGGTTGAGGGGAGTTAGAGGACAGCTTAGAGTTTAGGGTCAGGGATGAGGGGAGTTAGAGGTCAGCTTAGGGTTTAGGAACAGGGCTGAGGGCAGTTGGAAGTCAGCTTAGGGTTTAGGGACAGGGCTGAGGGGAGTTAGAGGTCAGCTTAGGGTTTAGGGTTTTGGATGTGAGGAGTTAGAGGTCAGTTTAGGGTTTAGGGTCAGGGATGAGGGGAGTTAGAGGTCAGCTTAGGGTTGAGGGACAGGGCTGAGGGGAGTTAGAGGTCAGCTTAGGGTTTAGGGTCAGGGATGTGAGGAGTTAGAGGTCAGCTTAGGGTTTAGGGTCAGGGATGAGGGGAGTTAGAGTCAGCTTAGGGTATAGGGACAGGGATGTGAGGAGTTAGAGGTCAGCTTAGTGTTTCGGGTCAGGGTTGAGGGGAGTTAGAGGACAGCTTAGAGTTTAGGGTCAGGGCTGAGGGGAGTTAGAGGTCAGCTTAGGGTTTAGGGTCAGGGATGTGAGGAGTTAGAGGTCAGCTTAGGGTTTAGGGTCAGGGATGAGGGGAGTTAGAGTCAGCTTAGGGTATAGGGACAGGGATGTGAGGAGTTAGAGGTCAGCTTAGTGTTTCGGGTCAGGGTTGAGGGGAGTTAGAGGACAGCTTATAGTTTAGGGTCAGGGATGAGGGGAGTTAGAGGTCAGCTTTGGGTTTAGGGACAGGGCTAAGGGGAGTTAGAGGTCAGCTTAGGGTTTAGGGTCAGGGATGTGAGGAGTTAGAGGTCAGCTTAGGGTTTAGGGTCAGGGATGAGTGGAGTTAGAGGTCAGCTTAGGGTTTAGGGTCAGGGATGAGGGGAGTTAGAGGTCAGCTTATGGTTTAGGGTCAGGGATGTGAGGGAGTTAGAGGTCAGCTTATGGTTTAGGGTCAGGGATGAGGGGAGTTAGAGGTCAGCTTAGGGTTTAGGGTCAGGGATGAGGGGAGTTAGAGGTCAGCCTAGGGTTTAGGGTCAGGGATGAGGGGAGTTAGAGGTCAGTTTAGGGTTTAGGGTCAGGAATGAGGGGAGTTAGAGGTCAGCTTAGGGTTTAGGGTCAGGGATGAGGGGAGTTAGAGGTCAGCTTAGGGTTTAGGGTCAGGGATGTGAGGGAGTTAGAGGTCAGCTTATGGTTTAGGGTCAGGGATGAGGGGAGTTAGAGGTCAGCTTAGGGTTTAGGGTCAGGGATGAGGGGAGTTAGAGGTCAGCCTAGGGTTTAGGGTCAGGGATGAGGGGAGTTAGAGGTCAGTTTAGGGTTTAGGGTCAGGAATGAGGGGAGTTAGAGGTCAGCTTAGGGTTTAGGGTCAGGGATGAGGGGAGTTAAAGGTCAGCTTAGGGTTTAGGGACAGGGATGTGAGGAGTTAGAGGTCAGCTTAGGGTTTAGGGTCAGGGATGAGGGGAGTTGGAGGTCAGCTTAGGGTTTAGGGATAGGGCTGAGGGGAGTTAGAGGTCAGCTTAGCGTTTAGGGTCATGGATGTGAGGAGTTAGAGGTCAGTTTAGGGTTTAGGTTCAGGGATGAGGGGAGTTAGAGGTCAGCTTAGGGTTTAGGGTCAGGGATGAGGGGAGTTAGAGGTCAGCTTAGGGTTTAGGGTCAGGGATGTGAGGGAGTTAGAGGTCAGCTTAGGGTTTAGGGTCAGGGATGAGGGGAGTTAGAGGTCAGCTTAGAGTTTAGGGTCAGGGATGAGGGGAGTTAGAGGTCAGCTTAGGGTTTAGTGACAGGGCTGAGGGGAGTTAGATGTCAGCTTAGGGTTTAGGGTCAGGGATGTGAGGAGTTAGAGGTCAGCTTAGGGTTAAGGGTCAGGGATGAGGGGAGTTAGAGGTCAGCTTAGGGTTTAGGGTCAGGGATGAGGGGAGTTAGAGGTCAGCTTAGGGTTTAGGGTCAGGGATGAGGGGAGTTAGAGGTCAGCTTATGGTTTAGGGTCAGGGATGATGGGAGTTAGAGGTCAGCTTAGGGTTTAGGGACAGGGCTGAGGGGAGTTAGAGGTCAGCTTAGGGTTTAGGGTCAGGGATGAGGGGAGTTAGAGGTCAGCTTAGGGTTTAGGGTCAGGGATGAGGGGAGTTAGAGGTCAGCTTATGGTTTAGGGTCAGGGATGTGAGGGAGTTAGAGGTCAGCTTAGGGTTTAGGGTCAGGGATGAGGGGAGTTAGAGGTCAGCTTAGGGTTTAGGGTCAGGGATGAGGGGAGTTAGCGGTCAGCTTAGTGTTTAGGGACAGGGATGTGAGGAGTTAGAGGTCAGCTTAGGGTATAGGGACAGGGATGTGAGGAGTTAGAGGTCAGCTTAGTGTTTAGGGTCAGGGTTGAGGGGAGTTAGAAGACAGCTTAGAGTTTAGGGTCTGGGATGAGGGGAGTTAGAGGTCAGCTTAGGGTTTAGGGACAGGGCTGAGTGCAGTTGGAGGTCAGCTTAGGGTTTAGGGACAGGGCTGAGGGGAGTTAGAGGTCAGCTTAGGGTTTAGGGTCATGGATGTGAGGAGTTAGAGGTCAGTTTAGGGTTTAGGGTCAGGGATGAGGGGAGTTAGAGGCCAGCTTAGGGTTGAGGGACAGGGCTGAGGGGAGTTAGAGGTCAGCTTAGGGTTTAGGGTCAGGGATGTGAGGAGTTAGAGGTCAGCTTAGGGTTTAGGGTCAGGGATGAGGGGAGTTAGAGTCAGCTTATGGTTTAGGGACAGGGATGACGGGAGTTAGAGGTCAGCTTAGGGTTTAGGGTCAGGGATGTGAGGGAGTTAGAGGTCAGCTTAGGGTTTAGGGTCAGGGATGAGGGGAGTTAGAGGTCAGCTTAGTGTTTAGGGTCAGGGATGAGGGGAGTTAGAGGTCAGCTTAGGGTTTAGGGTCAGGGATGAGGGGAGTTAGAGGTCAGCTTAGGGTTTAGGGTCAGGGATGAGGGGAGTTAGAGGTCATCTTATGGTTTAGGGTCAGGGATGATGGGAGTTAGAGTTCAGCTTAGGGTTTAGGGACAGGGCTGAGGGGAGTTAGAGGTCAGCTTAGGGTTTAGGGTCAGGGATGAGGGGAGTTAGAGGTCAGCTTAGGGTTTAGGGTCAGGGATGAGGGGAGTTAGAGGTCAGCTTAGGGTTTAGGGTCAGGGATGAGGGGAGTTAGAGGTCAGCTTAGGGTTTAGGGTCAGGGATGTGAGGAAGTTAGAGGTCAGCTTAGGGTTTAGGTTCAGGGATGAGGGGAGTTAGAGGTCAGCTTAGGGTTTAGGGTCAGGGATGAGGGGAGTTAGAGGTCAGCTTAGGGTTTAGGGACAGGGATGTGAGGAATTAGAGGTTAGCTTAGGGTTTAGGGACAGGGCTGAGGGGAGTTAGAGGTCCGCTTAGTGTTTAGGGACAGGGATGTGAGGAGTTAGAGGTCAGCTTAGGATATAGGGACAGGGATGTGAGGAGTTAGAGGTCAGCTTAGTGTTTAGGGTCAGGGTTGAGGGGAGTTAGAGGACAGCTTAGAGTTTAGGGTCAGGGATGAGGGGAGTTAGAGGTCAGCTTAGGGTTTAGGGACAGGGCTGAGGGCAGTTGGAGGTCAGCTTAGGGTTTAGGGACAGGGATGTGAGGAGTTAGAGGTCAGTTTAGGGTTTAGGGTCAGGGATGATGGGAGTTAGAGGTCAGCTTAGGGTTGAGGGACAGGGCTGAGGGGAGTTAGAGGTCAGCTTAGGGTTTAGGGTCATGGATGTGAGGAGTTAGAGGTCAGTTTAGGGTTTAGGGTCAGGGATGAGGGGAGTTAGAGGTCAGCTTAGGGTTGAGGGACAGGGCTGAGGGGAGTTAGAGGTCAGCTTAGGGTTTAGGGTCAGGGATGTGAGGAGTTAGAGGTCAGCTTAGGGTTTAGGGTCAGGGATGAGGGGAGTTAGAGTCAGCTTAGGGTTTAGGGACAGGGATGAGGGGAGTTAGAGGTCAGCTTAGGGTTTAGGGTCAGGGATGTGAGGGAGTTAGAGGTCAGCTTGGGGTTTAGGGTCAGGGATGAGGGGAGTTAGAGGTCAGCTTAGGGTTTAGGGTCAGGGATGTGAGGGAGTTAGAGGTCAGCTTAGGGTTTAGGGTCAGGGATGAGGGGAGTTAGAGGTCAGCTTAGTGTTTAGAGTCAGGGATGAGGGGAGTTAGAGGTCAGCTTAGGGTTTAGGGACAGGGATGTGAGGAATTAGAGGTCAGCTTAGGGTTTAGGGACAGGGCTGAGGGGAGTTAGAGGTCAGCTTAGGGTTTAGGGACAGGGATGTGAGGAGTTAGAGGTCAGTTTAGGGTATAGGGACAGGGATGTGAGGAGTTAGAGGTCAGCTTAGTGTTTAGGGTCAGGGTTGAGGGGAGTTAGAGGACAGCTTAGGGTTTAGGGTCAGGGATGTGAGGAGTTAGAGGTCAGCTTAGGGTTTAGGGTCTGGGATGAGGGGAGTTAGAGGTCAGCTTAGGGTTTAGGGTCAGGGATGAGGGGAGTTAGAGGTCAGCTTAGGGTTTAGGGTCAGGGATTTGAGGGAGTTAGAGGTCAGTTTAGGGTATAGGGACAGGGATGTGAGGTGTTAGAGGTCAGCTTAGTGTTTCGGGTCAGGGTAGAGGGGAGTTAGAGGACAGCATAGAGTTTAGGGTCAGGGATGAGGGGAGTTAGAGGTCAGCTTAGGGTATAGGGACAGGGATGTGAGGAGTTAGAGGTCAGCTTATTGTTTAGGGTCAGGGTTGAGGGGAGTTAGAGGACAGCTTAGAGTTTAGGGTCAGGGATGAGGGGAGTTAGAGGTCAGCTTAGGGTTTAGGGTCAGGGATGTGAGGGAGTTAGAGGTCAGCTTATAGTTTAGGGTCAGGGATGAGGGGAGTTAGAGGTCAGCTTAGGGTTTAGGGTCAGGGATGAGGGGAGTTAGAGGTCAGCCTAGGGTTTAGGGTCAGGGATGAGGGGAGTTAGAGGTCAGTTTAGGGTTTAGGGTCAGGATTGAGGGGAGTTAGAGGTCAGTTTAGGGTTTAGGGTCAGGGATAAGGGGAGTTAAAGGTCAGCTTAGGGTTTAGGGACAGAGATGTGAGGAGTTAGAGGTCAGTTTAGGGTTTAGGGTCAGGGATGAGGGGAGTTGGAGGTCAGCTTAGGGTTTAGGGTCATGGATGTGAGGAGTTAGAGGTCAGCTTAGGGTTTAGGGTCAGGGATGAGGGGAGTTAGAGGTCAGCTTAGGGTTTAGGGTCAGGGATGAGGGGAGTTAGAGGTCAGCTTAGAGTTTAGGGTCAGGGATGAGAGGAGTTAGAGGTCAGCTTAGGGTTTAGTGACAGGGCTGAGGGGAGTTAGAGGTCATCTTAGGGTTTAGGGTCAGGGATGTGAGGAGTTAGAGGTCAGCTTAGGGTTTAGGGTCAGGGATGAGGGGAGTTAGAGGTCAGCTTAGGGTTTAGGGTCAGGGATGAGGGGAGTTAGAGGTCAGCTTAGTGTTTAGGGACAGGGATGTGAGGAGTTAGAGGTCAGCTTAGGGTATAGGGACAGGGATGTGAGGAGATAGAGGTCAGCTTAGTGTTTAGGGTCAGGGTTGAGGGGAGTTAGAGGACAGCTTAGGGTTTAGGGTCAGGGATGTGAGGAGTTAGAGGTCATCTTAGGGTTTAGGGTCTGGGATGAGGGGAGTTAGAGGTAGGCTTAGGGTTTAGGGTCAGGGATGAGGGGAGTTAGAGGTCAGCTTAGGGTTTAGGGTCAGGGATTTGAGGGAGTTAGAGGTCAGCTTAGGGTATAGGGACAGGGATGTGAGGAGTTAGAGGTCAGCTTAGGGTTTAGGGTCAGGGTTGAGGGGAGTTAGAGGACAGTTTAGAGTTTAGGGTCAGGGATGAGGGGAGTTAGAGGTCAGCTTAGGGTATAGGGACAGGGATGTGAGGAGTTAGAGGTCAGCTTATTGTTTAGGGTCAGTGTTGAGGGGAGTTAGAGGACAGCTTAGAGTTTAGGGTCAGGGATGAGGGGAGTTAGAGGTCAGCTTAGGGTTTAGGGACAGGGCTAATGGGAGTTAGAGGTCAGATTAGGGTTTAGGGTCAGGGATGTGAGGAGTTAGAGGTCAGCTTAGGGTTTAGGGTCAGGGATGAGTGGAGTTAGAGGTCAGCTTAGGGTTTAGGGTCAGGGATGAGGCGAGTTAGAGGTCAGCTTAGGGTTTAGGGTCAGGGATGTGAGGGAGTTAGAGGTCAGCTTATGGTTTAGGGTCAGAGATGAGGGGAGTTAGACGTCAGCTTAGGGTTTAGGGTCAGGGATGAGGGGAGTTAGAGGTCAGCCTAGGGTTTAGGGTCAGGGATGAGGGGAGTTAAAGGTCAGCTTAGGGTTTAGGGACAGGGATGTGAGGAGTTAGAGGTCAGCTTAGGGTTTAGGGTCAGGGATGAGGGGAGTTGGAGGTCAGCTTAGGGTTTAGGGACAGGGCTGAGGGGAGTTAGAGGTCAGCTTAGCGTTTAGGGTCATGGATGTGAGGAGTTAGAGGTCAGCTTAGGGTTTAGGTTCAGGGATGAGGGGAGTTAGAGGTCAGCTTAGGGTTTAGGGTCAGGGATGAGGGGAGTTTGAGGTCAGCTTAGGGTTTAGGGTCAGGGATGTGAGGGAGTTAGAGGTCAGCTTAGGGTTTAGGGTCAGGGATGAGGGGAGTTAGAGGTCAGCTTAGAGTTTAGGGTCAGGGATGAGGGGAGTTAGAGGTCAGCTTAGGGTTTAGTGACAGGGCTGAGGGGAGTTAGAGGTCAGCTTAGGGTTTAGGGTCAGGGATGTGAGGAGTTAGAGGTCAGCTTAGGGTTTAGGGTCAGGGATGAGGGGAGTTAGAGGTCAGCTTAGGGTTTAGGGTCAGGGATGAGGGGAGTTAGAGGTCAGCTTAGGGTTTAGGGTCAGGGATGAGGGGAGTTAGAGGTCAGCTTATGGTTTAGGGTCAGGGATGATGGGAGTTAGAGGTCAGCTTAGGGTTTAGGGACAGGGCTGAGGGGAGTTAGAGGTCAGCTTAGGGTTTAGGGTCAGGGATGAGGGGAGTTAGAGGTCAGCTTAGGGTTTAGGGTCAGGGATGAGGGGAGTTAGAGGTCAGCTTAGGGTTTAGGGACAGGGATGTGAGGAATTAGAGGTCAGCTTAGGGTTTAGGGACAGGGCTGAGGGGAGTTAGAGGTCAGCTTAGTGTTTAGGGACAGGGATGTGAGGAGTTAGAGGTCAGCTTAGTGTTTAGGGTCAGGGTTGAGGGGAGTTAGAGGACAGCTTAGAGTTTAGGGTCAGGGATGAGGGGAGTTAGAGGTCAGCTTAGGGTTTAGGAACAGGGCTGAGGGCAGTTGGAAGTCAGCTTAGGGTTTAGGGACAGGGCTGAGGGGAGTTAGAGGTCAGCTTAGGGTTTAGGGTCATGGATGTGAGGAGTTAGAGGTCAGTTTAGGGTTTAGGGTCAGGGATGAGGGGAGTTAGAGGTCAGCTTAGGGTTGAGGGACAGGGCTGAGGGGAGTTAGAGGTCAGCTTATGGTTTAGGGTCAGGGATGTGAGGAGTTAGAGGTCAGCTTAGGGTTTAGGGTCAGGGATGAGGGGAGTTAGAGTCAGCTTAGGGTATAGGGACAGGGATGTGAGGAGTTAGAGGTCAGCTTAGTGTTTCGGGTCAGGGTTGAGGGGAGTTAGAGGACAGCTTAGAGTTTAGGGTCAGGGCTGAGGGGAGTTAGAGGTCAGCTTAGGGTTTAGGGTCAGGGATGTGAGGAGTTAGAGGTCAGCTTAGGGTTTAGGGTCAGGGATGAGGGGAGTTAGAGTCAGCTTAGGGTATAGGGACAGGGATGTGAGGAGTTAGAGGTCAGCTTAGTGTTTCGGGTCAGGGTTGAGGGGAGTTAGAGGACAGCTTAGAGTTTAGGGTCAGGGATGAGGGGAGTTAGAGGTCAGCTTAGGGTTTAGGGACAGGGCTAAGGGGAGTTAGAGGTCAGCTTAGGGTTTAGGGTCAGGGATGTGAGGAGTTAGATGTCAGCTTAGGGTTTAGGGTCAGGGATGAGTGGAGTTAGAGGTCAGCTTAGGGTTTAGGGTCAGGGATGAGGGGAGTTAGAGGTCAGCTTATGGTTTAGGGTCAGGGATGTGAGGGAGTTAGAGGTCAGCTTATGGTTTAGGGTCAGGGATGAGGGGAGTTAGAGGTCAGCTTAGGGTTTAGGGTCAGGGATGAGGGGAGTTAGAGGTCAGCCTAGGGTTTAGGGTCAGGGATGAGGGGAGTTAGAGGTCAGTTTAGTGTTTAGGGTCAGGAATGAGGGGAGTTAGAGGTCAGCTTAGGGTTTAGGGTCAGGGATGAGGGGAGTTAGAGGTCAGCTTAGGGTTTAGGGTCAGGGATGTGAGGGAGTTAGAGGTCAGCTTATGGTTTAGGGTCAGGGATGAGGGGAGTTAGAGGTCAGCTTAGGGTTTAGGGTCAGGGATGAGGGGAGTTAGAGGTCAGCCTAGGGTTTAGGGTCAGGGATGAGGGGAGTTAGAGGTCAGTTTAGGGTTTAGGGTCAGGAATGAGGGGAGTTAGAGGTCAGCTTAGGGTTTAGGGTCAGGGATGAGGGGAGTTAAAGGTCAGCTTAGGGTTTAGGGACAGGGATGTGAGGAGTTAGAGGTCAGCTTAGGGTTTAGGGTCAGGGATGAGGGGAGTTGGAGGTCAGCTTAGGGTTTAGGGACAGGGCTGAGGGGAGTTAGAGGTCAGCTTAGCGTTTAGGGTCATGGATGTGAGGAGTTAGAGGTCAGCTTAGGGTTTAGGTTCAGGGATGAGGGGAGTTAGAGGTCAGCTTAGGGTTTAGGGTCAGGGATGAGGGGAGTTAGAGGTCAGCTTAGGGTTTAGGGTCAGGGATGTGAGGGAGTTAGAGGTCAGCTTAGGGTTTAGGGTCAGGGATGAGGGGAGTTAGAGGTCAGCTTAGAGTTTAGGGTCAGGGATGAGGGGAGTTAGAGGTCAGCTTAGGGTTTAGTGACAGGGCTGAGGGGAGTTAGATGTCAGCTTAGGGTTTAGGGTCAGGGATGTGAGGAGTTAGAGGTCAGCTTAGGGTTTAGGGTCAGGGATGAGGGGAGTTAGAGGTCAGCTTAGGGTTTAGGGTCAGGGATGAGGGGAGTTAGAGGTCAGCTTAGGGTTTAGGGTCAGGGATGAGGGGAGCTAGAGGTCAGCTTATGGTTTAGGGTCAGGGATGATGGGAGTTAGAGGTCAGCTTAGGGTTTAGGGACAGGGCTGAGGGGAGTTAGAGGTCAGCTTAGGGTTTAGGGTCAGGGATGAGGGGAGTTAGAGGTCAGCTTAGGGTTTAGGGTCAGGGATGAGGGGAGTTAGAGGTCAGCTTATGGTTTAGGGTCAGGGATGTGAGGGAGTTAGAGGTCAGCTTAGGGTTTAGGGTCAGGGATGAGGGGAGTTAGAGGTCAGCTTAGGGTTTAGGGTCAGGGATGAGGGGAGTTAGAGGTCAGCTTAGTGTTTAGGGACAGGGATGTGAGGAGTTAGTGGTCAGCTTATGGTATAGGGACAGGGATGTGAGGAGTTAGAGGTCAGCTTAGTGTTTAGGGTCAGGGTTGAGGGGAGTTAGAGGACAGCTTAGAGTTTAGGGTCAGGGATGAGGGGAGTTAGAGGTCAGCTTAGGGTTTAGGGACAGGGCTGAGGGCAGTTGGAGGTCAGCTTAGGGTTTAGGGACAGGGCTGAGGGGAGTTAGAGGTCAGCTTAGGGTTTAGGGTCATGGATGTGAGGAGTTAGAGGTCAGTTTAGGGTTTAGGGTCAGGGATGAGGGGAGTTAGAGGTCAGCTTAGGG
Source organism: Hemitrygon akajei (assembly GCF_048418815.1). Lineage (NCBI taxonomy): Eukaryota > Metazoa > Chordata > Chondrichthyes > Myliobatiformes > Dasyatidae > Hemitrygon > Hemitrygon akajei. The sequence continues at coordinate 98,622,275 of NC_133130.1, read as the reverse complement.
TTGAGGGACAGGGCTGAGGGGAGTTAGAGGTCAGCTTAGGGTTTAGGGTCAGGGATGTGAGGAGTTAGAGGTCAGCTTAGGGTTTAGGGTCAGGGATGAGGGGAGTTAGAGTCAGCTTATGGTTTAGGGACAGGGATGAGGGGAGTTAGAGGTCAGCTTAGGGTTTAGGGTCAGGGATGTGAGGGAGTTAGAGGTCAGCTTAGGGTTTAGGGTCAGGGATGAGGGGAGTTAGAGGTCAGCTTAGGGTTTAGGGTCAGGGATGAGGGGAGTTAGAGGTCAGCTTAGGGTTTAGGGTCAGGGATGTGAGGGAGTTAGAGGTCAGCTTAGGGTTTAGGGTCAGGGATGAGGGGAGTTAGAGGTCAGCTTAGTGTTTAGGGTCAGGGATGAGGGGAGTTAGAGGTCAGCTTAGGGTTTAGGGTCAGGGATGAGGGGAGTTAGAGGTCAGCTTAGGGTTTAGGGTCAGGGATGAGGGGAGTTAGAGGTCAGCTTATGGTTTAGGGTCAGGGATGATGGGAGTTAGAGTTCAGCTTAGGGTTTAGGGACAAGGCTGAGGGGAGTTAGAGGTCAGCTTAGGGTTTAGGGTCAGGGATGAGGGGAGTTAGAGGTCAGTTTAGGGTTTAGGGTCAGGGATGAGGGGAGTTAGAGGTCAGCTTAGGGTTTAGGGTCAGGGATGAGGGGAGTTAGAGGTCAGCTTAGGGTATAGGGACAGGGATGTGAGGAGTTAGAGGTCAGCTTAGTGTTTAGGGTCAGGGTTGAGGGGAGTTAGAGGACAGCTTAGAGTTTAGGGTCAGGGATGAGGGGAGTTAGAGGTCAGCTTAGGGTTTTGGGACAGGGCTGAGGGCAGTTGGAGGTCAGCTTAGGGTTTAGGGACAGGGATGTGAGGAGTTAGAGGTCAGCTTAGGGTTTAGGGTCAGGGATGAGGGGAGTTAGAGGTCAGCTTAGGGTTTAGGGTCAGGGATGAGGGGAGTTAGAGGTCAGCTTAGGGTTTAGGGTCAGGGATGTGAGGGAGTTAGAGGTCAGCTTAGGGTTTAGGGTCAGGGATGAGGGGAGTTAGAGGTCAGCTTAGTGTTTAGGGTCAGGGATGAGGGGAGTTAGAGGTCAGCTTAGGGTTTAGGGTCAGGGATGAGGGGAGTTAGAGGTCAGCTTAGGGTTTAGGGTCAGGGATGAGGGGAGTTAGAGGTCAGCTTATGGTTTAGGGTCAGGGATGATGGGAGTTAGAGTTCAGCTTAGGGTTTAGGGACAGGGCTGAGGGGAGTTAGAGGTCAGCTTAGGGTTTAGGGTCAGGGATGAGGGGAGTTAGAGGTCAGTTTAGGGTTTAGGGTCAGGGATGAGGGGAGTTAGAGGTCAGCTTAGGGTTTAGGGTCAGGGATGAGGGGAGTTAGAGGTCAGCTTAGGGTTTAGGGACAGGGATGTGAGGAATTAGAGGTCAGCTTAGGGTTTAGGGTCAGGGATGAGGGGAGTTAGAGTCAGCTTAGGGTATAGGGACAGGGATGTGAGGAGTTAGAGGTCAGCTTAGTGTTTCGGGTCAGGGTTGAGGGGAGTTAGAGGACAGCTTAGAGTTTAGGGTCAGGGATGAGGGGAGTTAGAGGACAGCTTAGAGTTTAGGGTCAGGGATGAGGGGAGTTAGAGGTCATCTTAGGGTTTAGGGACAGGGCTGAGGGCAGTTGGAGGTCAGCTTAGGGTTTAGGGACAGGGATGTGAGGAGTTAGAGGTCAGTTTAGGGTTTAGGGTCAGGGATGAGGGGAGTTAGAGGTCAGCTTAGGGTTGAGGGACAGGGCTGAGGGGAGTTAGAGGTCAGCTTAGGGTTTAGGGTCATGGATGTGAGGAGTTAGAGGTCAGTTTAGGGTTTAGGGTCAGGGATGAGGGGAGTTAGAGTTCAGCTTAGGGTTGAGGGACAGGGCTGAGGGGAGTTAGAGGTCAGCTTAGGGTTTAGGGTCAGGGATGTGAGGAGTTAGAGGTCAGCTTAGGGTTTAGGGTCAGGGATGTGAGGGAGTTAGAGGTCAGCTTAGGGTTTAGGGTCAGGGATGAGGGGAGTTAGAGGTCAGCTTAGGGTTTAGGGTCAGGGATGTGAGGGAGTTAGAGGTCAGCTTAGGGTTTAGGGTCAGGGATGAGGGAGTTAGAGGTCAGCTTAGTGTTTAGGGTCAGGGATGAGGGGAGTTAGAGGTCATCTTAGGGTTTAGGGACAGGGCTGAGGGCAGTTGGAGGTCAGCTTAGGGTTTAGGGACAGGGATGTGAGGAGTTAGAGGTCAGTTTAGGGTTTAGGGTCAGGGATGAGGGGAGTTAGAGGTCAGCTTAGGGTTGAGGGACAGGGCTGAGGGGAGTTAGAGGTCAGCTTAGGGTTTAGGGTCATGGATGTGAGGAGTTAGAGGTCAGTTTAGGGTTTAGGGTCAGGGATGAGGGGAGTTAGAGGTCAGCTTAGGGTTGAGGGACAGGGCTGAGGGGAGTTAGAGGTCAGCTTAGGGTTTAGGGTCAGGGATGTGAGGAGTTAGAGGTCAGCTTAGGGTTTAGGGTCAGGGATGAGGGGAGTTAGAGTCAGCTTAGGGTTTAGGGACAGGGATGAGGGGAGTTAGAGGTCAGCTTAGGGTTTAGGGTCAGGGATGTGAGGGAGTTAGAGGTCAGCTTAGGGTTTAGGGTCAGGGATGAGGGGAGTTAGAGGTCAGCTTAGGGTTTAGGGTCAGGGATGTGAGGGAGTTAGAGGTCAGCTTAGGGTTTAGGGTCAGGGATGAGGGAGTTAGAGGTCAGCTTAGTGTTTAGGGTCAGGGATGAGGGGAGTTAGAGGTCAGCTTAGGGTTTAGGGACAGGGATGTGAGGAATTAGAGGTCAGCTTAGGGTTTAGGGACAGGGCTGAGGGGAGTTAGAGGTCAGCTTAGGGTTTAGGGACAGGGATGTGAGGAGTTAGAGGTCAGTTTAGGGTATAGGGACAGGGATGTGAGGAGTTAGAGGTCAGTTTAGTGTTTAGGGTCAGGGTTGAGGGGAGTTAGAGGACAGCTTAGGGTTTAGGGTCAGGGATGTGAGGAGTTAGAGGTCAGCTTAGGGTTTAGGGTCTGGGATGAGGGGAGTTAGAGGTCAGCTTAGGGTTTAGGGTCAGGGATGATGGGAGTTAGAGTTCAGCTTAGGGTTTAGGGACAAGGCTGAGGGGAGTTAGAGGTCAGCTTAGGGTTTAGGGTCAGGGATGAGGGGAGTTAGAGGTCAGTTTAGGGTTTAGGGTCAGGGATGAGGGGAGTTAGAGGTCAGCTTAGGGTTTAGGGTCAGGGATGAGGGGAGTTAGAGGTCAGCTTAGGGTTTAGGGACAGGGATGTGAGGAATTAGAGGTCAGCTTAGGGTTTAGGGACAGGGCTGAGGGGAGTTAGAGGTCAGCTTAGTGTTTAGGGACAGGGATGTGAGGAGTTAGAGGTCAGCTTAGGGTATAGGGACAGGGATGTGAGGAGTTAGAGGTCAGCTTAGTGTTTAGGGTCAGGGTTGAGGGGAGTTAGAGGACAGCTTAGAGTTTAGGGTCAGGGATGAGGGGAGTTAGAGGTCAGCTTAGGGTTTTGGGACAGGGCTGAGGGCAGTTGGAGGTCAGCTTAGGGTTTAGGGACAGGGATGTGAGGAGTTAGAGGTCAGCTTAGGGTTTAGGGTCAGGGATGAGGGGAGTTAGAGGTCAGCTTAGGGTTTAGGGTCAGGGATGAGGGGAGTTAGAGGTCAGCTTAGGGTTTAGGGTCAGGGATGTGAGGGAGTTAGAGGTCAGCTTAGGGTTTAGGGTCAGGGATGAGGGGAGTTAGAGGTCAGCTTAGTGTTTAGGGTCAGGGATGAGGGGAGTTAGAGGTCAGCTTAGGGTTTAGGGTCAGGGATGAGGGGAGTTAGAGGTCAGCTTAGAGTTTAGGGTCAGGGATGAGGGGAGTTAGAGGTCAGCTTAGGGTTTAGTGACAGGGCTGAGGGGAGTTAGATGTCAGCTTAGGGTTTAGGGTCAGGGATGTGAGGAGTTAGAGGTCAGCTTAGGGTTTAGGGTCAGGGATGAGGGGAGTTAGAGGTCAGCTTAGGGTTTAGGGTCAGGGATGAGGGGAGTTAGAGGTCAGCTTAGGGTTTAGGGTCAGGGATGAGGGGAGTTAGAGGTCAGCTTATGGTTTAGGGTCAGGGATGATGGGAGTTAGAGGTCAGCTTAGGGTTTAGGGACAGGGCTGAGGGGAGTTAGAGGTCAGCTTAGGGTTTAGGGTCAGGGATGAGGGGAGTTAGAGGTCATCTTAGGGTTTAGGGTCAGGGATGAGGGGAGTTAGAGGTCAGCTTATGGTTTAGGGTCAGGGATGTGAGGGAGTTAGAGGTCAGCTTAGGGTTTAGGGTCAGGGATGAGGGGAGTTAGAGGTCAGCTTAGGGTTTAGGGTCAGGGATGAGGGGAGTTAGAGGTCAGCTTAGTGTTTAGGGACAGGGATGTGAGGAGTTAGTGGTCAGCTTATGGTATAGGGACAGGGATGTGAGGAGTTAGAGGTCAGCTTAGTGTTTAGGGTCAGGGTTGAGGGGAGTTAGAGGACAGCTTAGAGTTTAGGGTCAGGGATGAGGGGAGTTAGAGGTCAGCTTAGGGTTTAGGGACAGGGCTGAGGGCAGTTGGAGGTCAGCTTAGGGTTTAGGGACAGGGCTGAGGGGAGTTAGAGGTCAGCTTAGGGTTTAGGGTCATGGATGTGAGGAGTTAGAGGTCAGTTTAGGGTTTAGGGTCAGGGATGAGGGGAGTTAGAGGTCAGCTTAGGGTTGAGGGACAGGGCTGAGGGGAGTTAGAGGTCAGCTTAGGGTTTAGGGTCAGGGATGTGAGGAGTTAGAGGTCAGCTTAGGGTTTAGGGTCAGGGATGAGGGGAGTTAGAGTCAGCTTATGGTTTAGGGACAGGAATGAGGGGAGTTAGAGGTCAGCTTAGGGTTTAGGGTCAGGGATGTGAGGGAGTTAGAGGTCAGCTTAGGGTTTAGGGTCAGGGATGAGGGGAGTTAGAGGTCAGCTTAGGGTTTAGGGTCAGGGATGAGGGGAGTTAGAGGTCAGCTTAGGGTTTAGGGTCAGGGATGTGAGGGAGTTAGAGGTCAGCTTAGGGTTTAGGGTCAGGGATGAGGGGAGTTAGAGGTCAGCTTAGTGTTTAGGGTCAGGGATGAGGGGAGTTAGAGGTCAGCTTAGGGTTTAGGGTCAGGGATGAGGGGAGTTAGAGGTCAGCTTAGGGTTTAGGGTCAGGGATGAGGGGAGTTAGAGGTCAGCTTATGGTTTAGGGTCAGGGATGATGGGAGTTAGAGTTCAGCTTAGGGTTTAGGGACAAGGCTGAGGGGAGTTAGAGGTCAGCTTAGGGTTTAGGGTCAGGGATGAGGGGAGTTAGAGGTCAGTTTAGGGTTTAGGGTCAGGGATGAGGGGAGTTAGAGGTCAGCTTAGGGTTTAGGGTCAGGGATGAGGGGAGTTAGAGGTCAGCTTAGGGTTTAGGGACAGGGATGTGAGGAATTAGAGGTCAGCTTAGGGTTTAGGGACAGGGCTGAGGGGAGTTAGAGGTCAGCTTAGTGTTTAGGGACAGGGATGTGAGGAGTTAGAGGTCAGCTTAGGGTATAGGGACAGGGATGTGAGGAGTTAGAGGTCAGCTTAGTGTTTAGGGTCAGGGTTGAGGGGAGTTAGAGGACAGCTTAGAGTTTAGGGTCAGGGATGAGGGGAGTTAGAGGTCAGCTTAGGGTTTTGGGACAGGGCTGAGGGCAGTTGGAGGTCAGCTTAGGGTTTAGGGACAGGGATGTGAGGAGTTAGAGGTCAGCTTAGGGTTTAGGGTCAGGGATGAGGGGAGTTAGAGGTCAGCTTAGGGTTTAGGGTCAGGGATGAGGGGAGTTAGAGGTCAGCTTAGGGTTTAGGGTCAGGGATGTGAGGGAGTTAGAGGTCAGCTTAGGGTTTAGGGTCAGGGATGAGGGGAGTTAGAGGTCAGCTTAGTGTTTAGGGTCAGGGATGAGGGGAGTTAGAGGTCAGCTTAGGGTTTAGGGTCAGGGATGAGGGGAGTTAGAGGTCAGCTTAGGGTTTAGGGTCAGGGATGAGGGGAGTTAGAGGTCAGCTTATGGTTTAGGGTCAGGGATGATGGGAGTTAGAGTTCAGCTTAGGGTTTAGGGACAGGGCTGAGGGGAGTTAGAGGTCAGCTTAGGGTTTAGGGTCAGGGATGAGGGGAGTTAGAGGTCAGTTTAGGGTTTAGGGTCAGGGATGAGGGGAGTTAGAGGTCAGCTTAGGGTTTAGGGTCAGGGATGAGGGGAGTTAGAGGTCAGCTTAGGGTTTAGGGACAGGGATGTGAGGAATTAGAGGTCAGCTTAGGGTTTAGGGTCAGGGATGAGGGGAGTTAGAGTCAGCTTAGGGTATAGGGACAGGGATGTGAGGAGTTAGAGGTCAGCTTAGTGTTTCGGGTCAGGGTTGAGGGGAGTTAGAGGACAGCTTAGAGTTTAGGGTCAGGGATGAGGGGAGTTAGAGGACAGCTTAGAGTTTAGGGTCAGGGATGAGGGGAGTTAGAGGTCATCTTAGGGTTTAGGGACAGGGCTGAGGGCAGTTGGAGGTCAGCTTAGGGATTAGGGACAGGGATGTGAGGAGTTAGAGGTCAGTTTAGGGTTTAGGGTCAGGGATGAGGGGAGTTAGAGGTCAGCTTAGGGTTGAGGGACAGGGCTGAGGGGAGTTAGAGGTCAGCTTAGGGTTTAGGGTCATGGATGTGAGGAGTTAGAGGTCAGTTTAGGGTTTAGGGTCAGGGATGAGGGGAGTTAGAGGTCAGCTTAGGGTTGAGGGACAGGGCTGAGGGGAGTTAGAGGTCAGCTTAGGGTTTAGGGTCAGGGATGTGAGGAGTTAGAGGTCAGCTTAGGGTTTAGGGTCAGGGATGTGAGGGAGTTAGAGGTCAGCTTAGGGTTTAGGGTCAGGGATGAGGGGAGTTAGAGGTCAGCTTAGGGTTTAGGGTCAGGGATGTGAGGGAGTTAGAGGTCAGCTTAGGGTTTAGGGTCAGGGATGAGGGAGTTAGAGGTCAGCTTAGTGTTTAGGGTCAGGGATGAGGGGAGTTAGAGGTCATCTTAGGGTTTAGGGACAGGGCTGAGGGCAGTTGGAGGTCAGCTTAGGGTTTAGGGACAGGGATGTGAGGAGTTAGAGGTCAGTTTAGGGTTTAGGGTCAGGGATGAGGGGAGTTAGAGGTCAGCTTAGGGTTGAGGGACAGGGCTGAGGGGAGTTAGAGGTCAGCTTAGGGTTTAGGGTCATGGATGTGAGGAGTTAGAGGTCAGTTTAGGGTTTAGGGTCAGGGATGAGGGGAGTTAGAGGTCAGCTTAGGGTTGAGGGACAGGGCTGAGGGGAGTTAGAGGTCAGCTTAGGGTTTAGGGTCAGGGATGTGAGGAGTTAGAGGTCAGCTTAGGGTTTAGGGTCAGGGATGAGGGGAGTTAGAGTCAGCTTAGGGTTTAGGGACAGGGATGAGGGGAGTTAGAGGTCAGCTTAGGGTTTAGGGTCAGGGATGTGAGGGAGTTAGAGGTCAGCTTAGGGTTTAGGGTCAGGGATGAGGGGAGTTAGAGGTCAGCTTAGGGTTTAGGGTCAGGGATGTGAGGGAGTTAGAGGTCAGCTTAGGGTTTAGGGTCAGGGATGAGGGAGTTAGAGGTCAGCTTAGTGTTTAGGGTCAGGGATGAGGGGAGTTAGAGGTCAGCTTAGGGTTTAGGGACAGGGATGTGAGGAATTAGAGGTCAGCTTAGGGTTTAGGGACAGGGCTGAGGGGAGTTAGAGGTCAGCTTAGGGTTTAGGGACAGGGATGTGAGGAGTTAGAGGTCAGTTTAGGGTATAGGGACAGGGATGTGAGGAGTTAGAGGTCAGTTTAGTGTTTAGGGTCAGGGTTGAGGGGAGTTAGAGGACAGCTTAGGGTTTAGGGTCAGGGATGTGAGGAGTTAGAGGTCAGCTTAGGGTTTAGGGTCTGGGATGAGGGGAGTTAGAGGTCAGCTTAGGGTTTAGGGTCAGGGATGAGGGGAGTTAGAGGTCAGCTTAGGGTTTAGGGTCAGGGATTTGAGGGAGTTAGAGGTCAGTTTAGGGTATAGGGACAGGGATGTGAGGTGTTAGAGGTCAGCTTAGTGTTTCGGGTCAGGGTTGAGGGGAGTTAGAGGACAGCTTAGAGTTTAGGGTCAGGGATGAGGGGAGTTAGAGGTCAGCTTAGGGTATAGGGACAGGGATGTGAGGAGTTAGAGGTCAGCTTATTGTTTAGGGTCAGGGTTGAGGGGAGTTAGTGGACAGCTTAGAGTTTAGGGTCAGGGATGAGGGGAGTTAGAGGTCAGCTTAGGGTTTAGGGTCAGGGATGTGAGGGAGTTAGAGGTCAGCTTATGGTTTAGGGTCAGGGATGAGGGGAGTTAGAGGTCAGCTTAGGGTTTAGGGTCAGGGATGAGGGGAGTTAGAGGTCAGCCTAGGGTTTAGGGTCAGGGATGAGGGGAGTTAGAGGTCAGTTTAGGGTTTAGGGTCAGGATTGAGGGGAGTTAGAGGTCAATTTAGGGTTTAGGGTCAGGGATGAGGGGAGTTAAAGGTCAGCTTAGGGTTTAGGGACAGGGATGTGAGGAGTTAGAGGTCAGTTTAGGGTTTAGGGTCAGGGATGAGGGGAGTTGGAGGTCAGCTTAGGGTTTAGGGTCATGGATGTGAGGAGTTAGAGGTCAGCTTAGGGTTTAGGGTCAGGGATGAGGGGAGTTAGAGGTCAGCTTAGGGTTTAGGGTCAGGGATGAGGGGAGTTAGAGGTCAGCTTAGAGTTTAGGGTCAGGGATGAGAGGAGTTAGAGGTCAGCTTAGGGTTTAGTGACAGGGCTGAGGGGAGTTAGAGGTCATCTTAGGGTTTAGGGTCAGGGATGTGAGGAGTTAGAGGTCAGCTTAGGGTTTAGGGTCAGGGATGAGGGGAGTTAGAGGTCAGCTTAGGGTTTAGGGTCAGGGATGAGGGGAGTTAGAGGTCAGCTTATGGTTTAGGGTCAAGGATGATGGGACTTAGAGGTCAGCTTAGGGTTTAGGGACAGGGATGAGGGGAGTTAGAGGTCAGCTTAGGGTTTAGGGACAGGGCTGAGGGGAGTTAGAGGTCAGCTTAGGGTTTAGGGTCAGGGATGTGAGGAGTTAGAGTTCAGCTTAGGGTTTAGGGTCAGGGATGAGGGGAGTTAGAGGTCAGCTTAGGGTTTAGGGTCAGGGATGAGGGGAGTTAGAGGTCAGCTTAGGGTTTAGGGTCAGGGCTGAGGGGAGTTAGAGGTCAGCTTAGGGTTTAGGGTCAGGGATGTGAGGAGTTAGAGTTCAGCTTAGGGTTTAGGGTCAGGGATGAGGGGAGTTAGAGGTCAGCTTAGGGTTTAGGGTCAGGGATGAGGGGAGTTAGAGGTCAGCTTAGGGTTTAGGGTCAGGGATGTGAGGGAGTTAGAGGTCAGCTTATGGTTTAGGGTCAGGGATGAGGGAGTTAGAGGTCAGCTTAGGGTTTAGGGTCAGGGATGAGGGGAGTTAGAGGTCAGCTTAGCGTTTAGGGTCAGGGATGAGGGGAGTTAGAGGTCAGCTTAGGGTTTAGGGACAGGGATGTGAGGAATTAGAGGTCAGCTTAGGGTTTAGGGACAGGGCTGAGGGGAGTTAGAGGTCAGTTTAGGGTTAAGGGACAGGGATGTGAGGAGTTAGAGGTCAGCTTAGGGTATAGGGACAGGGATGTGAGGAGTTAGAGGTCAGCTTAGTGTTTAGGGTCAGGGTTGAGGGGAGTTAGAGGACAGCTTAGGGTTTAGGGTCAGGGATGTGAGGAGTTAGAGGTCAGCTTAGGGTTTAGGGACAGGGCTGAGGGGAGTTAGAGGTCAGCTTAGGGTTTAGTGACAGGGATGTGAGGAGTTAGAGGTCAGCTTAGGGTTTAGGGTCAGCGATGAGGGGAGTTAGAGGTCAGTTTAGGGTTTAAGGTCAGGGATGGGAGGTGTTAGAGGTCTGCTTAGTGTTTAGGGACAGGGCTGAGGGGAGTTAGAGGTCAGCTTAGGGTTTTGGGACAGGGATGTGAGGAGTTAGAGGTCAGCTTAGGGTTTAGGGACAGGGATGTGAGGAGTTAGAGGTCAGCTTAGGGTTTTGGGACAGTGATGTGAGGAGTTAGAGGTCAGCTTAGGGTTTAGGGACAGGGATGTGAGGAGTTAGAGGTCAGCTTAGGGTTTAGGGACAGGGATGTGAGGAGTTAGAGGTCAGCTTAGGGTTTAGGGTCAGGGATGAGGGGAGTTAGAGGTCAGCTTAGGGTTTAGGGTCAGGGATGAGGGGAGTTAGAGGTCAGCTTAGGGTTTAGGGTCAGGGCTGAGGGGAGTTAGAGGTCAGCTTAGGGTTTAGGGTCAGGGATGTGAGGAGTTAGAGTTCAGCTTAGGGTTTAGGGTCAGGGATGAGGGGAGTTAGAGGTCAGCTTAGGGTTTAGGGTCAGGGATGAGGGGAGTTAGAGGTCAGCTTAGGGTTTAGGGTCAGGGATGTGAGGGAGTTAGAGGTCAGCTTAGGGTTTAGGGTCAGGGATGTGGGGAGTTAGAGGTCAGCTTAGGGTTTAGGGTCAGGGATGTGAGGGAGTTAGAGGTCAGCTTATGGTTTAGGGTCAGGGATGAGGGAGTTAGAGGTCAGCTTAGGGTTTAGGGTCAGGGATGAGGGGAGTTAGAGGTCAGCTTAGCGTTTAGGGTCAGGGATGAGGGGAGTTAGAGGTCAGCTTAGGGTTTAGGGACAGGGATGTGAGGAATTAGAGGTCAGCTTAGGGTTTAGGGACAGGGCTGAGGGGAGTTAGAGGTCAGTTTAGGGTTAAGGGACAGGGATGTGAGGAGTTAGAGGTCAGCTTAGGGTATAGGGACAGGGATGTGAGGAGTTAGAGGTCAGCTTAGTGTTTAGGGTCAGGGTTGAGGGGAGTTAGAGGACAGCTTAGGGTTTAGGGTCAGGGATGTGAGGAGTTAGAGGTCAGCTTAGGGTTTAGGGACAGGGCTGAGGGGAGTTAGAGGTCAGCTTAGGGTTTAGGGACAGGGATGTGAGGAGTTAGAGGTCAGCTTAGGGTTTAGGGTCAGCGATGAGGGGAGTTAGAGGTCAGTTTAGGGTTTAAGGTCAGGGATGGGAGGTGTTAGAGGTCTGCTTAGTGTTTAGGGACAGGGCTGAGGGGAGTTAGAGGTCAGCTTGGGGTTTAGGGACAGGGATGTGAGGAGTTAGAGGTCAGCTTAGGGTTTTGGGACAGGGATGTGAGGAGTTAGAGGTCAGCTTAGGGTTTAGGGACAGGGATGTGAGGAGTTAGAGGTCAGCTTAGGGTTTTGGGACAGTGATGTGAGGAGTTAGAGGTCAGCTTAGGGTTTAGGGACAGGGATGTGAGGAGTTAGAGGTCAGCTTAGGGTTTAGGGACAGGGATGTGAGGAGTTAGAGGTCAGCTTAGGGTTTAGGGTCAGGGATGAGGGGAGTTAGAGGTGAGCGTAGGGTTTACGGTCAGGGATGTGAGGACTTAGAGGTCAGCTTAGGGTTTAGGGTCAAGGATGAGGGGAGTTAGAGGTTAGCTTAGGATTTGTGGTCAAGGATGTGAAGAGTTAGAGCTCAGCGTAGGGTTTAGGGTCAGGGATGAGGGGAGTTAGAGGTCAGCATAGGGTTTAGGGTTAGGGATGTGAGCGATTTAGAGATCAGGGTAATAAATGAAGCGGCTGGTCAGGTGCTCGAACCCAGGCTGAAGAGCTTTTTGGTGGAACATCAGCAACCCTGGAGGTCAAGTCAGCAGGTGCCAAGGAGATCAGTGATCCCCAGTCAGAGACTGGTCTTAGGCTGGAAGTCCAGACCTGTCCCAGGTAAGGACCTGAGTCGTGAAGGCTGATGAACCCTTCCACCTGCTACCACTAAGCCCCCCACCCCGTGTCACCAGGGTCAGAGGTCCATGCAATTCCAGAATTTGAGGTGCATGTGAATTTGAAGGTCAAAGGTCAATTATCAAACCCAGCGACATCTGGAGGGCAAGGCCAAAGGCTGAAGTCCAGAGCACTGCAAATCCAGAGGTCCAAGACTGAAGGTAAGGGCCCAAAGGAATACGAGGCTCAAGGGCCTCGTGACACGTGAGGGCCCAGGTCACCAGGGTCGGAGGTCTCTGCCAGTCTGGAAGTCGAGGCCCAATGGTCTTACCTGAGATTATCGAATACTGGGGTGAAGTCTGAAGTTGGGGGCCATTTCAGACTGAAGTTGAAATCTGAGACTCCAGAGACAAGTCTGGAGTTGCAGAGGCAGCCTGCCCTAGGGTTGGAGGCCTTTCTGTGGGTGGGGTGTGAATGGGGCTTGTTTCTCTGCTGTTGTTGCCTGTATTGTTCTGCTGAACATTGTTGGTACACTATGTTGGCGACATTTGCATGCTGCCCCCAGCACATCATTGGGTGAGCCGGTCGTTAACACAAAAACGACACATTTCAACGTTATGTTTCAATGTGATGTATGGCACCCTACAGCATCCACACCAGAACCATCAGACTCAAAACAGTTACTTTCCCCAAGCAGTAAGGGTGATCAACACCTCCAGCCACTAACCCACCCACAACCATCACTACTTTATCATTTCCTGTCCGTCACTTCATGTACAGACATTCCTGCGCCTAATGTTAATGTATGGACATATAATCATCCATGTAGCTTATGTGTATATATTTATTGTGTTTTTAAAGTTATTATTGTGTTCTTTATCTTACTGTGTTTATTTTTGTGCTGCATCGTATCCAGAGTAACAATGATTTTGTTCCCTTTTACACTTGTGCACTGGAAATAGCATTAAACATTCAATCTTGAATAAATAAATCTGAATCTGCATCTACTGACATGTCCATGGCAACCACTTCAGCTATTTCAGGATATCTGAAAAATGTTTGTCTATATTTAGGATGGGATTGAGGAGAGTGCAGACTATTTCAAGTTTCTCCACTGTATCCAGTAACAAAAGGGTGGCTGAGGGCCCAGTCTGTATTTTAATAGATTCTATGCTGCTACCAAATTCAGCACAATATAATGCAGTGAAAAAAAACCCTTCATCCCACTGGGGAACAAACCAGCAATGTGAAACTGCTTAATAAATCTTGGGTACCCACACAACCATAGATATATATGAACATTGTAATGAGTGGACAATTTGGTCCATGGGTCTGTTCACCTTACTTTCAGATCAAAGTAAAATTTATTATCAAAGTATGTGTTACCCAGTTCGGATATGGCTCGTGCGGAGTGAGAGACATTGAAGCAGGTCGATAGTTCACAGACTTTAATGCGAACAGTGTTAAAGGGAAAATAAACAATAAAGGCTAAGCCAAACAGGGCCGTTAACTAAAATGCTCAAATGGGAAACGAAGCCTACACTGCGGCTGAAAATAAAATCTAAACGTATACTGCTAGTCTTCAGAGTCAGTTCACTTGAAAGTCCAATTTCTCAGGAAAGGCTGAAAGCAAACAGGCAGTGAAGCATTGCTGTGCTCTGTCCAAGTCTTGACAAGCACTACGATGACAAGAATGGAGTTAAATACTATCTCAATTGAATAATAACTAGCTGACGTGAAAATTCATAGGCACAATTGCCATATCTACTGCGCTGCCGAATCCGTGGCCGTGACAGTATGTATTTGTGTGTTTTCACCCACAGAGCTACTGATCATTGGATTTTTTTTTTTGTTTTTCACACCATTCTCTGAAAATTCAGACTGTTGTGTGTGGAAATCTCAGGAGATCAGCAGTTTCTAAGATACTCAAAGCATCTGGTCTGGCAGCAACAATCATTCCACAGCCAAAGCCACTTAGATCACAATTCTTCCCCATTCTGATGTTTGGTCTGAACAACAACTGAACCTCTTGACCATGTCTGCATGCTTTTATGCATTGAGTTGCTGCCACGTGATTGGCTGATTAGATATTTGCACCAACGAGCAGGTGTACAGGTGTATTTAATAAAGTGGCCACTATGTACATAATATTAAAATATGCATACAATATATAGAGTCAATCTGCAGTCTGCGTACAATTGTGTGCATTACATGTATATACACACAGGAATGCACAGGCATGCTTTAAAAGACTTGCATGTACATTATTGGAATGCATTATGCATAGCCTAATAATATTTACTGTGGCTTTATAAATTGACCAATCAAACCTTGCGTTTAGATTGTTTTCTTTGCATGTTGTAAATAGGAAGATCTTCATTACCATCATTATGATGTTTGCTCCCTCTGGGACTTGTGATGCGGTCTCAAAGCAGTTCTCATCTCCTCAGCTGCACGTGCAGAGGAAAAGCTTCAACATGTTCCTGAATGTTTTACAGACCTCACTCACCTGAGAGGCCAGGAAAGGAGCTCTTCAACACACCACTTAGAACTGGAGTTCCCTACCTTTTTAACGCAACGGACCAATACCATTGAGCAAGGGGTTCGCGGACCCAGGTTGGGAACCACAGGGAGAGATGCAAGTCTTCACAAGGAGCAAAACATTTGTTTTTCCTTCAGTTACGGCATTCAGAATTGCTGATCCTTGAGGGGGAGACTGTAAAGCATGTCGTGTAGGATCTCAAGATATAGCCCTAAATCCAAACTAGGAACTAGTTCTAGCTCGGTTAGTGAAACTCTTGGCTGTACACAAGAACTGCTCTCAATTCTTTTTTTTTCCATACTTTTGTAATAGAAGAGAAATAGCACCAAATTTGCAGAGACGGGTATGTTGGGGAGGGGAGACAGACTTTTGATCGCTCTGCTGCCAGAGAGGGAAAGGTCTGCTCTGTGCTCGTAAAATGTTACGCAGGTTTTCTGTGTTTTGTCTATAGACTTAGACTATAGTCTTTTATTCAGACTTATATTCAATGTTCTTCACCCCAACTTTCTCATTAATTGAGTATAGGGAGGAGGTGGGATTTGGGGGTCGATGTGTTTGTTTGTTTTTGTGTGGGGCGGGGGGATTTGGGGATTGATTATCGTGTAGCTGTTCTTTTCTTTCCTGGTTTTGTGGCTACCTGGAGAGGAAGAACTTCAGAGTTGTATACCTTGATAATAAATGAACCTTTGAACCATTGAGCAAGCTCTCATAAACACCAATTTAGCAATGGTCCAGATTATGTTCTTTGTCATGTTGATAGTGGGGTGAATATTTCCATAGTCACCAGATATGATTCTCCTCTTCTTAATAATAGTACCATGGAATTGATTGTGAGGGCAGCTGGGAGATGAAGAACGAGGTTTTATCTGAAAGTCAGTGTGTGCAACAGGACAGCTCTCCCTTAGTGCAGTGCTGAAATATCTGAACACAAGAGATTCTGCAGGTGCTGGAAATCCAGAGTAAAACACACAAAGTGCTGGAGGAACTCAGCAGGTCAGGCAGCATCTATAGAAATGAATAAACAGTTGACGTTTTGGGCTGAGACCCTTCATCAGGACTGAAAAGGAAGGAGGAAGAATTAAAAAGTGGAGGGAGGAGAAGGAGAATAGCTAGAGGGTGATAGGTGAAGATAAAGGCCTGGAGAGGAAGGAATCTGATAGGAGAGGAGAGTAAAATGTCAGTAATTCCACCATATCCCCTGAGCGACTGGCATAACGCTATTCAGCACCAGTGACTCAAGTTTAATTCCCACCACTGTCTGTAAGGAGTTTGCACGTTCTCATTGAGACCATGTGGGTTTCCTCCGTGTGTTCTGGTTTCCTCCCACACTTCAAAGGCATATGGGTTAGTTGTTAATCGATCACATGGGAGATGCAGACTCGTTGGGCCTGTAAAGCCCATTGCCATGAAGTATCTCTAAGTCAATAAAAGAATATTTCCTGACCTGTTACTGTCCAAGCACCTTTGTCGAATTGAATTGCATCATCTATGAACAGTGTCCAAAAGAAAGAATAGGCTAGAGTTTTATAAGTGATGTACTATAGGCACACATGAAATTAGCTTCTCATCTGCAGGTCACACAAGAGCTTTATTCACGTAATCACATTGAACGGTTCTCCCTGTACATCCATTTGGAATGGTTTCTCTTGTCTCAGCCGCCTTCCAATCTCTAGTACCCTCATCCTGTCAGATTCAACTCCTTCACCGAGCAGCGACATGGAAGGTAGTAGGAGATCCCAAGGGAGAAAAGCAGGAACTGATAAAAGCCTTTTGCTCAACACCAGATTTGGGAAAGATGCAAAAACTCCACACTCGAGTAAATATTTTTCTAATCAGCCTGCCTTTTAGATGTTCCAGTTGACTGATTCTACAAAATGAGCCAGAGTTAAAGAACGAAGAGGTGTCAGTTCCACTATAAGACCAAAAGACCATAAGATGTAGGAGCAGAGTTAGGCCATTCAGCCCATTGGGTCTTCTCCGCCATTCCATCATGGCTGATTCCGGATCCCACTCAACCCCATACACCTGCCTTCTCGCCATATATCCTTTGATGCCCTGACCGATTAGGAAACGATCAACTTCTGCCTTAAATATACCCACAGACTTGGCCTCCACCGCAGTCTGTGCAGAACATTCCACAGATTCTCTGGCTAAATAATTCCTCCTTACCTCCATTCTAAAAGATCACCTCTCAATTTTGAGGCTGTGCCCTCTAGTTCTGGATACCCCCACCATAGGAAACATCCTCTCGACATCCACCCTATCTAGTCCTTTCAACATTCTGTAGGTCTCAATGTGATCCCTATGCATTCTTCTAAATTCCAGTGAGTACAGGCCCAAAGCTGCCAAGTGCTCCTCATGTGTTAACCCCTTAATTCCAGGAATCATCCTCGTGAATCTCCTCTGGACTCTCTCCAATGATAACACTTCTTTTCAGAGATATGGGGCCCCAAACTGTTGACAATACTCCAAGTTGAGCCTGACTAGTGTCCCATAAAGCCTCAACATTATCTCCCTGTTTTTATACTTAATTCCCCTTGAAATAAATGCCAATGTTGCATTTGCCTTCTTTACCACGGACTCAACCTGTAAATTAACCTTCTGGCAGTCTTGCACGAGGACTCCTAAGTCCCTCTGACCCTCTGATGTTTGAACCTTCTCCCCATTTAGATAAAAGTTCAGACTATTGTTCCTTTTACAAAAATACATTTATTATACATTTCCCAACACTGTATTCCAACTGCCACTTATTTGCCCATTCATCCAATTTGTCTAAATGTCAGGGTCCGGTCCGGTCTGGAATCCACGTTCCAGGCCTTGATCCGGTCCGAGTGCTCCGGACTCCGGGTCTTGCAGCTGTCCGTCCCAGCCCCTTTGAGCCTGTTAAGATCAGCCTGGATCAAGGAGGCACACCTGTGGCCAATTCGGCTGCAGGTGTTTATAAGGGGCCGTGGGATGGAGACTGGGTGGGTGGTTGTTTTGTATTTTGCTCTGCCCTGGTTGCTGGACTGTTCTGTATATGCTCTATCTGGTTGGTCTTGTTCCCCTGCTTCTCTCCTGTGCGCTAGTCCTGCTGTTCTGCCTCATTCTCCTTGCTTGTGCTGTCGGTTGCCTTTCCCAATTTACCAATGTACCTGGTGGATTACTGTAGTTTTGCTGCTTACCCTGGACCCAGCTTCCTACCTGTTGTCTCCATCGGGTGGGTCTGGCTGGACTGCCGCTGCTTGGTGGGGGTTCCGCCCCTTCCACCTATTGCTCCCTAAGGGTTGTGCCCTGCACCTGCCCAGGTGTCTGCGACTGGCCCAGACTTCCGTGTTCCCGTCTGGGAGGCGGCCCTGCCCGGGATCCCTGCGGCCTGCCATGAGGAATCTGCCCACCCGCCCACCCCGAAAGGTCGGATCTGCCTGCCCCGAACGGTGTGATCCGCCCCCCCCCGCCCCGAACGGTGTGATCCGCCCCCCCCCCGCCCCGAACGGTGTGATCCGCCCCCCCCCGCCCCGAACGGTGTGATCCGCCCCCCCCCGCCCCGAACGGTGTGATCCGCCCCCCCCCGCCCCGAACGGTGTGATCCGCCCCCCCCCGCCCCGAACGGTGTGATCCGCCCCCCCCCGCCCCGAACGGTGTGATCCGCCCCCCCCCGCCCCGAACGGTGTGATCCGCCCCCCCCCGCCCCGAACGGTGTGATCCGCCCCCCCCCGCCCCGAACGGTGTGATCCGCCCCCCCCCGCCCCGAACGGTGTGATCCGCCCCCCCCCGCCCCGAACGGTGTGATCCGCCCCCCCCCGCCCCGAACGGTGTGATCCGCCCCCCCCCCGCCCCGAACGGTGTGATCCGCCCCCCCCCCCGCCCCGAACGGTGTGATCCGCCCCCCCCCCGCCCCGAACGGTGTGATCCGCCCCCCCCCGCCCCGAACGGTGTGATCCGCCCCCCCCCCGCCCCGAACGGTGTGATCCGCCCCCCCCCCCGCCCCGAACGGTGTGATCCGCCCCCCCCCCGCCCCGAACGGTGTGATCCGCCCCCCCCCCGCCCCGAACGGTGTGATCCGCCCCCCCCCCCGCCCCGAACGGTGTGATCCGCCCCCCCCCGCCCCGAACGGTGTGATCCGCCCCCCCCCCGCCCCGAACGGTGTGATCCGCCCCCCCCCCGCCCCGAACGGTGTGATCCGCCCCCCCCCGCCCCGAACGGTGTGATCCGCCCCCCCCCGCCCCGAACGGTGTGATCCGCCCCCCCCCGCCCCGAACGGTGTGATCCGCCCCCCCCCCGCCCCGAACGGTGTGATCCGCCCCCCCCCCCGCCCCGAACGGTGTGATCCGCCCCCCCCCCGCCCCGAACGGTGTGATCCGCCCCCCCCCGCCCCGAACGGTGTGATCCGCCCCCCCCCCGCCCCGAACGGTGTGATCCGCCCCCCCCGCCCCGAACGGTGTGATCCGCCCCCCCCGCCCCGAACGGTGTGATCCGCCCCCCCCGCCCCGAACGGTGTGATCCGCCCCCCCCCGCCCCGAACGGTGTGATCCGCCCCCCCCGCCCCGAACGGTGTGATCCGCCCCCCCCGCCCCGAACGGTGTGATCCGCCCCCCCCCGCCCCGAACGGTGTGATCCGCCCCCCCCCCCGCCCCGAACGGTGTGATCCGCCCCCCCCCCCGCCCCGAACGGTGTGATCCGCCCCCCCCCGCCCCGAACGGTGTGATCCGCCCCCCCCGCCCCGAACGGTGTGATCCGCCCCCCCCCGCCCCGAACGGTGTGATCCGCCCCCCCCCCGCCCCGAACGGTGTGATCCGCCCCCCCCCGCCCCGAACGGTGTGATCCGCCCCCCCCCGCCCCGAACGGTGTGATCCGCCCCCCCCCGCCCCGAACGGTGTGATCCGCCCCCCCCGCCCCGAACGGTGTGATCCGCCCCCCCCGCCCCGAACGGTGTGATCCGCCCCCCCCGCCCCGAACGGTGTGATCCGCCCCCCCCCCGCCCCGAACGGTGTGATCCGCCCCCCCCCGCCCCGAACGGTGTGATCCGCCCCCCCCCGCCCCGAACGGTGTGATCCGCCCCCCCCCGCCCCGAACGGTGTGATCCGCCCCCCCCCCGCCCCGAACGGTGTGATCCGCCCCCCCCCCCCCCCCCCCGCCGGAACGGTGTGATCTGCCCCCCCCCCAGCCCCGCCTGCATTAACCCTTAAATGCCATGGCATCCCCATCCTGTCCTACCCCCTAGTACTTCAGTGTCTGTGTCCTGCGTTTGGGTCCATCCGGCCCCGTTCCTGACACTATATCCTGCTGCAATCACATTGTTTCTTCAGCACCTCCTACCCCTCCAGCTATTTTCATATCATCCACAAACTTTGCCACAAATCCATCCATACCATTATCCACATCACTGACAAACAATGTGAAAAGTAGCAGTTCCAATACTGACCCTGAGGAACACCACTCGACACCAAACAGAAAGGCTCCTTTTATTCCCACTCACTACCTCCTGGCTGTCAGCCATTCCTCTATCCATGCCAGTAGCTTTCCTGTAACGCCATCGGATTTTATCCTGTTAAGTGGCCTCATACATGGCGCTTTATCGAAGCCTTCTGAAAATCCAACTAACTGACATCCACTGCTTGCTACTTCCTTGAAGAAGTCTAACAGATTTGTCAGGTAAGATTTCTCTTTACAGAAACTATGCTGACTTTGACATTTTATCATTAGTCTCCAAGTACCCCCAAACCTCATCCTTAGATTTCCATAATAGACTCCAACACTTTCCCAACCACTGAGGTGAGGCTAACTGGCCTATAATTTCCTTTCTTTTGCCTTCATCCCTTCTTAAAGAGTGGAGTAATATTTGCAATTTTCCACTCCTCTGGGACCATGGCAGAATCAAATGATTCTTGAAAGATCATGACCAATGAATCCATTATCTCTTCAGCAACCTCTCTCAGAACTCTGGGATGTAGTCCATCTGGTCCACGTGACTTACTCACATTAAGACCTTTGAATCTGCCTAGCACTTTTCCGTTTGTAATAGCAATGACACTCACTCCTGCTCCCTGACACTAACAGACCTCTGGCACACAGCTAGTGTCTTCCACAGTGAAGACAGATGCAATGTACCCATTAAGTTCATCTGCCATTTCTTTATCCCCTATTACCTCACCAGAATCATTTTCCAGTGGTGCAATATCAATTCTCACCTCCCTTCTATTCTTTATATAACTGAGAAAACTTTGAGTATCCTGCTTTATATTTTTTGCTAGTTTTCCCTCATATTTCATCTTTTCCCTTCTTGTAGCTTTTTTTAGTTGCCTTTTATTGGATTTTAAAAGCTTCCTAATCATCCGACATCCCACTCACTTTTGCTACCTTATATGCCCTTTCCTTGGCTTTTATGCAGTCCTTAACTTCCCCTGGCAGCCACATTTGCCTATCCCTGTGATTTGAGAACAACTACTTCTGTAGGACATATCTATTCTGTGCCTTGTGAACTACTCTCTGAAACTTCAGCCATCTCTGCTCTGCTGTCATCTCTGAAAGTATCCTCCACCAATCCACCTGGGCAAGCTCCTCTCTCATGCCTCTGTAATTCCCTTTATACCATTGTGATACTGATACATGTGATTTATGCTTCTCCCTCTCAAATTGCAGTATGAATTCAATCATGTTATGATCACTGCCTCCTAAGGGTTCCTTCACGTTAAGCTCCCTACTAAGAACTAGGTTATGACACAACACCCTGTCTAAGATAGCATTTCCCTGAGTAGACTCAAGCACAAGCTGCTCTAAAACACCATCTTGTAGGCATTCAAGAAATTCCCTCCCTTGCAATCCAATACCAACCTGATTTTTCCAATCCCCTTGATTACTGAAGTCCCCCATTATTATTGTGTCATTACCCTTAATACATGCTTTTTCCAGTTCCCATTGCAATCTCAACCCCACATCTTGGCTACCAGTTGGAGGCCTATATATAACTCCCATAATGGCTTTTTAACCTTGCAGTTTCTTAACTCCACCCACAAAAATTCAACATTTTCCAACCCTATGTCACCTCTTTCTAAAGTTGTAATTGCATCTCTTACCAACAGAAGCATATTACCGCCAATGCCTTCCTGCCGATCTTTTTGATTAAAAAGTATATTCTTTGTTGTTAAGACCTGACCTTGCTTGTGGTGATTGCCAGTGTGGAGAGACAGAGGGATCTTGGGGTCCATGTCCTTAGATCCTTCAAAGTTACTGCCCTTCAACCCACAATGTTGTGCTGAACTAATTAAACTGGTAATTAATTGCCTAACTGAATTAATTCCTTCTGCCAGTGCAATGTCTACATCTCTCCAGTCTCTGTGCATTCACGTACCTCCCTAAGAGTCCTTTAAATACATTGATCATATCCAATACTACCCTGGCAGTGCAGTCCAGACTCGCAACTCATATCATTTATATAAAAAATTCCATGTATTTTTGAATTTACCCCTCTAACCTTAAAGCACGCCCTTTAGTATTTGACATTTGTGTGCTGGGGAGAAAAGACACCAACTGCCTACTCCACCTGTGCCCCTTGTCATTTTACAAACATTAGGGGGAGCTTCTTCACACAGAGTGGTGGGAGTGTGGAATGAGCTGCCAGATGAAGTGGTGAATGCGGGCTCACTTTTAACATTTAAGAAAAACTTGGACAGGTACATGGATGAGAGGGGTTTGGAGGGATATGGCCCAGGTGCAGGTCAGTGGGACTAGACAGAAAAATGGTTCGGCACAGCCAAGAAGGGCCAAAAGGCCTGTTTCTGTGCTGTAATGTTCTATGGTTCTATCTTGAACTCAGTGCTTCCACTAATAAAGGGAAGCATGGCATACATCTTCTTTACCACCCTGTCAACGGGTGCAATTGCTTTCTGGGACCTCACAGTATATCATCACTGCTAAGGGTCTTGTTGTTAACAATGTACAGTCCTTTAAATTTGGGTCTCCCAAAGCAGAACACCTCACACTTGGCTGTATTAAATTCCATCTGCTATGTCTCCATGCTAGCATTTCAATTGACATTCTCCCTGGGCACACAGACATATAACTTACTCCAGGCAGATGATTATTTTTTCAACATTGGCCTGTTTTCTGAGCACTGGCCCTTTCTGCTGGCACTTAATTAATATTCCCCCTTTAGTGCTTGTCAGTGTGCTAAGGGCCTTCCCTTGGGCAGAAATATCTGATACAACTCTATGCAGTCAAGGGCCAAATTTAAAGAGACAAATCATGTGATACTCTAAGTTATGATGCTGTGGCAACAACATTGCCAGCGGCTGTAGTTGGAAAACTTTAAGTTACTCAACCAGTCCTTCGGGGTCAAAGCAGGATATTTCCATTAAAGAACAGTGATGCGTTTTTCAGAAACATTTCAGTTAGAATAATACTAATTACGCACTGATTTCCACAATTCAGATATAGATTGTCACATGTACATTGTGATAAATATAGTGAAATGTGTTGTTTGTTCTAACAACCGACACTTTCAAGAATGCACTCGCGGCAACCCGCAACTGTCACCTGTTATGACCCCAGCCCCCTTCTTTGTGAGATTCGCAAGAGCCCTAGTCAAGGGGGGGTCAAATGACCCAAGAGCGAGAGGGAGACGTGCTGAAGACCACGTTCCCCCGGGAAGCAGAATAAAGCGACTCTTTGACTATTGTCTCATGAAGAACACGTGTAAAGCCCTCGGGCAAAGTGGGCTGGTCACTCAACAAGACAAAAACCTCGGACATAGCCATTGTCTTGGGAGACACCTTTGTGGGATAAGGAACTGGCCTACGTGCAAAATCTCAGGGCAATGTGAGATGGGTGATGGGGGAAGGATTGCCTCGCCCCCCTACCCTGATGGACATCTACAACCCTGCCAGTCCAGATAAAAGGTGGGCTGCTGAGGCGAGGCGCCAGACGCACCAGAAGATACGCGAGAATTCCTGCGACTGCGTTTAGAGAGCGACAGCCGGTGGTGGGGTTCGTGTGCGTCCTTCCCTTGCCTGGGATTGGCGACATCACCACGGAAGAACGGCCTAGCTACAGGGGAAGCCACAGATGAGAGTCCATTCCCCAACGAGACTTCCGACTACCTCCTACAGGTTGGAAAAACTGTCGGGTAAATGTTTCATTCTCTCTCTCTCTTTCTAACAAACGTGCACCAACGCGACACCACGACAACGGCAGCGGGTGGAACTGCAGTGACCGCGAAAAGACTTTTAAATATCCAGTAAACAATATATATCTACATTACCCCTAGACAACGATAGAGCTTATTTCTGATTGATTATTACTATACCTGTGCTTTAGATTGAGTTGTGACGACGTATATGATCTGAATGTTTTGTATTAACCATACGTTTGTGCCCCTTTATAAATAAAAACGTTTGAAAATAGTAGCATCAGGCTTCGGTGGATCCATCTATCTTTGCTGGAAAACTACCGGGTTACTGGGGAACGTAACAAGTGGGTGGCTCGTCCCGGATTTGAAACCAAAGGGGAGGGTCAGTGAATTGGGCTGTAAGTCCAAACTTAAATCTGGTTACGCAGGTAGCTAGACAGGAAACCAGCAAAGATGGATGTGGGTGAATTTATGAGAAACCCGACTGTAGAGGCGCTAGAGACGGCTACCAAATCAGACTTGGTAAATCTGGCAAAGGGGTTAGACCTCGCAGAGGTGAGGTCATCAATGAAAAAGCAGGAAGTGCGAGGGGTCATAAATCAATATTACATTGAAAAGGAGGTGTATGCAGCTGAGGATTTGGAAAATATCCCCGAAAAGAGATTAGCGAGTGGGACAGATCAGGTAGAGTTGGAGAAAGCAAGGTTGGACCATGATCTTAAAGTAAAGCAGCTAGAAGCAGCTGCAAAGGAAAAGGCTGAGGAATGAGCTGAAAAGGAAAAGGCTGAGGAATGAGCTGAAAAGGAAAAGGCTGAGGAACGGGCTGCAAAGGAAAAGGCTGAGGAACGGGCTGCAAAGGAAAAGGCTGAGGAACGGGCTGCAAAGGAAAAGGCTGAGGAACGGGCTGCAAAGGAAAAGGCTGAGGAACGAGCTGCAAAGGAAAAGGCTGAGGAACGAGCTGCAAAGGAAAAGGCTGAGGAACGAGCTGCAAAGGAAAAGGCTGAGGAACGGGCTGCAAAGGAAAAGGCTGAGGAACGAGCTGCAAAGGAAAAGGCTGAGGAACGGGCTGCAAAGGAAAAGGCTGAGGAACGGGCTGCAAAGGAAAAGGCTGAGGAACGGGCTGCAAAGGAAAAGGCTGAGGAACGGGCTGCAAAGGAAAAGGCTGAGGAACGAGCTGCAAAGGAAAAGGCTGAGGAACGAGCTGCAAAGGAAAAGGAAAAGGCTGAGGAACGAGCTGCAAAGGAAAAGGCTGAGGAACGAGCTGCAAAGGAAAAGGCTGAGGAACGAGCTGCAAAGGAAAAGGAAAAGGCTGAGGAACGGGCTGCAAAGGAAAAGGCTGAGGAACGAGCTGCAAAGGAAAAGGCTGAGGAACGAGCTGCAAAGGAAAAGGCTGAGGAACGAGCTGCAAAGGAAAAGGCTGAGGAACGGGCTGCAAAGGAAAAGGCTGAGGAACGGGCTGCAAAGGAAAAGGCTGAGGAACGGGCTGCAAAGGAAAAGGCTGAGGAACGAGCTGCAAAGGAAAAGGCTGAGGAACGAGCTGCAAAGGAAAAGGAAAAGGAAAAGGCTGAGGAACGAGCTGCAAAGGAAAAGGAAAAGGAAAAGGCTGAGGAACGAGCTGCAAAGGAAAAGGAAAAGGAAAAGGCTGAGGAACGAGCTGCAAAGGAAAAGGCTGAGGAACGGGCTGCAAAGGAAAAGGCTGAGGAACGAGCTGCAAAGGAAAAGGAAAAGGAAAAGGCTGAGGAACGAGCTGCAAAGGAAAAGGCTGAGGAACGAGCTGCAAAGGAAAAGGAAAAGGAAAAGGCTGAGGAACGAGCTGCAAAGGAAAAGGAAAAGGAAAAGGCTGAGGAACGAGCTGCAAAGGAAAAGGCTGAGGAACGGGCTGCAAAGGAAAAGGCTGAGGAACGAGCTGCAAAGGAAAAGGCTGAGGAACGAGCTGCAAAGGAAAAGGCTGAGGAACGAGCTGCAAAGGAAAAGGCTGAGGAACGAGCTGCAAAGGAAAAGGAAAAGGAAAAGGCTGAGGAACGAGCTGCAAAGGAAAAGGCTGAGGAACGGGCTGCAAAGGAAAAGGCTGAGGAACGAGCTGCAAAGGAAAAGGCTGAGGAACGAGCTGCAAAGGAAAAGGCTGAGGAACGAGCTGCAAAGGAAAAGGCTGAGGAACGGGCTGCAAAGGAAAAGGCTGAGGAACGAGCTGCAAAGGAAAAGGCTGAGGAACGAGCTGCAAAGGAAAAGGCTGAGGAACGAGCTGCAAAGGAAAAGGCTGAGGAACGAGCTGCAAAGGAAAAGGCTGAGGAACGAGCTGCAAAGGAAAAGGCTGAGGAACGAGCTGCAAAGGAAAAGGCTGAGGAACGGGCTGCAAAGGAAAAGGAAAAGGCTGAGGAACGGGCTGCAAAGGAAAAGGCTGAGGAACGGGCTGCAAAGGAAAAGGAAAAGGCTGAGGAACGGGCTGCAAAGGAAAAGGAAAAGGCTGAGGAACGGGCTGCAAAGGAAAAGGCTGAGGAACGGGCTGCAAAGGAAAAGGCTGAGGAACGGGCTGCAAAGGAAAAGGAAAAGGCTGAGGAACGAGCTGCAAAGGAAAAGGCTGAGGAACGAGCTGCAAAGGAAAAGGAAAAGGCTGAGGAACGGGCTGCAAAGGAAAAGGCTGAGGAACGAGCTGCAAAGGAAAAGGAAAAGGCTGAGGAACGAGCTGCAAAGGAAAAGGCTGAGGAACGGGCTGCAAAGGAAAAGGCTGAGGAACGAGCTGCAAAGGAAAAGGAAAAGGCTGAGGAACGGGCTGCAAAGGAAAAGGAAAAGGCTGAGGAACGAGCTGCAAAGGAAAAGGCTGAGGAACGAGCTGCAAAGGAAAAGGCTGAGGAACGAGCTGCAAAGGAAAAGGCTGAGGAACGAGCTGCAAAGGAAAAGTCTGAGGAACGAGCTGCAAAGGAAAAGGCTGAGGAACGGGCTGCAAAGGAAAAGGAAAAGGCTGAGGAACGGGCTGCAAAGGAAAAGGCTGAGGAACGAGCTGCAAAGGAAAAGGCTGAGGAACGAGCTGCAAAGGAAAAGTCTGAGGAACGAGCTGCAAAGGAAAAGGAAAAGGCTGAGGAACGGGCTGCAAAGGAAAAGGAAAAGGCTGAGGAACGAGCTGCAAAGGAAAAGGAAAAGGCTGAGGAACGGGCTGCAAAGGAAAAGGCTGAGGAACGAGCTGCAAAGGAAAAGTCTGAGGAACGAGCTGCAAAGGAAAAGGAAAAGTCTGAGGAACGAGCTGCAAAGGAAAAGGAAAAGGCTGAGGAACGAGCTGCAAAGGAAAAGGCTGAGGAACGAGCTGCAAAGGAAAAGGCTGAGGAACGGGCTGCAAAGGAAAAGGCTGAGGAACGGGCTGCAAAGGAAAAGGCTGAGGAACGGGCTGCAAAGGAAAAGGCTGAGGAACGGGCTGCAAAGGAAAAGGCTGAGGAACGGGCTGCAAAGGAAAAGGAAAAGGCTGAGGAACGGGCTGCAAAGGAAAAGGAAAAGGCTGAGGAACGAGCTGCAAAGGAAAAGGCTGAGGAACGAGCTGCAAAGGAAAAGGCTGAGGAACGGGCTGCAAAGGAAAAGGCTGAGGAACGGGCTGCAAAGGAAAAGGAAAAGGCTGAGGAACGAGCTGCAAAGGAAAAGGCTGAGGAACGGGCTGCAAAGGAAAAGGCTGAGGAACGAGCTGCAAAGGAAAAGGCTGAGGAACGAGCTGCAAAGGAAAAGGAAAAGGCTGAGGAACGGGCTGCAAAGGAAAAGGCTGAGGAACGAGCTGCAAAGGAAAAGGAAAAGGCTGAGGAACGGGCTGCAAAGGAAAAGGCTGAGGAACGAGCTGCAAAGGAAAAGGAAAAGGCTGAGGAACGGGCTGCAAAGGAAAAGGCTGAGGAACGGGCTGCAAAGGAAAAGGCTGAGGAACGAGCTGCAAAGGAAAAGGAAAAGGCTGAGGAACGGGCTGCAAAGGAAAAGGCTGAGGAACGAGCTGCAAAGGAAAAGGCTGAGGAACGAGCTGCAAAGGAAAAGGAAAAGGCTGAGGAACGGGCTGCAAAGGAAAAGGCTGAGGAACGGGCTGCAAAGGAAAAGGAAAAGGCTGAGGAACGAGCTGCAAAGGAAAAGGCTGAGGAACGAGCTGCAAAGGAAAAGGAAAAGGCTGAGGAACGAGCTGCAAAGGAAAAGGAAAAGGCTGAGGAACGAGCTGCAAAGGAAAAGGCTGAGGAACGAGCTGCAAAGGAAAAGGAAAAGGCTGAGGAACGGGCTGCAAAGGAAAAGGAAAAGGCTGAGGAACGGGCTGCAAAGGAAAAGGCTGAGGAACGAGCTGCAAAGGAAAAGGAAAAGGCTGAGGAACGGGCTGCAAAGGAAAAGGAAAAGGCTGAGGAACGGGCTGCAAAGGAAAAGGCTGAGGAACGAGCTGCAAAGGAAAAGGAAAAGGCTGAGGAACGAGCTGCAAAGGAAAAGGAAAAGGCTGAGGAACGGGCTGCAAAGGAAAAGGAAAAGGCTGAGGAACGGGCTGCAAAGGAAAAGGCTGAGGAACGAGCTGCAAAGGAAAAGGAAAAGGCTGAGGAACGAGCTGCAAAGGAAAAGGCTGAGGAACGGGCTGCAAAGGAAAAGGCTGAGGAACGAGCTGCAAAGGAAAAGGAAAAGGCTGAGGAACGGGCTGCAAAGGAAAAGGCTGAGGAACGGGCTGCAAAGGAAAAGGCTGAGGAACGAGCTGCAAAGGAAAAGGAAAAGGCTGAGGAACGGGCTGCAAAGGAAAAGGCTGAGGAACGGGCTGCAAAGGAAAAGGCTGAGGAACGGGCTGCAAAGGAAAAGGCTGAGGAACGAGCTGCAAAGGAAAAGGCTGAGGAACGAGCTGCAAAGGAAAAGGCTGAGGAACGAGCTGCAAAGGAAAAGGAAAAGGCTGAGGAACGGGCTGCAAAGGAAAAGGCTGAGGAACGAGCTGCAAAGGAAAAGGCTGAGGAACGGGCTGCAAAGGAAAAGGCTGAGGAACGAGCTGCAAAGGAAAAGGCTGAGGAACGAGCTGCAAAGGAAAAGGCTGAGGAACGAGCTGCAAAGGAAAAGGAAAAGGCTGAGGAACGGGCTGCAAAGGAAAAGGCTGAGGAACGAGCTGCAAAGGAAAAGGAAAAGGCTGAGGAACGAGCTGCAAAGGAAAAGGCTGAGGAACGGGCTGCAAAGGAAAAGGCTGAGGAACGAGCTGCAAAGGAAAAGGCTGAGGAACGGGCTGCAAAGGAAAAGGAAAAGGCTGAGGAACGAGCTGCAAAGGAAAAGGCTGAGGAACGAGCTGCAAAGGAAAAGGCTGAGGAACGGGCTGCAAAGGAAAAGGCTGAGGAACGAGCTGCAAAGGAAAAGGCTGAGGAACGAGCTGCAAAGGAAAAGGCTGAGGAACGAGCTGCAAAGGAAAAGTCTGAGGAACGAGCTGCAAAGGAAAAGGCTGAGGAACGGGCTGCAAAGGAAAAGGCTGAGGAACGAGCTGCAAAGGAAAAGGCTGAGGAACGAGCTGCAAAGGAAAAGTCTGAGGAACGAGCTGCAAAGGAAAAGGCTGAGGAACGGGCTGCAAAGGAAAAGGAAAAGGCTGAGGAACGGGCTGCAAAGGAAAAGGCTGAGGAACGAGCTGCAAAGGAAAAGGCTGAGGAACGAGCTGCAAAGGAAAAGTCTGAGGAACGAGCTGCAAAGGAAAAGGAAAAGGCTGAGGAACGGGCTGCAAAGGAAAAGGAAAAGGCTGAGGAACGAGCTGCAAAGGAAAAGGAAAAGGCTGAGGAACGGGCTGCAAAGGAAAAGGCTGAGGAACGAGCTGCAAAGGAAAAGTCTGAGGAACGAGCTGCAAAGGAAAAGGAAAAGTCTGAGGAACGAGCTGCAAAGGAAAAGGAAAAGGCTGAGGAACGAGCTGCAAAGGAAAAGGCTGAGGAACGAGCTGCAAAGGAAAAGGCTGAGGAACGAGCTGCAAAGGAAAAGGCTGAGGAACGGGCTGCAAAGGAAAAGGCTGAGGAACGGGCTGCAAAGGAAAAGGAAAAGGCTGAGGAACGAGCTGCAAAGGAAAAGGCTGAGGAACGAGCTGCAAAGGAAAAGGCTGAGGAACGGGCTGCAAAGGAAAAGGAAAAGGCTGAGGAACGAGCTGCAAAGGAAAAGGAAAAGTCTGAGGAACGAGCTGCAAAGGAAAAGGAAAAGTCTGAGGAACGAGCTGCAAAGGAAAAGGAAAAGGCTGAGGAACGAGCTGCAAAGGAAAAGGAAAAGGCTGAGGAACGGGCTGCAAAGGAAAAGGCTGAGGAACGAGCTGCAAAGGAAAAGGAAAAGGCTGAGGAACGAGCTGCAAAGGAAAAGGCTGAGGAACGAGCTGCAAAGGAAAAGGCTGAGGAACGGGCTGCAAAGGAAAAGGCTGAGGAACGGGCTGCAAAGGAAAAGGCTGAGGAACGGGCTGCAAAGGAAAAGGAAAAGGCTGAGGAACGAGCTGCAAAGGAAAAGGAAAAGGCTGAGGAACGAGCTGCAAAGGAAAAGGAAAAGGCTGAGGAACGAGCTGCAAAGGAAAAGGCTGAGGAACGGGCTGCAAAGGAAAAGGCTGAGGAACGGGCTGCAAAGGAAAAGGCTGAGGAACGGGCTGCAAAGGAAAAGGCTGAGGAACGGGCTGCAAAGGAAAAGGAAAAGGCTGAGGAACGAGCTGCAAAGGAAAAGGAAAAGGCTGAGGAACGGGCTGCAAAGGAAAAGGAAAAGGCTGAGGAACGAGCTGCAAAGGAAAAGGCTGAGGAACGGGCTGCAAAGGAAAAGGAAAAGGCTGAGGAACGGGCTGCAAAGGAAAAGGCTGAGGAACGAGCTGCAAAGGAAAAGGAAAAGGCTGAGGAACGGGCTGCAAAGGAAAAGGCTGAGGAACGAGCTGCAAAGGAAAAGGCTGAGGAACGAGCTGCAAAGGAAAAGGCTGAGGAACGAGCTGCAAAGGAAAAGGCTGAGGAACGAGCTGCAAAGGAAAAGGCTGAGGAACGGGCTGCAAAGGAAAAGGCTGAGGAACGAGCTGCAAAGGAAAAGGAAAAGGAAAGGGAGCAGGTGTTCAAACTAAAGGAATTAGAGATGAAACGGGGTCATGAGCTCCAGCTAAAGCAGCTAGAAGCAGAAGCAGAAGAGAAAGAGAAACAAAGGAGCCATGAATTGGAGCTGGACAGGCGAAAGCAAGAGCAAAGAGCTCAAGGGCACGAGAGAGAGGAGGGGTTTGATGTTAGTCGGGCATTGAGGTTGGTCCCCCCATTCGAGGAGACGGATGTTGATAGTTATTTCTTGCTTTTTGAAAAGGTGGCAGTGAATCAGAAGTGGCCCAGAGAGCAGTGGGTGGCGTTGTTACAAAGTGTGTTACGAGGGAAAGCACAGCGGGCATATGCCACGTTGCCCCCAGAAGGGGAAGGGAATTATGATCAAGTAAAGGAGGCCATTCTCCGAGGTTACGAGTTAGTACCTGAGGCGTATAGACAAAGGTTCCGAAATTTAAGAAAAGGATGGAATCAAACTTATACAGAGCTAGCCCATGAGAAGGGTGTGCTCTTGGACCGTTGGTGCACCGCGGAAAAGGTGGCCGAGAATTATGGGCGTCTCAGGGAGTTATTTTTGATTGAGGAATTTAAAGGTTGTGTTCTGGAAGAGATCCGGATGTATTTGAATGAGAGGACGAATCAGTCCATCTCAGAAATTGCTAGGTTCGCAGATGAATATGCCCTAACCCACAAGACAAAGTTTTCCTTGCCAAAAAGTTACCAGAGAGACCGTGGGAACGGTAGAGAAAGTCCGCCGGCTGAGGCGGAGATCCCGCTGGGAGTTAGTGGTAAAATTGAGGAGGAGAGGCAAGACGGCAAGAGAGGTCCTGGCTTGAGCTGTTTTAATTGTGGAAAGGTGGGTCATATTGCATCTAAATGCTTTGCTCCGAGAAAGGAGCCAGAGAGAGGGAAAGCAGCGATCCCTATCGGGTGTGCAGTGGTAATCAGAAAATCAGCAAGAGGGTCCCAGGGGAGCAGAGAGCGCAAGGGGTCGGAGATTTATATGTCACACGGAACCGTGTCTGTGAGGAAGGGGGACCCGCCAATTCCCGTACGGATTTGGAGAGACACGGGGGCGGAGCTATCATTAATTAGCCGTAACGTATTACAATTCGGACCTCCGACGGGCGAGGTAGCCCTGAGAGGAATAGGAAGAGGGACAGAAAGGGTGTCTTTGCGTAGGGTCATTTTGGATTGTGAGCTGGTGTATGGATCAGTTGAAATGGGGGTGCCATCAGAATTCCCGAGAACGGACGTGGATGTCCTCCTTGGGAACGATTTAGCAGGAGGAAAAGTTTGGTCGGCCATGACTATGACCTGCCGACCGGTGCATGTTGAGGCCCCGCCCATAGAGTCCCTGAGCTATCCCGCATGCGCGGACATGTCGAGAACGGCAGCTGAGAAAGCGAGCAGTTTAAAATTGGCTCAGACGTTTTTACCGACCCTGTGCCACGAGGGTTTCGAGGGGGGTAAAACGAGGAATAGTAACGTAAAAGGGGGTAAGGGAGAGAAGGTAGATCTGCCCTTAGCGAAGAAAAAGGTCCTAGAGGTAGGAAATAAAGATGAGAAACAGATAAAGCTGTTAAAAGGTCCAGGGTTGGACATGGATGATCTGTCTGGTTTGGCAGAACTGTTTGAAGAAGTTGAAAATTCTAAAGGTGTTCCCGATAATGAAATGAGGGCAGTCCTAGATGAAAAGGATGCCATTACCTTGAAGAAGTCTGCTGGGTTGGCAGATGGGGTTGTTTCAGCCCGCAGGGTTGAGTTTACTCCGGAAGTGGGTTGCCCAGAGAGTAACTGGGAGGATCAGGGGAATTTAGAATTTGAAAAGGGTATGGGTATTGAAAGCCTGGAAGAGGCCAATGCCCCGTTTGAGTGTGTCCAAGATGGGGATGCATGTAGTCCTGAACCTAGTCACGGAGCTCAGAAAAAGTCTGAGGTATTTGACTCAGCTGGACGAGACGGTCGTCCTTTTGGAGCAGATAGACTTGGTTCGGGAAAGAAAGGGTTAACCTTGGGGAGTGCGAGTTCCCAGAGGGTTGTGCTGAGGGGAGTGATCAGAGTTAATGTGGAGTTTACGAATGGGGAGATAACTGTTGTTGTGGGGGAGAACGGTAAATCTGTAGTTCCCAACTCGAATGAAAAAAGGTTAACGTCTAGATTGATGCCTGCGCATCGAGTACAGGCTGATTTGGAATGTAAAGGTGCCTCACACGCTATTGTTATTCAAGAAAGCGCTGCGAGGAAGCCGAAATTTAAATGCGGCCGGAGTAAAAGGTTCGCACTGAAACACATCAGCCTGTATGGTCTTGGAAAAAGGGTTAACTACCTGGGTGGAAATTCCCCTGATGGACTAGATTGGGGACGGGGAGTTAAGAGAATAACCCTTGTGGGAAGGAAAGGCGGGAGAGTACCTCGCCAAATTACTCACGTTCCCCACGGGGGGACTCACCGGGAAAAGGCGATGGGTAATAGAAATGCCATTTTTAAACAGCAACGCCGGTTGTACGGATTCGCGCCAAAGCCTGTGAAAAATAAAGACAACCCCTTTGGAGACCTGCCGGTGAAATACCATGACCGAAACGATTAGTATTTGTATAAACTTTTGTAGATGCACCTAAACTAAGATCACACCTCCTTAGTTGTGTTGCTGAAGAAAATAAATAAATAAGGTGGTTATTGAGCTGAAGTTTGATGCTACCAGACTTTAGTACGGTATGTGAGGTTAAGATATTAAAGAAAAGGGGCACTGTACTTGTTACCTGTTTAGATACTGACTTGAATGTATAACGGTAGTACTCTGTGAAGAGAGGAGCTTGTGTATTGTGTTAGAAAAAAAATCCTATAAGACTCTGTACCAACTTGTTTTTAACCGCCGGTAAAAAACTTTTAAGAGGGGAGGTGTTATGACCCCAGCCCCCTCCTTTGTGAGATTCGCAAGAGCCCTAGTCAAGGGGGGGTCAAATGACTCAAGAGAGAGAGGGAGACGTGCTGAAGACCACGTTCCCCAGGGAAGCAGAATAAAGCGACTCTTTGACTATTGTCTCATGAAGACCACGTGCAAAGCCCTCGGGCAAAGTGGGCTGGTCACTCAACAAGACAAAAGCCTTGGACATAGCCATTGTCTTGGGAGACACCTTTGTGAGATAAGGAACTGGCCTACGTGCAAAATCTCAGGGCAATGTGAGATGGGTGATGGGGGAAGGATTGCCTCGCCCCCCTATCCTGATGGACACCTACAACCCTGCCAGTCCAGATAAAAGGTGGGCTGCTGAGGCGGGGCGCCAGACGCACCAGAAGATACGCGAGAATTCCTGCGACTGCGTTTAGAGAGCGACAGCCGGTGGTGGGGTTCGTGTGCGTCCTTCCCTTGCCTGGGATTGGCGACATCACCACGGAAGAACGGCCTAGCTACAGGGGAAGCCACAGATGAGAGTCCATTCCCCAACGAGACTTCCGACTACCTCCTACAGGTTGGAAAAACTGTCGGGTAAATGTTTCATTCTCTCTCTCTCTTTCTAACAAAAGTGCACCAACGCGACATCACGACAACGGCAGCTGGTGGAACTGCAGTGACCGCAAAAAGACTTTTGAGTATCCAGTAAACAATATATATCTACATTACCCCTAGACAACTGTAGAGCTTATTTCTGATTGATTATTACTATACCTGTGCTTTAGATTGAGTTGTGACGATGTATATGATCTGAATGTTTTGTATTAACCATACGTTTGTGCCCCTTTATAAATAAAAACGTTTGAAAATAGTAGCATCAGGCTTCGGTGGCTCCATCTATCTTTGCTGGAAAACTACCCGGTTACTGGGGAACGTAACACACCAAACGTTCCAGCGCCAACATAGCATATCTGCTGTGTTCAGCATAATACACAGCACAGAACACAAAACACAGCACACAGAACAACAGAATAGAATGCAGAGCACACAGAACAATACAATACACAGCACAGAACACAAAACACAGCACACAGAACAACAGAATAGAATGCAGAGCACACAGAACAACACAATACACAGCACAGAACACAAAACACAGCACACAGAACAACACAATACAATACACAGGACAGAAAACACAATACATCACAACAACAACAGAACAACACAAGACAACAAGAGCAAAACAAGCCCCTGACAAACACAGGCCTCCAACCCTTGACAAGCTGCCTCAAGGCCTCCAGTGATCATGAAGGAGTGGCATTAATTAGATTGCTCCGAGATAAAGACCATAAGACATAGGAGCAGAATTAGGCCATTCTCCTCTGCCATTTCATCATAGCTGATCCATTTCCTTCTCAACCCCGTTCTCCTGCTTTCTTTCCAAAACCTTTTGAAACCCTTACTAATCAAGAAACAATCAACTTCTGCCTTAAATACAACCAACAACTTTGCCTCCACAGCCGTCTGTGGCAATGAATTCTACAGATTCACCACCCTCTGGCTGAAGAAATTCCTCCTCATCTCCGTTCTAAAAGGACGCCCCTCTATTCTGAGTCTGTGTCCTCTGGTCCTAGACTCCCCCACCACAGGAAATATCCTCTCCACATTCACCCTATCAAGGCCTTTCACCATTCGATAGGTTTCAGTGAGATCCCCTTGTTTCTCTGAATTCCAGCAGGTGCGGATGATGGCCAAGAGCCTTCGAAAGCTCCTCACGTGATAATCCTTTCATTCCTGGACTGATTCTCATGAGCCTCCTCTGCACACTGGGGTCAAAGGAGGTCTGTTCCTGAGGATAACTTCGGGAGTGAAAGTACCTTCTCCACAGTAATCACTTTCTGAACCTGGTAAAGCCGGGAGCAGGTGGCTTTGTAGGTCACTGGGGATTGTAAAGCAGCTGACGGGTTGGCAATTATGCCCAGTATTCTGGTTATATCAGTGGGTTAATTGGCCACTGTGTGTCGGTGAGTGGCAAAATCTGGGGATAGATGTGAAAAGGTGGAACCAATAACGAAAGGGTTAATGTACGATCAGTGCTTATTGGCTGCCATGCTGGGCTTCTCTTTGTGCTCTCCCCAACGGGTGAACCCACAAATTATAACAAACAAAGGTACTAACGTTTGCAAATATCTAGTGTGACAGAGGGTCTCCCTGCTTTCTTCAGCCAGCACCATTACATCCAACCTAAAACCAGCTCCAAGAGAGACTGAATGGTGACAGAAATCAGGTAAGAACGTGGAACGGAGGATTTCTTCCCAACCCATTGGGCAGATGGGTCTAAGGAGAACTTTGGCCACATTGGCGATGCTTTTACAGCTCAGGGTGTGCCAGAGCTCAGAGTTCAATTTCCACACCCATTTTTAAGGAGTCTCCGTACATTCTCCCTGTGGAATGCATGTGCTTTCCCTGGTGTCTCTCGTTTCTCCTTCCACAGTCCAAAGGCGTACCGGGTAGGTTAAATAGTGATTGTAAATCGTCCTGTGATTAGGTTAGGGTTAATCAGCATTGTGGTTGCTGGGGCAGTGCCGCTTAGTCTGCCCTGTATCACCAAATAAATACATAAATAAGTATTGAGTACAGCAGCTGGGATCTTACATTGAAGTTGTACAAGACATTGATGAAGCCTAATTTGGAGTATTGTGAGCAGTTCTGGTCACCTACCTACAGGAAAAATATCAATAAGATTGAAAGAGTGCAGAGAAAATTTACAAGGATGTTGCCAGGACTGTTATAGGGAGAGGTTGAACAGGTTAGGACTTTATTCCCTGGAGCGCCAAGCGTGGCCTAGTGGATAAGGCATCGGTCTAGTGATCTGAAGGTCACTGATTTGAGCCTCAGCTGAGGCAGCATGTTGTCTCCTTGAGCAAGGCACTTAACAACACATTGGTCTGCAATATCACCGGTGCCAAGCTGCATGGGTCCTAGTGCCCTTCCCTTGGACAACATCAGTGGCGTGGAGAGGGGAAGGCTTGCAGAGCCGATCTCCCATACAACCCTGCCCAGGCCTGCACCCTGGAAAACCTTCCAAGGCGCAAATCCATGGTCTCAAGAGACTAACGAATGCCTATACCTATACTATATTCCCTGGAGCGGAGGAGAATGAGGTGAGATTTCATAGAGATGTACAAAATTATGAGGGGTGTAGATAGGATAAATCCAAGCACTGAGGTTGGGTGAGACTAGAACCAGAGGCCACAGGTTAAGGGTGAAAGGTGAAATAGTTAAGAGGAACCTGAGGGGGAACTTCTTCACTCAGTGTGGAAGGAGCCACCGGCGGAAGTGTAGGTGCAGATTGGATTGCAGTGTTTAAGAGAAGATTAGATAAGTACCTGGATGGGAGTGGTATGGTCCTGGTGTAGTCAGATGGGACTGGGCAGTTTAAATGGTTTAGCATGGACTAATTGAGCCGAAAGGCCTGTTTCTGTGATGTAGCTCTCTCTCTGATTCTATGGTGGGATTAGTAAGTCAAGCTTCTGAATACTGATCAAAGGTGAACCTCTGTGCTACCAGCCCTCCTTTACATCACCCCCAGGGCGCACACCATCCTACTTAATAATGTATCATTGATCTCTCCTCCATTTTGGGTCCAACATCTGGAATATCTGATCTACTTATTTATTTCAACACACTCCTTATGACTACCTTACAAAGGCCAATAAACAGCGGACACATGCAAAATAAAATATTTAAAACTCTGTTTTGCCTCTCGTTCTTCTGTTTCTTAAGTTCCTGCATCCCTGATTTCAATGTTTCTTCACCTCGAGCCCTTCTCTGTGTTTCTGATCGTCCTGTTCTCAGATCTTGTTGGTCAGGGTTGACCATTGGTGCTGAGTCCTAGCTGTCTAGAGACACAAGCCAGGGCACTATGACATGGAGAGCAAGCTGGGGCCTGTTCAGCAAGCTCCCCCTCTCCACGCAGCTGATGAAGCCAAAGGAAAGGAAGGAACCGATACAATTTGGCATCAGCAGCGTCACAGGAGTTGTCAGTCAGCCTAGAACTCTGGAATTTTGCCTCTGGGTTTGTTCCCAAAGACTTCCCCATGAGTGGGTACAGCCGCAAGGCAATGGAAATTTGAGATCAGAGTTTTCCTTCTCCGAGATGAGCTGCCAATTACGGCTGACAAGCTTCATCTGCCCGAAGCGACTGGTTTTAAGGTGCCAATAACCTGCCTTTGCCCCTTCTCCCGTTGGTAGAAACGGTTTTACTGGGCTCCATAGCTAAGCCACACGTGAAGGCCAGGAGCTGGACTTGGTTGTCAAAGGCTATTTGAGGCGCACACCATTGGGAGCATTTAATAGGCAGTGGGAGCTTAACTCCACTACCTCCCTTGGCTATAACAACATTAGTGAACCTACAACAGTATGAGGAAGAAGTATTTAATGCCAGAGGGTGCATAATGGACTTGCATTCCATTCAGCTCAGTAGTTTGAAGAGTTAGCTAACTGAGGGACTTAGGATGATTAAAGGATATAATAAGGTCAATGCAGGGAAACCACTTTGCCTAATGAGGGGCTTGGAACTAGAAGATTTTTATTTAGAGGTGTTTTCAGATTAGAGTTTTATAAAATTATTTATTATATTTTATTTTATTATTGTATTTATACATATATATTGGACCTAATTTTGAATCATAGACACACGAGATTCTGCAGATGCTGGAAGTCCAGAACGATTACACACAAAATGCAGCATCTATGGAGGGGAATAAGCAGTCGATGTTTCGGGCCGAGACCCTTCTTCAGGACTGGAGCAGCAGGGGAGGAGGGAGCAGAAGCAGAATAAGAAAGAAGTGGTGGGGGAGGAGTACAAGCTGGCAGTGATAGGTGAGACCAGGTGAGGTGGGGGCAGGTGGGGGGAATGAAGTGAGAAGATGGTGGGTGATTGGTGGAAAAGGTAAAGGGCTGAAGAAGAAGGAATCTGATAGGAGAAGAGAGTGGATCCTGGGAGAAAGGGAAGGGGAGGGCAACAGAGGGAGGTGAAGGGCCAGTGAGGAAAAGAGAAGGGTTAAGAGAGGAACCAGAAGGAGGAATGGAAAATGAGAGAAAGGGGAGGGGGGAAGAAATTACTGTACATTAGAGAAATTGATGTTCATGCTGTCAGAGTGGAGGCTACTCACACAGAATATGTGTTGCTCTGCTAGCCTGAGTTTGACCTCATCCTGGCAGTAGGGGAGGTCACGGACCAACATACGTAGTTGGAATGGGAACTGGAAGATGGCCACTGGGAGATCCCACCATCTGCAGCAGACGGAGCCAAGGTACTCAACGAAGCCATCAACCAAACTGCATTGGGTCTTGCCAATGTAGCAGAGACCGCACTGGGTAGGGGAGATCTGACGGACTTGAAAGTGAAGTCTTTTCTCACCTGGAAGGGCTGCTTTGGGCCTTGAGCTGTGGCGAGGAAGGAGGTGTAGCAGCAACCATAGGTTTTTTTAAGCAAAGGCACGTGAGTGGGCCACCATCTTATTGAATGGTGAAACCAAACCAGTGTTCTACATCTCTCTGCTTTACCCAGGGTGTGCAACGGCACAAATGCAAGTGTTTGAGTGAGAGTGAGGGGATTGCCTTGTTTACCGAGCAGGAAGGGAACAAAGCTGTCTGAGGAAATCCAGAACATTGTGTGCCTGGACTGCAGGCTAGATCTGCCTTCCCTGCATCTTCAGTACTTGGCTGAATCCCTCACACGCTTTCTTCAGTCTAGACGGTCTAATAATTGAGAGCCCCTTGGCCCTCAGTACTCAAATTCTTTGGCAGAAGAAGTCCGCCCCTTCATTTTCCTACACAAAACAGACAAGTGGGCACTGCGTTCTGTTTATGCTGTATTTTCCTAGCTAGTATGAGGGGGTATGTTGTCTAGCAATTAATGCCTCTGCACCATAGCACCAGAGGCCCTGATTTGATCTGACCTTTGGTGATGTTGACGGCGTGATTTTGCTGCGACCACATCAGTTTGCTCCTGGTGCTCCAATTCTCTCCCAGAGGTATGCTGGTAAACTATGCTAACGTAGCACAGGTAAGGCACAAAAGAATGGAGGGAGGAGTTGCTGGGCATGTCAGAGAGAGTAAATTGTAAGGGTACAGGAAAAAGGGAAGAGGTCACAGAGTATTGCTCCCTTGGAAGCCAGCATGGATGTGATAGACTGAACGGCGATTTCTTGTGTCGTAATAGGTAGGTAATATTTCTTTGGTTCAGTGAGGCATCCATACTAGGCCTGAGGCCTATAACTATGTTAAACTATAAATGGCTATCATCAAATGTCATCCTTAATTAAAGGCCCTCTTTATACTAGCATTGTAAGCTAATCTATTCTTGTCTAGTTACTTTTGCTTCGCTGTTGACTATCTGAGAACAGGGCATGTATAGCCATTAACGTTCAACCCAAAAACTCCTCTCTTTACAGTGTGCTATTTTGATAAACATGCTCCTCATGCCACTTACCGTAATAAAACAAAAATTGGATATCCTTTCCACAACTACGGTCAATAATGTGAATTTCCTCAAACACAACTGCATTCTCGATCGTCAGCCATATTGGAACATAGACAAACTCAGAGGGAGACTGAGAGGATGGCTATTGGGAGGATGTTTCTAGAACTAGAGGTGTAGTTTCACAATAAGGGGCATTTAAGTGGAAGCTGAGGCTGTTCCATACTCCAAGGGAAGTGAATCTTTGAAATTTGCAAGCACAGGGACTTGTGGAGACAGAGTCATTGAATGTATTCAACATGGAGACTTATAGATACTTATAGATAGAGCAGGAAAATAGTGTGAGTCCAAGATTAGATTATTTGTGATCCTATTGACTGATGATGTAGCCTCTTGTCCTGTCATTTCTAGTGTCCTTTAAAGTTTTAATTATAAATTACACACAGATATATGAATAAGGAACAGAACTAGGAACTCCTGTCAGTAGGCCATTCTGCCATTTGATAAGATCATGGCTGGTCCAGTTGTAACCTTAACTCTGTATTTCCGATTACCCACTGTAACCTTTCTTTCCCTCTACCTTAAATATAACCAAAAGATTTGTTTCTATCACCCCTTTAGGAAGAGAGTCACAAAGATTCAGGGAGGATAGATTTCACTTATTTTATATGTAGAACCCCTCATGTGACCCCCCCCACCCCCCCATTATAGCTTCTTCCCATGAACCCTGACAAGGCCACTTAAGATCCTATTCATTTTCTCTGTTAGATTAAATGTAAAATTCAATCATTTAATGATTGCTACACTGATGGAACTTTAATGTTGAGGTCGTAAAGTAACCCCATAATTTTCCTCAAGTAATTCTCCTGACAGGATTTATTAATGGTTCATAAATATCAACAGGCTGCTCTCCTTGTCATGCACCAACTCTATCTTGGGATTCCTGTTCCTTCATCACCCCTCTCTCTTGTAAGAGTGCCGTGGAACCACATAACCTTACAGCTCTGAAGCTCTCAGGCTTGCCAGGGTTTCCAACATTGGCACAGGCAGGTGGAATAAAAGCGGCAGTTGTTACCACTCCAAGACTGGTGTGTTAGCAAAGCAAAGGGTGAGAGGGAAGCACAGCTACTGCTTCCAGCCAAAGGTGAAAATGAAGGCTTGGAGTGCTCCCGACACTCGCGGGAATGCACCGAGCTGTGAGTCACTGAAAATCAATCCAGCCCTATCAAAACTGTGGACAAAGAAACACACACTAAATGCTGGAGGAACTGATGAGGCAGCATCTATGGAGAGGAATAAACGGCCAACGTTTCTGGTCAAGGATGCGGAATCGCTTGTGTTCCTGGACAGAGGAGAACCCTCTGGTTGACCGAATCTGTTGCCACGTAGCACTGATGCCAACTGCACAAATACACACCCTCTCCACTAACAAATCCAAAACCTTGTTGTATCCTAAGAGCTGCAAGAAGCCAGATGAAAAGAAAACTTCTATTGTACTTTATACATTTATATTAAAGCTAATTTCAGATCTGTGGTGAACTACATATACCTGTCTGGACACGCCCCCCCCCCCCCCCCCCCCCGCTGACTGCTCCTGTGGCTCCTCCCACAGACCCCTGGATAAAGGCGATTGGAGACACAGCCCCGGCCTCAGTCTCCAGGATGTTGTGTGGTGGTCATTTGCTGCTTGTTCTTTCTTCCAGCCAATAAAAGCCTATATCTCGCCTCACGTCTCTGAGAGTTATTAATGGTGCATCAAGATCATAACCACACAAGATTCTGCAGAGGCTGGAGACCCAGAGCAACACACACACAGAATATTGGAGGAACTCAGCAGATCAGGCTGAGAGGAATAAGCAGTTGATGTTTTGGTTCCAGAGCCTTCATCGGGACTAGAAACAAAGGGGGAAGAAGCCAGAATAAGAAGGTGGGGGAGCGAACCTGGCTGGCAGTAGGTAAGACCAGGCAATTGGAAAGGTGGGTCGGCAGGAGAGGAGTTGGGGAGAAAAACGCAGGTGATTACTTTCATCCTCCCAGGCAAGCAAAATGAATTTACTTCTGGTTTGATTAATGGCATGTGATATTTACCAGTTATACACACAGTGGCCTCTGTATTAGTTACACCTGTACATCTGCTTGTTAATATGAATATCTAATCAGCCAATCATGTGGCTGCAACTTTGCCCTTGGAATGATTGTTGGTGCCAGACTGGGTAGCTTGAGTATCTCAGAAACTGCTGATCTCCTGGGATTTTCACGCACAACAGTCTCCAGAGTTTACAGAGGGTGGGGTGAAAAAAAACAAAATAAAAATCCAGTGAGCGGCAGTTCTGAGGGTGAAAATGCCTTGTTAATGAGAGAGGGGAGAAGGGAATGGCCAGACTGGTTCAAGCTGACGGGAAGATGACAGTGACTCCAGTAACCACACGTTATAACAGTGGGGTGCAGAAAAGCATCTCTGAATGCACTCCATGTTGAACCTTGAAGTGGATGGGCTACAGTAGCAGAAGATCACGAACGTACACTCAGAGGACGCTGATTTTAAGTACAGAAGGTGTCCACTGAGTGTAATGCCCAGCTAGAATTAATTCCCATTCCCCTTTGGAGGAATTCAGCAAGCACCAATTGAGGCCTACCAATTTTGACATGATTTTAAAATATAACCATTGTGACCTTCTCTGCACTAGCTGTGCTTTGTTGAAAAAGTATTCTGTTACTTAAGTTCCAGACAGAGTAGAGAAATAATCCGCTGTGATCAAATCAGAGGCACGTGTTGTCTCTGTTTAAATGGTTGTCAGCATCGGAGGGAATACTCTCTATCGTTTCTCGGGTGGCTCATCTTGGTGTGAAGTAAATAAAAATTAATCCATTTCCTGTCCTTCACAACGAATTTGCCAGCTTGGTCTTGATGTTATTTGGTTTTAAGGATCACTAACAGCAAAAAAGCAGTGACACCACCTAGGACACCCCCTCCTCTCACTGTTACCATCAGGTAGGAGGTACAGGAGCCTGAAGGCACACACAGATTGATTCAGGAACAGCTTCTTCCCCTCTGCCATCCGATTTCTGAATGGACATCGAACCTGTGAACACTACCGCGCTACTTTTTCAAACTACTTACTTAATTTATCTATTTAAATATATATAGTTACTGTAATTCTCAGATTTTTACTTCTGTCTATTACCATGTATTACCACCGCTGAGTTAATAAGTTTTTTGACATGTGTCAGAGATATTAAACCTAATTCTGATTTTGGTGGAGTATCACCATGTTGAAGTGGCCATTGTATCCACCCACCCTTGTGACATTTGGTGACTGCATGGGGCAAAGTTTCTGAGTCAAATGACGCAGTTTAATATTCTTCCTTTCACTTTCATTTCTGTGATATAGGAGATGGTTTCGTATTTGCTAATATTGTTGTTAATTTAGTGGTGGCTATCAATGTCGGCTTTGCATTTTGGCACAGGATTTAAAATTTAATTTTTGGGTCACGATGCTAATGACTGCATGAACTCACTTTTAAGAACTCATGTTTGCAGTATTATTTATTTACTTATTATTATTGTTTGTTTCCTGTTGTATTTTCACATTTGGCAGTCTTTCTTTGTGTGCAGTTTTTCGTTGTTTCTGCTGTGTTTCTTTGTTCTACTGTGAATGCCTGCAAGAAAATGAATCAGAATACTAACATATATGGTGACATATATGTACTTCGATAACAAAAAAAACTTTGGAGTTGCCGCACCACACAAACTGATCAATGATGACATGGAGAACGTAGAATAATGTCACACAAAGCACCTCTGATTCTTCTCTCCATGTAAGTCAAAACTAGTAAAGGAAACTTCGCTCCCCACCCACCTTTCCCACCCCATTTAGGTGGACTTTGTTAAACTCAAGCTGACCGAGTTATACCAGCTGCTTGGATCAGGCCCTGATAGAGTCCAGTGTACACTGGGATATTGCCAGCCCGGACCGGCTAGAGAAACCTTACTGAAACTGAGATCTGGCATTGCGTGCAGACACCTTAAGCTGGTGTTCTGGGGCAGGGAATTAGATGGACACTGTGGGGGTGGGTACGGGGAAGGAAAGGGCCAGTGACATTTATCCCAGGACACTTTCAAGTTCAAGATTGCTTGTTGTTGTTCTATGGTACTCAAGTGTAAAGGTGGACATGGCCAGGATGTTTCCAATAGTGAGGGAGTCAAGGACCAGAGGGCACAGCCTCACAAAACAGGGACATCCCTTGGAACGGAGATGAGGAGAAAGTTCTTTAACCAGTGGGTGGTGTATCTGTGGAATTCATTGCCACCGATGTCTGTGGAGGACAAGTCATTGGGTATATTTAAGGTGAAGGTTGACAGTGTCTTAATCGGTCAGGGCATCAAAGGTTACGGGAAGAAGGTAGGAGAGGGTTAATTAATCAGCAATGGTGAAATAACAGAGCAGATTCGATGGGCTGAATGGCCTAATTCTGTTCCTATGTGATCTTTGATCTAATGGAGAACAAAACGATTATTGTTCCGGATCCAATGCAGCATTAAAAAGGAGCACAATATGTGTAAAAAAACACGATAAATATTAAAGCAATCTTATAAAACACTTGCACAACTCACACAAACAGTACAGCCCATGTAATGGAAGCAAGCAGAGAGGAAATACATTCAGAACTGAGTAATAGTCTCTCAGATGAGATGGCATTCCAGCATAACTAGAAGAGAAGAACTTAATCAGGAACTGGCAAAGGCCACAATCATTTCTGACTTGAATATCACCCTGAATCATGTTTCTGGAAGCTCCAGGCTTACTCAGCTGGATCTAAAAATGAAACAGGGCAGGGCGTGGGTTCTGGGGTGGATGCAGAATGAAAGCAGAAAGAAACATTGGGGTCTGTATTAAATCATTCCTAC
The DNA here is from genome assembly GCF_048418815.1 of Hemitrygon akajei. Taxonomy (NCBI): domain Eukaryota; kingdom Metazoa; phylum Chordata; class Chondrichthyes; order Myliobatiformes; family Dasyatidae; genus Hemitrygon; species Hemitrygon akajei. The sequence goes on along the minus strand of NC_133130.1, from coordinate 98,577,626 downwards.
AGTCCTGATTGAAAAGCTCCAAAACCTGGGTCTCTGTACCTCCCTCTGCAACTGGATCATCGACTTCTGAACCGGAAGACCACAATCTGTGTGGATTGGTGATAACATCTCCTCCTCGCTGATGATCAACGCTGGCGCACCTCAGGGGTGTGTGCTTAGCCCACTGCTCTACTCTCTATATACACAGGACTGTGTGGCTAGGCATAGCTGAAATACTATCTGTCAATTTGCTGACGATACAACCATTGTTGGTAGAATTTCAGATCATGACCAGAGGGCGTACAGGAACCAGTTATATCAGCTAGTTGAGTGGTGTCACAGCAACAGCCTAGCACTCAACATCAGTAAAACAAAGAATGGATTGTGGGCTTCAGAAAGGGTAAGACTAGGGAACACACACCAGTCCTCACAGGGGGATCAGTAGTGGAGAGAGAGTGCAATCTCTGAGATCTATCCTGAACCCAACATGTCGATGCAGCTACAAAGAAGGCAAGACAGTGGCTAAATTTCATTAGGAGTTTGAGGAGATCTGGTTTGTCACCAAAGACACTCAAATTTTTACAGAATGGAGAGCATTCAAAATGGCTGCATCACTATCTGGTAAGTGGGTGGGGTGGTGGGGGTGCTGTGAAGGATTGAAGTAAGCTGGAGACAGTTGTGAACTCAGTCAGCTCCATCATGGGTACGAGCCTCCCTTGCATCCAGGACATCTTCAAGGTGCGATGCCTAAAAAAGGCATCATCCATCACCATTAAGGACCCCGATCACTCAGGACATGTCCTCTACTCACTGCTACCATCAGGTAGGAGGTTCAGAAGCCTGAAGGCACACACTCAGCGATTCACGAACAGCTTCTTCCCCATTGCCTTCTGATTTCTGAATGGACACTGAACCCGTGACTATCTCACTACTATTTGTTGTTTTTACTTTTGCATACCTTATCTTACTTTCTTTTTCAGTCTTTTTATTAAGTTTCAAATGAATAAACATAGCAATAAAGATAATGCACAGAGATTGCATGACTTATTTAACAATTGTATATATACACACAGTGATTCACAGTTTTTCCTCTATTATCATGTAGTGCATTGTACTGCTGCCACAAAGTTAACAAATTTCACTACATATGCCGGAGATATTAAACCTGATTTTGAAGTAAATGCTTTAAGTGAAAGAGAATTACAGCACATCCAGAGAGGACAGAGACCGGAATGTGGAGAAACACAGAAAGTACTGGAGGAACTCAGTAGGTCAGGCAGCATCTGTGGGGGAAATTGGACTCAGTGTTTCGGGGTGGGACTCTTCATCAGGACTCATAACTCGAGAGAAGCTAGATATAAAAAAGTACATGAGGTAGTAAAATTACTGACATTTTCTCAAGTAATAGAACAAGAACAGTAAATGAAAAGACCACATCTCACATAGGGAAGATTATTTTCTGACATAAAGCAGATGTTTTGACACAGGTTTTCCATGCCTAGGGACAGCCTTCTGGGCGTACAAAACAACCAACCTGATTTCTTTTGTGTTATCCATAATCTGTTCAGGGAGAGTGACGGTGACTATATATCATTTCGGGTTTGAGGAGTTCTGGTATGTCATCAAAGACTCTAGCAAGTGTGTCCAAACGTACTGTGGAGAGCATGCTAACTGGTCACATTACCGTCTGGCATGGAGGGGCTACTGCACAGGATTGGAAAAAGTTGTAGAGTTGCCAGCTTCATCATGGGCACTAGTCTCCCCAGCACTGAGGACATCTTCAAAAGGCAATGCCAGGCAGTATCCATCATTAAGGAACCTTATCACTAAGATGTGACATCTTCTCATTGCTACCTTCAAGGAGGAGACACAGGAGCCCAAAGATACACACTCAAATTTTTAGGAACAGCTTCTTACCCTCTGCCATCAGATTTCTGAATGGACAATGAACCCATGAACATTAACTCACTACTTTTTTGGCAACACAAGTGAATCTGCAGATGCTGGAAATAAATAAAAAACACAAAATGCTGGCAGAACTCAGCAGGCCAGACAGCATCTATGGGAGGAGGTAATAACGACATATCGGGCCGAAACCCTTCATCAGGAGTGAAGTAACATCGGATGGTCGAGGGGGGATAAGAAGTGGGGGGAGGGATGAAGTAGAGAGCTAGGAAGTGATAGGCTGGGGGAAGTTGGATGTTTCCAAATCGGGAGGCTTGGAAACGAATCCTGAATCCGACTCACTGACCTCCGTTGATACCCCTGCCCCCCACCCTTACCCCTATCCCTATCTATTATTTTAGTCTGGTTCTCTTTCTCTCTCTTTTCCCCCCCTCACTATAATCTCTCCCCCCCAGCCCTACCTTTCTTTCTCTTTTATTCTCCACCTTCCCCCTAGCCCATTTCCCTCCAGCCTATCACTTCCCAGCTCTCTACTTCATCCCTCCCCCCACTTCTTATCCCCCCTCGACCATCCCATGTTACTTCACTCCTGATGAAGGGTTTCAGCCTGAAACGTCGTTATTACCTCCTCCCATAGATGCTGTCTGGCCTGCTGAGTTCTGCCAGCATTTTGTGTTTTTCACTACTTTTTTGCTCTCTTTTTGCACTGTTTATTTAATTATATAGTTTTTAAATTGTATTTTACACTATACTGCTGCCACAAAACAACACATATCATGACGTATGTCAGTAATGATAAACCTGACTCTGATTCAGATCGGGTCCTGCAGGCAGGGGGGAGGATTGTGGAAATCTCTCAGCTGTTCGGGTGGCACGGTGAGGGGTGCCTGACCGCCTGCCCAAAGTTTCTAGCTGTGCCCACCACCTGGCATCCTGCAATTCTGTCCAACAGCACAACGGGTGAGCTTCCACAGTGCTGTCTGTAGTTAGTTTCCTGAAGTTGCTCTGAAGACTGATGGCTGTCCCACAGGCAGCCAGAAGGCAGTACTGCTCACCATGGCTCAGACGTTCACACTCCTCTATTTGTGGGCTGTGGGTTTGCGAAGAGGATGTGAAGGAAGTTGCAAGTTCCTGTGTTATGGTTCATCCCCAGCAGCCGCGTGACGGAGGGCTCTCTGATCTACGGGCTGTTCCCAGTGATATACACGGAGATGGGCATCACGTGCTGCTGGCAGATCATCGACCTGGGGGTAGCCACCCTTTGGCGTGTCAGCCCAACGAGATGTCCGTGGAGGAATGCTGCCGACTGGCACATCCCAGGCTACGGGAGTGAGTGCTGGGCAACGCTCCGAAGCTCAGAGCAGCCACTACAAGGTCTTGGTGGCGAAGGGCCACAGTGTAGGGTTCTTCCTGCACTGGAAAGGGCAGGGCCAGATTGGGCGAGGAAGCCCTTCTGTTACAGTAGTGTACCACCTGGGGGCTATGAGTGACAGCAGTCCCAGTGATGTGATTGAACACTACTGAAAGCATTGACTGTGAATGCAAAAATGGAAAGGCATTGAACAGTTTATCCTTGTAAATGATTTTTATTATGAATAAAGTTTATTTTTAGATATGGAAAGTGTCTCTCAGAAGGTTATGGTTTCACGTCTTACTCTAGGAACTCAATTCAAGATTCAGGATTGTTTAATGTCAATTCCAGTACACAAGTGTAAAAGGGAATGAAATAATTGTTATTCCAGATTCAATGCAGCACAAAAAACACCATAAGATAACGAGCACAATAATAAAGAACACAATAAATATAAATACATGTGATGGCTTATATAAAGAGATTGACTATATGTTCATAAAGTGACGCTAGACTGTACATAGGGTGACTGACAGGAAATAATAAAGTAGTGGTGGAGTTAGTGGGTGGAGGTGTTATCAGCCTGACTGTTTGGGGAAAGTAATTGTTTTTGAGTCTGGTGGTCCTGGTGTGGATGCTATGTGGGCCCATCCCTGATGGGAGTGGGACAGACAGTCCATGAGCAGGGAAGGTTGGATCCTTCATGAGGTTCCTGGTCCTTTTCTGGCACCCTTCTGCACATGTGACCTTGATGCCTGGTAGGCTGGTGCTGGTGATGGTTTGGGCAGTTTGCCCACCAGTTGTGGAGCCTTCCTGTCCACCACAGGGCGGTTTCCGTACTGCGCAGGAATGCAGCATGTTAGGATGCTCTCTACTGCTCAGCTCTAGAAGGTTATGAGTCTGGATGTGCAAAATCCAACTCTCTTCAGCCTCCTCAGAAAGCAGAGGTGTTGGTGAGTGTTTAGGGTGTGTTCTGGGACCATGAAAAGTTCGTGTGAGGTATCCACTCCCAGATGTTTGAAACTGCCTGCGGTTTCCATTGCTGTGCCGCCGATGTGACGATGGGACGGCCTACAGATGGGAGGTGGAAGATGCTGTCTCATCATCGTTGGTGATGAGCCCCACCACTGAAAATGTCAATGTGATTACTCGGGTGTTTGGCCGTGCAGTCGTGTGTGAGCAGAGTGCACAGCCGGGTGGGATGGGGGGGGACGCACTCATGTTGAGGATGATGGGGAGGGAGGGAGGTTGTGCATCCTGACTGTCTGAGGTCCATCGGTTAGGGAGTCCAGCACCCAGTTGCACAGTGGTGTATTTAGACCGAGGAGTAGGAGTTTGTTCACCGTGGTCTGTGGGGACAACAGTGTTGAATGCTGATCTGAAATCCAGAAACAGCACTCTGACCCTGTTTTCTAGGTGTGTCAGGGATGGGAGCATGACAGATGCTATGGCGAAGGTGTAGACCAGTTCTGTCAGTAAGCATATTGGTGAGGAATGGACTTTTTGATGTGTGCCATTACCTGTCGTTCAAAGGATGATTGGCATCAGTGCCACTGGGCAGTAGTCACTTAATTCAAAACGTGTAGACTTCTTTGGTTCAGGGATGATAGTGGTTTGTTTGAGGCCTGTGATGAGTGAAGTGTTGAAGATGTCAGTGAGCGGGGGTGCAGACTCCCTGAGTGCTGTCTGGCTCAGCTGCCTTACGGGGTTGACTCCCTGCAGAACCCCTACCCCTCTCTGCTGCTGTTACAGACACTGGCTTTTGTGGCTGGTGTTGTGTTCCATGCTTCGAAGTGGGCATGAAAGTTGTTTACAGCGTCAGGGAGGGAGGCGTCACTGGTACAGTTGACATTAGTCAGTAATGCTCTTGATGCCCAGTCACGTACGCCAGGGTTCCTTATTCGACAGGTGCTCCTGAAATTTTTTCGTGCATAGGTGGCCTTTGCCCTCTTGCTGCCCAAGATGTGGTTTCTCCTGGCAGCTCGAAACGTTGTCATATCTCAGACTGGAAGGCAGCATCCATCCCAGGCTTTTAGTAGGGAACACCTCTATATTCAACCAGGGCTTCAGGTTGGGTCATGGGATGATTGTTCTTGAGGTACCAACGCCATCTGCCCATTTACTGATCTAGCCTGCGTCAGATGAGGCATACTCCTCAAGGTCTGTGTCTTCTCCGTTTGTGGTGTCCTCTTTGAACATCTGCCAGTTAGTCCATTCAAGACAGCCCTGAAACATGGAGATTGCCTCATTAGGTCATACAGTGATGGTCTCTCCATTTTCAGCAACAGTCAATAAACTGGGATTAACATAGTGATGTGGTCAGGGAGGCCATGCTGAGGACATGGGATGACTTTGTAAGTACAATGTCTGTTTTTATCAATGAACCAACGTTGCCTGGGATATTGCCTTTTAAATGGACCATTACTCTAAGTCCCTGCAGCCTCTATCAGATGAGTATAAACAATCCCCTGACACTACTTTGAAAGAGAAGCCAAGGAGTTTACCTGGAGTCCTGACCAGTGTACACAGAGGCAGTTTCATTTCCTGTGTCATATTCCTCATGTACGTGTTTTTATAGTTCTGTAGGACCACTGAAAGATGTATCTAAAGTGCTGAGATCTCGAATAAACTCTTCAAGAGCTTCCAGCCAGCTATAGGTATCAACTTTAACCAACATTTCAATGACATACTCTGCTATCTTCATCAGGGATGATGTCAAGGCATGTCTAGTCCGGTGGTAATATATACCCCTGTTGTCCATCCCTCCTGATCGGTTAGCTCATCACCCTTATGCCCCAAATGCTTCTTCAGATAGATCAATGACGTCTTCGTAGTGTGGGTTCCAGGCATCCCAACAGTTCCATGACCATCTGACAGCATACGTCCAACAATTCCATGTAGGATGGAGATGGAGAGGAATGGTTGCCTCCCTTTCGTGAACATTTTAGTACAACAGAAGCTGGACGGTAGCCTCAGACATGGTGTCTATCAGAAACCCACTCACGTGCACTAATACCTCAACAATAACACTCCTCCCCACACAGAGTGGCTCTTTTACTTCGATTAACTGTGCAAACATAATTTCAGCCCCAGGGAATCGCCACAAGGAAATCAGAATTGTGCACAACATTCCGACAGAATGGCTACAAGGTGAAGGAAATCAAACGGGAAATCAATGAAAGGGCCAACGGAAAACCAGGAAACCTAACAACAAGGAGGGACCAATCACTACAACCCGTATTCCCTATATTTCCATGGTTTCTGAAAGGGTCACCAGGATCCTGAAGAAATATCAGAATCGGAATCAGGTTTATTATCACCGGCATGTGTTGTGAAATTTGTTAGGAGCCGTTCAATGCAATACACAATATAGAAAATAAATAAATAAATAACTGGATTACAGTAAATGTATATTGAAAAATTAAAAGTCATGCAAAAAACAGAAATTATATGTATTAAAAATTGAGGTACTGTTCAAGGGTTCAAAGTCCATTTAGGAATCGTATGGCAGAGGGGAAGAAGCTGTTCCTGAATCACTGAGTGTGTGCCTTCAGGCTTCTGTATCTCCTACCTGATGGTAACAGTGAGAAAAGGGCATGGCCTGGGTGCTGGAGGTCCTTAATAATAGACGCTGCCTTTCTGAGACACTGCTCCTTGAAGATGTCCTGGGTACTTCGTAGGCTAGTGCCCAAGATGGAGTCAACTAAATTTACAATCCTCTGCAGCTTCTTTCGGTTCTGTGCATTAGCCCTCACCCCCATACCAGACAGTGATGCAGCCTGTCGGAATGCTCTCCACAGTACATGTATAGAAGTTTTTCAGTGATTTTGTTGACACTGATTGGACATTGAAGCTTAGGACACTACCTCACTTTTTTAATATACAGTATTTCTGTTTTTACACATTTTAAAAAATCTATTCAATATATGTAATTGATTTACTTGTTTATTTATTATTATGTTATTATTATGTTTTATTTTATTTATTATTATTACTATTATTTTTCTCTCTGCTAGATTATGTACAGTATTGCATTGAACTGCTGCTGCTAAGTTAACAAATTTCACGTCACATGCCGGTGATAATAAACCAGATTCTGATTCTGATTCTGACATATCAAATCTCTTCAAACTCCTAATAAAGTATAGCCGCTGCCTTGCTTTCTTTATAACTGCATCGATATGTTGAGACCAGGATAGATCCTCAGAGATCTTGACACCCAGGAACTTAATGCACTCCTGATTCCTCTGTGAGGATTGGTATATGTTCCTTCATCTTGCCCTTCCTGAAGTACACAATCAGCTCTTTTGTCTTACTGATGTTGAGTTCCAGGTTGTCGCTGTGATTCCACTCCACTAGTTGGCATATCTCGCTCCTGTACGCCCTCTCATCACCACCTGAGATTCTACTAACAGTGGTTGTATCATCAGTAAATTTATAGATGGCGTTTGAGCTGTGCCTAGCCACACAGTCATGGGTATATAGAGAGTAGAGCAGTGGGCTAAGCACACACCCCTGAGGTACGCCAGTGTTGATCGTCAGTGAGGAGGAGATATTAACACCAATCCGTACAGATTGTGGTCTTCTGGTTAGGAAGTCAAGGATCCAATTGCAGAGGGAGGTACAGAGACCCAGGTTCTGCAGGTTTTTGGTATCAGATTAATACCAAAAGTTTCTTCAGATACATAAAGTGTGAAAGAGAGGCAAGAGTGGATATAAACAATGCTGGAGAGGTAGTAATAGAGGACAAAGAAATGGCAGACAAATGGAATAAGTTTTTGGCATCAGTTGTCACTGTGAAGGACACTAGCAGAAGTTCCAGGTGTCCATGAAGTGTGTGAAATTACCATTACTAGAAAGAAGATTATTGGGAAACTGAAAGGTCTGCAGATAGATAAGTCACCAGGACCAGATGGTGTACACCCCAGGGTTCTGAAAGAGGTGGCTGAAGTGATTGTGGAGGCATTAGTAATGATCTTTCAAGAATCACTAGATTCTAGAATGGTTCTAGAAGACTGGAAAATTGCAAATGTCACCCCACTCTTTAAGAAGAGGGAGAGGCAGAAGAAAGGAAATGATAGGCCAGTTAGCCTGACTTCAGTGGTTGGGAAGATGTTGGAGTCGATTGCTAAGTATGTGGTTCAGGGTACTTGGAGGAACATGATAAAATATTGTTTATTATGGGAAAATCTTGCCTGACAAATGTGTTGAAATTCTTTGAAGAAATAATAAGCAGGATAGACAAAGGAGAGTCGGTGGATGTTGTGTACTTGGATTTTCAGAAGGCCTTTGACAAGATGCCATACATGAAGTTGCTTAACAAGTTAAAAGCCCATGGTATTACAGGAAAGATATTAACATGGATAGAGTATTGGGTGATTGGCTGGAGGCAAAGAGTGGGAATAAAGGGATGTTTTTCTGATTGTCTGCCACTAGTGGTGTTCTACAGGGGTCTGTGTTGGGACCAGCTGTTTTTACGTTATATAGTACGTTAATGATTTGGATGATGGAATTGATGGCTATGTTGCAAAGTTCATGGATGATACAAAGATAGGAGAGGGTAGGTAGTTTTGAGGAAGTAGAGAGGCTACAGAAGGACAGATAGATTAGGAAAATGGGCAAAGAAATGGCAAATGGAATACGGTGTCGAGAAGTGTGTGGTCATGCACTTTGGTAGAAGAAATGAAAGGGTTGACTATTTTCTAACTGGAGAGAAAATGCAAAGCGCTGATGTGCAAAGATATTTGGGAGTGCTTGTTCAGAATTCCCTGAATGTTAATTTCAGGCTGTGTCTGTGGTGAGGAAGGCAAATGTGATGTTAGCATTCATTTCAAGAGGACTAGAATATAAAAGCAAGGATATAATGTTGAGACTTTATAAAGCACTGGTGAGACCTTACTTGGAGCAATGTGAGCAGTTTTGGGCCTCTTATTGTAGAAAGGCTGTGTTGAAACTGGAGAGGGTTCAAAGGAGGCTCACGAAAATGATTCCAGGATTGAACGACTTGTCAGATGAAGAGCACTTGATGTCTCTGGGCCTGTATTCACTAGAATTCAGAAGAATGAGGGGTGACTCATTGAAGTCTTTCAAATGGTTAGAAAGGCCTTGATAGAGTAGATGTGGAGAGGATGTTTCCTGTGGAGGGAGAGTTCAGATCAGAGGACACAGCCTCATAATAGAGGGGCGTCCTTTTAGAACAGAGTTAAGGAGGAAATTTTTTTTAGCCAGAGAATGGTGAACCTGTGGAATTCTTTACCCCAGGTAACAGTGGAGGCCAAGTCGTTATGTATATTTAAGGCATAAGTTGATAGATTCTTGATTAGTCAGGGCATACAGTATTGGTACCGTATAGGAAGAAGGCAGGAGATTGTGGCCAAGAGGATAAATGGATCAGCTATGATTGAATGGTAGAGCAGACTCAATGGGCCAAATGGCCTAATTCTGCTCCTATGTCCTATGGTCTTAATACCACCTACAAACCAGTGATCATTAATGGAGAATGTGTGGAGCAGGTTAAGACCTACAAGTATCTGGGAGTACAGTTAGGCGAGAAGCTAGACTGGACTGCCAACACAGATGCCTTGTGCAGGAAGGCATAGAGTCGACTGTACTTCCTTAGAAGGTTGGCGTCATTCAATGTCTGTAGTGAGATGCTGAAGATGTTCTATAGGTCAGTTGTGGAGAGCGCCCTCTTCTTTGTGGTGGCGTGTTGGGGAGGAAGCATTAAGAAGAGGGACGCCTCACATCTTAATAAGCTGGTAAGGAAGGCGGGCTCTGTCGTGGGCAAAGTACTGGAGAGTTTAACATCGGTAGCTGAGCGAAGGGCGCTGAGTAGGCTACGGTCAATTATGGAAAACTCTGAACATCCTCTACATAGCACCATCCAGAGACAGAGAAGCAGTTTCAGCGACAGGTTACTATCGATGCAATGCTCCTCAGACAGGATGAAGAGGTCAATACTCCCCAATGCCATTAGGCTTTACAATTCAACCGCCAGGACTTAAGAACTTTTTAAAAGCTATTATTAATGCTTTTTGAGATAGTGATTTAGATGCATATCATATTTTTTACTGAGTTAAGTATTGTATGTAATTAGTTTACAATTAATACAAGTAATTAATACAAGTGTATGGGACATTGGAAAAAAAGTTGAATTTCCCCATGGGGATGAATAAAGTATCTATCTATCTATCTATCTAAACCCATAAGGAAGCTCAAATCACAGCTTATGCGGGGCAAAGGTGACCTGTGTCTCAGGATGGCTGGCATTTACAAGACTCTGTGTGAATGCAGAGCAGCATACATTAGCCAGAAGGACACTCGCGTCGAGGAGCACAGCAAGTGTATCAGTTTGGGCTACCTGGAGAAACTGCGGTAGCAGAACATTGCATTTGCAGTGGCCATAGGATTAAATTCGATGTCACAAAACTACGGATCTGCGGCAATGGCTTTTGGGACCACCTGGTGGAGGAAAGTAGAGAAAGCGTATTTTAACAAAAAGAAGGTCTTGCTCTAAGTAAGAACTGGATTTCGAGTATAAACAAGTTGGGCAGCAGAAACCTGACTGGCTGAGGACTAACCAATCAGACGGGACAGGCGATGGGCGTATAAATACCACCAGGCTAGACGTGCCGAGGCATCATCCCTGATGAAGATGGCAGAGTTTGACATTGAATCGTCAGTAATAATCGATATCTGTATCCGGCTGGAAGCCCGAGAAGAGCTTATTCACCGGGAAAGTACTAGATCCTTTTGAGATCACTTTGCTGGACTGGTGAGGCTGAAGACTGGGCTAATAATAATCCAGGCAAAGGGCAGCACAAGGATTTAAATTCAGTTTAAAATATGAAAATAAATTGCTGGCTTCTCTGTTGAATGCCAGAAAAAGCCAACTATTTAATGGGAGCATAATGAAGAGAAACAAGAGCAGTCTGCCCCCTCCCTCAACATGGCTGACCAGATCTTGGCATCAACTCCAATTTCCATAAGGTTCACATCCAGCATCTCAGATAAGAACGTAATGGCCTTCACTGATGATCTTTCTGAAAGAAAACCTGGCATCCTTATTCTGGCCCGGGCCATGTTCAATTCCTTTCCGATATCAAGGGTGTTGACACTTAGTTACCTCTGAAGTGTCTTGATAGCTCTCAGTGGCAGCAAACAGAAACAAGAACTGCAACATAGATGATTCCCGAGACAAGGTATTCTTGCAGAAGAATCTGACACAATTGAAATAATGAGAGAAGACTTTGAGCCCATTCTCTTGCAAGCTGTGAGCCAGGTGCTGATGAAGGGCTAATTCTCAGTGATTGGTTCGACCTGCAGTGGGCTGGGGACCAGCAGCCAACCTCTTCAGATTCAGAATCAGAATCAGGTTTATTATCACCGGCATGTGACATGAAATCTGTTAATTTAGCAGCAGCAGTTCAATGCAATACATAATCTAGCAGAGAAAGTAGTAATGATAATAATAATTATTATAATACATAAAATAAAAATAATAATAATCAATAAACAAGTAAATCAATTGCACATATTGAACAGATTTTTTAAAATGTGCAAAAACAGAAATACTGCATATTAAAAAAAAAGTGAGATAGTGTCCAAAGATTCAATGTCCATTTAGGAATAGGACGGCAGAGGAGAAGAAGCTGTTCCTGAATCGCTGAGTGTGTGCCTTCAGGCTTCTGTACCTCCTCCCTGATGGTAACGGTGAGAAAAGGGCCTGCCCTGGGTGCTGGAGATCCTTAATAATGGACACTGCCTTTCTGAGACACCGCTCCCTGAAGATGTCCTGGATACTTTGTAGCCAAGTGCCCCAGATGGACACTGACTAAATTTACAACCCTCTGCAGCTTCTTTCGGTCCTGTGTAGTAGCCCTTCCACACCAGACAGTGATGCAGCCTGTCAGAATGCTCTCCACGATACAACTACAGAAGTTTTTGAGTGTATTTGTTGACATGCCAAATCTCTTCAAACTCCTAATGAAGTATAGCCGCTGTCTTGCCTTCTTTGTGGGTCATCAACCTGCACCGACGGATCACCACAGCTCCAGGGTTGTTGTGCCATGGGAGAGGGGAGGCACGCTCTCCAGCCGACAGGTTTCTTCCTTTGGCTTTTCCATACCAGGCTGGTTCTGAAGGAGAACGGTGCTGAATCTGTGGAATTCATTGCCACAGATGGCTGTGGAGGCCAGGTCATTGGGTATATTTCAAGTGGATTTAGAAAGATTCTTGATTACTTAGGGTGTCAAAGGTCACAGGGAGAAAGAATGAAAATGGTGTTGAGCGGGAAAATAAATCAGCCGTGATGGAATGGTGGAGCAGACTCTATGGGCCAAATGGCCCAGTTCTGCTCCTATGTCTTCTGGTCTAAGAAATGTGCTATGTTCAAAGTCCATCTTCCCTCAGTGAGCACCATAGAAGGTGTGATATATATTGAGGACACTTGTTTGATTTAATTAGCCTCCTTTTACATAATTCTCTAATTGGGAGTGCCCATTTGATATGAGGGTGGTACCTCACCCACCTGGACAAAAAAGAATGCTGTTCATAGACTTCAGTTCAGCATTTAACACAACATTGGAAAGCTGAAACTGCAGGGCCTGGACATCTCCCTCTGCAACTGGATCCTAGACTTCCTGACTGGGACATGTCAGTCAGTCCGGATCGAAGGCAGCATCTCCAACACCATCACACTGAGCACGGGGGCCCCCCAGGGTTGTGTGCTCAGTCCACTGCTGTTCACTCTGCTGACCCACAACTGTGCTGCAACACACAGCTCGAACCATATCATCAAGTTCGCTGATGTCACCACTGTGGTGGGTCTTATCAGCAAGAACGATGAGTCAGCTTACAGGGAGGAAGTGAAGTAGCTAACGGACTGGTGCAGTGCCAACAACCTGTCTCTGAATGTGAACAAAACAAAAGAGATGGTTGTTGACTTCAGGAGGGCACAGAGCGACCATTCTCCACTGAACATTGACGGCTCCTCGGTAGAGATCGTTAAAGAGCATCAAATTTCTTGGAGTTCACCTGGTGGAGAATCTCACCTGGTCCCTCAACACCAGCTCCATAGCAAAGAAAGCCCAGCAGCGTCTCTACTTTCTGCAAAGACTGAGGGAAGTCCATCTCTCACCCCCCATCCTCACCGCATTCTACAGAGGATGTATTGAGAGCGTCCTGAGCAGCTGCATCACTGCCTGGTTCGGAAATTGCACCATCACGGATCACAAGACCCTGCAGCGGATAGTGAGGTCAGCTGAGAAGACCATCGGGGTCTCTCTTCCCGCTATCACAGACATTTACACCACACACTGTACCCGCAAAGCTAACCGTATTGTGAAGGACCCCACACACCCCTCACATGAACTCTTCTCCCTCCTGCCATCTGGCAAAAGGTACAGAAGCATTCGGGCTCTCACGACCAGACTGTGTAACAGTTTCTTCCCCCAAGCCATCAGACTCCTCAACACTCAGAGTCTAGACTGACATCTACATCATTTATTATTATATTGTAATTTGTCCTGTACTGTGCCTATTGTCTTGTTTATTACTGTACTGCCCTGCACTGTTTTGTGCACTTTATGTAGTCCTGTGCAGGTCTGTAGTCTAGTGCAGTCTTTATGTTGTTTTACGTAGTCTAGTGTAGCCTTGTGCTGACTCACATAGTCTAATGTCGTTTTGTGTTGTTTCATGCAGCAGGGTCCTGGATGAATGTTGTTTTGTTTTTACTGTGTACTGTACCAGCAGTCTACGGTCGAAATTACAATAAACTTGACTTGACTTGACTTGGGGTGCATAATAAATCCTGAGATCGCCAGGACAATCAATGCATCCCTGGTTTAACTCAGCCAAGCCAACTGTGTTTCTTCGTTTGTAATTCAGTTCGATTTGGTTTAATTCTGAAATCACTTTCAAACTTTTGTCTGGGAATTTCTCCTATGAACCTCATGTTTGCAGTAGGCACCAATTTCACTATGCCTTGTTCTGTATCGTGTCAGCTCTGTAGCAGAAATAATCTGTGAATGAAGTTACAGCACATGTTACAGCAATGAATAAATATGGCAATTTAACATTCAAAGTAAGCTTACTATCAAAATGCATAGTGGCCACTTTATTAAGTATAGAAGGTACGAGATAGGGAGGCCACTGATTTTCTACCTTGATTTTCTTGCAGGCATTCACAATAGATCAAAGAAATACAATAGAATCAATGAAAAACTACACAAAGGCTGACAAATAACCAATGTGGGAAAGAAACAACTGTGCAAATACAGAAGTAATAAGTAAATAAATAATACTGTGAGCATGCTGGCTGGTGGCATCAGTGCTGGACTTCGGGGCGAGAGGTCCTGAGTTCGAATCCGGCCGGCTCCCTTGCATGCTCTCCATCTGTGCCTGGGTTGAGTGTTGAGCTAACAACTTGACCTCGGAAAAAAAACCTGTAGAGGGATGGGCTCCGCCAGGTTTCAGATGCCCAAGACACGCCATACGATGAGCAATCACCAAGAAGATCGGTGCAAAAATCTCATCATGACGGTATGACCTGAGTTAAGGGCGCGCGCGCGCGCGCGCGCGCGCGCGCACACACACACACACACACACACACACACACACACACACACACACACACACACACACACACACACACACACACACACACACACACACACACACACACACACACACACACACACACACACACACCATGAGTATAGAGTCCATAGGTTGCGGAATCAGTTTAGAACTGAAGTGAGCGAAGTTTCCAGGATCCTGATGGTTGAAGGTTAACTGTTGGTGGTGTGGGACCTGAGGCTTCTGTACCTCCTTCCTGATGGCAGCAACGAGAGAGAACATGGCCTGGATGGGGGTGAAGAGGGCGTGGTTCTTGCTGACAGATGCTGCTTTCTTGTGGCAAGTTTCTCTGGGATTTCTGGGAACTCAAGATTAATATTCAGGCGGCAACAAGGGGAATCTTAGATTATAAAAATCCCCATTCATTACTTTAGTTCTATTGTTAGAAAAGTATTGGCATTGAGATGGAAAGGACTGAGAGTTGTCAAACTGTGTGATGAAGACTCTTAACCAACCACTTCCATAGCCCTCTGTTGCTTGCTGATTTATCTGCCATCATGGTGTTATTCAATGCAGTTGGATGATTCTCACTATTGGTCAAATAGAATTGTGGACAGTCCCAAGCCCAGCTACGAAAGGAGGAGGGTAGGGAATGGGGCAAGCAACTCCATCCCATAAAAACTCAGATCTACAGAAACGTTAACAGAAACTCCAAAGACCTCATCCCTGGCAGAAGAAGGATTTTCGAAGATGAGGTACACCTGGGGACAAGTTGAAAGACTAACCCAAGACAGAGGATCTGGTGAGAGTCTACAGCGGCCTATGCCCCGGTAGGTGTGATGGATGGTGGATTTGTAATGAAATAGAATGAGTCTGTTTAAATCATTGAGTCCAGCTTCTTATAGAGGGTTTCATTTAATTCCATCCCCAAAATTTCCCTATGACCGCTCAAATTGTTCTCTATCCAGTTCAAGTTTCCCTTGGAACACCCAGATTGATGCTGATTTGTCCACCCTTACAGGCAGTAAGTTCCAGATCATAACCATACTCTGGGTAAAAAAAAAACAATTTATCCTTTTACCTTTTCACAGAAGTTTTGCATTTTCCTTGAGTTATTTGCCAATGGAAACAATTTCCTCTTTAAGTCAGTCATAGCTCCCACTAACAAATCTCCTTCCAATCTTCTTTCATCCATGAAGAACAAGCTCCATTTTTTCCAGGCAGAAATCCCTCAACTCTAGAATATAATTCTATTAATTATCTTAAAGACCAGAACTGGAAGCATTATACAGTGCCTCTTGTGTCCTCAATTAATATTCTCAGCTTTTGTACACCATGCCTTTATTTATGAATCTCAGGAGCCTGTTTGCTTTACTAACCACTTAAAATCCACCTCTACTTCTGTTTTATCAGACATGCAATGTGTGGATCTACAAGTATACATGTCTTTTTCAAAGATGTGTACACGTGTACATCCTTCGTTGCTGCATGTCCTTTAGGACTACACCATTAAATATAAGACATAGGAGCAGAATGAGGCCATTCAGCCCATCAATCCTGCTCTGCCATTCCATCATGGCTGAATTATTATTCCTCTCAATCCCATTCTCTTGTCTTTTCCCTGTAACCTTTGACACCTTGACTGACCAAGACCCGCTTTAAATATACCCATTGATGTGGTCTCCACAGTCACCTGTGGCAATGAATTCCACAGATTCATCACCCTCTGCCTAAAGAAATCCCTCTTCACTCTAGTTTATTTCTGTCAGGGGATTCCTCCCATTCTTCCTGCAGAGCAAGGTAAATCTCTGGAGTTCTCTACTCTGCGGAGGTACACTGCTGTAAACAGATCTGTTGAATAGTAAATCTATTGAATAGCAGGCCAGGCACGAAGGGTCAAGTGGCCTACACCTGCTCAGAAACAGGAGGAAATCCAGACAAACACGCGCACAATGCTAAAGGAACTCAACAGACCAGGCAGCATCTATAGAGAGGAATAAAGTGCTGACATTTTGGGCTGTGACCCTTCATCAGGACTGAATTAAATTCTAATGTTCCGTCTAGATTGTATTTCCCTGTGAAAACTAGTCATGTCCTCTTGCTGTCTGTTACTATCTACATTTCCAAGCCTGGATTCATTGTCAAATTTGGAAACCATAGCTTGCAAACCCATGTATAATTTGCTGAAATACTTCAAAAGAAGCAATGATCCCAGCACTGCCCCCGGGCAACAATACCAGCTACCTTCCTCCAACCTGATTGTCTCCCAATTGTCTCCCACAACAAAAGGATTGATAAGGAAGGGAAAAAAATCCAAGACCAAACTAACTAGAAATATAAAGACAAATAGAGAGAATTTCTATAAAAAAGTTAATGAGCTGAGAGTTGGTTCCAAAGAAGATGAACCTAGGGAATTAATAATGGAAAAAGTCAGACGAATTAAGCAGGTATTTTGCATTGGCATTCACTGTAGAGAATAAAAGTAACATTGTAGAAATAGCTGGGAATTAAGAGAGAGGGAAGAACTTGGGATAATTACAGTCACCAGGTCAGTAGTACTGAGCAACTTGTTCGAGCCACAACATTGGTCTTGATAATCCTCATCCCAGGGTCTTAAGGGTGGCCAGTGAGATAAATGATATGTTAGTTTTAATTTTCCATAATTACCTAGATTGAGGGGTAGGCTGGAAAGAGCAAGCATAACTTTCTTCAGAAATGGGAGATGGAAAGCAGGGGGCTTTCTCTTGATGAGCTAAACATCTCACATGGGGTAAATGTTACAAGCCGGTATTAAAGAGGGCACTTGTAGCAGGGCATTTAGAAAATATCAAGGTGATCAGGCCTGTGAAAGGAAAATGGATTTCCTTGCTTTCGTTAATCCTGGAACTCTAGGTCAGTCAGACAGCGGGCATGAGGTATGAATAGACAGCGAGATCAAGCACACTGTGTGGCATGTGTGGTGAGTGGGATCAGTAGACAGGTCTCTGCCTTGCTAGCACAATAGCCATTCTAAAAACTAACATAGTACAAAAGTACAAACGTTTGTAGAACAAGGGAGGATTTTTGTCGGAAAGGCAAATTCCATGCTTTCTTTGTGTTTTGTGTTTGTTCTAGTCATGCTCTCAACTCCTCCCTCCTTATTGTTTGATTTAGTTTTCCATCCCATTTCTAACTTGTCACAAAACTTCTTTTATTCCTGGTCAGTCGCTTGGGATCAAGGGCCTCTTGCCTGCATGCCAGTTTGAAGGTTCTGACCTCATCTTCATTTTGGGCTGTCATGCTCAGAGAATTCCGAGACTTTTCTTCAAGATAGTTTGAGGGCTTTCTTGATTCTTTGTCTGTCTGCTCTCTAATCTATTCCTGTGACAATGACCTCTTTAAATAGCAAAGAGCAAATGACATAGATACTGGTAGGAATGTTGCACCCCACGCCCAAAAACCTGCCTCGCCTTATATTGACAGGCAAAGGAATGGTCTGTTCAAAGCAGATGAAAGAACGTGCTATAAAATAGCAGGAATAGGCCTCTACGCCCTTCAAGCCTTCCCTCCCATTTACTATTTTCATGATTGGCCTGCCCAGGATTTCAACACCTTTGTGCCCTTTTCTCACTGTTACCACCAGGAAGGAGGTACAGAAGCTTGAAGGCACACACTCAGCGATTCAGGAACAGCTTCTTCCCCACTGCCTTCTGATTCCTGAATGAGCACTACCTCATTACCTTTTTATTTTCTGGGGTTTTTTTGCACTACTTATTTTAACTTAGCTATTTTATAAAAATAAATACATACACACACACAATGTAATTCAGTTTCTTTCTCTATATTTATTTATCATGTATTTCATTGTACTGGGGCCACTAAGTTAACAAATTTCATGACAAATGTCAATGATATTAATTCTGATTCTGAAGAGTTCAAAGGAAGCAAAAAGTACGTCTCCCTTTGGAATCTTTCTTGTGGGTGCTTGCCAAAGTCCTGGAGAGATTGATTTTCAAACTTGGATTCTTTGGGCTCTTCTAGGGGGCCATCAGTTCAGCATGGGTGAAGCGAGCGTTTTACACGTCCTTTTCAGGATATCTCATGGCAAATGCGATTGGAAATGCAACAGCTAATTTGCACTTAGCAAATTCCCATAAACAGCATTTTGATAATGAACAGAAAATCTGGTTCAAGGGATAAATATTTAAAAGTTCCAAGTTCAAAGTAAATATATTTAAACCCTGAGATTCATTTCATTGCAGGCATACACAGTAAATGGCCGGCTGGTGGTGTGGTGGCATCAACGCCGGGCTTCAGAGCGAAGGCTCCCGAGTTCGAATCCAGCCGGCTCCCTTGCACGCTTTCCATCCGTGCTGGGTTGAGCATTGAGCTAGCAACTCGGCCTCGTTAAAAACAAGAAAGCCTGCTAAAAAAAACTTAGTCACGACGGTGTCCCGATGACTCCACTCGGAGTTAAGGGCTTTCTTCTTCTTCTATACACAGTAAATATGAGGAAAACGATAGAATCAGTCGAAGATCACACCCAACAGGACAGACAACAACCAATGTGCAAAAGACAACAAGCTATGCAACTACAAAAAGAAAGAGAATAAAGAAGTAATAGTAATAATAAATACATAATAATCATAGAAATCAAAATCATGAGAAGAAGAATTTTTGAAAGTGAAATCATAGATTGTGGGAACATTTCAGTGATGGGGTGAGTGAAGTTATCCCCTCTGGTTTAAAAGCCTGATGATTCCTGTGGCTTCTATACCTTCTGGGAGCAGTAAGAAGAGAGCGTGGGCTGGATGGTGGGGTCCTTGATGATGGAAACTACTTCCCTGTGACAACACTCCGTGTAGATGTGCTCAGTGGTGGAGAGGGCTTTGCCTATGAGGGTCTAGGCTTTATCCATAACTTTTCGAATGCATTTCCATTCAGGGGCATTGGTGTTTCCATACCAGGCTGTGAGGCACTCTCCACCACGCATCTATAGAGGTTTGTCAGAGTTTTAGTTGACATGCCAAATCTTCACAAACTTCTAAGAAAGTAGAGGCACCGCTGTGCTTCCCTTGTGAAGGCGTTTACGTGCTAGGCCCAGGACAGATCCTCTGAAGTGATGACACCAAGGGATTTAAATTTGCTGACCCTCTCCACCTCTGTTTCTTCCTCCTGAAGTCAAAAATCAGCTGGATTTGCTGATTTTGAATGAGAGGCTGTTATTGTGGCACCACTTCAGGCAGATTTTCAATCCCCCCACCCCCTGATATGCTGATTCATTAGCACCTTTGATTCAGCCAGTGACAGTGGTGTCAATCAGCAAAATGCCATTGGAGCTGTACTTAGCTTCACAGTCATTAGAATGAAGCCAGTAGAACAGGGGGCTAAGCACACAGCCTGTGGTGCATAGAACATAGAAAGCCTACAGCACAATACAGGCCCTTCGGCCCACAAAGCTGTGCCGAACATGTCCCTACCTTAGAACTACCTAGGCTTTATCCATAGCCCTCAATTTTTCTAAGCTCCATGTAGCCATCCAAGAGTCTCTCTATCGTTTCTGCCTCTGCCACTGTCGCCGGCAGCCCATTCCACGCACTCACCACTCTCTGCGTAAAAAACTTACCCCTGACATCTCCTCTGTACCTACTTCCAAGCCACCTTAAAACTGTGCCCCCTCGTGCCAGCCATCTCAGCTCTGGGAAAAAGCCTCTGACTATCCACACGATCAATGCCTCTCATTATCTTATACACCTCTATCAGGTCACCTCTCATCCTCCGTCACTCCATAGAGAAAAGGCTGAGTTCACTCAACCTATTCTCATAAGGCATGCTCCCCAATCCAGGCAACGTCCTTTTAATCTCCTCTGAACCCTTTCTATGGTTTCCACATCCTTCCTGTAGTGAGGTGACCAGAAATGAGCACAGTACTCCAAGTGGGGTCTGACCAGGGTCCTATATAGCTGCAACATTACCTCTCGGCTCTTAAACTCACTCCCACCGTATGCCTTCTTAACCACAGAGTCAACCTGCATGGCAGCTTTGAGTGTCCTATGGACTCGGACCCCAAGATCCCTCTGAACCTACACACTGTCAAGAGTCTTACCATTAATACTATATTTTGCCATCATATTTGACCTACCAAAATGAACCACCTCACACTTATCTGGGTTGAACTCCATCTGCCACTTCTCAGCCCAGTTTTGCATCCTATCAATGTCCCGTTGTAACCTCTGACAGCCCTCCACACTATCCACAACACCCCCAACCTTTGTGTACGTGTGCTGGTGGAGATTGTGGAGGAGACGTTGCTGCCAATCCAAACTGACTGGGGTCTGCAAGTGGGGAAATTGAGGATCCAGTTGCACAAGGAGGCAGTGAAGCCATTGTCTTGAAGCTAATTGATTACTTCTGAGGGGATGATAGTATTGGAGTATAAAAGTTGCATTATTATTATGCATGTATCCAAAATGAAATCTTAAGAATGTAGAAGACAATGGTGTGTTAATAAGAGGAAGCTAAGAGATGTAGATTATGTAGTCTGAGTTTGCTATTTGCAATGCATGTATCCAAAATGAAATCTTAAGAATGTAGAAGACAATGGTGTGTTAATGAGAGGTAGCTAAGAGATGTAGATTAGAACATGATTAAGTCAATGGGTAGAAACAATAGTGGCTGATGTACTTGTGATACACAACTATAGGCCAATTGGATATGCTAATGCAACTAAACCAGGAGATTGCTATAAAAAATGCTATGTCCAAGGATCGGTGGGCAATCAGCGACTAGCTCAATGACTGTCTCAGCTTTGATTTGCAAATTAAAGTTTAATACTTCTTGAAGAATCTTCTGCGTCTCCTGGTCGTTTGTGGGGCATGAGAAACCACGACAATAGTTTGTTTGTTTGTTTATTTATTGAGATACAGTGTGGAAAGGGCCCTCTGTCACTTTGAACTGTGGCGCCAGCAATCCCACAATTTAATCCTAGCCTAATCCGGGGACAATTTACAATGACCAATTAACCTACCAACCAATATGTTTTTGGACTGTGGGAGGAAACTGGAGCACACAGAGGAAACCCACGCGATCATGGGGAGAACATAAAAATTCCATACAAAAGGCTGAGCTGTAGTCAATGAAGAGCATCCTGATGAATGCATCTTCACTGTACAGATGTTCCAGGGCTGAGTGAAGAGCCAATGAAATGGCATCTGCTGTTGACCTCTTGTGATGGTTGGGAAATTGGAGTGGATCCACGTTGATTCTCAGCCAGGAGTTAGTATGTTTCATCACCAGCCTCTCAAAGCACCTCATCAGAGTGGATGTAAGTGCTACTGGACGGTAGTCATTGAGGCAGGGTTACCACATTCTTCTTAGGCACTGATATAATTAAGTCTACTTGAAGCAGGTGGGTGCCCCAGACTGCCAAAGCGAGAGGTTAAGGATACTGGTGAACACTTCAGCTAGCTGATCAGCACAGGTCTCTCATACTCGGCCAGCTACCCCGTCTGGGCCGGGCACTTTCCACGGGCTTACGTCATGAAGGATGCTCTCACATTGGCCTCAGAGACCGAAGCCATTGGGAGCTGGGGGAGTTTGTGAAGGTGCCTCCGTGTTCTGTCAGTCAAAGTGAACATAAAAGGCATTGTTGTCACCTATGTCGCTTCATTTCACAGGAGGTAAAAGCATTCAAGCCCTGCCACAGCGGGCGAGCACCCCTCCGCGATTCAAGCCTGGTCCAGAAGAGCCACTTTGCTTTCTGAAAGTTATACCTGAACCTCTTGTATCTTACTTTACTTCAGGCCGCCAGACCTGAGTGTCACTGATCTGGCCCTCAGCGGATCGCACTGTTCATCCAGGGCTCCTGGCTGGGATAAATGTGGGGACACACTTGTCTATGACTGTTTTTGTAAAGTCCGTGACATCCAGATCCTCAGATGAGTCCTTGACCACGGCTCATCCGCTGACTCGGAGCAATCCCGTATCTGACCCTCTACCTCCTGAGACCACCTGGCTGTTGTGCTTATCTCTGGAGCCTTGCTCTTTAGCCTCTGCCTGTACGCAGCAGGAGGACAACCAGGTGACCAGATTCCCCGACATGTGGTCTAAGCATGAATGGTAGGCACTCCTAATCGCAGTATAGCGGAGGTTGAGCGTGTTGAGGTGCCTGATTTATACAGTTTATACATGGACGATAATTGAAGTCCCTGACAATGATCTCAACAACGTCGAGGTGGATATTTCACGTCTGCTTCTCAAGGCACTCCATACCTCAAGTGCCCGCTTAACGTTAGTCTTTGGTATTGCCAGGATCATGGAGGACAACTCCCATTGTAGTATTAGGCACCCCGTAGCGTCACAATTAGTGTGACGCTATCGCAGCTCAGGGCATTCCAGAGATCTGAGTTTGACTCTGGCACTGTCCTGTAAGAAGCCTCTGTACATCCTCCCCGTGGAACGTGTCCAAAGACATAACTGGTTATTGTGAAGTTGTCCTGTGATTAGGTTAGGGTTAATCAGAGCTGCTGGAGTGGCATAGCTCGAAGGGCCAGAGGGGCGACCCTGCCCTGTATCACCAAATAAATAAATAGCTCTCATGGCTGTAGGGTGAAACAGCGTTCTTCTGAGGCCGAGGTGCAAAACACATTACCAGCAGCACACAGCACAATTAGCAGAAATGGTTATGATTTCAGAAAAACATACAGTTACAAAGAAATGAACCAAGCAAATGAACAGATAAATAAATAAAGCCCAAGTCCCTGAGTGATAGATTTACAGCAAGTTGTCCTGGTCCAGCTGGCTTTACTCCATTTTACCAATTAAAACCTCCATTGTTCACCGACTAGAGCGATGAGGGAGATTGGATCCTTGAGGCCCATATGGAGGGTGAGTGTCGACTGCCTGCTTTCTGATCACTGGTAGGATCGCTCTGGTGCTGGAGAGGGGAGACTGGACATTAGCAAGGTATTCTGCATTTTGGATATGGATATGGAAGGATATGAATTTGGATTTGGACTATGGATTATGGATTTACAGTTTTTTATATTCTATGTTTTTGCCTTTTCTTTCTCATTTTTTTTCAGCAGGAAAGGGGATTTGGGGGTCGATGTTCTTGTTGCGTTTTTGTTACTTTTTCATGCGGGGAGAGGGGTATTTGGGGGTTGATGTTCTAGTTGTGTTTCATGTGGGAGGGGTTGATGATCATGTTGCCATTTGTTTTTGTGCGGGGAGGAGGGTGGTGGGTTTGCTGTTTCTCTCTTAACTGACTTCCATGGTTTTTCTTGGTTTCATGGCTATCGGAGAAGAAGAATGTCAGAGTTGGACACTGTATATGTATGTAACCCCTGGGTCGCCTCAGGCATCGCTCAAACTCGTTCTAGTCTAGGGGGAGCAGCCTTCGGCCCCGCCAAACTGGGTAATCAGCTGGTGTGGATGCTGTGTGATGTCCCCCCCTCGCCCAAAAAACAGACAGTACACCTTATGCGATTAAATGAGTACAATTTATAAAGATTACTATAACTAAGCGATTACTAACGATACAGTATATATGAAGAAGAAAAAAAAAGAAAAGGCGCCAAACTTATCAAAGTCCAAACCACTTCGTGCACAACCGTTGGAGCTCAATTACTGAAGTCTTCTGGCCACCATTCGATCCCCTCCAAACTCCTCGACCCGCCTCCTGGGACCCCCACGGTGGTCGACCAGATGCTCCACACTCCTCTGTCTCCGTCTCCTCTCCTCACCGAAAACCTTGGGCCGGGGACCCCCGCTCGGGGTCCGTTCCGTCGCCCAGCTTCCAGCATCCCGTCCTCTCTCTCTCACTCCATCGCACCGACTCTCCAAAATCCCCGCCAACAATCAGTTTACAGTCCCAAACAAGCTTCCAGCACTTATCATAACAAAGACGCCAGCATTCCTACTTTTCACAAAGGCGCCAGCATTCCTACTTTTAACAAAACAAAGACGCCATTTTGATTACATACACAGTAACAAAGGAAAAGAAAAAACCCCCTTTACATGTACATTGATAATAAATGAATCATTGAACCTTTGAACCTTTTGTTCTTCCACAGAGCAAACACTGGAGAGCAGTACTGAGTGAACACTTCCCAGTGGCAGTAGAGAGAAGGGAGCAGAGCCTGGGTGCTGGGGTTCTTGATGATGAAGACTGCTTTCTTGGTGCACTTCCCACTAAGTCTTGCTTTAATTTTTTCTGTTATATGTCCTCTCTTTGGCTTTTATGTTGGCTTTCACTTCTCTTGTCAGCCAAGGTTGCATCATCTTGCCTCTAGAATACTTCTTCCTCCTTGGGATGTATATATCCTGCATCTTCCAAATTGCTTCCAGAAATTACATGACAAGATATGAAACAGATCTTTAAAACCATGAAGGTGCTTTACAGAGTGATATGAAAAACTCGGTGCATTTATAACAAGAGGATGCAAATACAAGATTGTAACTAAACGATCATATGAAGATTTCAGGCACATTCTGTGCAGAGAATGATAGGATGTGTAACCCAAAACACAAGATGCTGGTAATCCAGAATAACACACAGAAAATGCTGGAGGAACTCGTCAGGTAAGGTAGCATCTATGGAGGGGAATAAGTGGTCAATATCTTGGGCCACCAGCCTTTATCAGATGTCCTTCTCTTCTCCTCGCCTGTCCCTCTGGTGCCTCTCCTCCTTTCCTTTCTCCCATGGTCCATCTTCCTCTCCTATCAGATTCTTCCTTCTTCAGCCCTTTACCTTTTCCACCTATCACCACCCAGCTTCTCACTTCATCACCTCCCCCATTCAGCCATTTCAAAGGTCAAAAGTTCTAAGTAAAGTTCTGATCAAAGTACTTTACATATACGTCACCATATACTGCCCTGAGAGTTGCTTTTGTGCATGCACAAAAATACAACAATCAGAAACTACACACAAATACAAACAAAACCAAATAATAATGATAATAAACAAATAATACAAGAATCAGTTCACTGTTGGTATGAGTGCAGTTATCCACTCTGGTTAACTTCACTCAACTCTCACCTTCCCCCTCACCTGCCAGCTTGTACTCCTCCCCACCCCCACCTTTCTCCCCTTCCCTGCCAGTCCTGATGAAGTGTATTGGCCTGACATGCCGACTGCTTATTCCCCTCCATAGGTGGAATATATATACAGCATATGTGGACCATGGGACAAAAGGAAGGAGGAGGGGTACCAGAGGGGGGTGATGGATGGACGGGTGAGGAGAAAAGAAGGATGTCCAATGAAAAGCCTTGGTCCAATACCTTGGCAATTTATTCCCCTCCATAGATGCTACCTTACCTGATGAGTTCCTCCAGTATTGTGTGTGTGTGTGTGTGTGTGTGTGTGTGTGTGTGTGTGTGTGTGTGTGTGTGTGTGTGTGTGTGTGTGTGTGTGTGTGTGTGTGTGTGTGTGTGTGTGTACATAAATACATGTATATAGGTATATACAATGTACATGCGAATGTATGTGTGGATCCCGGTTAACTGGGACAGATTGGGACCAGTACATTTTGGCCCAATTAGTGGCTGTCCCAGTTAGCTGAAGTTTCATGGAAATAGTTGAAATAGAATAAAAAAGACAGACTAGCATTTAACTCAGTAACATATTATCTATCTAAATGAAATACAGAACAAGTTAGAATGCCACCTCTGCCACTATAGAAATATAAAACTGTCTTAGTTCCCAGTAGCTGTTGACGGAGGAATTCATCCAGTGTACACTGCCATGTATGGAGTGTCCAGGGAGGGGCAGCCCCTCTGGTGAAGGGGCTTGTCGTGTCCATTCTGAGACAGCTCACTCACCTTTGGTCCCCATTTGTTCTTTTGATTGACAGTAAATGAACGAAGTTAGCACAGGTACCTAGTGCAGATAATGGACTGCCTTCATACAATACTTTTGACAATTGCATCCTCCAAATTTTCATTTTTATTATAACATTCAAGATGATTGTTTATACCTTCAAATTCTTTGTAATTTCTTACTTTTTGAAGTAGTGCAATTGCTTTATTTCCACTCCCAGCTGTTTCTAAAATCTCCAAGCCTGAACGTTTGAAACTGTAGTGAACAAAACAATCTAAATTGTCTCACTGCTTATTTCTCTCCAACTATCAGTGACAAAAATCACTGCTTTTTGAACACAATCACATCTAGCTGATGCAATCTCACTGATGTTATCTGATGCAAACAATGCATTTCACTGTAAGTTTCAATGTATGTTGTGACAAAAAAGCATATCTGTTTTTAATCAATTATTCTCCACTGCAAACCATTTGCATTATGAACAGTTCATGCTAACTTGGGGAGAACCTGTATTACTTTTCAATTGCCCACTTAATAATAAATTCCAGAATTTTTCTCTCCTTCCTTTCTTAAATGTTGGAGTGACTTCTGCTGCCTTCCAGTCTGCATAAACAGTTGTGGAATATACCGGTATATGGAATTTTGGAAGATGACAATTAGTGCAACTGGAGCCATCTCCTCCAAAAGCCTAGAGTGCAGGTCATTAGGTCCTAGGGTCTTCTTGCTTTTCAGTCAGTAATTGCTTTGATATATATATTTTTACCAGTAATAATTTTGTTAATCTCCTACCTAACCCTAGATCTGTAGACCTTCAGATTTTCCAGGAAGTTTTTTTGTGTTTTGTTCTATGAGAACAAACAAAACATACACTCAATTGCCTCATTATTAGGTGCAGGAGTTACCTAATGAAGAGGCTACTGAGTATGTGTTCATGCTTTTCTGCTGCTGGAGCCCGTACACTTCAAGGTTCAATGTGCTGTGTGTTCAGAGATGCTCTTCTGCACTCCACCATCATAACATGTAGTTATCTGATTTACTGTCACCTTCCTGTCAGCTTGAAATGGTCTGGCCGTTCTCCCCTGTTATCTCATTATCAAAGTGCTTTTGCCCACAGAACTGCTGCTAACTGGATGTTTTCTGTTTTTCTTACCATTCCCTGTAAGCTCAAGAGACTGTAGTGTGTGAAAATCCCAGGAGATCAGCAGTTTCTGAGATACTTAAATCACCCCTCTCTGGCACCAACAATCATTCCACAGTCAAAGTCACTTAGATCACATTTCTTCCCTATTCTGATGTTTGGTCTGAACAACAATTGAACCTCCTGACCACGTCTGCACGCCTTTATGCACTGAGTTGCTACCGCATGATTGGCTGATTAGATATTTGAATTAATGAGCAGGTATACATGTGTACCTAATAAAGTGGCCACAGTGTGCAAATCCCATAATTCCACTGCCTTCTCAGTTTCACTAACTTCTCTGCATTAATTCTTCAGTATAATTCTTCCAGTATCAGATCTGCAAGGGACTCACATAAACTTTTACGAATCTTTTCCTTTAAAAAATGTAAAAGCTTTTATAGTTTTGTCTTTAATTTTTATCACCACTCTAGCCACATGTTCCACTTTCCCTATCCTTAATATTTCTTTTACAGCAGACTGAAATGGTCCCCAATCATCAGGTTTACTGCTGTTTGTTTTTACAACAATATATGCTTTTCCTTTCAATTTAACATTATTGCAAATCTCATACGATGATAATAGCTAGACCACTTTTCCTTTAGCTTGTTTTAGCTGAAGAAAGTGTATTTATTGCTTATAAGCTATCTATTAATAATTTAAAAACTTACCATTGCTGGTTCACTGCCATGTCTTTCCATGGAGGAACAGCATTTTGAACATGTAGCAAGAAATGTGACGTCATCCCTTTTCCTTTCCAGTCCTGAAGAAGGGTCTCGGCCCAAAACATCGACTGTTTATTCATTTCCACAGAAGCTACCTGGCCTGCTGAGTTCCTCCAGCATTTTGTGTATGCTGCTTTGGATTTCTGGCATCTGCAGAATTTCTCATGTTTACATTTTGCCTCTTGCTTGTTTCTTCAGATTTAAGATCCTATTTTCAGACTGAACGATAGTCAGATTAAATCTTCATATAGACTTATCTCATGATCACTGTTCTCCAAATGCCTCTTCACTATCAGATTATTTAAGATTAAAGATTAACATTTTTTGTCACATGCACATTGAAACATACAATGAAATGTGCAGAAGTTCAAAGTTCAGGGTAAATATATTATCAAAGTACATATCTCACCAAATGCCACCGTGAAATTCATTTTCTTGCAGACATTCATTGTACAGCAAAGAAATGCAATAGAATCAGTGAGAAACTAAACACAAAGACTAATAAGCAACCGATGTGCAAAAGAAGACAAGCCATGCAAATACAAAATAGAAACAAATAATAATAAATAAATAATACTGAGAACATGAGTTGTAGAGAACTTCAAAATGAGTCCATAAGTTGTGCTCAGTGCTCAGTTCAGTGTTGTAGTGAGTGACGATGTCCACACTGGTTCAGGAGTCTGATGGCTGAAGGCGATAACTGTTCCTGAATATGGTGGTGTGGGTCCTAAGGCTTCTATACCTCTTTCCCCTTGGTAACAGCAAGAAGAGGGCATGTCATTGATAATGGGGGCTGCTTTCTTGTGACAGAGCTCCTTGTAGATGTGCTCAATGGTGGGAGGGCTTTGCTCGTGATGGACAGGGTGAAACCACCGCTTTCTGCAGGCTTTTCTGTTACTGGGCACTTGTGTTTCCATACCAGGCTGTGATGCAACAAGTCAGGATAATCTCCACTCTGCATCTGTAGAAGTTTGTCAAAGTTTTAGCAAGCATGCCAAAATCGGTGCAAACTCTAGAAAGTTGAGCCACTGCTCTGCGTTCTTTGAAAAAACATTTACATTCTAGTCCCAGATCTTCCAATGCAAGAATGGCCAGTAATTTAATACTGACCCTCTCCATCTCTGATCCCCTAAAAAGCACCGGCTCATGGACCCCCAATTTCTACCTCCAGTAGTCAATAGTTAGCTCCTCGGTTTTGCCGAGTTTGAGTGATAGGTTGCTATTGTGGTTCCACTCAACCAGATTTCTGTGAGGATTTATTACCCTTGTGGGATGGTGTTGTTCCTGACAGGGAGATCACTCAGCTTGGCCGGTGAGACGTGACTGTGAAACAATCTCAGTTTCTGGGGCCTCCTCCGTGGTGGTTGAAGGAGTTGACTCTGGGACAGCAGGAAGTGGTTCTGACAGCTCTTCATATCTTTCTTCTCTAACAATTGACTCAGCTCTCCTCAACTGATCGATGTATCATCTCCAGATGACATCAGACACAATCTCCGCTGTGCAGGAGAGTGGTCCAGTTCTGTCCTTAATCTTTCTGAGTACCCACTTTTGATCATCTCTCACCGGGACTGCTTGTCCACGATTGAAATATTGAACCTCCTTGTTTGAGGAGCCTTCAATTTGTCTCAGCTGTTTGTCCTGCCTGCTCCTTTTGAGAGTGGGCTTGAGGAGATCAAAGCGTGGGTGCAAGTGGCCACCAAAGGTAAGTTGTTGCTGGTGAGTTGTTGCTTATGGAGGGGGATGCACTGTGATATGCAAGGAGGAATTTGGCAAGCTTTGAATTCAGTGATAGAGTAGTGTGTTTTCCTGACAGTGCTCACATTGCTCGATCTGCTGATCTGTCCCAGGCCACCAGACAAAGCTTTCAGCCAATGCTTTAATTCTGACCACACCTAGATGACCGGCACGTATCTCCTCCAACACTTTAGCTCTCAGTTTGGATGGTACAACTCTCAAGCCTCACATAAGGCCACCACCCCCCCATGGGCAAGTTCATCCCCATGCTGGTAAGAATGGGGAACTGGAACTTCTGCTGCACATTCCAGCCATTTTGGGTTGCTATGGTGACCTGAGACAATGTGGGGGTTTTTCTGGTTTCCCTTTGGATCATCTCCGCTGTTATAGAGAGACTTTCTATTTGTGTTCGGGAGAATACATCAAGAGGACATCTTCTGTAAATTTTTCAAATATTTCCTTTTCCAAGGGTTAGTGGGTCAATTCATAACATTGCCATGATTAGTCATCCGCTTGAATTCATTCTTGTATTTGTGTCCTCCAAGAAACAGAGCCCATCTCTGTATTCATGCTGCTGCTGTTAGTGAAACTTCCTTCAGTGGATTGAAAATGGACACCAGTGGTTGATGAGGATAAACTCTCTCCCAAAGTTTTACATCCCAAACCAGACTCACCCCAAGGCCTTTCTGTCAATCTGTATGTAATATTTCTCTGCAGCCATGAGGGAACATGATGGAAAGGCTATGGGGGCACTCACTTCCATCGCTCATGACATGTCTGCACCTGTACCATAACACAAGGCATCACAGACAAGCTTCACTGGACAATAGGGCTCACAATGTGTGTGTACAGTGTCTGACATCACCATCTCCTTATTCTTTTGGAAAGCTACCTCACACTGCTTTGTCCATTGCCATTTCTTCCCAATCTGTAGTAATGAGTTCAAGGTGTGGAGCACAGTAGCCAGGTTTGGCAGGAACCTGTTACAGTAATTGACAAATCCTAAAAAGTACGGCAACTGTGACACATCCTTTGGCCTTGGGGCATCCACCACTGCTTGAA
Source organism: Hemitrygon akajei (assembly GCF_048418815.1). Classification (NCBI taxonomy): domain Eukaryota; kingdom Metazoa; phylum Chordata; class Chondrichthyes; order Myliobatiformes; family Dasyatidae; genus Hemitrygon; species Hemitrygon akajei. Next base: position 98,546,319 of record NC_133130.1, on the reverse strand, counting down.
TTTTCTCAGCACACTTGTATAAATCTTGTGCATCAATGGTGTGACGATAGTAAGCAATGCTTGGTTTAAACAATTCACATTTGTCATTGGTTTAAACAATTTCACATGCTCTGAGATAATTTTCTAACCATTTTAACACTGTCGAGATTTCGGAGATGTTCCTTGTTATCCTCACCGGTAACAATGATGTCACCCAGGTAACTCTGCGTGCCTGGGCAGACTTGTAGTGCCTGGTCCATAGCTTTCTGCCAGATGCTACTCCAAAGCTAAATCTATTATAGCAATAAACCCTTTTGTAAGTGTTTATGGAGAGAAACACTTCAGACTCTTCTTCCACCTCCATCTGTCGACAGACCTAAACAAGTCCACTTTGTCTCCAGAAAGGGTTGAAAAGATATCCTCTGTCCTGGGCAGAGGGAATTGATCTTCTTTCAGTACTGGGTTGAGGGTGACCTTAAAATCACACAGATTCTTGAAGACCCATCCTTCTTGGCTACTGGGACCACTGGTGTTGCCCATTCAGCCTTGGAAGGAATTCCTTCTGCCTCCATGCAATCTAGCTCACTGCTTACTTTATCATGGATGGTCTAAGGAACTGAATGGACTTAGTAAAACTTGTATTTAATACTATCTTACACTTGATATATTTGAGTTTTCCAATACCACCCTTGAACATTGCTGTGGCATCATCCAGTGTCTTTATTAATGAGTTTTCAGTTTACTTTATTGCAGGAGATGTGGCATGCAGATGATGGATGGAACTCCAACCAAGTCATAGTTGTCTCAGCCAATCATGGCCCCACAACACTGGCCTTCCTGTTTTTACCACGTATAGGCCCAATATATCTCGTTGGCTGTTGTATTTCACTGTCACAATGTCATTCCCACAGGAGTTATCTATACTCCAGTCTAAGTTCTTAGTTGGATATCTGCAGGCTTTGGTTCAGTATCTTTGAAATACCATTCAAACAAATTTTGTGGAATGTCTGAAGCAGTCAAGCCAGCATTCAATTTTATTTTAATTAATTTGCCGTAAACTTCTGATGCAAACACATTGTTTGTCTCTTGTTTGTTTTCACATTGTAAATCTTAAGGCTATTCAGTCCTATGTCACTCTCATCATTATCTGATTTTTCATCAACAACATGCAGATTAGTGCTCTTTTTGAAACTGTACTTGACTTTGCATCTTTTTCTTTTCCTTGTGTGATTGCCTGTCTGACGTGCTCTTTGTATGTGTCCTACTTTGTTGAAATTTCTGCAAGATTTGCCTTTAAACCTATTTGAACTCCAGCCACAATGGTAACACAACTTGTTCAGTCATTGTAATTTTGTTCCCACTCACTTTCATTTCTGATCAAAACTCACTTTGTATGTCTGCTGTTTCCATTGATTGAGCAATTTCAACTGTTCTTTTAAATGTAAGTTGTGCTTCAGTTAGGTCTGCTTTTGAATGCTTTCTTGTAAGAGTCCACAAACTAAACGATCTCTCACTGCATCATTAGCCCATTACCGAACTGACAATGCACAAACAATTACTTACATTCAGCCACATAAGCTGAAATTTACTCCCCTTCCTTTTGATTCTGCTTATGAAGCCTAAATCATTCTCAATTAACAATAGCTTCAGTTCTAAATATTCCTGCATTACTTTCATGAAAAGCTCGTTTCAGCTGGTTTGGTTGGAGCAGTTAAACTTCTAAGGAAACTACATGTTTTTCCACCTTATTGACCCTGATAACACTGGCACTCATTTCTTATTGGCTGTTTCATTTGCTTTAAAATACTACTCAATCACTCAATATACATCATCCAGTTATCTTTTGTTCAATTGAACGTGTCTACCTTTCTGAAGTAGCTAGCCAATTCTGCTTATTTATTTACTTATTATCATTATCACATGGTACTCACTGTTTATGAACCAGTGAATTTTGTCTGTTTTCTGCCTTCTGTTTTAACTCGTCCATCTCTTTCCCCCTCCAAAGAAACAAGAGCTGCATTTTAAAAACATAAACATCTCTCTGCTTTTTTACAGGTAGGTAGTAGTCTTGGTTTTGTTTTAAAACTTGCTCACTGCCACTGTTATATTTGTAACTCCAAAACCTAATTGAAAGAAAACCGTGGAAGCCCAGAGTGATGTCTACTTAGATTCTTTCCCTTAGTGAAGGGCTCACACGTGACCTGGTGGCCACTTACACGCTGCAGTTTTTACTTCTAACAGTAATGAATTATGCAAACAAACAAAGGATGCTTTATCAAACAATATATTTACAATATTACTCAAATATTACTGAATTACTGAAATACACAACAGGTCCCCCACCCCCAGTTCAGCAAATGATCAAAACCGAAGGTGATCGGAAGACTGGAAGTAAAGGCCCACTGCCCAAAGCCCTGGATCTGCGTGGCTGTGAGTTCACAGGGAAGGTAATGGCCCAATGTCTGTTAGTCCACCAGTCCATTGGAGGCCGAAGACCTGGGGAAGGCTTGTCCTGGGGTTGGTGGACTGTTTGTATGTGTGATTGGGTGGGTAGGTGGGAGAGAGGTAAGGGGTTTATTTATATAAAAAACACGAAATGCTGGCAGAACTCAGCAGGCCAGACAGCATCTATGGGAGGAGGTAATAACGACGTTTCCGGCCAGCATCTGCAGATTCACTCGTGTTGGGTTTATTTATGTGTTGTTCTGTTTATTTATGTGTTGTTCTGTTGTGGTTGCTCCTTGCATTCTTTTGTGAACATTGAGGACATGCTCTGCCAAAATGTTCAGTGACACTTGTGAGCTGCCCCCAGCGTTTCCAGAGGTTATTTTGGTTGTTAACACAAATGATGCATTTCACTGCATGTTTCAATGTACAAATGGTGCATTTTACCCCATGGTTCAATGAACAAATGGCGTATTTCACTGCATGTACTAGTCTGAATCAGAATACATTTCATTATTCTGCTCTATTGTTTTGTGTTTTCTTTCAATTACTATATTTCCTGTCACCAAAATCCACCACAGCTATTTTGTTCAAAGTTCAAAGAAAATTTATTATCAAAGTACATGTGTGTCACCATATACAACCCTGAGATTCATTTCCTTGTGGGCATACTCAATAAATCCATAGAATAATAACCATAACAGAATCAATGAAAGACCGCCCAACTTGGGCGTTCAACCAGAATGCAGAAGACAACCAACTGTCCAAATACAAAAAGAAAGAAATAATATTAAATAAATAAACAAAATAAATATTGAGAACGTGAAATGAAGATTCCTTGAAAGTGAGTCCATAGGTTGTGGGAATACTTCAATGATGGGTAACTGAAGTTGAATGAAGTTCTTCCTGATGGCAGCAATGAGAAAAGACCATGTCCTGGGTGGTGAGGGGTCCCTGACAATGGATGCTGCTTTCCTGCAACAGCATTTCATATAGATATGCTCAAAGTGGGGAGACCTGTGATAGACTGGGCCATGTCCACTACTTTTTGTAGGATTTTCCATTCAAGGGCATAGGTGTTTCCATACCAGGCTGTGAGGAAGTCAATATACTCTCCATCACACATCTATAGATGTTTGACAAAGTTTTAGATGTCATGCCGAATCTTCGCAAACTCCTAAGGAGGTAGAGACACTGCCATGCTTTCATCATAATTGCCCAGGACACGTCCTCCAAAATAATAACACTGAGGAATTTAAAGTTGCCAACCCTCTCCACCTCTGATCCTCCAATGAGGACTGGCTCATGGGTCTCTGGTGTCCTCCTGAGGTCAATAATCCTCTTGTTGACATTAAGTAAGAGACTAGTGTTATGGTACCTCTCAGCCAGATTTTCAATCTCCTTCCTATATGCTGATTCATCACCACCTTTGATTCAGCCTACAATGGTGGTGTCATCAGTAAACCTGAATATGGTGTTGTAGCTGTACTTAGCTGCACAGCCGTAAGTGTAAAATGAATAGAGGAAAGTGTTCAGCACACGGCTTTCTGGTGCGTCCCTGCTGAAGGAGATCGTTGGGGAGAGGTTGTTGCCAATCCAAACTGACTGGGGTCTGCAAGTGAGGAAATCAAGGATCCAATTGCACGAGGAGATATTGAGGCCACGGACTCGGAGCATAGTGATTAGTTTTGAGGAGATGGTGGTATTGAATGCTGAGCTGTAGTCCTGATGTTTGCACCTTCGCTGTCCAGATGTCCCAGGGTTGAGTGAAGAGCCAGTGAGATGGCTCCTGCTGTGGACATGTTGCTCCGGCTGGCAAATTGGAGCAGCTCCAAGTCACTTCTCAGACTGGAGTCGACATGTTTCATCACCAGCCTCTCAAAGCACGTCATCACAGTGGATGTAAATGCTACAGGATGATAGACATTGAGGCAGGTCACCAGGCTCTTCTTGGGCACCGGTATAGTTGAAGCCTGCTTGAAGCAGGAGTGTACCTCAGACCGCTGAAATGAGAGGTTAAATATCTCAGTGAACACTGCGGCTAGTCGATTGGCACATGTCTCTAGTTGATTTGCCCTCCTGAAGGCTGCTTGCACATTTGCCTCAGAAGATTATTGGGCGCTGCAGAAGTTCCTGACGGTTCCTCTATGTTTTGGACTGTCAGAGCGAGCATAGGAGGTATTGAGCTCATCTGGAAGCAAAGCCCTTCTGTGTCTATGTCGTTCGATCAAACTTTATAACCTTAACTAGTGTCTTAGTTATCCAACTGTCACTCATATTCAAGCGAACTCCGCCCCAAGACAACACCTCCTTTGTTCTGCAACACTGCTGCCAATTTCCCATAAAACAAAACCCACTTCTCTCTCAAAACAGCTTTGGGCTGCACGTTCAGTTATCCCTATGGAATTCTGCACATGGACCAGCTATAGTGCAGGAATTATTAAAACATTCCCATTACTTCCCACGTACTACAGCTGTACCAACACACCTGAACTGCCATGCCTCTATGAGAATATTTATTTAATGTGATCACTTTATTTAATTTTGTTCCTGCTTGGGCAGGATTCTGACTTAGAGGTGTGCTTATTAACTTGGACAGTTGTTTTATTCCAAGCAAGCACCTGCACCAAACGTCCAAACCTGCGATTCCTCTCATACTGAGCAGGATTACTATAGCAATAACACACCCTCAGCGATACAATGGTCTAGTTCCAGCTTATGCTCCCAATTAATGGGTGAACAACCCAGTGTTTAACAAACTCTGAAGGCACAAGAGACCATAGATGCTGGAATCCAGAATCAAACTGCTGTAGGAACTCAACGGGTAATACGACATCTTTGGCGACGTACAGTCTCAATCTCCACATCCACTCAATCAAGGCCTTTCACCATTTGGTAGGTTTCAATGAGGTCATCCCTCATTCTTCTGAATTCCAGTGAATGCAGACCCAAAGCCATCAAACACTCTTCATTTGACAAGCCATTCAATCCTGGAATAATTTTTGTGAACCTCCTTTAAACCCTCTCTAGTTTCAGATCCTTTCTAAGATAAGGGGCACAAAACTGCTCACAATACTCCCAAATGAGGCCTCGCCAGTTCTTTATAAAGTATCAACATTGCATCCTTGCTTTTATATTCTAGACTTCTTGAAACTAATGCTAGAATCACATTTGCCTTCCTCACCACAGACTCAACCTGCAAATTAATTAGGAAATCTGGCACAAGGACTCCCAAGTCCCTTTGCGCCTCAGTTTTTTGTACTTTCTCTCCAGTTAGAAAATAGTCAACACTTTCATTTCTTCTATCAAAATGCATGACCATACACTTTCTGATGCTATATTCCATCTGTCATTTCTTTGCCCGTTCTCACAGCAAAAGGATTTGAGTACAGGAGCAGGGAGGTTCTTCTGCAGTTGTACAAGGCCTTGGTGAGACCGCACCTAGAATATTGTATGCAGTTTTGGTCCCTTAATCTGAGGAAAGACATTCTTGCCATAGAGGGAGTACAGAGAAGGTTCACCAGATTGATTCCTGGGATGGCAGGACTTTCATATGAAGAAAGACTGGATCGACTAGGCTTATACTCACTGGAATTTAGAAGATTGAGTGGGGATCTTATTGAAACGTATAAAGTTCTAAAGGGATTAGACAGGCTAGATGCAGGAAGATTGTTTCCGATGTTGGGGAAGTCCAGAATGAGGGGGTCACAGTTTAAGGATAATGGGGAAGCCTTTTAGGACCGAGATGAGGAAAAACTTCTTCACACAGAGAGTGGTGAATCTGTGGAATTCTCTGCCACAGGAAACAGTTGAGGCCGGTTCATTGGCTATATTTAAGAGGAAGTTAGATATGGCCCTTGTGGCTAAAGGGATCAGGGGGTATGGAGAGAAAGCAGGTACAGGGTTCTGAGTTGGATGATCAGCCATGATCAAACTGAATGGCGGTGCAGGCTCGAAGAGCTGAATGGCCTACTCCTGCACCTATTTTCTATAAAAATCTGTCTAAGTCCTTCTGTAGCTTCTTTACTTCCTCAAAACTACCTGCTCTTCCACCTATCTTCATATCGTCTGTAAACTTTACAACAAAGCCATCAATTCCATCATCCAAATTATTGACATATATGTAAGAAGTATCGGTCCTATCACAGGTCTCTGAGGAGCATCACTAGCCACCGGCAGCCAACTAGAAAAGGTTCCCTTCATTCCCACTCTTTGTCTATTGCTAATCAGCCACTGCTTTATCCATGCTGGAATCTTTCCTGTCAGTCCATGGGTTCATAGCTTCTTAAGCAGCCTCATATATGGCATCTTTTCAAAGGTCTTCTGAAAATCCTAGTACGTAACATCAACCGATTCTCCTTTGCCTATCCTGCTTGTTATTTCTTCAAAGAATTCCAACAGATATGTCAGGAAAGATTTTTGCTTGAGGAAACCATGCTGACTACAGCTTATTTCATCACGTGCCTCCAAGTACCCTGAGATCTCATCCTTAATAATCAACTCCAACACCTTCCCAACCACTGAGGTCAGACTAACTAGCTTTTCTCCTCTCTCCTTTATTGAAGAGTGGGGTGACATTTGCAATTTTCTAGTCTTCTGGAACCATTCCAGAATCAAGTGATTCTTGAAAGATCATTACTAATGCCTCCACAATCTCTTTAGCCACCTCTTTCAGAACCCTGGTGTGTGCACCATCTGGTCAAAGAGACTTACCTACCTTCAGAAATTTCAGTTTCCCAAGAACCTCCCCTCTAGTAATGGTAACTTCACACACTTCATGACCCCTGACATCTGGAACTTCCATCTTTTTGCTAGTGTCTTCCACAGTGAAGACTGATGGAAAATACTTATTCAGTTCATCTTCCATTTCCTTGTCCCCCAATACTATCTCTCCAGCATTGTTCTCCAGCAGTCTGATATCCACTCTCACCTCTCTTTTACACTCTATGTATTTGAAGAAACTTTTGATATCCTCTTTAATACTACTGACTAGCTTACTTTTGTATTCCATCTTTACCTTCTTAATGACTCTTTTAGTTACCTTCTTTTGGTTTTTTAAAAAAAATTCCCAGTTCACTAACTTCCAACTAATTTTTACTCTATTATATATCCTCTCTTTGGCTTTTATGTTGGCTTTGACTTCTCTTGGTAGCCATGTTTGTGTCATTTTGCCTTTAGAATACAACTTCTTTGGGATGTATATATCCTGTGCCTTCCGAATTGCTTCTAGAAATTCCAGCCATTGCCGCTCTGCCATCATCCCTGCCAGTGTTCTTTTCCAATCATTTCTGGCCAACTCCTCTAACATGTCTCTGTAATTCCCTTTACTCCACTGTAATGCTGATACATCTGACTTTAGCTTCTCCTTCTTAAATTGCAGGGAGAATTTGATTATATTATGATGAATTACCCCTAAGGGTTATTTTATCTTAAGCTCTCTAATCAATTCTGGTTCATTGCACAACACCTAATCCAGAATAGATCCCTAGAGGGTCAACCATGAGCTGCTCTAAAAAGCCACCTCTTGGTACTCTAAGAATCCCCCTTCTGGAATCCAGCACCAACCTGATTTTCCCAATCTACCTGCATATTGAAATCTCCCATGACTATAGTAACATTGCCCTTTTGGCATGTATTTTCTACCTCCCATTGTAATTTGTAGAGCACATCTTTACTACTGGTTGGGGGACTGTATACAACTCCCATTAGGGGTTTTTCACCCTTGCCTTTCTGTAGCTCTATCCACAACGATTCAACACCTTCCGACCCTATGTCACCTCTTTCTAATGATTTGATTTCATTTTTACCAACAAAGCAACACCACCCCCTCTGCCTTCCTGTCTGTCCTTTCATTGGACATTAATGGCCCAACTATATTCTTCTTTCAGCCGTGATTCAGTGACGCCTATGACATCATACCTGCCAATCTGCAACTATGCTGCAAGTTCATCTACCTTATTCCGAATACCGCATGCATTCAGATACAACACCTTCAGTCCTTTATTCACCCTTTTTGATTTTGTCCACCTTTTACGTTGCAACTTGTGGCTTCTCCTCACTACACATTGCCTCTTTGTAAACCAGCTACCTCATCTTCAGCACTATTATCTGCCTTTCCTCTGATACTCCTTGCATTGAGATACAGGCAGCTCAGGACACGAGTCACACCATGCTCAACCTTTTGATTCCTGACTTTGTCTGAGGTCTTACTGACATCTGCCTCCACAGCCTCTCCACTAACTGTTCTGGCAGTCTGGTTCCCATCCCCCTGAAACTCTAGTTTAAACCTCGTGATGCAGCATTAACAAACCTTCCTGCTAGGATATTAGTCCCCCTCCAGCTCAGGTGTAAACTGTCCCTTCTGTACAGGTCCCACCTTCCCTGGAAGAGAGCCCAATGATCCAAACATCTTATGCCCTCCCTCCTACTCCAACTCATAGTCACATATTAAACTGTATAATCTTTTCAGTCCTGTCCTCACTCGCACATGGTACAGGTAGCAAGCCTGAGATTACAACCTTGGAGGTCTTGCCTGTCAACTTAGCACCTAACTCCCTGAACTCCCAACGCAGAACCTCGTCACTCATCCTACATGGACCACGACTTCTGGCTGGGAGTCTCTCTCCCACTTAAGAATGCTGAGGACTCAATGCAAGATATCTCGGACCCTAGCACCCAGGAGGCAACATACCATCCTAGAATCTTGTTCTTGCCTAGAGAACCTCCTGTCCATTCCCCCTAGCTAATGAATCCCCTATCAGTACAGCATGCCTCTTCTCCCCTCTTCCCTTCTGAGTCACAGAGGCAGACACAGCTCCAGAGTGTCACTCACTGTGTCTTTCTTCTCAATACACACAAAATGCTGGAGGAACTCAGCAGGCCAGGCAGCATTTATATAAAAAAAAGAATACATTAGATGTTTCGGGCCAAAAACCCTTCAGCAGGACTGGAGAAAACAAGCTGAGGAGTAGATTTAAAAGGTGGGTGGGAGGGGAGAGAGAAACGCAGGGAGACAGATGAAATGAAGAGCTGGGGAGCTGACTGGTGAACGAGATACAAGGCTGGAGAAGGGTGAGTCTGATAGAAGAGGACAGAAAAAAGGAAAAAAGAAAAGGGGGAGGAGTACCAGAGGGAGGTGATGGGCAGGCAAGGAGATGAGGTGAGAGAGGGAAAAGGGAGTTTGGAATGATAAGGGGGGGGGGGATATTATTCTAAGTTTGAGAAATTGATCAGGCTGGAGGCTACCCAGATAGAATATAAGGTGTTGTTCCTCCAACCTGAGTGTGACCTCATCACAACAGTGGAGGAGACCATGGATGGACATATCAGAAAGGGAATGGGAAGTGGAATTAAAGCGGGCGGCCACTGGGAGATCTCGCTTTTTCTGGCGGATTGAGTGTAGGTGCTCAGTGAAGTGGTCTCCCAATCTACATCAGGTCTCACTGATATACGAGAGGCCACACTGACATCACTGGTCACAGTGGATGTCCCCAACAGACTCACGGGTGAAGTGTCGCCTCACCTGGAAGGACTGTTTGGGGCCCTGAATGGTAGTGAGGGAGGAGGTGTAGGGGCAGGTGTAGCACTTGTTCCGCCTGAAAGGATATGTGCCAGGAGGGAGATTTCTGGGGAGGGACAAATGGACAAGGGAGCGAACACTGCGGAAAGCAGCAAGTGGAAGTGAAGGCAAGATGCGCTTGGTGGTGGGATCCGAATGGAGATGGCAGAAGTTTTATGAGAATTATGTGCTGGACATGGAATTGGTGGGGTGGTAGGTGAGGACAAGAGGAACCCTGTTCCTGGTAGGGTGGTGGGAGGATGGGGTAAGAGCAAACGTGTGTGAAATGGAAGAGATGCGGTTTAGAGCAGCATTGATGGTGGAGGAAGGGAAGCCCCTTCCTTTGAAGAAGGAGGACATCTCCTTCGTTCTCTGTTGGGTCATTCCCCCCTCCCCGACAGTATCCAAAGTAATTTACTATTTGCACCAGACCCCAGCACCTTTAGTTTCTTTTGTCCCTATTGACCTGCATCAAATTACCCTTCTCCAGACTTTGCTGAGCATTCAGTTAAGTAGTTCACACTGTCCCATTCTGGCTTCTGCCCCCTTCCTTTCCAGTCCTAATGAAGGGTCTCAGCCCAAAGCATCACCTGGTTACTTTCCCCTCCATAGATGCTGCCTGACTTGCTGAGTTCATCCAGCATATTGTGTGTGTTGCTCAGGATTTCCAGCATCTGCTGAACCTCTTGTGGTTGGGTACTCTGTAGATCAGATTTGTCAGTCCTGATCTGGAAGCGTGGATGGACCAGGGTTTTTCTGCCAAAGACAGTATAAAGGAGACCGGCTGGTACCATTTCTCTCTAAGTTTTGCCAACAGATTTACACCAAGCGCCCATCAAATCCATCAGCTCTGCATTTAATATCCTTCCGATTACCAGGCAGTGCCGATCACTGTGTATTAGTCAAGGCATGAAAGGGCTTCTAGGAGTCCAAGGCAGTTGAATAGGAGCAGGATGGTTTTTTTTAAAATCCTGTAAATCTGAAATAAAAACAGAAAATAACATCATAAGATATAGGAGCAGAATTAGGCCATTCAGTCCATCAAGTCTACTCTGCCGTTCTATCATGGATGATTTATTATCCCTCTCAACTCCATTCTACTGCTTTGCCCCAGACACGCTTACTAATCAAGAACCTATCAACCTTTGCTTTAAATATACCCGATGATCTGGCCTGCACAGCCAGTTGTGGCAATGAGTTTCATAGATTTTCCGCCATCTGGCTAAAGAAATTCCTCCTAATCCCTGTTCTAAAGGGACACCATCTACTCTGGTGCTGGACTCTTCCACCATAAGAAACACACTCTCCATGTCCACTCTGTCTTGTTCTTTCAATAATCAATAGGTTTCAATAAGATCTTCCTTGATTCTTCAAAACTCTGGCGAGTTCAGGTCCAGAGCCATCAAATGCTCCTCATTTATTAACCCCTTCATCCCTGGGATCATTCTGTGATCCTCCTCTGGATCCTCTCCAAGGTCAGCACATCCTTTTTTAGATAAGGGTCCCAAAACTGCTCACAATACCCTGACTGGTGCGGTCTGACTAATGCTTTACAAGGCCTCGGCCCTACATCCTTGCTTTTATATTCTAGTTCTCTCAAAATGAATGCTAACTTTGCAGTTGCCTTCCTTTCCACTGACTCATCCTGCAAGTTAACCTTCAGGGAATCCTGCATGAGCACTCGCTCACAAGTGTCTTTGCATCTCTGATTTCTGAATTTCCTCTGTTTAGAAAATAGTCCACACCTTTATCCCGCCTGCCAAAGTGCATAATCATACACTTCACTCCATTATATTCAATCTGACACATCTTTGCCCATTCTCCTCATCTGTCCAAGTCTTTCTGCAGCCTCTCAATACTACCTGCTCCTCCACCTATCGTTTCATCCTCAAACTTGACTACAAAGCCATTGATTCCATCATCCAAATCACTGACATAGAACATGAAAAGAAGTGGTCCCAACACCGACTCCTTTGGAAAACAGGTAGTCACCAGCAGAAAAGCACAATCAGAAAAGGCCCCCTTTATTCCCACTCTTTGCCACCTGCCAGTCAGCCAGTCTCTATCCACGCTAGTATCTCTCCTGTAATACCATCGGTCTTCTCTTGTTAAGCAGCCACATGTGGCACTTTGTCAAAGGCCTTCTGAAAATCCAGGTGAACAACATCCACTGACTCTCCTTTGTCCATTCTGCCTGTTATTTCCTCAAAGAATCCCAACAGATCTGTCAGGCAAGATTTTCCATCAAGGAAACCATGCTGACTTTAGTCTATTTTATCATGTGCCTCCAAGTACTCTGAAACCTCATCCTTAATAATGGACTCCAACATCCTTCCCAACCACTGAGGTCAGACTAACTGGCCTACAATTTCCTGTCTTCTGCCTTCTTCTCTCCTTAAAGAGCAGAGTGGCATTTGCAATTTTCCAATCCTCTGGAACCATTCTGTAATCTAGTGAAAGATCATTACTAATGCCCCCACTATCTCTTCAGCCACATCTTTCAGAAACCTGGGTTTTAGTCCATCTGGTCCAGGTGACTTACTCTCCGTGGCCACTTTATTAGGTACGGGAGGTACAACGTTTGATATGTTGTGTGTTCTCAGAGGCTTTTCAGCACACCACTGTTGTAACGTGTGGTTATCTGAGTTACTGTCACCTTCCTGTCAGCTTGAACCAGTCAGGCTGTTCTCCTCTGACCTCTCTCATTAACGGCGTGTTAGTGAGTCGTGGGCATGTTATGTTGGCTCTTGCAGGCTGCCCCCAGTACAATCCCACTGATTTGATTTGATGCAAAATAACGCATTTCACTGTATGTTTCGATGTGGCACGTGTGACAAATGAAGCTAACCTTTAATCTTTTCCTTTTTAGATTATTTTGTGGAGATGTTTATAGAACCCAGAAGGAAGCTATAAATAGTTGTCTAGGTGGTAAAGTATTACAAATGTACGTCTGACTTCTAATAACTCCAGGGGTTGTCGCCCAACAACTTCACTGTTTGCAGGGGTTATTAACAATTGAAAATATTGTGAGCATGATGATTAAAGAAGCAAGTAATACTGGTTGTTTTGGGGAAAAAGACACTTTGTAATTGGGCACATGAAAACAGGCCACTTTAACGTTGAGAAATGCAAAATTAAAGCTTTCAGATGCTAAGAACAGTACATATAATTACACAGTGAGAACTGTATTGTTGATTAACGTGCGGCAGGAAAAGAATTAGGGTGTGCTTGTTAACCATGCGTTGCACACCAGTTATTGCCAAAACAAATAGCATGCACAAGTGCCTAGTTGACACTTGGGATATGTGTTTAAAGGGTAATTAATAATGCAATTTTTATTTCCTTCTGCATGATAATGTTGTGTGCACTGTGAAATACCACATAAAACGAATGTACTTTTCTTGTATTGATGGAATAAGGGATTGCCAGGCGGATTTTAAAGTGGAAATGGTCTGTACTTGGTCCGGTGCTGGGCTTGTGACAACAAATCTCATAGAAGTTGCACTGGTTATTTAAGAGATAAATATGAAACATTTTTGAAAATTTGGTGCCCTTATTTACAAAAGACAGGATTAAATATACAGGTGCTCCGAAGATGAAATAATTGGTTATTTGGGGAAATAAATAAATATATATACTAAAGTTATTACGAACTCCATGGAGCATGTGGGGATCTTCCAATATCCATGCACTCTTTCTTTTTTTTCTTTCTTTCTTTCTTTTTTTTCTATAGGGATGTTAGGGGGGAGGGGTTAAGGGGAGGGGGGAAGGGTAATATACATTTTTTTTCCATATACTTTTATTCTGTAATTACTTGAAAACACAATAAAAAAAGTTTAAAAAAAAGAAGTTGCACTGGTTTTGGAAGCCATGTGGGGCAATCGGAATGATTTATTTTATTTATTGGAATCGATCTTCCTGCCCTTTCACCTTTCAGTGCCACCAAGCATTCCCCCCCCCCCATTTAATGCCCTACAACCCCCCTCCCTGAATTAATCCTTGCCTAATCAGGCTGGACAATTTACAATGACCAATCAACCTACCCAGCCGGTAGGACTTTGGACTGTGGGAGGAAAGCCATGTGGTCATGGGGAGAAGGTACAAACTCCTTACAGGCTAACTTCTGCTGACCCACCGCGGGCACAGCCGGTGCTGGAGCTCAACCGACAGGTTGCCTAAACACAGCTGACGTTCCCTTGAGTTTGGAAGATTCAATGGCGATCTGATCAAGGTGATTACTGTGTGTATCAAAGCAGATGCGCTCTTCCCCTCATCACCCGGGAACGCTGGATCAATAGAAGCCTTCTTCACTGAGATCTATAGACATTTCTTCGGCGGGTTTATCAATGGATAATGAGTACAGTGCAGTAAATAAAGTTGAGTACCTCATGCAAAGAAATAAGAGCCAGGGTCTGAATTGCATCGATCAATTGACAACGTGAAATCCGCGGCTATCTCCACGCACCTAACATCATATTTAAATACAGATCTGCGCCAATCCTTCATATGCACACATTGTTGCACTCAACTTGCATCAAAGCTGGCTACAATACATTACAGAGACTGTCCACTTCAGTCACATCGGCACGGTCTTTATTTCCAGTTTCAAGCTACGAATTACTGTCATTTAAACTTAATATGACTTGTTTTTCGTTACTGAAATGTTTGAACTGATGAAAATAGACCGATACTGAAACAGAAGTGCTCGTTTTGATGGTGCCAGTCAGGACAGCACGTTGCAAACACCTGCACGACCTGCAGACAGCCTTTCATTACATCCAGAGCTGTCAAACAACGCTGGCGGTCATGAGGATTAGTTCCTACTGTACGTTCTTTTAAAAACACGAAGAAGCGTTTAAGAGGAAGGTACTCCACTCACAACTGAAGATTTTTAAACCAGGGTGAAAATCTGTCATTCGGTCCGAGTGATCGTTGAACGGTCTGGATCTGAATCTTGCATTTTAGACGGAATGCACCAATGCCAGGAGAGTTCTATGCAGAAAATGACAGTTTAATAAAAAACCTTGCTATTTTATCATTTGCAATCCCCCCTCCCCTCTTGCTTGCTGCAGAAGAGGTTGCAAGCGCTGAGTTGGGAAGCGTGGTGCCGCCGTGGTAGCACCGAGCGGCCCCACGAGGGAATCCGGGCTGCGTTCCATTCCCGGAGAACGGCGAACGGAAACTACATCCCCCACAATACCCAGCAAACACCTAGTCTCATCCTGGCTCTCTATTGGCCGAAGTTTCGTCCGGGCGCCGCAGTCGGACCAATGGTGGCTGGCGATGGATTGGGAAGGGACGGGGCTTCCATCGGCCGGCTGCCAGCGCCGGGGAGAAAAGTGCCACGACTCCAAGGCGCAGGGGCTCACTTCGTCTGGTACATCGGCAGGGAGGGCGAGAGAGAGAGAGCAGGCGGGGAAAGAAAGGGGCTAGAAGGATACAAAAAGACAGGGAAGCTCCTCTCTCGCGACCACCGCTGCTCAACAGCTGTACTGAACACCCCAGGAGGCAGAGGGAGATTCGAGGTTTGATCACGTTTGAGGTAGGAAGGCTTTATTGAGAATAATGCAGGCATTGTGCCCTTTCGACAGGGTTAGGGGGATATTGGCTTGTTAGGGGCACTATTGCATTCCCCTCCCGTCTCTGTGTCTTCACCCCCACAGCCTTGATTTTGGCTATATCGCTGATGATAACGATTTATTTTCTTTCTTTAAGTGTACAATGCATACGTGTGCCGCTGGAGAGGTTGGCAGAGTAAACTGTGCCTTGTGTTATTTTTCGGGGGGATTAAATTTAAAAAATGGATTTTTAAAATATTTCGAACAGAACTTGGATTAAGTTTGTTGGTGTATGGTTTAAGGAGAAGACCTGTCAAGAGGTCAGATCAACTGTGTGTGCAACAGTTTTAAGAAGTAACTTTAAATGCATCTGTTTTTTTTTGAAAGGGTGGGGAATTGAGACGATACTGTAACTGACTTTTAAAGTTGAACAAATATTTTTGTTAAAACCTGGAGCTTCGATTCTCTCCCCCCGCCAAGATAAATGTTGCATGTTTGTAAGGTTGTGCATCACAGGTATTTTAATCAACACTGAAGAATTAAAATGGGACTTTTCAGAGAGCTAAAACTTGTCCTTTCTGAAGTACCGATTTTTGCAGGACTTTTCTCCTGTTTGTTTGCCAAAAAAAAAAGGAAATACACAATGTGATATTCTGCACAATTTTTAACGAAGTGTTTTCATCCATGCTTGAAAATTGCAGTTTCAGTTTATGTTTTAGACCGCAATAAATATGACGGGTGGTGAATTATGGACAATACCAATAAATCTAGAGGAGAAAACGAGGGGGGTGGGGGGAGGGATTGGATCCGAAGCAGCATTTAGTGAGGAAAAGTTTCCTTCTGAATGCTTCAGAGAAATTACATATGGCGAAAGCATCGGGCAGTGTTTTCACTGTAATAAGAATGGTTTTCCATCTGGAAACTGTAGGTTTAGAGGGAACTAGGACTGAACTTTGAGTGTGAAAAAGTGCGTCCTAGTAAAAGATGCTAAAAACTTACTAAGTTAATTTAGTAAAAGTCTGACATTCCTTTTTAAAAAAAAGCCTTATTGAGAATAATGTTTCATTCACTATTGGCACATTAAGAATAAATACATTTTTAATTTTTAGTTGCTCCCCTCCCCTTCCACGAATGTATTTACACTTTATTTGATTGTCTCCCTGATTTTTTAAAAAATTAATAAAGACATTATGCAGAGCCTGTATTAGCAGCTAACGGTTTGCGAGGGGGCAGACTGAGGAATGTGTGTACACGTTGGCTCCCTGAAACACTGAAGATCCGGCACTGAAGTCTGACCACTCAGGAACTGCCTCATCTTACTTATTACGGTGTCACTCGCCTCTAGCAGAGAGGTACCGCGTGGTCCTAACGCCGGGATTAGATATCTGTCCCTGCCCACTGTAACTGTTAGCAAAAGTCCAATTTTTTGGTGTGGCATGGAGATGAGGCGAAGCAGAATTTTATCACATGGTCTCCTGTAATAAGTTTTTTTTGTGAGTGTGATTGCACAACTAATTTCCTTAGTAAAAGTAAAGGCTTTGGTTGGGTACTGTTTGATTTAATTGGACTCTTTAAAAATTCTTTTGGTACTTTTCATTGGTTTTTACCAGGCAAACCAGCAGGATTCTGCGTTATCCTGTCTTTTATTCTATGCCTTCACAATTTGCAAACCCCTTGGAGCCTCTGTGGGTGACGGTAACTCCATTGCATGTTGATCTCATCAAGTGTTATACAGGCCATTCGGCCCAACAAGCCCATGCCAACCATCAACCATTTGCACTAATCCTACATCATTCAGAATTTTTATCCCCACATCTGCCCCCCCCCCGATTCTACCCCTTCACTACACACCAGGGGCAATTTTCACTGGGCAGTTAACCTACCAATCTGCATGTCTTTGGGATGTGGCAGGAAACAGAGGTCACAGGGAAATATGCTAATTCCACCCAGGGCACACCCGAGGCCAGGGTCGAACCGGGGTCCCTGACCCCGTCAGGGAGTCACTCCACTAGCTCTGCCACTCTGTTGGCCCTGAATGAAAAATACCCTTCTGCACTAAGAAAAGGATCCCAGAAATAACAGGGATGAGTGAGGCACGTTTGATGACTCTGGGTCTGTACTTGCTGGAGTTTAGAAGACTGAGTCAGGGGGAAGAACCTCACTGAAACCTCACTATTGAATATTGAAAGACCCAAATAAAGTGGATGTGGAGAGGATGCTTCCTTTTGGAGGAGTTTAGGACCAGAGGGCACAACCTCAGAATTGAAGGATGTCCCTTTAGAACAGAGATGAGGAGGAATTTCTTTTGCCAGAGGGTGGTGAATCTGGAATTCATTGCCACACATGGCTGTGAAGGCCAAGTTATTGGGAATATTTAAAGCACAGGTTGATTAGAAGGGGCATCAGTTGTGGGGAGAGGGCAGGAGCATGATGTTGAGAGGGATAATAAATCAGCCATGATGGGGGGGGGTGGGGAAATTGAGAAAAGTCAATTTAACATCTGTGGAAAGAAACTGGAGTACTGGGGGAAAGGGAGGATTGTTGGAACACAAATGTAGTTATGGGGAACTGTTCTGGAGGGTGGGAGATTGACCCTGGGGCCCTGAGTCTGATTGCTGCTTCAATGTATTGTCCTTCCTGTTTGGTAACAGAGGGTGGACTTGAAGAAACCCCATTTCTCACCTCCCATCATTTCATGGAACAACTGGCACAGAAGTTAAGATGTTCACCACCTGATCTTGCACTGAATAATATGGTTAAATCATTAAATGTATTTCCTTGTCCCCTACTGTTTATAAAGAATTCCTTTATATCAATTCCAGGGCATATCGCAGGCAAATATTTCTAAAAGTAAGAAAATATTTTCTGTACTCTTTCCGCAGAGCCATTCTTTTCTTTGCACTGAAGTTCAAAATAAATTTATTATCAAAGTACGTATGTGTCGCCAAATACTACTTTGAGATTCAGTTTTTTCAGGCATTCACTGTAGAACAAAGAAATACAATAGAATCGATGAAAAACTGCACACAGAGATGGACAATGAGCAAAAGAAGACAAACTCTGCAAATAATTAAAAAAAAAACACTGAGAACGTGTGATGTGGGGTCCTTGAAAGTGAGTCCATAGGTAGTGGAATCAGTTCAGAGTTGAGGATATCAAAGTTATCCACACCGGCTGGTTTTCCAGCCTGCAGAGTTCTAGTTGTACGGCAAAATAACAATCTACATGGCTCACAAAACTCCAGTTGGATTTTGTAGAGCTTCCAAAATATCTTTTCAGCTTTATTTATTTAGCGATACAGCTCGGAGTAGGCTCTTTGAGTCATGCCGCCCCAGCAACCCCCGAAAAAACTGATTAACCCTAACCTACTCATGGGACAACTTACAATGACCAGTTCCCCTCCCCGGTACGTCATTGGACTGTGGGAGTAAACCGAATCACCCAGGGAAAACCAGTGCATTCCACAAAGAGGATGCCGGAAGTGAACACTGAACTCTGGAATGCCCTGAGCTGTAATCACATGACATAAACTGTTACACTGTTGTGGCACTTAGTGAAAAGCAAGTTTCGCGCTTCATGGCAAATGAAATATCTGGATTTGTACAAAGTCTTTCAGGAGCTTCAGACTTTTGAATCCGGTTTGCAACCGAGTTGTATCTTTGTAGTTCAGTCATTGATGCCAAGCAGGGAAAACCCCAGTCAGTTGCAACTTTTGTTAAAAGTAGTTAAAAGACTCCTGCTCTATAACATGCCATCATTTTGTATGGACCTGAGAGGGTGGTTAGGGAGTCTTGGAGAAGTAATGGCTAGGTGTACTAAATCAACCCTTAGCAGAGAGACTAGAGAGATTAGCCGTGTTTGTCACATGTACACTGCAACGTAGTGAAAAGTGCCATTTATTGTCACATCAAATCAGCAAAGATTGTGGTGTGAGCAGCCTGCGTATTGCCACACTCCCAGAGCCAACAACTCACTAACCCTAACCCGTACGTCTGTGTGAGGCGGTGGGAGGAAACCAGAGCACTAAGAGGAAACCCACACACTGTACAAATTCTTTAAAGGCAGCGATGGGAATTGAACTCTGATCTTACAGGCTGTAAAGTGATGTGCTAACCGCTGTGCCATTGTGTTGCCCATTTCATGTTCATATCAAAGCCTCTGGCCAGCAAGATGCAAGAAATTGATGCTTCCTTTTTTTTCTCATTTTTATTTGGGGATATAGCACAGTAACATGTCCTTCCAGCCCAATGACCCCACGCAGCCCACATGCACCTAACTAACCTACTAACCCCTGCGTTTTTGGGATGTGGGAGGAAACCCGAGCACCCGGAGGAAACCCACACAGTCATGGGGAGAACGTATCACCTACTTAAAGACAGCGGTTGGAATCGAACCTCAATCTGTATTCACTTGCACTGTGATTTCACTAACCGCTGTGCACTGTACAATACAGTGTGACACGTGCACAATAGTGCAACCTAGGTTTCTGAACGCTGCAGCTGGCGTACTGAGAAACAAGTTATTCCAAACCCCAGGCATTGCATTCACAGATGTCACTCAGGACAAACGTTGAGAGTAAACCTACCTGCGTAGATGTCTAAGTCTTGTTTAGAAGTGATTGGACCTGGCTGGAAGCCAAATTACGCAACTTAGCTTTTGGCTTGTTTGACGAAATAGCTTTGAAATTTGCTTTGTGCTTGTCTGATGAACTGCAATGGTGGTGCTTGTGGGTTAATTTAAAATATACCACACTAAAGTTTGAAGTAGATTTTATTTTCAAAGTATGTATACATTATACAACCTTGAGATTCATCTCCTTACAGGCATCCACGAAGCAAAGAAATCCATAAACAAACCCCATGCATATAAAAAAAAGACTGCCTAACACCCAGTGTGCAGGGAATAAAGAAAAGCACATCATGCCCATAAGAAATTAAAAGAATAAAATATCAAAAAGACTGTCGGGGAAAAAAAAAACAATACACCATGCAAAGCAGAAACCCCAAGCAGTTGGTGTTTCTGAACTGAAGTTCACGTAAAGAGTCCCGTAGTTCAGCGCAGAGTCGAGTAGACGCTGTGGAGCAGCAATCTTAATCGGCCTGTACCCTGCGTTGGGCCCCGACACCTGACGTTTCTGACGCCTTGAGCTTTTCAATCTGGCCCGTACCTCACCTTGGGCCTTGACACCTTGACCTTTTTTAAATCTGGCAAGGTGCTTAGGTCGGTCTCCATACGAACAATAGGTTCTGCTGCTTGGCTACGTCAGACTTCGCCGCTTTGCTTCGGCTGTAAATCTCCATCCACAGATCGTGCCCAGTCATGGCTGGTGCCTGGACCCCATGGCTTGGATTCCACCCGTGCTTGATCTTTCATGCTCTTCCACGCTCTTGGTGATGGGCTTGCTGCTGCTGCTGCCTGTAAGGAGTTTGTATGTTCTCCCTGTGACCGTGTGGGTTTCCTCCCACAGTACAAAGATGTACCGATTGGTCATTGTAAATCATCCGGTGATTAGGCTAGGGTTAAACTGGAGAGGGGTTGCTGGGCGGTGTGGCTCGAAGGGTCAGAGGGTCAGTTCCATGCTGTATCTCAATCAAACCATAAATAAATAAAGATTCTGTCTCAAAAGTAAGGAGTTGCTCATTTGGGAATGAGATGAGAGGAAATTTTGTCACCACAAATATTTGGAATTCTCTACCCAAGAGTTTAGTCAGGACTGAGATTGCTAGGCTTTGGAGTATTAAGAGGAACTATGGAAATGGGGTTAGTTCAGGAAGTGGCACAAAGACAAAAAGTCAGTCTTGTACTGCAGCACGGGGTTTGAATGACCTGCTGTTTCCAGTGTTCTCCTTTACACGATTGTTTAGTGCTTGCACATTGAGATTAATAGCTTGGTTGAGGGTCTTTCTTGCAAAAATGTCCATCAATAATAAATACGCAGGATAAAAGGAGGCTTGTCAATCCCTTGCACTGATCCAGTCATTTGGTTAAATCATGGCTGACGTGTCTCAGCTTGAAATGTCGGCTCTTTATTCCTTTCCATAGATGCTGCCTGACCTGCTGAGATCCTCCAGCAGTTTGTGGTCCTCTAGATTTCCAGCATCTGCAGAATCCTTTGTATTCACCACATATTTGCACATGGTTCTATACCTTCAATAGTTTGTATCTTGTCTTACCAAAGTTCATCGTTCTCTTACCTTAAGGCATATATGTCAAACTCAAGGCCCGCGGGCCAAATCCGGCCCTTGGTGGAATTATCTTTGGCCCGCGAGATAATATCTAATTACTATTAAAGCTGGCCCCAGTAATCGAAGCGCCTATGGTGTATGATATGGCTAATGCTGAGTTTATTCAGGTACCAGGTTTTCAGGGTTTTTAGTGTTTATTCGGCAGTCTTCTTCATAAGAAACGGAATTTGTAAAGTGAAACACTTTGTAGTTATAGCAGAGACTGAGACACATGAGAGCAGGCTGAAAAAACGGAGGCAACGAAAGCTGCGTTCACATGCGTCCGACTGATCCGGCCCGCATGAAGCTGCATTTTGCTCAATCCGGCCCGTGACCGAAAATGAGTTTGACACCCCTGCCTTAAGGTGTTCGCTTGGTTACAGCAGGTTTGGGAGAAGTTTCCCCACAGCTCTTTGGTCAAACTGCTTCCTGAAATTATTTTTCCTGTGATTTTTAAGGAGGTCTGGACCTTACCTGAGAAAACATTCTCTCTGCCCTACAACTTTAGTTCAAAGTTCAAATTTATTATCAAAATGCATGGGAGAAGGAAACCGAAGGTCCATGAGCCAGTCTTCAACAGAGGGTTGGCAACTTTAAATTCCTCAGTGTTATTATTCTGGAGGGCCTGTCCTGGGCCCAGCATGTGAGTGCAATTATGAAGAAAGCACTGCAGCACCTCTACTTAGGAGTTTGCAAAGGCTTGGCATGACATCTTAAAACTTTGACAAACTTTTATACAAGTGTAGCAGAGAGCATATTGACTGGCTGCATCACAGTCTGGTATGGAAATACCAATGCTTTGTATGGAAAATCCTATGGAAAGTAGTGGATACGGTGCAGTCCATTATGGGTAAAGTCTTCCCTCCCTCTGAGCACACCTACACGGAGCATTGCCATAGGCAGGCAGCATCCATCATCAAGGACCCCCACCACCCAGGTCATGCTCTCTTCTCATTGCTGCCATCAGGAAGAAAGTACAGGAGCCTCAGGACTCACAGCATCAGGTTCAGGAACAATTATTTTCCCTCAACCATCAGGCTGTTGAAACGAAGGGGATGACTTTGGTTCTGTGGAATTCACAGGCAGCTGTGGAGACCAAGTCTTTCTGTATGTTTAAGGCAGAGGTTGATGGATTCCTGATTGGCAAGGACATGAAGGGATGTGGGGCAGAAGGCAGGAGATTGGGGCTGAGAGGAAAATTGGATCAGCCATGATGAAATGGTGGAGCAGACTCGATAGGCAAAATGGCCTAATTTTGATCCTATGTCACAAACCACTCAACTTCTCTTGCCCCATCATTGAAATGATTTTGTGTGCCATTTCCTATGATGGGACGTCAGTGAGTGGAAAGTAGCTTAAATTTCTTACCAGTACGGTTGTATTAGAAACAGAAAATCTACAGCACAATGCAGGCCCTTCAGCCCACAAAGCTGTGCTGACCATGTCTTTACATTAGAAATTACTAGGGTTACTACTTTTCTAAACTCCATGTAGCTATCCAGGAGTCTTTTAAGAAAGACCCTATCGTATCCGCCTCCACCACGGTTGCCAGCAGCCATTCCATGCACTCACCACTCTCTGCATTTAAAAAAAAATTACCCCTGACATCTCCTCTGTACCTACTTCCAAGCAACTTAAACCTGTGTCCTTTCATGCTAGCCATCTCAACCCTGGGGAAAAAGCCTCTGACTATCCACACGATCAATGCCTCTCATCATCTTATACACCTCTATCAGGTCACCTCTCATCTTCTGTTGCTCCAAGGAGAAAAGGCCAAGTTCACTCAATCTATTCTCATAAGACATGCTCCCCAATCCAGGCAGCATCCTTGTAAATCTCCTCTACACCCTTTCTATGGTTTCCACATCCTTCCTGTAGTGAGGTGACCAGAACTGAGCACAGTACTCCAAGTGGGGTCTGACCAGGGTCCTATATAGCTGCAACATTACCTCTCAGTTCTTAAACTCACTCCCATGGTTGATGAAGGCCAATGCACCGTATGCCTTCTTAACCACAGAGTGAACCTGCGTGGCAGCTTTGAGTGTCCAATGGACTCGGACACCAAGATCCCTCTGATCCTCCACACTGCCAAGAGTCTTATCATTAATACCATAATAAACTCAATTCCACAATTGATGAAGGCCAAAGCACCGTATGCATTTTTAGCCACAGAGTGAACCTGAGCAGCAGCTTTCAGTGTCCTATGGACTCGGACCCCAAGATCCCTCTGATTCTCCACACTGCCAAGGGTCTTATCATTAATACCATATTCTGCCATCATATAAAATGAACCACCTCACACTTACCTGGGTGTGCTATCATTGTTGATTTAAATCTGTTGTTCTGATTATGTCAGACACTTGCCTAGCAGTATGATGAACTGGTCAGTACTGGTTCCCTTCTGCTCTTGACTTTTACCTGAGTGTTCTGACCTAGAGGTGAGTTACTGTCATTGAACCTATGCTGAGAACTTTAGTTAACGTAGATAGCTGTGACTATTTGGACTCCCGCTCTTGGCTGTGCACGTAGCTTGGAAAATGCAACAGGGCTGTTAGTTACAACTTTGAGCAGTTGAGAGTAACAAGTGAAATACTGGAGAAACTCTGGCAGGTCAGGCAGCATTTATGGAAGTGAATAAACAGATGACATTTTGGACCAAGACCCTTCTTCAGGACTGGAAAGGAAGGGGCAGAAGCCAGAATGAGGTAGTAGGGGAAGGGCAAGGAGCTCAAGCTGGCAGGTAAAAAGTGAAACCAGGTGTGGGGGGGGGGGGCAGTGAAGTGAGAAGCTGGGAAGTGATGGGTAAAGGGCTGAAGAAGGAGTCTGATCGGAGAGGAAACCGTAAGGGAAAGGGGCAGCAGATGGAGGTGATGGATGGGCGAGGAGAAGAAAAAGGATGAGTGGAATAGAAGAAGAGAAGGGAGAGGAGAGAAAAATTACTTGAAGTTGGAGAAATTGATGATCGTGCAGTCAGCTTGGAGGCTACTCTGTTTTTGTGCCTTTTTACGAGGAAGGAATTTATTGTTTGTGCTTTTCTGAGTTTAACACTTGTTAGCAAATGAGAAGGGGAGTGGGGTGTGTGAAAGGAAGTTTTGGGTTTATCCCAAAGGCTTGCATGATCCCAAAATACTTCCCAGCCAACAGAATACTGTAGTGGGAGGACGAGCCTTGGGATTGGTGGAGAAACCGGAGGTCCAGCTTTCTTGTGCATACACTACTTTATCAGGCACAGGAGGTACCTCATTAAGTCTGTTCTCACAACCTATGGGCTCGCTTTCAAGGATCTTCACCTCGCAATATTTATTGTTATTATTTGCTTTCTTGTAGTTGTGCAGTTTGTTGCCTTTTGCACACTGGCTGTTTGCCCTGTTAGTGGGGCCTTGCCTTGATATGGTTGTTGGATTTACTGAGTACGCCCACAAGAAAATTAATCTCAGGGTTGTAAATGGTGACATAAAGGTACTTGGGTAATAAATTTGCTTTGAACTTTTACTGGCCAGGCGAGTCCTGCATGGGTGATGAGCCCACAAGAAACAGTTGGGGAGTATTTTTCATTCCAGCAACCCCTACTAAAAAGAAATCCTGTATTATACTCCCATCATTAAATTCAGCAGGTTTCATGTGCGACCACATCTCTGCACTAAGATACTGCAAGGATAGATTAGTCTCAGCCAAGTCTTTGCTGATACAAGTACAAAAGAGCTACATTCGTACAGCAACTTTGGAGTTCATGACACCCTAAAGTGCTGAACAACATTGGGAAGCTTAGTTGCAAACCGTAATGTAGCTGCCACATATAGCAAGTTCAAAGTAAATTTATTATCAGTGTATGTATATGTTACAGTATATTATCTTTAGATTCATTTTCTCACTGGCCATTTACAGGACCTAAAACATTGAATACAACTTCACAAAAAAACCTTGTACATAAACAAAGGCTGCCACTCAGTCAGTGAGCAAAAGAAGGGGAAAATATCCGAATAAAATAACGAGGACTAAAGTAGTAGTGAATCATTGAAAGTGAGTCTGTAGGTCACAGAATCAGTTTGGAGTCGCGTTGATTGAAGTTATCCACGCTGGTTCAGCAGCCTGATGGCTATAAGGTAGCAACTGCTCCTGAACCTGCTGGTGTAGGAGCTAAGGGTCCTGTACAAGTTTGTGTTAGTGCCAGGCCGTGATGCAACCAGTCATGATTCTCTCCATTGTGCATCTATAAAGTTTGGCAGGTGTTTACAAGGACATATACAAACTTGCAAGAAATTAAAAGTGCTGTAATGCTGTCTTTGTGTTGACGCTTGCTGGTCCCAGAACAGATCATCTGATTTGTTAATCCCAAGGAATTTAAAGCTACGAACTCTTCCCATCTCCGTTCTCTTAATGATGACTGGCTCATGGACCAACTGGCTTCTTCCTCCTGTAGTTGATAATTAGCTCTTTGAGAGTTGAGTGAGAGGCTCTTGTACCACTCATCTGGATTCTCAATCTCCTTCTTGTATGTCGATTTATTGGTGCCTTTGAGTCAGCCAACAGCAGTGGTGTCATCAGCAAACTTAAATGTGCACTGCTCTACTTACTTTATACTTACGATTGTGTGGCTAAGTACTTAGTTGCATGATCATAAGTATACAGTGAGCGGAGCAGGGAGCTAAGCACACAACCTGTGGCGTACCTGTACTGGTTTATGAATGTGGAGGAGATGTTGCTAATTAATACTAACTGGAGGCTGCCAGCGAAGAAATCCAGGATCTAGTTGGACAGGGAGATTCCGAGGCCTAGCCTTTGGAGTTTAGTGATGGGTTTTGAGGAGATGGTAGTGTGGAATGCTGAGCTGTAGTCAATGAAGAGCATCCTGATGTATGCATCTTCACCGTCCAGATGTTCCAGAGCTGAGTGAAGAGTCAATGAAATGGCATCTGCTGTTGACCTGTTGTGAAGGTAGGCAAATTGGAGCGGATCCAAGTCACTTCTCGGGCCAGAGCTGATACGCTTTATGACCAATTTCTCAAAGCACTTCATCACTCTAGATATAAGTGCTACTGGGCAATAGTCATTGAGGCAGGTTACCACGTTCTCCTTGGGCACCGGTATAATTGAAGCCTGCTTGAAGTAGGTGGGTACCTCAGACTTCCAAAGTGAGAGGTTAAAGATATCAGTGAGCACTCCAGTCAGTTATTCAATACTCAGCCAGGATGCTTGCATGTTGGCCTCAGAGAGACCGAGTTCACAGGGTTGTCAGACTGTGGGGCTCATGAGGGTGCCATCATGTTCTGTCAGTCAAAGCAAGCAAAAAAGATATTGTTGCTTGGTCTTGCTTTGTAGGAGGTGATGGCATTCAGGTCCTGCCATGGTTGTCGAGCATGCCTCTCTGATTTAAACTTAATCTTTGCATGTGAGATGGCTTTCTGGAGGTGTTACTTGGACCTCTTGTACTTCCCTGGGTGGCCAGAACTGAATACCACTGATATGGCCTGCAGAAGATTGGGGATCTCTTGGTTCATTCAGGGCTTCTGGGTGGGGAAGATTCTGAATGATTTTGTGGAGACACACTCATACACATACTTAATGAAATTGAGTCCAGGCAATCTTTTTATTTTCATCATTGTGTTGGCCTAGACCAGTATTACCAAACAATGCCATTTCTGTCCACCTGCAGAAGCTGAGGGAGCTCTTGTTTATCATTGTGTCCCAAAGAAATATAATTGAAGAGGAATTTCTTATTCTTGCAGGGTGGGTAGTTAGTGGCAATAGTTAACTGGTTTCAAAGCTGCTGCTCGGGCAGAGTGTGGGAGAGGCAGCTGGTTCAGATTCAGTTTTGGGATGTGCCAGGGTGGAAGAAATGATGAATGAGAATGGAAAGAGTTAATAAGAGTGGATCGATTGAAGCCATTGGTCTCTGATTACCCAGCTTGCAAAATTACATGTACAACTACACTCGGTCACCTAATTAGGTACAACTGCACATCTTCTCTTTAATGCAATTATCTAATCAGCTAATCAACTCAATGCATAAAAGCATGCAGGCATAATCAAGAGATTCAGTTGTTTAGACCAAGCAAGTGGAAGAAATGTGATCTAAGTGACTTTGACCATGGAACAATTGTTGGTGCCCTACAGGGTGGTTTGAGTGTCTCAGAAACTGCTGATCTCCTGGGATTTTTACGTACAACAGTATCTAGAGCAGAGTATCTCATCCGGGGTTCCACAGAGCCCTAGGGTTCTGTGACAGGTTGCTAGGAGTTCCATGATATTTCATGATTTGAAGTAAAATTAACATCGTTTTTTGGACCAAGGTGATGCTAATGCTCGCAGTGCTGGACAGTGACTGAACAGCCCCATTTACAATCTCGTTAGAGGTCTCTCAGCCCAGTATGGCAGTGTGCAGTAGTACTGTTTATTGAGTCCATTCTCAGTTTTTGATGCGAGATAGGGGAGGCCATAGATAATTGGTGAGTGCTGTATTGCACGGAGGGGAGGATAGTAGGCTGTTCTCAGCCTGAGAACTTGACTTTGAGAGAAGTGGAAGAACTTTGAGCTGCAGTCTGATCATGCACTGAAACTGAGATTTACTGACCTGCCCCTGGACAAGTTCTGGATTTCTGTGAAGAAGAGTATCCTGACATTCATAAGAAAACAATGAACATTTTGCTGCAGTTTTCAACTTCTTGCATGTGTGAACAAGCATAATAAGCATCAAGAGCAAGGACAGAAATCGTCTCGTTTCAGTTGAAGGTGAAAACCCTGTGTGTTTATCTCAAGTTCAACGCAGAAATGAGTATTTATACAGAAAAGACAAGCACAGGTTTCACGTGCTAGGCCTATATGATCATCTCACTTAGTAAGAAAATGTTTTTTCAGTATCTTGTATAAAATTGTGTATTGGGCTATATTTATATTCATACTGGTTTTTAGTAATTTCACTATTCACCTTTGACAATAAATTTTTATGTTATAAATAGCATTAATTAAAATCAATTTATAACCTTCATTTAAATAAAATCTACCGAGCCTATCTTTAGAAAGATTAAAACCCATTTTGACTTATGCCGGTTATTTAACAGAAATTTATTATGTTTGCCTTATAATTTTTAAAACTTATGAAAGGCAAAGAAAGAGATTAATTTCAGGAAAGGTAAACTATGCTTAACTACCTGTTTGTTGTTCATCCTCTATTCAGAAGAGCGTTGACAATTATTTTTGGATTATTATAACTTACTGATCACGCTAACATACCGTGAGCTGTAGATTTAATAATTTTTATGCAGGGGGTCCCTGAGACCTGAAAATTATTTCAAGGTTCCTCCGGAGCAACAAGGGTTGATAAAGGCTGCTGTAGAGTTTACAGAGAATGGAGCAAAGAAATGAAAACCATCTAGTGAGCGGCAGTTCTGTGGGCGAGATCCCCTTGTTAGCGAGAGGTCACAGGAGAATGGCCGGACTGGTTCAAGATGACAGTAACACAAATAAACCATGTGTTGCGACAGTGGTGTGCAGAAGAGCATTTCTGAACGCACAACACATCGAAGATTGAAGTGGATGGGCTACAGCAGCAGAAGACCATGAACATACACTCACTGGCCACTTCATTAGGTACGGGAGGTATCTAATAAAGTGGCCACTGAGTGTAGCTTACTGATGTTTACAACTGCTAATCTGAAATCACCCCAGGGTGCATACTCCTTTCTTGTGTTTGCTCTTTTCTCTCTCTGCTCCCTTGCTTGCTCTCTTACCAGACCACTGGGAAGAGAAGCCCTCATCCCAGAGGCTGATGCAGAGGGTTTGTGCTGAGTGGCAGTTTTGCAGGTTATGTATGTGACTCCACCCAGTTTGGAATCCCTCAGGCAGGAAACCCACAAATTTGCATTTTGAATGATGAGGTAACTATTAATATACAAAGACATTTAGTGGTTAGTTTTAGCAAGTCCCTCTGTGTGCTGCTGACTAGCCCGTTCCAGGCTGCGTGAGTTTGTGCTGAGGGACTCACAAGGACGACAGTGTAGGGTTCATCGACTACAGGAAAGAGAGGGGCCAGGTCGGTGAGGAAGCCCCACAATTAATGTAATAGTGAAACACCCCAGAGGATCACATGAGTGGCAACGGTCCTATTGGTTTTGGGGAATGGAATCGAACACACATATATCTTCATTCATTGGGAATAGTAGGTAACATCTAGAATTTTAGAGGTTTGAAATCCCTCAAACTGGTTTTGTGCACCCTCCATTTTTATGATGCTTACAAACTTGTTTGGAAGTTTACTGGGAAAGGGGAAAGCTTGCAATTTTTAAAATATAATGTAGGAAAACACATCTTAAAGCTCTAAGATTTGTGCCTTCTGGAAAAGCAGGATTGTTTATTGTTTGTGCTCAGTGGGCCTGTAACAGTATTGATAGTGGGTGTTTTCTACTTCTGCCATCTTGTGTACCTTCTATAAATGGTGTGCCTTGCTCAATCACTTGATGGGAGATGAGAGTTAATGATCCAGGGGGGTATTGAGGTCAGATTGGGTGAGGGAGGACTGAGTTTTTCTAAAAAGTTCATTGCTTAAATATGGATTAAGAGCAGTAGCAGACCACTTGATCCTGCTTCACCAATCTGATTGAAACTTCCTCCCTCTATTCCTGCCCAACCCCCACACATGAACCTTTTACCCATTGCTTATCAAGAATCTATGTACATTTGCTTTAAATCCAAAGACTATTTCCACTGTCCTTCAAGGAAATCTTGACTCTCAGAGAATGGAAAAACTTGCCTCATAACTGTTCTTAAATTTTAAAAAAGGTGACCCCCCCCCCATCTTGAAGCAGTAATATCCTATTTCT
The DNA here is from genome assembly GCF_048418815.1 of Hemitrygon akajei. Taxonomy (NCBI): domain Eukaryota; kingdom Metazoa; phylum Chordata; class Chondrichthyes; order Myliobatiformes; family Dasyatidae; genus Hemitrygon; species Hemitrygon akajei. Next base: position 98,515,739 of record NC_133130.1, on the reverse strand, counting down.
AGATTCTCTCATAAGAGTTTGAATCTCCACAACTACTCTGTCAAGTCCACTCGGGATTCTTTGGTAAACTTGCCATCCCTCTGTCTCCACTGCCTCTGCTCTCAGGATGAGGCTTCCCATTCCAGAACGAAGGAGATGCCCTCCTTTTTCAAAGAAGGGGGCTTCCCTTCCTCCACCATCAGCGCTGCTCCCAACCCCATCTCTTCCATTTCGCTCATGTCTGCTCTCCCCCCATCCTCCTGCCACTGCACCAGGGATTGGGTTTCTCTTGTTCTCACCTACCGCCCCACCAGCCTCCTCATCCAGCACATAGTTCTCCAGAGCAGAGCTTCAGCCATCTCCAGTGTCCCACCATCAAGCACATTTTTCCCTCATCCCCTGGCCCCGACACTTTCTGCTTTCTGCGGGGATCACACCCAGTGTGACTCTCTTGTCCATTCATTCCTCCCCACTGATCTCCCTCCTGGCACTTACCTTTGCAAGTGGAACAAGTGCTACACCTGCTCCCATGCTTCCTCCCTCACTACCATTCAGGGCCGCATACAGTCCTTCCAGGTGAGGCGACACTTCACCAGTGAGTCTGTTGGGGTCATTTACTGTGTTTGGTGCTCTCGGTGTGGCCTCCTGTATATCAATGAGACCTGATGGAGATTGGGAGACCACTTCGCCGAGCAGCTACACTCCGTCTGCCAGAAGTAGCGGGATCTCCCAGTGGCCACCCATTTTAATTCCACTTCCCATTCCCATTCCAATATGTCCATGCATGGCCCCCTTCACTGTTGTGATAAGGCCACACTCAGGATGGAGGAACAACATCTTGTATTCCATCTGGATAGCCTCCAACCTGATGGCATGAACATCCATTTCTTGAACTTCCAGTATTGTCTACCCCCCACTCCCTCCTCACCATTTCCCATCCCCTTTTTCCTCCCTCTCGTGATATATAGTTGCCTGCCCATCAGCTCCCTCTGGTGTTCCTTCCCCTTTTCTTTCTTCCATGACCTTCTGTCCAACCCATTAGACTCCCACTTCTCCAGCTCTGTATCTCTTTCACCAATCAACTTCCCAGCTCTTTACTCCCTCTCTCAGTTTCACCTAATCACCTCGTGTTCCTCTCTCCCTTCCTCCCCCACATCTTTTAAATCTACTCCTCATCGTTGACTGTATGTTTTTCCATAGATGCTGCCTGGCCGGTTGAGTTTCTCCAGCATTTTGTGCGTGTGGTGTTTCACAAGAACGATCCCGGGAATGAATTGGTTAACGTATGAAGAGTGTCTGATGGCTCTGGGTCTGTACTCACTTGAGTTTAGAACGATGAGGATGAGCGGGTATCTCATTGAAACCTGCTGAATACTGAAAGGCTTAGATAGAGTGGTCATGGAGAGGGTATTTCCTATAGTGGGAGGAGTTGAAGACCAGAGGGCACAGCCTCCATATAGAAGGCTGTCCCTTTATAACAGAGATGAGCATGAATTTTTTGAGCCAGAGGGCAATGAATCTGGTATTTATTGCCGCAGGTGGCTATGGAGGCCAAGTCATTGGATATGTTTAGAGCAGAAGTTGGTAGGTTCTTGATTAGTAAGGGTGTCAGAAGTTGCGTGGGAGAAGGCAGGAGAATAGGATTGAGCGGGATAATAAATCAGCCATGATGGAATGAAGAAGCAGACTCGATGGGCTGAATGCCCTATTCTGCTCCTATGTTTCTGATTATTCATTCCTGCATTACCAGGTACCAAATTTAGTGGGAAATGAACAATCATGAAATACATGCAAAAATAGTGAGCTTTGCCAGTAGGGGGTGAAGAGGGAGGCTGTATAGCCGGGGATTGGAATGGTAAAGGATAATGAAGAGCTTCCGCCCACTTTGCGTGAACAGCATTGAAGGTCACATGTGGTTCACCTGTGCTTGATATTCAATTGTATGGCTGGTTCCTCCATCTCAACGTCTGCAGGGTCGGGTCGCGTCGCCGTTTGCTCAGAAAACCAATAGGACTAGACACACAAGCACCATGGAAACAAGAACGGGTCAGAGGCGGTCAGTTGTCTGATTTCCCAAGGACTTGCTACCATCCATGAGGCACAGAGCAGTCGTGGGATTGGATAGGTGCAGCTCCAACAGCTCTGGTGAAGCTCCATACCAGGGGTAGGTGGTGCTGAGGAAGTCCGCTGTCTGCTGAAGGATTGGGACAGATTAGTAGAATGGGGAAAGAAGTGGCAGGTGAATATAGTGTAGGGAAGTGTATGGCTATGCACTTTGGCAGAAGGAATAAAGGCAAAGAATCTTTTTTTTAAATGCAGAGAAAATTCAGGAATCAGAGATGCAGAGGGACTTGGGAAAGATTCCCTAAAGGTTAACTTGCGGGTCGAGTTGGTGGTGAGGAATGCTGGCATTCATTTTGAGGGGACAAAAGTATAAAAGCAAAGGTGTAATGCTGAGCCTGTATAAGGTATTGGACAGATCGCATCTGGAGTCTTGGGAGCAACTTTGGGCCCCTTATCCAAGAGTGGAAGTGCTGGCATTGGAAAGAGTCTAAGAGGAGGTTCATGAGAGATGATTCCGGGAATGAAAGGGTTAATGTATGAGGAATGTCTGGCTCTGGGCCTGTACTCACTGGAGTTTAGAAGAATGAAGGGGATCTCAATGAAGCCTATTGAATATTGAAAGGCCTGGTTAAAGTGGACGTGGAGAGGATGCTTATCGTGGGGGAGTTCAGGACCAGAGGGTACAGCCTTAGAATACAAGGACATCCCTTTACAACAGGGGTGAAGAGGAATTTATTTAGTCAGAGAATGAATTCCATAGATTCACCATTGCCACAGACGGCTGTGGAGGCTAAGTCATTGGATATATTTATTGTGGAGGTTGATAAGTTCTTGATTAGTAAGGGTGTCAAAGGGTACGGGGAGAAGGCAGGAGAGTAGTGTTGTGGGGGATAATAAATCAGCCATGATGGGATGGCAGAGCAGAGTTGATAGGCAAAATGGCTCCATTCTCTTTGGTCTTGTGTTAAGTAGTTACCTTGAATACCTTTGCATCGACCCTCCTACACACTCAATCCTTCCAACACTACTGCTTGGAGGCTGCAGTGTGTGACTTCTACAAAATACACTGCAGCTGCTCCCCTGGCTCTCGTGACAAAGGCCCCGAAACCCATGAGCTGTACAGTCGGGGAGGGTAGCGGGCATAGGGAACCCCTCAAGCTGAACAACATTGTGATTGGGGAAATGTATCCCCAGGTTTGAATCCTTGAACTCCCCTAATAGTCCTGTGGGAGTTCCTTCACTAGAAGGGCAGCAGTGGCTCAGGAAGGCTGCTCACCACCACCTTTGAGTGGAATTAGGAACAGACAATAAAATGCTGGCCTTACTTGCAGTAGAGACAGACACCCCTTTGACCTAGAGGCTGGTAAAATGTGAAAGGTCGGAGCCTGAAATGTCATCTCCATAGATGCTGCCTGACTTGCTGAGTTTCAGCAGGGGGGGGCGGGGTGGTGGTGGTGTGTGTGTGTGTGGCCAAGACACACAAGTGTACTATGGAGTACTTGGAAAGTCGAAAGGATAAAGCAAGAGGTGTATGTTGATAGGCTGGATGGAGCCTCACCTGACACACAAGGCTACTGATCTGTTTCTTTGCAGTACATTGCATGTAAGATACTAAACTTCCTACCATAACACTGGTTGTTATTAGTCCAAATAAAAGACGTCTAAAAGCTGGAAATTCTTAAGCTCATCACCCCCTATTGGGGTAAAGGCTGCCGATAGCAGATTGCCAGAATCCTCTGTCCTGAGCCAGTCTTTGAAGATGTCCTCAAGTGAAATTGATTTTGGTGTATTCACCTGTCACTGTTGGGCTTGGGACTAGCACCCACATCCTGTTTTTCAAAACCCAGAGCGACAGAGACACCACCAGAAGCCCCAAAGACTTCATCGCTGGACGAGGAAGAATCAATCCGTGGTGGAATTAAAAACTAGAAACGGTATACAATTATTGCTTTTTGTCATCTCTGCATTAAATTAATGAACAACTGTGTACTCCTCACAGCAAGTTAACCAACTGACAGTGTTCACAGATGCAGACGGGCAGTAATCATGGTGTACAACTAATGCTTTGTCTACAATTGTACAATGTATTTTTTTCCCCCGAAGTGGCAGAATGTCTTAAAGGGAGCATGATAAGTTCTACTCTTTGAACGTACACAAACAATTAAGTTAGGAGCAAGCGTAGGCCACTTGACCACCTGCCTTTTAATAATATTGTGGATGATTTGTAATCTTATCTGCACATTCCTTCAAACCCACAGTAACCTTTCACCTCTTTGCTTGTCAACAACTTATCAGCTGAATGGCTATCTATTCAAAGAATCTGTTTTCTGCCATGCTTGAAGGCAGAAGTCCAAAGATGCACGACTACTCAGATGGAAGATTTCACCACATCTCTGCTTTAAGTGGGTCAGCCTCTCATTCTTAAACAGTGACTACTGGTTCTAAACTCTTCCCTTAAGTGGAAGTGGCCTTTCTGCATCCAAATTATAAAGAGCTGTCAGGATCTCGTGCTGAAAAGTAAAATTTCATTCTTATTTTTTCTCTTTCTCACATTCTTCTTCTCTACAATCAAATTTCTGAATTGACAGTGAACCAACCCATGAACACTACCTCACTATTTTTGCTCTCTTTTTGCACTTTTTTTTAACATACAGTAGTGTAATGGTTAGCACAACGCAGGCCCGGGTTGGTTTCCTCCCACAGTCCAAAGACATGCTGGTTGGTAGTGTGGCGACCCACCGCTGGATGTAGCACACCGCTACAGTAGGTTAATTTGTCATTTGTACTTGGGTTAGGATTAAATTGGGGGTTTGCTGCGTGACATGGCTCAAAGGGCCAGAAGGACCTATTCTGTGCTGTATCTCAACAATTAAATATGTTTCTTGTTCTAATATAGATTTGTATATATTGCACTGTACTGCTGTTGCATTACAACACGTTTCATGACACGTCAGTGATATTAAATCTGATCCTGATTCTCTTCCATTTTTCTGAGTTCATGACAACTCCTTTAATTCCTTCAATTTGCAGTTAATGAACACAGCTTTCTTTTATACTCGGCATTCAAATACTTGTGGGTGAGGAGTTGGAGAGTCTCACTTCCCATTGTGCAGGGTTGATATCTTATCCTTGTAATGACACAGAGGAAGGCCATTTGATCCATCAGGTCCATGGTAGCTACCAGGGAGCAACCCTATTCGTCCCATTTTAAACTCTCTCCTTACTTCCCTGAAGACTGTTCTCTCTCACCTACAGGAAGAGTTAATTTGAAGTGGGTAGTTAATCTACCAACGTGTGTTTGGTACATGGGAAGGAACTAGAGCATCCAGAGTAGAATACGCAAAACACCCGCGATCAGGATTGAACCAGCGTCACTGGTGCTGTGCCGTTAGTCTGCCCTACCTGCTGTTACACTAATCTACACTACTTCCCTATGTTGACAACACTGCCTGCTTATTTTGGAGTTTTCCTCCAAGAGAAAGAAACAGTATTTCCTCATCAGTGTGTTCATGTCAATACTGTCTTTAGAAGGAGGGGAATTTTCCTACAATTTAAGAGAATTTTACTTGCATTTTTTTCACTACCAAGGTGGTTTACTTCAATAAACTTAATAAGTAAGGTTGGCACCATAACGTAGTGGTTGGTGCAATCGCATCAGCCAGTGGTTAGGGTTGGATTCCTGCCGCTAAGGATTTTGTATGTTCTCCCTGTGACTGGATTTCCTCCAGGTGTTCCGGTTTCCTCCCATATTCCGAGGCCATACAGGTTGGGTTTAGTAAGTTGTGTGCCTGCTGCGTGAGCGATGGCGGTACTTGCAGGCTGCCCCTGGCGCAATCCTCGAACCGTGTTGGTTGTTGACGCAAGGTGATGCATCTCACCGTATGTTTCAATGTGCAGGTGATAAAGCTGATCTTAAATTCAGGTGATTGATTTGGGCTTGGAGAGAAGCTTTAAGTTGCAAGAAGTTATCTCATTAACAATGTAGAGGCGATGTGGAAATTTGAAGGAAGGAAAATCTAAAGGCAGTTGAGATGAGTAACTCAGTTGAAGTGGGCAAAAATCGCTTTGTGCAGAGGAGGGTGAATAGTGAAATGTTCTGGAGCAGACTTTTAGCTGTAACTTGGGTTAAGAGTGATATCCAGCATGTAAAATAACTCAAAAACTGCATACACTGGAAATCAGAAATCAAAGCGAAAAGCCCCTGGAAACACTCAATAGAGCAGGCAGCATTAGTGGAAAGTGAAACAGAATGAAGGGTTCAGTTTCTGTTCATCTCGGATTTCTGGTAGGTTTTATTTGCATGCAAGCTCTTCCTCAGAGACTTGAACATAATGTTCTGCCACTCCAGAAGATCACAGCCTTCTGTTGGATGAGCTTCTGTCCTGCTCTGTCATGTGGAATTGTTCAAAATTAATCTCATTGTGCTGTTCCAAAGGGAGTTTACCTGGTGAACGGCATTACACACCCTGTGCCTCTTTATAAAGTGGCCACCGAGTGTATGTGCAGATGACACACAACCACTTCAAGGTTCGGCGAGTGGTGCTCTTCTGCACACCACTGTTGTAAGGCATGGTTACTTAAGACAGTGTTGCTTCCTGTCAGCTTGAACCAGTCTGGCCATTCTCCTCTGACCACTCTCATTAGCAAGGCATTTTTGCCCACTGAACTTTGAAACCTTTGAACCTGCTGCACACTGGATGTTTAAAAAAAAAAAAAAATTGTGCACCATTCTCTGTAAATGCTGCAGGCTGCTGTGTGTGAAAATCCCAGGAGATCAGCAGTTTCTGAGATACTCAAACCACCCCATCTGGCACCAACAATCATTTCATGGTCAAAGTCGCTTATTGTGAATATAATCATACCCTCGTTGTAAATTGGCTTCAGCATTCATGGTTTCACTGGTCGCCAAACATTATGCAGTTACTTTTCCAATCTGTGCCTCATGATGAAAACTGTTGACAGAAAATACTTGTCCTGTCAAGTTGCTGAACTGTTCTGAAGTAGTACAGCTCAAGTATGCAGGGAAGGTGCTCCTTTATTAAACCCATAAAACACCACAGAACATGCATTAACAACAAAAGCAGTCAGTCAGCTGCTGAGTAACACACACAAAATGCTGGAGAAACTTAGCGAGTCAGACAGCATCTTTGGAGGAGAATGAACAGTTGACGTCTCAGACCGCAATCCTTCATTAAGCCTGACCTGCTGAGTTTCTCCAGCATTTTGTATGACTCACTCTGGATTTCCAGCATTTGCTGAATCTCTTGTGTTATAGACAGCAACTGGGAGCCGGAATTGGAGTTTACAGTATGTGTTCCTACAACATTTCTAATGCGATAAAACATGCCAAGACTCTTCACAGCCAAGTAATCACACAATAATTGAAACTGAGCAAGAGGAGGAGGTGCAGGGATAAATGATGGAATGCTTAAAAACATGGGCCCTAAGAGAGTTTCACAGCTTGCAGTCTTGCTGCTGTGTGACAGTTCCCCTAGTAGGATAAATTTGGATGTGTTGGGGTAATGGTAAGTGTGTCAAAGACTGGCAAAAGCAGTAATGTTTGTGGATGGGAAATCTGTGTCCTGCGCAAGACTTTTAATGTATGTTGCCCATTCGATTTCAGATTGTGGATCTCTGCGAGGAGTCCACGCCTGCATCATCACATGGCAGTTCATCGGGTGCTTTCTGTTTTGCTGTTCATTGGTTGTTTGTCGGTCTTCGTGTATGTAGACGGGCTGCAGTAACCGTGAGCAGTTGTTTGGTGAGGTTTAAAAAGAGCACTGAGCCTTTCAGAACTTTTTGACGGGCTGCCATTGGGGATTCGGCAGGGGCCAGTAAAAAGAAGCAGTGGATTGGGAACAGTCAGGATTTGGCTCAATGGGCTTGGGTGAGAACAGGTGAGGGCTAGAACTTCAGCTTGAGAAGTGAGAGGTATGACAAGTGCAGGCAGGATGGCAGTTGAGGCAGTGGAATGCTCCTCCTGTAAGATGTGGGACTGTAGAGTACCCAACAGCCTCCCAGATGACTATGTGTGCAGGAAGTGCATCCGACTGCAGCAGCTGCCTGACAAGGTCAAGGCACCGTGGTGAGTGGAGTTGGATATACTCAGGGCCATCTGAGTACATCACAGTCGCGTCCTTACTGAGGCAGTCACACCCAGAATGCGTGCTTTAGAGAGTAGATGGGTGACCACCGGGAGAAGTAGGGGCCCCCTTGTGGCCATTCCCCTCAGCAGCAAGTATACCCCTTATGATGAGGCGGGGTGGGGAATGACCCATCAGTGGGCAGCTGCAGCCAGGCCAATAGCACCGTAGCCGGCCCTGAGGCTCAGCAGGGAAGGGGAAAGTCAAGTGATAGGACACTCGATAGTTAGGGGGACAGACAGGAGATACTCTGGGTGCGGAAGAGATGGGAGGATTGTACGTTGCCTGCCAGGTTCATGGGGAGGGGAGGGGGGGCCAGAATGTGGAGCCTTGTGTGTAGGGTCAGTGGGAAGGCTGATCAGAGACCAGAATGTGGAACCTTGTGTGTAGGGTCAGTGGGAAGGCTGATCAGAGACCAGAATGTGGAACCTTGTGTGTAGGGTCAGTGGGAAGGCTGATCAGAGACCAGAATGTAGAGCCTTGTGTGCAGGGTCAGTGGGAAGGCTGATCAGAGACCAGAATGTAGAGCCTTGTGTGTAGGGTCAGTGGGAAGGCTGATCAGAGACCAGAATGCAGAGCCTTGTGTGTAGGGTCAATGGGAAGGCTGATCAGAGACCAGAATGTAGAGCCTTGTGTGTAGGGTCAGAGGAGAGGCTGATCAGAGACCAGAATGTAGAGCCTTGTGTGTAGGGTCAGTGGGAAGGCTGATCAGAGACCAGAATGTAGACCCTTGTGTGTAGGGTCAGAGGAGAGGCTGATCAGAGACCAGAATGTAGAGCCTTGTGTGTAGGGTCAGTGGGAAGGCTGATCAGAGACCAGAATGTAGAGCCTTGTGTGTAGGGTCAGAGGAGAGGCTGATCAGAGACCAGAATGTAGAGCCTTGTGTGTAGGGTCAGTGGGAAGGCTGATCAGAGACCAGAATGTAGAGCCTTGTGTGTAGGGTCAGAGGAGAAGCTGATCAGAGACCAGAATGTAGACCCTTGTGTGTAGGGTCAGAGGAGAGGCTGATCAGAGACCAAAATGTGGAGCCTTGTGTGTAGGGTCAGTGGGAAGGCTGATTAGAGACCAGAATGTGGAGCCTTGTGTGTAGGGTCAGTGAGAAGGCTGATCAGAGACCAGAATGTAGAGCCTTGTGTGTAGGGTCAGTGGGAAGGCTGATCAGAGACCAGAATGTAGAGCCTTGTGTGTAGGGTCAGTGGGAAGGCTGATCAGAGACCAGAATGTAGAGCCTTGTGTGTAGGGTCAGTGGGAAGGCTGATCAGAGACCAGAATGTAGAGCCTTGTGTGTAGGGTCAGTGGGAAGGCTGATCAGAGACCAGAATGTAGAGCCTGTTACTTTCATCGGGGGTAGAGGGTGTGGAAAGGAGAGGTTGAAGCCCGTTCCTTTAGGGGAAGGGGATGTGAAGTTAAAACCTGTAGTTTAATTAAGCCCCGGATGTAAAACATTTCTCTCGCTCGTCTTTAATTATATTTATCTGAGAATGCTTTCTCAAGGAACCCATTATATTACTCATATGTATTTGAACGGGCTTTGCAGAACCTCCTTTATGTACGTTCCTGTGTTGAAACTGTCCCTGTTAAGCCTTTAACTGTGTTTGTTCCTGTTAAACCTGTCAACAGGGAGCAGCATTGCGAGGAGTTTAGCAGGCCCTCAGTGCCTGGCCAGATCAGAATCTGGTTTATTATCACTGGCGTGTCATGAAATTTGTTTTTTTGTGGTAGCAACACAGAAAAGATTATTATAAGTTATAATAAGAAATTAAAAAAAAAAATCAGTGATTGCAGAGGAGAAGAAGTTGTTCCTAAAACATTAGTGTGTCTTTAAGCTTCTGTGTCTCCTCCTGGATAATGAGAAAACAGTGTGTCCTGGAAGGTGAGTCCTTGATGACAGATGCCACTTGTGGCAATGCTTATTGAATCAGAATCAGGTTTATTAGCCCCGGTATGTGTCGTGAAATTTGTTAACTTAGCAGCAGTTCAATACAATGCATTTTATATATGATATATAAAAGTAGATCAATTACAATAAGTAGATAAATATGTATGTTAAATTAAAAACAGTGCAAAAACAAAAGTAGTATATATTTTAAAGAACACACACAAAATGCTGGTGGAACACAGCAGGCCAGGCAGCATCTATAAGGAGAAGCACCGTCGACGTTTCGGGCCGAGACCCTTCGTCAGGACTAACTGAAGGGAAAGATACTAAGGTATTAAGATAAGAGTCTCTTGGTATCTTTCCCTTCAGTTAGTCCTGACGAAGGGTCTCGGCCCGAAACGTCGACGGTGCTTATCCTTATAGATGCTGCCTGGCCTGCTGTGTTCCACCAGCATTTTGTGTGTGTTTGTTTGAATTTCCAGCATCTGCAGATTTCCTCGTGTTTGCTCTATATATTTTAAAGAAGTGAGGTAGTGGATATTGAACCCATGAACATTTAGGAATTGTATGGCAGAGGGGAAGAAGCTGTTCCTGAATCACTTAGTGTGTGCCTTCAGGTTTCTGTATCTCCTACCTGATGGTAATAGTGAGAAAAGGGTATGCCCTGAGTGCTGGGATCCCCTAATAATGGACGCTGCCTTTCTGAGGCACCGCTCTGTGAAGATGCTGAGGAGGCTTGTGCCTGTGATGGAGTTGGCTGGGTTTACGATCCTCTGCAGCTTTTTCCGATCCTGTGCCTCTCCATACCAGACAGTGATGTAACCAGTCAGAAAGCACTCCAGGGTTGTTCTTTATAAAGTTGCTAGAGTCTTTGGTGCCTATTCAAATCTTCTCAAGCTCCTACGGAAACATAGCCACTGCCATGCCTTCATAATTGCATCAATGTGTTGGGCACAGGATAGATCTTCAGAGATGTTGCTCTTGATGCTGCTTACTCTTTCCACCTCTGACCTCTTGATAAGGACTGGTGTCTATTCTCCTGACTTGTGCTTCCTGAAGTGTAGTTCCTTGGCCATACTGACATTGAGTGCAAGGTTGCTGTTGTGACACCACTCAACCAGCTGATCTATCTCACTCCTGTACGCCTCCATCATCAGCTGACATTCTGCCAGCAATAGTTGTGTCATTGGCAAATTTATAGATGGCGTTTGAGCTGTGCATAGCTACACAGTCAGGGGTGTAGAGAGAGTAGAGCAGTGGTCTAAGTACGTACCTCTGAGGTGCGGCTCTGTTGACCGTCATTGAGGAGGAGGTGATATTTCTAATCCGCGCTGACTGTGGTCTCCCAATGAGGAAGTCGAGAATCTGGTCAAGGGAGGTGCAGAAGCTCAGGATTTGAAGATTGTTGATTAGTTCTGAGGGGATGATGGTGTTTACTGGTGGAAATGAAACAATTTTCATTGAAGCATTGCTTCATTGCCCCAAGAAGTGACTTTGTTCACGCACTTTCTGCTGTTTGGCAGGGAATTAAAGCAGGCACCTCCTCAACTGCACTGGCAAATCTCCCATCCGTAAAGCTCCTTGCAAAATAAGAATGAATTTGATTATTCCCAAAGAAAGTTGGTTGCCTTTTTATGAGCGTGAAAAGTTTGCGTAGATCTGGCCTGATGAAGTTGTACTTTCCCCATGCTCAGCGTTGATGACTGGGGTCATCATTGGCTTAGACCCTGTGTTCAAGAACTCCCTTCCCTTCCAACCCCTCAAAGCTCCCCCTCTCTGATGACCAAATGTTTAGCCAATCTTTCAGGATACCACCTCAGATGGTTCACTGTAAAGCTGCATCAGTGCAGGCTTTGGCTGCTTCCTCATTACTCATGAGTGTTGTTGGTCCCAGACGCAGCCATTTCTTCACCTCAGTGGTGTTGAGTTACATTTGCTCTGTGAAGCATCGATATACACACATTACTGTGTGGCTACGCACAGCTCAAATGCCATCTATAAATTTGCTGACGGATAACCTATTGTTGGCAGAATTTCAGATGGTGGCAAGAGGGCATACAGGAGTGAGATAGATCAGCTGATCGAGTGGTGTTGCAACAAGAACCTTGCACTTAACATCAGAATTGATCATGAACTTCAGAAAGGGCAAGATGAGGGAGCACACACCAGTCCTCATAGAAGAATCAGAGGTGGAAAGGGTGAGCAATTTCTAATTCCTGGGTGTCAGCATCTCTGAGGATCTATCCTGGACCAAATATGTTGAAGCAATTCCATAGAAGGCACAACAGTGACTTTATTTCATTTGGAGTTTGAGAAGATTTGGTATGCCACCAAAAGCACTTGCAAATTTCTAGAGATGTATGATGGAAAGTATTCTAACTGACTGCATCACCGGGGGGGCACGGCACAGGATCAAAATGAGCTGCAGAGATTTATAAACTCAGTCAGCTCCATCATGGGCATGAGCCTCCCCAGCACCCAGGACATGTCCTCTTCTCATTGCTACCATCAGGGAGGAGGTACAGGAGCCTGAAGGCACACACTCAGCGATTCAGGAATAGCTTCTTCCCCTCTGTTATCTGATTTCTAAATGGACCACACCATGTATTTCAATGTTTGGCTGCTGTGCAACAAATTTCACAAATTGTCAGTGGTACTAAACCTGATTCTGAGTGGCCTGTCGCTGTCTGTAAAGTTGGGCCCGTCAGCCTGGACATTTCTCTGCACTCAGTGGCAAGATGCCATGAGAAAGGAATTGTGTGGGGAGCAGTTATTAAGCTGAGGTGTGGGGTTGATGGTGAGTCTCGGAGCGCTCAGCTCGTTTGGTTTTGTGCCTTGAGATGGACAAGCTGGAATGGTTAATGCAAAGCGACGTTAAGTTTTGGGCTAAGAGGAGTGTGTACGTAATTGTGGATTTAGTCAGCTTAATGGAGCTGTCTAGCCTGCCTCCTGTTGTTAATGCTGGATTTTGTGCTATGTCTGAGCTGTGCGTAACAAGGAGAAACAGCTTAAAAAGGAAATGTCAAGGCTTACAGAAGGAAGAAGTTAATGTGCTCAGATTCCCCCAACAGACTTGTTGCGCAAGCATAGAGCAAGAACGATGATGGAGTATAGTATGATTAAACATTTTTACTGAGTCACGTTAGCACCGTTACATGCTGTGCAGCCCACAGTGTGGGAGCGACAACCGGGGCCTGCCCAGACAAAAGACCTGTGCCCAAGCGAGACCTCGCGTAGTAGGCCCAATCAATTCACCCTGCGATCGGCCAGCTGCACGTGCATTCACCTCATTCTTGCAATCGATCAGATACTGTACAAGGATGCCCTGGCCTCTGTCAAAGTGTCGGCACTACGCGTCGGCAACTGTAGACCCCGATCGGGATGTGACTCAACCCTCTCAGCACTCCTAAGTCTCCATGACGATATGAGGTCATCAGTGGTCAGGTCCCTAATTCTCTTTGGAAAGTTGCCTGAATTGGCTGGAAAGCTAGAAAAATCCAATCTGCTCTGCGCCTTTGGCCCAGGAGAAGAAATGAAAATGAAACCCCCTTCTGAAATTGGTCCTTTGGTAATGGCATGATAGTGTAGTGTAGAATCTGAGGCAATGGAGGGAAGCTTAGATTGTACCACTTGACCCAGAGGTCAAGAGGAAATTTAATGGAGGCTTTCAGTCCCATGGAAGGCCTTCGTAAATCGAAAGGGGCAGGTGCAATTTTGGAGTGCCAGAGAAACTCACCAGCATCTGTGGAGGGAAATGGACAATAGGTGCTTCGCTTGGACTGTGTCCCACCTGTGGGGGTGGTGCCTCCAGCAAGGGAGCGAGCCACCAGGGGCAGAAGGGAGATTCGTTGACTGGGAATGCTCCTCCTGCATGTTGGGAGGAAGCAAAGTGAGGAATAGCTTTCAAGAGGGAATGGCATTTAATCAAAAACAATGAACAAAGGCTATAGGAAAGAGCAAAGCAGGAAAAAATGGATAGCCCTCTCATAGAACCAGGACCAGCTGCCCAGAGTAAAAACAAGACGATGGTTCTGTTTTGCACCAGAGTGTTGTGTTGCTCGTGGAGACTGTTCATTCCCTGCAGCTTCGACTGTCACACCCTGACGGTCTGTTTGACCTTTTAACAATGTACTGAAGGGAAATCTGTAACCTTTAATAGGTCAGAAAAGTAGACACCTTCTCCTGTGATTTTCAAATGTTCATCAAAGCTCAAGGTAAATTTATTAAAGTACATACTGTAAATGCTATACGTATGCGTACTACCCTGAGATTCATTTTCTCGCGGGCGTTCACAGTAGAAGAAAGAGATGCAACAGAATCCATGGGAAACACTACACGCAAAGACTGACAAACATTTATTATCACTTCAATAATTCTCAGAACGTGAGTTGTTGAAAGTGAGACCACGGGTTATGGAATCAGTCCAATGTCAGGGTGAATGAAGTTGTCCACGCTGGGTTGCTCTGCTGCTGGAGAGAGGAGCCTGTGTGGCTTGTCACCATGCTCAGAGGATGTTACCAAGGTTCTGGGTTTGGATTTGGACTATGAGCTATGGACCTTTTCCTTCAGTTTAGAGTTTTTAATATTCTGTGCTTCCATTTTTTTCCTTGTTTTTTGGGGGGGCTCGGGGGAGAGGGTCTGGGTGTTGATGGTCCTGTTTTTTTTTGTTTGTGCGAGAGGAGGAGGATTTGGCGGTTGATGTTCTTGTGTTCCGGGCGGGGCGGGGAGGGGGGATTGGGGGTTGATGATCGTCTTGCCGTTCTTCATTTTTTGGTTTGTGGCTATCTGAAGAAGAATCTCAGAGTTGTAGCCTTTGATAATAAATGAGCCTTTGGTTGAGGGGTAATAACTGTTCCTGAACCTGGTTTTGTGGGACCTAAGGCTCTTGTTCCTGATGATGATAGTAATGAGAAGAGGGCTTAGACTGGATGGTTGGGGTGGGGCACGGTTCTTGATAATGGATGCAGCTTTCTTGTGACAGCGCCCCTTATAGATGTGCTCAGTGGTGGGGAGGGTTTTGCCTGCAATGGACTGGGCTGTGTCTTCGGCAGTATTCTGACAGAACTCTGTGTGAGAAGTACATTTGCCAGTGAGTGTAGCTGGTTTACTTCGAACATAGTTGGTTAAATTATTTGTGCCTGAATGAAAAAGATTCATGTACTGTATTTGAAACATTCAGCAGAAGTGGCTGAGAGACAAAGTCAGAATGCTCAGAAAGTTGAAGACGAAGTTAAAAATGCATTGGTCCCGTTTCCTAGAGCGACCCTCTCCCAGGTCTCCTACTGACACCCTGATCTCACCGTGCTGTCTGTTAAAGCCCTACCAATTACAAAACCTAATCAGTTTCATAATAGCATTTACTGTTTCTCTTCCACTAGCAAGCTCTTCCCTTAAGAATTTTTTTTCTCTCTTTTGTAATTCTGAGTTAACTGAGTTTTTGGTGGAGTCATCTTGTGTTCCTTTCTTGAAAACACCAAGAGCTTAAAAGTTCCAGACTCCTGTAATCAGGGCTGGGAGTTTTCGGTCAAGAATAAATATTTAATCTTTTGCTGTAAGGGTGGAGAGCTGGTTAAATGAGTGGGGAAGTGAGGCTGAAAAGCCAATGTTTAGATAATATTTCGAGATGCGGGATTGTGAGGACTTTTTTTAACCAATCATTGTACAGGACTTTCCCACTTTGGGATATTCTCTTACTGCAATCCAGCATCAGCAAATTATGGATCATTGGCCTTGGCTAACCACAGTGGTCTGATTTTCAGGATAGGCCTTCACCCTGGCAAGTTACAATAGTGCCTGTGTTGTTCTCTGTCACATTGAAAATGATTCAGCTTGCCACAAAGGAGATTGGTGTGAATGCAGTTCCAGACCTGGAGACAAGGCAGCGTGGTGTCGATGGGAATTTATTGTGGGACGTGGGTTTTTGTTCAGATTTCACTTGTAGTACCAGGCTAAGTCTCTCTGATCCAGTATTCTGTAGTAGACAACTCACATGGTCCAGCATGTTTTAAATCCATATTACAGATCTGTAATAGTTCTAACCACACACAACTGCGCAACCAAATATCTGAGCATCGCCGATGACACCTGAGTGGTGGGGCTTACCACCAACAATGATGAGACGGCCCGCAGAAAGGAGGTGGAGGAGCCTGAGGCCAGGCGCCAGGCAAATAGCCTCTTCCTCAATGCCAGCAAGACAGGAGATGGTCATTGATTTCAGGAGAACTTGCACCACTCGCACCTTCCTTTGGCGGCGCAGCAGTGGAAACTGAGCAGTTTCAAACTTCTGGGAGCATTTTACACAACATTTTGTGGTCCCAGAACAACACATTACCCAATCGGGAAAGTTCAGCAATTCCTCTGCTTTCTGCGGAGGCTGAAGAGAGCTGGACTCTGCACATCCATACTCGTGCCATGCCACGGATGTGCAGTAGAGAGCGTCCTAACAAGCTGCAACACTGCATGGTACACAAACTGCGCCAGACAGGAAGGCTCTCCAACAAGTTGTCGAAACTGCCTAACGCATCACTGGCACCAGCCTAGCTACCCTCAAGGACAAAATGTAGATACAGAAAGCTGCTGGAACTAGACCAGTAACTTCATGAAGGATTCCACCCACCCTGCTCATGGACTTTGTCCCACTTCCTTCAGGAGTAGTCTGTGTAGTGTCCACGCCAGGACCACCAGACACAAAAATAGTTACTGTCCCCCAAGCAGCGAGGCTGATCAGCACCTCCACTCACTAACTTGCCCCTTCCCAACACCACCACCACTTTATTTCCTGTTCGAGCCACCTTGTGTGCAGACGCTCCTGTGGCTAACTTCGCTTTATGGACAAACAAACAATTTGTGTCTATAAGCTATCTTATGTATTTTTGTTTAATCATTGTGAGCTTATAGTTTGTGCTGCATCGGATCTGGAGTAACGATTATTTCATTCTCCTTTACACTTGTGTACTGGAAATGACATTTAAATGATCTTGAATCCCCTAATTTAAGATCTAAAACTAGCTAATCTGTTGCTAATTGACCTACCAGTGAACCTTTGCAATCGTAATCTATGGCGATTCTGACTTGCCGATACTTCCGTTTCCAGGCGGTTCCCTGAGCCCTGTGCGACCCAGGGAGTGTCTACGCTTAGAAAGAACAGTTCTCTTGCTAGCGGAAGATGACCAGGGCAAACTTCCATGGCTTTCTCTGGTTTGGCATCAGTCAGTTTCCAAGGATGCCAAGGCTAGAGCATTTCAACCTGTGTATAGTGAATACAGTCAGTACATAATCTAACTTCACATTAATTGTGCCATCAGTTCAATGCACTCTCAGCTAATGCCAGTCCTGTTTCCTCCTTAAACAATACTCCCGACACAGGACCCAGCCCCTCTGTGTCCAGTGGTGGCAGAACCCTTCCCCGCAGAGTTTCAGTACATTGGTGGGGGGAACGGAGGTAACTTGGCTTTCATGTCTGATCTCGTCAACCTGGTCTGGTTTTTGCCGCAGCTTTCCCCCTTTTCGGTGCAGAACTGTTTTTGACCCTGTACCATTGTGGATTAAATCACCTTTTGTTATCACTTAGATGTAGGCAAGAGATTTGGGCAGCCTCTTAACCATACAAACCCCTGACTTACGGCAATACCCTGCATACAATGAGCTTCAGCTCCCATAACACTAGTCCAAAAGTCTAACATGCGTTCATTCCTACAAATGGCAGGACTCGTTTCTTCTCTCCATTTTTGGTAATTGTTCTTTCTCATCATCTAATGTGCTTTTAATTCAATTTATTACAATTTGGTGAGAGGCTGATTACCCTATCGCATGATTTTTTTGGTAGAGTTTCTGATTTGTAAAGAAGGAACTCATTCGGAACCCTCCTTTGCAGCTTTGTATTGGTTTATTGTTGTCACGTGGAGTGGGACAGTGTAAAGCTTTTGTCTTGCGTACTGTCCAGACAGACCGTGTCTTCCTGGGGCAGTAACAAGAAAAGCAGAATTTCGAATAGAGTTGCAGTGCAGGGGCCAAGATGAGGTACATTGGGAGATCGGAGTTCAAGAGCTTTCATGACTGTCAGTCGATAAAATTCAATTCTCTTCTAATGCAGAAAGATTGGCAGTGAATTTATATCCAGTAAGGTCTAGCAAACGGTAGCAGTGAAATAATAAACATAGCTATTTCCCTCCCTTCCATGTGCCCGTAATCTTGTCCATTCACTTCATCGCTGTGCTGCCAAGTGGCTACTTTGCATCCTTCTCGTCAACTACCTTTCCAGTGCATTTTGGCCCAATTAAGCAGCTGAACCAATTAACTGGTTTCATGGAAATAGTTAAATATGTATAAAAAATTGCCATTAAACTACCTTGACGAGAAGGATGCAAAGCAGCCACTTGGCAGCACAGCAAATACATAATTTGTTACTCAGTGTGTGAAATTCCACGTTCAGATTTAGATTTATTTATCACATGTACATCAAAAGACACATTGAAATGTGCCTTTTACAACCAACACACCCAAAGATGTGCCGGGGCAGCTTGCAAGTGTCACCACACATTCAGGTGCCCGTCGTGCTTGGCAGAACAACACAGGACATACCAAGTTAACAAAACCACAACAGCATAACAAGCCCCGTGAAATAATAAACATAGCTATTTCCCTCCCTTCCATGTGCCCGTAATCTTGTCCATTCACTTCATCGCTGTGCTGCCAAGTGGCTACTTTGCATCCTTCTCGTCAACTACCTTTCCAGTGCGTTTGGACACTACAGTGACCGTGTTATCACTGGGAGAGTGTACTAGCTCCGTACTGACAGAATCCAGGGATAGGATCGAACCTGGGCCACTGTGGTTGTGGCAGCATCTCTAAAAGCTGCGTCAATCGTTGCGTGCATTTCTGTGACTTCCTACGCATTTCATGCACTGGAGTGTTTCAGGGTTATAAACGCAAGGTTTTCTCCCCATCACCTTGCCTTGCTGGAAGAGGTTTTGTCTAGAACAATATCCTAGCTGTTGAGGGAACTCAGCAGGTCAGGCAGCATGGAAATGGACAGTTGATGTTTTTGGGGCAAGACCCTTCATCTGCGCTGAGAGAATAGAGGGGAGGAGCCGGTATAGAGAAATGAAGAAGGGGTGGTGCAAAAGCTGCTGGGTGATAGGCGGATCCAGGATAGGAGTGGTGGTAGGCAGATGGAGGAGGGTGAGAAATAGTAACAGGCTGGGAGGTGATAGGCGGATCCAGGATAGGAGTGGTGGTAGGCAGATGGAGGAGGGTGAGAAATGGTAACAGGCTGGGAGGTGATAGGCAGATCCAGGATAGGAGTGGTGGTAGGCAGATGGAGGAGGGTGAGAAATGGTAACAGGCTGGGAGGTGATGGGTGGATCCAGGATAGGAGTGGTGGTAGGCAGATGGAGGAGGGTGAGAAATGGTAACAGGCTGGGAGGTGATGGGTGGATCCAGGATAGGAGTGGTGGTAGGCAGATGGAGGAGGGTGAGAAATAGTAACAGGCTGGGAGGTGATGGGCAGATCCAGGATAGGAGTGGTAGTAGGCAGATGGAGGAGGGTGAGAAATGGTAACAGGCTGGGAGGTGATGGGTGGATCCAGGGTAGGAGTGGTGGTAGGCAGATGGAGGAGGGTGAGAAATAGTAACAGGCTGGGAGGTGATGGGTGGATCCAGGGTAGGAGTGGTGGTAGGCAGATGGAGGAGGAGAGAGTGGGATAGTGACAGGCTGGGAGGTGATAGGTGGATTCTGGGTAGGAGTGGTAGTAGGCAGATGGAGGAGGGTAAGAAATAGTAACAGGCTGGGAGGTGATGGGTGGATCCAGGATAGGAATGGTGGTAGGCAGATGGAGGAGGGTGAGAAATAGTAACAGGCTGGGAGGTGATGGGTGGATCCAGGGTAGGAGTGGTGGTAGGTAGATGGAGGAGGAGAGAGTGGGATAGTGACAGGCTGGGAGGTGATAGGTGGATTCTGGGTAGGAGTGGTAGTAGGCAGATGGAGGAGGGTGAGAAATGGAAACAGGCTGGGAGGTGATGGATGGAGGTGACAATGGGGAACATTGATAGAATCTGATAGGAAAGGAAGGTAGATAATGAAACAAAAGGAGGTGGTGGGCAGAGCAGAAGAAACAGTGGGGGTAGGGGAGTGTGGGCACGTGGAGGAGGGAGAAGAAAAAGGGTGGTGAGAGGAGTCAGAGAAAAGGGGCAAAAGAAGATCACATTTCCTGAAATGAGAGAAATGGCTGTTCGTGCCATCTGGTTGTAGGTTCTGTTCCTTCTGTCTTGCATTTGTGTGCACCATTGAGGAGGCCAAGGACAGGTCGGAATGCAGAAAAACTGTGATTCTGCGGTTTCTTGTGTCTTTTCCAGGCCGTATCTAAATCCGTGTTCGTCTTGCTTTGTTTTGCAGGTTCAATAAGGAACGAAAGATTATCGAATATGGATATCTATGACCCTCAGACCTTAGGCTTCATGGTGTTTGGAGGTTTCATGGTTGTCTCTGCCATTGGAATCTTTCTGGTCTCCACCTTCTCCATGAAAGAAACCTCTTATGAAGAAGCCTTAGCGAAGCAGAAGAGGGAGCAGGAGAAAGCCCAACAGGCCAAGTCGGAGAAGAAGAAGAAAGAGAAGTCCGTGGAGAAGAAAGGAAAGCCAAAGAAACGAGAGGAGAAGCCTAACGGGAGAATCCCAGAGTCCGAGCCCGTGCCCGATACCTCTGAGGCAGAGGTCGAGGTGGAACCCCTCATCGTGCCAAATGTTGAGGCTCCCATCATGGCAGCCTCTGCTCCTGCCCCCTCTCCTCCCTCTGCCCCAGAGTCTTCTCCCCCAGCGTCCAAAGAAAAGAGGAGGAAGGAGAAAAAAGTTGCCAAAGTTGAACCTGCGCCCAGCCCTGTCTCAGCGCCTGCCCCGGTTGGGGGCTCCTCCAGGCAAGCTCCTGCCCCAACTGCTACTCCCCTGCTGGAGGCAGTTGCCAGGGAGGTGCCCGTGATGGCTGTCCCGCCGGTGGGTGCCCAGCAGAGTACCTCCCTCGCTGCCTCACCTCCCACCACAGGTGCCAAAAAGGCAGATACAGCTGCCAGCCAAGATGAACCAAAGCAAGAAGCCCCAGCAAAGAAGAAGATGGCACCTAAGAAAAAGTCTGAACCTAGTAAGTATCTTTGCCTCCTTTGTGCTTCTAATCCTACTCCTGTTGTTAAGTGGGTCAAAATGCTGTTTATTTCTCTAAAGTATGGTTGAAATGCTTTTAACTCCCACTTTCGCTCCCTTCCCAACTTGATCAGCATCCCCATAAAGTTGTACACTATGGTAACAGGTCCTTCAGCCTACAAAGTCTATGCTAGCTTTTGAGCACCCACGGACACCATTTCTTCTTTCCGCATACCCATTGATGATTCCCTGCCCACACCTCATCTATCCCACTGAGATTCTATCATTCACCTATCCACTAGCAGTAATAATCAGTGGCCAGTTAACTCAATTTGCATGTGAGAGGAAGGAACTGGAGTACCCAGAGGGAAAACGCATGAGAATCTTTGAGGTTGGGCTTGGATCGTTCACTGGAGCGGTGAGGTAACAGCCCTGCCCTGTCCATCTCTGTAGCTCTTAAGAAAAGGTGAAAACGTGTCAGTGTTGCACCTTCCACAACCTACAAATACCCCGAAGCACCTTGTCTAGACTAGGCATGGTGGCAAAGCTGGAAATCAAGGTAGCCAAGTGTTCTCCCATCAACACTAGTGTGACATTAGTGAAGGGATTGGTTTTGGTCAGAGCGATGGGGAACAACTCTGTTTTTGCTTTGGAGAATTCTCAACAGCGGGAGAGGGCCAGTCAGGCCTTGGTTTGAGACACTGTCATTGTGGTGCTGGAAATTTCACACTCTACCTGAAGTGAGACTTGGCAGCCTTGCACCAAGTTGTGATTGACACAACATTTACTTTTGCAGTAGAAAGTTAATAAATATACATGAAACATGCCATTAGGAGCACACTCATCCCATGGTATTAACATCATTTTTCGTGGAGTGTCGTTCTGCTCTGTTCTTCATGTCTTAAGTTTAATTGCATTAACGTAGAACTTAATTAACCTCAACATACTTTCCAAACTATTCCTGCTGATTGAAGTTTGAGGACTGCTTTTGACCATTACCACCAAACAGGGAAAAGTGCTTCCTGTGGAAGCTTATGTCCTTTGAGTGGAAAATGCTGTACAATATTCAGCAGGGCTGGCAGCATCTGTGGAAAGAGCTGGGGAGCTAATGTTTAAAGTCGGTGACTTTCAAAACTTGTCCAAGTTCATTTCTCCCCATAAAAGTTGTCTGACCTTTTTGGCGAAGGTGTTTTCAGCATTTTGACTTTTTTTTTCAGGTTTCCAGTTAGCTGCAAGTTTTTGCCCTTCACACATCTTCTTGAAGTTCTTTGGATGTCTTTTGAGTAATCATGGTGACCTTGACATCTTTTAAATCAAGAGAAGTAGTGGACAGATCTTACTGGCTGTTGGTGATTCAGATCTTACTGTATGTGATCTTGTCAATCTTTTTTAAATTCATTCAACAGGTGATGGCTTTGCAGGCTGAGCCAGAATTTATTTGCCCATTCCTAGTTGCCTTTTGAAGGAAGTGGTGGTAGGCGGTCCTGAACAACTGCAGCATTAGATTTGTTATCAGTAATGTACAAAGAAAAATGTGATGCTTTGCAAAAGCAGTCCAATGCAAAGACAAAAATCTATAAATCAACAAAAATAAATAGCGGTCCTTGAGGTATGGGTAGATGGAGTTCCTTTCGGCCCATCTAGTTCATGCCCAACCATTATTCTACCTAGTCCCATCAACGTGCACCTGGCCCAAAGCCCTGCATACCCTCTCATCCAGGTACTTATCCAATCTTCTCTTAAATGTTGAAATCGAACCTGCATCCACCACTTCCACTGGCAGCTTGTTCCACACTCTGAGAGAAGTTCCCCCTCGTGTTCCCCTTAAACAGTTCTCTTTATGCAGCCAGTCCTTGAGGACTGGGTACAGTTTATGGTGGGGATTTTGATCCAGTGACGGTGAAGTAATGGCAGTATGTTCCTGAGTCAAGATGGTGTGTTCAAGGTAAATTCATTATCAAAGTACGTATGTGTCACCATATACTATCCCGAGATTCATTTTCTATAGGCATTTACAGTAGAACAAATAAATACAATAGGATCAATGAAAAACTAAAGACTGACAATCAACCAATGTGCAAAAGAAGTCAAACTGCAAATACAAAGAAACCCAAATAATAATAAATAAATACAGGCAGTCCCCGAGTTACGAACGTCCGACTTACGGACAGCTCGTACTTACAAACCGAGGAAGGAGAACGCCGTCCGCCATTTTAAGTCGTTGCTGTTGACACTGTGTTGAGTGTTTAACTTTGTATTTGGCTTAAAATATTCTTAGTAAGATTCACCCTGACCCCACCCCCACCCCCGTTCCGGTCAGCTGGTGGCGCAGTGAGATCAGCGCCAGGCTGGAGAACGGATCCAATGACAGACTGCGACCGTGCCGGGTTGAAACACACTGCCACCTCCAGTTTAAATTCCCACGCGGAATATTGTGGATGATCAAATACCCAAACCCAGCACAGTCCCCACTTGTCCCATTCAGCCTGTCTCAGTGCAGTGGTCGTTAGGACCCAGCGGACCTCGAGAGCTGGTGGAGGTCGGGACCCGACGCCTGCAGTGTTTCTGTTCCGTTGATGGTGTGCGGTGGTCCTTAAGACCCAGTGGACCTCAGGAGCCGGCGGAGGTCGGGACCCGACGCCCGCAGTGTTTCTGTTCTTTTGACGGGAAGCGATCGTGATTGAAAATAAAGTGGAAATAATAAAGCATTTGGAAAGATGTGAAACCAATCGGGCATTGGAAAAGCATTAGGCTACAGTCGGTCAACGATCGGAACAATTTTAAAGGATAACGGATAAAGTGAGAATAATGGAGCATGTGAAAGGCCCTGCCCCGATGAAAACTACAATTATTACTAGGCAGTGCAGTGGTTTAATTATTGGAATACATACGTTTCTTAAGTGTTTTATATGCATAGAAAGGTAAAATATATACTATATACTAAGACAAGCGTTTGACTAACTGACGCTAAATAATACTGGATGTACTTGTTCCGATGTACGTACAAATCCGACTTAAAGACGGACTCAGGAACGGAACTCGTAGTAACCCGAGGACTGCCTGTAGTAAAGATACAGTCTTGAGAACATAAGTTATAGTTGAAGGGTACTGACTGTTCCTGAACCTGGTGATGTAAGTCCTGAGGCTCCTGTACCTCCTTTCCAATGGCAAGAGTGAGAAGAGAGAGTGGTCTGGATGGTGGGGTCCTTGATGATGAATGCTACTTTTTTGTGGCAGTGTTCCTTGTAGATGTGCACAATGGCAGGGGACTGGGCTGTATCCACTACCTATCGATCAATCAATCTATTTATTGATTGATTGGTGTCTGCATTGCTGTTCCATAGCAGGTCATGATGCAATCAGTCACGATGCTCTCCATGGTGCATCTGTGGAAGTTTGTCAAAAGTTTTAGTTGACATGCCGATAACTTCCGAGAAAATAGAGGTGCTGCCATACCTTCTTTGTAGTGGCTCTTATGTGCTGGTCCCAGGACTGATTCTCTGAAAAGCGGCTTGGAGGGCAATTCCCAGGTGATGGTGCACCTCTGCTTATGCTTGTTCTTGCAGCTGAAGGAAGTCATGGATTTGTAAGGTCCTGTCTAATGGGTCTTGGTGAGTTGCTGCGGTGTGCAGGTTGTGCAAACAACTGCTCCTATGTGTCAACGGTGGAGTTAGTGAATGGTTGTGGACGGGGTAACCATCAAATGGGCTGCCGTCCCCAAACAGTCCTTCCCGGTGAGGCAGCGCTTCACCTGTGAAACTGCTGGGGCTGGCTCTTGTGTTCAGTGTTCCTGATGTTGCCTCGTCTACTTTGATGAAGCCCATCATAAATTGGGGAATGGCTTTGTCCAGCACCTCCGCTCCATCTGCCGGAAGTGGAACTTCCCGCTGGCCAAACATTTTAATTCCCATTCCTGTTCCGACATGTCGATCCATGGCTTCCGCTTGTGCCACGATGAGGCTACCCTCGGGGTGAGGAGCAACACCTTATATTCCACTTGGGTAGCCTCCAACCTGATGGATTGAGTATTGATTTCTCCTATGGTAAACGTTTCTGTTTCCAGGTGAGAAGAGGTAAGAGGCCAATCACTTCCCCTTAGGTCCCCTCCTCCTTCCCTTTCTCCTTTGGTTCACTCACCTCTCTAGCCCTTTACCTTTCCTACCCACCTGGCTTCACCTATCACCTTCCAACGATCCTCCTTCCCCTCCCCCCACTTTTTTATTCTGTCATCTTCCCCCATCCTTTCCAGGCCTGAAGAAGGACCTTGGCCCAAAGTTTCAACTACTTACTCATTTCCATTGATGCTGCCTGGCCTGTGAGTTCCTCCAGTATTTTGTGTTTGTTCCTGTCTTGTATGGTGTTTAGCTCTTGGAGTGTTGCTGAAGCGTCTGGGGAGTATTCCGTCACTGTCCTGGTTTGTGGCCCGTGGATAGGTTTGAGAGCCCATCTCCCACTGCTGATTTTCATGTTAAAGTCATGAGTGCATGCACTGTCAAATAGAGAAGTTGTGGACCTCCCGACCAATTCAGGAGCAGATGTTTGCTGGAAAATTGCTGGAGTTCATTCTCATTATCACCTTTTGGATCCCAAGTCAAATCAGGACCTGCCACCTCATTGATTTCAATGGGGAAGATGGAAATTGGATTAGGAAGCAGTAAATTAATTTTAACAATATTTTGCTTTAATATTTTTAATTAAGTGTTTTAATTTTGTACTTGATTTATATTTAAATTTTTACAAAGCATATCTGTTGAGAATGTGCTGAGAAGGAAAATGTAGACACAAGGTTCTGCAGATGCTGGAAGTCTAGAGTTAACACACACACACAGTGCTGGACTGGAATAAACTGTTGTCCCAAAATATCAACAGCCTTCTTCAATGAGATCAGGACCCTGATAAACCTCTGCTCGAAATGTCATCAGTTTATTCCTTTCCATAGATGCTGCCTGACTTGTGTTCTTCCAGCTTTTTGTGTGTAAAAAAAAAAAAAAAAAAAATAAAATAAAAAAATGTGATTGCAGTAAATGGGAGTTTGATAGTCAGCATAAAGTTGTTGGCCTAAAGAACCTGTTTTGTGTTATTTGACTCTGATTTAGTTAAATTCTAATAATTTCTGAGACAGTCAGAAATGATTATAGATCACTTATAGCTGGGAGATTCCACACCTCTCAGCTTTGCTGGCGGTCGGGGCAGGAGCCTCCTTCCTGCACGTCACTGGAATTCCTGCCATCATTTTAACCATGGCTCTAGACTCCAGAGTTTGGGGGCTAATGAGGTAAGGCTCAGCTCCTGGCTATGGAGAGATGTGTTGGGGTGGAGAGGTCAAAACTTGCCCAACAGTACACTCAGTGGCCACTTTATTAGGAACACCTGTACACCTACTTATTAATGCAAGTATCTGATCAGCTAATCATGTGGCAGCAACTCAATGCATAAAAGCACACAGACATGGTCAAGAGATCCGGTTGTTGTTCAGACCAAACGTCAGAATAGGGAAGAAATGTGATCTAAGTGACTTTGACTGTGGAATGATTGTTGGTGCCAGATGGGGTGGTTTGAGTATCTCAGAAGCTGCTGATTCCCAGGGACTTTCACAAACAACAGTTTCTAGAGTTTACAGTGAATGGTGCAAAAAGCAAAACAAAACATCCAGTGAGTGGCAGTTCTGTGGGTGAAAATGCCTTGTTAATGAGAGGTCAGAGGAGAATGGCCAGGCTGGTTTAAGCTGACAGTAACTCAAATGACGACCCATTACAGCAGTGGTGCGCAGAAGATCAACTCCAACGGCACAACACATCGAACCTTGAAGTGGATCGGCTACAGCAGCACCTGACCATGAACATACCTCCTGCACCTAATGGCTGCTGAGTGTGAAGTGAATGAAGTGGGCACTGAGTGCATGTCAGGTCTATTTCAGATGAATTTCCTCCTTCAGAGTTAAAATTTGCACAGGTTGTATTGATAATTCTCACAACATGCAGAAAAACAGTGAAGAAAGCCTGCAAGGTCCAATTTATTTCAACTGCTAATTATAAACTGGAAGCAACTGTACAAGTGCAATCCCAGTATTTGTCCATGATCATTTCTCCCCCCCCCCCCCCCCCAAAATTGTATTGTGAATCCACTGAATAAGCTATTCAGTGTTGCTTAGTTCTTCATGCTAGTGCTGGTGTTCAGCGGGGCCTCCCCCATTTGTGTATTTGACCAAGCCACCATGAAGGAGTCGATCATCTGACATCTGTGGTTCACTGGGTGCATTCTCACCTGGGTTAGTCGTGGGTTGTAATCCAACTCAAGTACACAATCTAGACTGAGATGCCAGTGATACACTAAGGGAGCGCTAGAGTAGCAGAGGTGCTATATTGTGGATTTGCCATTAAACAAAGGGCTGCTCTCCTCTTTGTTGGCATGTGGCCAAGTGGCTAAGGTGTTGGTCTAGTGATCTTGAAGGTCGCTAGTTCGAGCCTCAGCTGAGGCAGCGTGTTCTGCCCTTGAGCAATGCACTTAACCACACATTGCTCTGCGACGACACCGGTGCCAAGCTATATCGGCCTAGTGCCCTACCTTGGACAACATTGGTGGCGTGGAGAGGGGAGACTTGCAGCATGGGCAACTGCCAGTCTTCCATACAAACTCGCCCAGGCCTCAGTCAACATCGAAATCAATGGACAGCCGAAGAAGAGAAGAAGAAGACTTTTCTCTTTGGGTGTGTCAAAGAATGTGTCCCTACTTTGAAAAGCAGCTATTCTCTGCAATTGATCGTGGCTGATCCATTTCCGTCTCAAAGCCAGTCTCCTGCCTTCTCCCCGTAACTTTTCACTCCCTGACTTATCAAGAATCTATCAACCTCTGCCTTAAAATTACTCAATGACTTGGCCTCCACAGCTACCTATGGCAACTAATTCCACAGATTCACCACCCTCTGGCTAAAGAAATTCCTCCTCATCTCCATTCTAAATGGATGTCTCTCTATTCTGAGGTTGTGCCTTCTGATCCTAGACTCATCAACTATAGGAAGCATCCTCTCCACATCCACTCTATCTAGTCCTTTTAAACATCCTTCTAAATTTCAGCAAGTACAGGCCCAGAGCCATCAAGCGCTCCTCGTGTGATGCCTTTCATTGCCGGAATCATTCTTGTGAATCTCCTTTGACCACCTCCAATGTCAGCACACCCTTTCTTAGATAAGGGGACCCAAAATTGCTCAAAATACTCCCAAGTGAGGCCTCACCATTGCCTTATAAAGCCTCAGCATTGCATCTGTGCTTTTATATTCTAGTCCTCTCGAAATGAATGCTAACATTGCATTTGCCTTCTTCGCCACTGGCTCGACCTGCAAGTTAAGCTTTAGGGAATCTTGCATTAGGACTCCCAAATCCCTTTGTTGCTCTGATTACTAAGTTTCCTCCCTGTTTAGAAAATAATCCATACTGTTATTCATTCTGCCAGAGTGCATGACCATACACTTTCTGACACTGTATTCCATCTACCCCCTCTTTGCCCATTCTCCTAATCTGTCTCAGTCCTTCTCCAGCCTCCCTACTTCCCCAACACTACCTGCCCCTCCACCTATCTTATTGTCCGCAAACCTGGCCACAAAGCCATCAATGGGGTTGAGAAGTATAATAAATCAGCCCTGTTGGAATGGCAGAGCAGACACAATGGTCCAAATGGCCTAAGTCTGCTCTGATGTCTTGTGTTTTTATGGTTCAATCCTGTCACAGTTTAGTTGTAAAAATCTGTCACAGTTGGAGGCGGGGGAACAAGATCGTGTCAAAGAAACAGCGCAAGCACATAAGGCCAAAGGCTGATGTAATATTCTGCCTTTGTATCTTTGGCTGCGTATTAATAATTCTGCAGGAAATAGCCTCTATGTTAGACTAATTGCCTGATTTGTGCCCCTTTCCTGTTTAAATGATTGAAATGTTGCTCTTTATTCTCCAGCCTTCTGTGCATCTGACTGCCCAGTCCCAGTGGCTGACTGTATCTCGTTGGGCTGCATTTCCTGTGGTCAGTTAACCCTGCGGTTGCTGCATATGAACATGAGAAACAGGAGCAGGAGTCGGCCATCTGGCCTGTTGAGCCTGCTCCGCCATTCAATAAGATCATGGCTGATCTGGCCATGGACTCATCTCCATCCACCTGCCTTTTTCCCCAGAAACCATAATTCCCCTGCTACGCAAAAGCATGGCAAGGGTGGATTTTGTGAATTTTGCCTTTAACCCATTGTGCCATTGATGAGCCCCTGTCTGAGGTTTGTTAGCGTTATGAAGTGGCTGTGTAACCCATTACAGGACTTCCACTGGCTCTGGTTGAGGATTCGATGTCACTGAAGACAATGGCAGACTGAGCTGGTTGCCAGTGGCAACTTGGAGTGGTTACTTGGCTTGTGAACTTGCACATCTTTGGGTGTGGTTGGGAAGTGGAGGAAGTAGTGACAGACTGGCGGAGTTGGCGTGGACAAAGAAAGCTTTGAATTGGGTAGCGATGGCACTGGCGGTATCAGTGAGCATCGTGGCACCGATCTCAAACGGGCGTCACCGAAGCCCCCAGCACATTGCTGCTTGCAGGGACTTGCTGTGCAGGCTGACCGCAGTGCTCTGGAAAGTGCTTCAGTTGCTGGTAAAGCACGTTTTTGAGCCTTGAATTGATGAAGACCGCATTAAATGCAGATTCTTGGGACAATAGTCAGAAAAGGTGAACTTGGTCACCAGTTCTTTGTCTCATTTCTTCACCTTTAATGCATCCTGCAGCAAATACGCTCTACCTGGGTTATACCTAATGTCGCATTTCCTTTCCATGTAGAAGCTATTTTGGTCCATTTGGTTTATGCCAGTTCACAGAGCATCCCTTTCCCCCACTAACTCTCCCTGTAACTGATTCTCTCTACATTTCCAAAAGCAAACTGCCTAGCTCTGCCAATCTTCCATCCCTCGCCCACACACTGGTGGCAGCTTGGAGTGACCATTTAGCCCATGAATCCTGACAGCTTCAGGGTGTGGTTTGGAACTGGGGCTCCTGGACGTAACTCACTTAGTCACAGGGTGGGAATGTGCAAACTCCACGCGGACAGTCCCCAGCTTCAACCTTGACCTCGGGTCTCCGGCGCAGTGTGTCAGTGGTTCCACTAGCCATGCCACTGCACTGCCCAAATGCCTGGGTTCCTGAAATCATGTTATGTTGAATTTGAGTGTTTTCTACGTTGAAAAGATGGTGAAAGTCACCTTCAGAGGACTGAATGTTTTAATGTTGGGGGAATTTTCTGCCAGTGCTGAATACGCAGCTGACTGTTGGATTGTACCGTTTGAAGTAGGCGTGATTGTTGGTTTGGTCTCCTGGGACACAACTCTGTTGTTTGAGTACATTCACTCGAACAGGTGCACCATTAGAGTAACAGCTGAATAGTAAAGCCACTTTAAAGCCCACAATTACACACTTGCATTTAGTTCAGCTGGCACCTCGTGAACTTTGACTTTTCAAGATTAGTTTGTAAATTAAAAGCACTGTCTTTACAGTGGCCTGGCAGTTAGGCAGAAACCCTGAGGATACATCAGACTACCTTGTAGAGAACTTGATATTCTTAAGGGTGGGCAGGGATTGAAGGAATAAAGTGTTAAGTAATGTTTTTAGGAGAGAAATTGCATGAGACTTGCATTACAGGAATATGTTTTTAATGGAAGACTAGTGCACGAAAATGAAACTTCAAGGATCTGAAGAAATGGAAGAATCCTATTTCCCCAATTCTGAGGTTTTTTCATTACCATTCCCATGCTGTTGCACAAAGACAAACAAGCATACCGTAGGCTCTGTGACCACTTTATTAGGTATTTCCTGTCCCTAATAAAGTGACCACTGAGTGTATGTACGTGGTCTTCTGCTGCTGTAGCCCAAGGTTTGATGTGTTGTGCATTCAGAGATGCTCTTCTGCACGTCACTGTTGTAATGTGTGGTTGTTTGAGTTACTGTCAGCTTGAACCAGTCTGGCCATTCTCCTCTGACCTCTCTCATTAACAAGTTATTTTCACCCATAGAACTTCCAGTTACTGGATGATTTTTGTTTTGTTTTGCACCATTCTCTCTAAACTCAGTGTTGTGCAAGTAAATCCCAGGAGATCAGTTTCTGAGATACTCAGTCCACCCCATCTGGCACCAACGGTCATTCTGCAGTCAAAGTTAGTTATTAAATCACATTTCTGTATTCTGATATTTGGTCTGAACAACTGGGCCTCTTGACCATGTCTGCATGCTTTTGTGCATTGAGTTGCTACCACAGGATTGGCTGATTAGATATTTGCATTAAACAAGCAGGTGCACAGGTGTATGTAATAGAGGGGCCATTGAGTGCAGATATGAAGACTGTATGAGTGGTGAACATAGTGAGGACAAGACTAGCGTGGGCCAGGTGGCCAAAATATCCTGTGTCGCTGCTGTAGCTCCTGTGTACCTACTCAGGCATACCCATGCATCAGGCTTTGTTTTGTATAGATCTTCAGCCTTCCAAGGCATAAGAATATGCTGGACAGTTTCTAATATTTTTCACCTCACCACCAATGCTACCACACAGATTCTCTCAACAAAATTGGATTAGAGATTTTGTTTGTGGATTCTTCCTGTGTACAAGGTGTTCAGACTCACAGGGAAATACTTAATTGGTTGTAATCTGATTTAGAGCATAATTGAGGCTGCTTAGTCCAATAAAAATGAAGGTTTTTTTTTCCAATTGCATTGTGCCCTATGAGAAGCGATGCACGTCTGTGTTGCTTGTTTATAGTCATAACTGGGTTTGGTGGCCTGGTGCCAAACTGGTAAGTCCAGGCTCCTCAACTCTCCATTGTTACAGAAAATCAACATAAAAATCTCTTGTTCTGGTATGACATCACGTTGTCTTTGATTTATCTCTGGGGCATTTCCTTCAGGATGGCCTTGATGAAGGTGCTGTATAAATGCAAGTTGCTATTCTGCCCTCTATTCCCAAGTCCTCTCACCAGGCCTGCAGACGTAGAGATGTGTAGGGAGCATGGGTAGGGCCTGTTTGATGCCAGCCTGTCAGTTCTTTTGACAACAACACACACAGAATGCTGGTAGAACACAGCAGGCCAGGCAGCATCTATAGGGAGAAGCGCTGTCGACGTTTTGGGCCGAGACCCTTCGTCAGGACTAACCAAACATCCTGCTTTAGTCCTGACGAAGGGTCTCGGCCCGAAACGTTGACAGTGCTTCTCACTATAGATGCTGCCTAGCCTGCTGTGTTGTTGTTTGAATTTCCAGCATCTGCAGATTTCCTCGTGTTAGTTCTTTTGACGTTGATTTTCCCCAGCGGGAAGCTGAGGTAAATGATTAACCATCACTGGCCAATAATTAAGTTTTCAAACTCCTTGCTGGAAGCATTTTTTTTTTGAGGGGTGTTTGAGGCAAAGTTGCACTCTGGCTGTTTACTTGACCTTGCTTGCTCAGGTACTGCAAAATTAATGGAGATGGGACGTTGCAAAGAACAGGTGAAAATCGGCAGTTCTGCCCTTATAGTTCTCTCTCTGAGAGAGATTTCCTGCCACTCTGCTACTTTTATAGCCAAAAGGACATTAGTAAAACTCCGGAGAAAGGCTCCACTCCCAAAGATATTGGGAAATGAGAGCAGAAATGTGCCACTTGACTTACCGTACCTATTCTGCCATTCCGTTGAAGTTCTGAACTGTGAATATTGTTCTAGTCCAGCCACATCGATGACTATGGGCAAGGAAGTGCACCATTTCTTCTGCTTGCTCAGAGTGCTAAAGAGATTCCGCACATTCCAATGACACCCCTGGCACCCCCCCCCCCCCCCCAGCTCCCCCACATTTTATAGATGCATCATTGAAAGCATCCTAACCGGATGCACCCAGCTTCATGTGGCAACTGCTCTGCCCAAAAACCAAGAAAGAGCAGTCAGTTCATGTGGCAAACCTGCCTCCCCTCTATCCTAATTCCCTCTGCAGAGGAGCCTGCCATCTTAATGGAGAGCCTCTCCCACCCCAGTCATTTGTTAGGACAGCTCTCGTATTCCAGAAGTAGCCCAGTAAATCTCGAGGTCAACACTGAATTACTCTTGAGAGTTTTGGTGCATGGGCTATAAGGTTGGGTCTTGGTGAAATCAGAATTGTTGTCTACATTAGACCATGCGACATAGAAGTGGAATTAGGCCATTCAGTCCATCTGTCCATTCTATCATTCTCCATTCAACCCCATTCTCCTGCCTTCTCCTCATAACCTTTGAGGCCCTTACTAACCAAGAACCTAACAACCTCTGCTTTAAATATACCCAACGACTTGGCTTCCACAGCTGACAGTGGCAATAAATTTCACAGATTCACCACAACCTGGCTAAATAAATTCATTCCTAATCTCTGTTCTAAAGGGACGTCCTTCTATTCTGAGGCTGTGCCCTCTGGTCCTAGACACCCCTACTGCAGGAAACATCCTCTATCTAGGCCTTTCAATATTCAATGTGTTTCATTGTGAGATTCCCCTCATTCTTCTAAACTCTGGCCCAGAACCATCAAATACTCCTCGTACGTTAACCATTTCAACCCCGGGATCATTCACATGAACCTCTGCAATGCCAGCACTTCTTTCTTGGATGAGGGGCCCAAAATTGCTCACAGTACAGCAAGTGTACTGGGAGTAACCTGTATTGTGTTGGATTTGTTTGCCTTTTAAGGACTCATTTTAAAACAAGGCGATTATAGAAAGAAAGCAGTATGCAGAGGTCTGTTGCTTGATCTTTACCCTCCCGTGTTTGTAGAGTTGCAAGATAGACTCCCGGATGCTTGCTTTCGCTAATCTCTCAGAGGCTGCTTGAAGTGTTTGAACAAGGTGAAAATGTACTCTTCAGGGAAGGTTCCTCCTTACTCTGGCTGGTGGTTTGGGTGTGGCTGGGGGCGGATGAGCCCGGGCAGTCTAGAAGGCATGATTCTTGGGGGCCCTCCCCAACTCTGTTTGCTGCCTTGGCCCAGGGCCCAGCAGGAACCTTCCCCCTTGCAGTGAGCAGTGGATGGGGTGTAGACTCACTGGGTTGACGTCAGCTCTCTCTCTCACTCTCTCTTAGCCTGCCTCTGTGTTTGCTCATGGCTCTGTCTGTTGTCCCATCATTCTAGAGGGAAAACTAAGTTTGTTTGAGTTTGGCAACAGCTGCTCAACAGATTGCAGGCCGATTAACCCATGAAGCACCACTTCTTTCTTCAGCCAAGCAACCTGAAATAAAACAGAATAGAAGGGGTGTGTAAAGTTCCAAACAGCCAGAGCCTGCCTCCGAAGACTAAAACTAGAAGGCGTGGGCTTAGGGAGAGAATGAATGTCAAGGGGTATATTACTCTATACTACAGTGGTTAGTATCTGGGGTAAGCTGCCAGAGAAGTCAATGGAGGCAGGAGGCAGTAACCACAGTTAAGAGGCACCTTTCAGGTACTTGAGGAATATGCAGTCTGCTGGAGGAAACCCAGTGGGTTGAGCAGCATCTGTGGGGAACATTTTGGGTTGTGTCCATTGGCAGGATGTCGGCCTGAAACTTGGGCAGTGACCTACCCCAGCCGGCCCGGATTTCAGTATCTGCAGACTCTTGTGTCTGTAGGTACTTGACTGAGCATAACATAGATGGATATGAAATTAATGGAGGCAAACAGGCATGGTTATCATTACAGAGATGGGCTGAAGGGCCTATTTCTACACTGTAGGTCTCAATCACCATGGCTGTAGGAGCACAGAAATAGAAGTGCATGCATTAATGTACAACATCAGACACTACTTGAACATCCCACAACCAATGCAGTGCTGTTTGAAGTGGCAATGCAATAAATAGTTTGCATTAATTGCAAAATTGGTTGAAAAGTTTAACATTGGTCAGATTTGTCCTGCTCGTCATTTTCAAAGTAGCAGAATCCAAATCGGGTTTATTATCATTAACATACATTGTGAAATTTGTTGTTTTGCAGCAGCAGTGCAGTGTGATATAAAACAGATTGCTGTAAGTTACAGTAGGAAATAGAAAAATAAATCGTGCAAAAAGTGAGGTAGTGTTCAAAGACTGTTCAGAAATCTGATGGAGGAGGGCAAGATGCTGTTTCTAAAACGTTGAGTGTCTGCCTTCAGGCTCCTGCATCTCCTCTCTGGTAATAATGAGAAGAGGGCATGTCCTGGATGGTGAGGGTCCTTTACTGATGGATGTTGCCTTCTTGAGGCATCACCTGTTGAAGATGTCCTCGATGGTAGGGAGGCTAGTGCCCATGGTGGAGCTGCCTGAGCCTACAGCCCTCTGCAACTTCTCCTAATCCTGCGCAGTGGCATCTCCAGACCCTGTGCATTTGTAATTTGTCCTCAAAAGCAGCAGGAGATTTCTAGCAGTAGCTTTCTATAACTGATGGTAGTTCTGACAGCGTGGATAGGATATGTCTGGCTAAGCTTTGTGCTCTGGGATGGTTCCACTGGTTTACACCTGGATTGGTGGCAGGTCCCTGGTTAGTACTAGTCTTGAGAGAAGCAGCACAATTGGACTCAAGTGCCAGTCACTGGGTAATAACTTTCTGCCATTTTTTTTAAACCCAGTCTCTCAGGGGTCCAGAGGATGTTTGTGAGAAAGATCTCTGGAATTAAAGGATTAACGTATGAGGAACATTTGGCTCTGGGACTGGAGTACTTCCTCAGTTGAATATTTCCTATCGAATAATGAAAGGCCTAGATAGCGTGGTCGTGGAGAGGATGTTTCTAGTAGTGGGGCAGTCTAGAACAGAGGGAACACCTTCAAAATAGAAAGATGTCCTTTTAGAACAGAGATGAGGAGGAATTTCTTTAGTCAGATTGTGGTGAATCTGTGGGATTCATTACAATAGACGGCAGTGGAGACAAGTCATTTAATATATTTTAATAGGTTCATGATTAGTCGGGACATCATAGGTTACGGGGAGAAGGCAGGAGAATGGGGTTGAGAGGGATAATAAATCAGCCATGATGGAAGGGTGGAGCACACTCAATGGGCTGAATGGCCTACATCTCCTCCTAAGTCTTAAGGTCTTATAGAAGGAAGTGAGAAGCACGAGTGTGTAGGGTGCCAGAAGATGGACAGTGGGGCGACACCTAGTGTTCAGTTAATGAAGTGCAGGCCCCCACCAGTGCAGGCCAAGGTCCTGCATTAGTTACTTGCATCTGATTGCAATTCCAGCTGCAGTGCAGGGTGCAGGCTGGACTGTTGGGGACCAGGAACAATTGCAATTGTACAGGGAATTGGTGTAGCTGCTCTGCAAGCACAGTTTTGGTCCCCTTATTTAAAGTAAGGTTATTCTGGCACCGGAGGCAGTCAAAGAGATTTATTTTAGTTTTATTTAGAGATGCAGTGTGGAACAGGAGCTCCCAGCCCGTAAATGGACCTATTTAACACTCGCCTCATCACAGGACAATTTTCAATGGCCAATTAACTCTTTGGACTCTGGGAGGAAATTGGAGCACTGATGAAGAGTTTAGATCTGGGGTAGATTTGAGTGGTCTTATTTTCCTAAGTAGCGATTCTAGCAACCCAAACTCACTCTAGAATGATCGGAGCGAGCGGTAATGTAAAGAAAGCAGGTGAGGGGCATGGGGTTGTAAATGAAAGGGTGTGGTCTCGGTCAGATTATATAGAACATGGATTTGTTTGTGGTTTAGCTTAATTTGTCTGCTTAAAGGCAGCCACGGAAGAAGAAATTCAAATGACCTAGTTTTAAAAAAAGAGACCAAAAGCCACTGCACAGAGAAAGAGAAAATAAAACCTATCTCACAGACAATAATAGGGCTCCTGGAGCAGCTGGAGTAGGCCCAAGCCCAGCCTCGGTCCCCAGTTGTACACCAGTGGGGCAGAAATGCCCAGCGGCCAGATCACTTCACAGTCTCGGTGCTGCGGAGGAAGGAATGAACATTCGCAGGAGAGCGAGCGAGTTCAGCCCGACCCTTGCCTCCATACCCCGACACTCGGGCTCCCAGTCAGTCTGGATCGGCATTTAAATCGTCCAGGCGCCGAATAGTGCCATGTCCTAGGACTTGGATCCTAGCATGCCGATACGCCCGGGCAGCCCCACCCAAAACCACTCTCGATCTCACCAAATCAGCTCGGCCCTTGGACCTCGAACCTTTTCTTCCCCATTCTCAACAACCAACAACTGAACCTCTTGACCATGTCCGCATGCTTTTATGCATTGAGTTGATGCCACATGATTGGCTGGTTAATATTTGGATTAACAAGCAGGTGTACCTGAGTGTGAATATTTCTCTAGGTGGATCTTTAACCAGGCTCTTTATGAGGTCAAAGTTTATTCTAGTTTACTGGTCTATAAATCCTTGGGTGTAATCCAGTTTCTGCAGCTCTTTTTGGCACTGGTTGAAGTCCCCTGCCTGTAAATTCCAAGCTACATGGATAAACCAGTGATTGATTCGTAACCTATTCAACATTACAAATGCAGTGAGGCGACAATGATTTGAAAGGCTACAGGTTGCAGATGCTGGAAATCCTGAAATAAAAACAGCAAATGCTCACATCGGGTAGCATCTGTGGGAAGGAAAATAGGGTTCCTGCTTCAGATCCGTGATCTTTCACCACACTAGGGAAAGTTAGAAGTGAAATGATAGAGATGCAGTGGAATCATTTGCTCAGGATATTGAGAGCATATGAGAAGGGTCATTCCCTTTTGCTGAGAGGCATACGTGGTTCTTTTCTCAATAGCACTACGTTATGGGAAGGTTTTATTTGAGTTAAATCTCTTATCATAAAATAGTGCTGTGTTATTTTAAAAGTGCAGTGTTAAGCTAACAGTTGAGGTAGTGACGGCCCAGCATATCACTGTGGGTCATTTGTTTACCAGTCGCTGAATTGGACTTTGATTTTTTTTTTGTTCTAATTGTGTTCTTTCTTGTAAAAATTGTGTACACACCTAGTGCCCACATTTTTTAGGCACTTCATGTAAATATAAAGTGGCCACTGAGTGTATGTTTGTGGTCTTCTGCTGCTGTAGCCCATCCACTTCAAACTTTGATATGCTGTGCATTTAGAGATGCTCTTCTGCGCACCACTGATGTAATGCTTGGCTATTTGAGTTACTGTCACCTTCCTGTCAGCCTGCACCAGTCTGGCCATTCTCCTCTGACCTCCCTCATTAATAAAGTGTTTCTGCCCACAGAACTGCCCCTCGCTAAATGTTCTTTGTTTTTTGCAGCATTCTCTGTAAACTTTAGTGACAGTTGTGCATGAAAATCCCAGGAGATCAGTAGTTTATGAGATTCTCAAACCACCCCGCCTGGCACTAACAACCATTTCAGGGTTTGATTTGGTTTGCAAACACGAGGAAATCTGCAGATGCTGGAAATTCAAGCAACACACACAAAGTGCTGGTGGAATGAATGCAGCAGGCCAGGCAGCATCTATAGGAAGAAACAGAGTCAACATTTCGGGCCGAGACCCTTCGTCAGGATTTGAATTGGTACATCCTTCACATACACCAGAAGTAAAACTCTTTGTTACTTCAACATCTAAATAGTCAATGTAGCATAGAAATACAGTTGTGTCAGTGTGAATTAGTCAGTCTGATGGCTTGGTGGAAGAAGTTATCCTAGAACCTTTTATACTGCGGTACCATTTCCCGGATGGTAGTAGCTGGAACAGTTTGTGGTTAGGGTGACTCAGGTCCCCAATGAACCTTCAGGCCCTTTTTATGCACCTGTAGATTCTGATGTTCGGTCTGAACAATTGAACCTCCTGACAATGTCTGCGGGCTTTTATGCATTGAGTTGTGCCACATGATTGGCTGATTAGATACTTGCATTAATGAGCAGGTGTACAGGTGTATCTAATAAGTGGCACTGAGTGTCATCCGTGTTTTTTTTTTAATGCAACATGCCTGTGTTACTCCTGCAAGTCGGCTTTCAATGCATCTGTACATACATGTCGCTGCTGCTGCTGCGGAGGCCACTGTCGGTCAGAGCTGGCCATGGATATTGCGTCCTAGCTGTGTAGATACACAAGCCTTGGCAGTACGACGTGGAAAGCAAACATGTACTTGTACATACATCAATAAACTCAACTTTGACTTTTCAATGGCACTAAGGCACCTGGGGTGAAGAGTTGGCACTTGTTCATTCCTCAGAAAGGTATCGGTTGCTGGAGCGTCTCCCTGTCAGCTGAGACTTCAATCCTTCAATCCCACTTTCCATTGCACTCATTCGCAGCCCTTTCAGAACGAGGTCAACCCAGACTGGGAAACGAGCTGTGGACTTGGCGTGGTGAGGTATAATGTGATCAATGTGGCCGTGGTGTTGCTGAACTGTAGTGATTATGGTTTTGCCAGTTGGTTCAAGAACCACATGGTTGAAGGAAAGAAAGATACTCCTGAATCTGGTGGTGTGGGACTTCAGGCTTCTGTACCTCCTGTGAGATGGTGGCATGGTCCAGATGATGACTACTGTCTACTTCTGGGGAGGGTGATTCCACAAAAAAGGCGTGGGCAGCCCTCCAGTGCACACATGTGGGCCGTGGACTTTGAGAAGCTGTTGCGAGGACTTGCTTGTGATTCAGCGAGAAGGGCAGTGGTGTCTGGTACAGTTAGAGGGAATACCTCAGGTACTGCTGGACCCATTCCTCCTTCCTCTGCCCGTCATGGCAACTCCTGGTGTCTGGTACAGTTAGAGGGAATACCTCAGGTACTGCTGGACCCATTCCTTCCTCCTCTGCCCGTCATGGCAACTCCTGGTGCTCCGCTGCACCTTCATGTGCTTTGCACATGCCAAGTCTTTCCCAGTCAGTAGCTCTGAATGAACTATGGCTTTCCTCATCTGCCATGGGCTAGATCTGCAGTATTTATCTTAAGAAGGCAACGTCCATCGTCAGAGATGACCACCATCTGGGCCATGCCATCTTCTTGCAGCTACCATTGGGCAGGAGGTACAGAAGCCACACCACCAGGTTCAGGAACACCTACTTTCTTTTTTTCAATCATTCAGTTCCTGAGAAAACCTGTATCTACAATTTAGCAAGCAGGAAGACTGCTTCACTCTGCATTAAAAAGGGACCATTTTTGTTCTGAATGTGTTCTCTCTTGTAAGGCATTGTGTATATTTTAGTTTCCTCTGTGAATAGTGCTTGGGCTGTTTGGCTATAATGCTGCTGCCGCCAGTAAGTCTTTCATTACACCTACACCTAGATGTACTGGTGCATCTGACGATAACTTTGAGATTCAGATTTACTTATCGCATGAACATCGAAACATACAGTGAAAGGCATCATTTGTGTTAACAACCAACACAGCCTAAGGATATACTGGGGGCCACCCGCAAGTTTCCTGAACATTCTGCCACCAACTGAGCTGATTTAATACCGAGAACAGCTTAAACACATTTCAATGCCAATTGTAGTTGATGCAATTTCACAGTTTGCTTAAGATTAACTTGCTGCAAGATTTAAAATGGTAAGAGGCAAGAAAGGGTTACGGTGTCATACGGGAAGCAGAAACTGGGTGAAGGAAAATGCTGAAAACCTGGGGGTGGGTTGTGTTGGAACACACCCAGGGTTTCCATAACAGTGACATTGTGGGATATTTTCCTTGAGCCCACTTGGAGCTGTTTGTGTGTCACTAGGAGCGATCGCAGGCCACAGGAGCAGCTGTCCATATCCATTGTAATGACAGCTGATCGAGCCCAGGCGTTGGCAGGGAGAAGCTCAGTGCTGCTGTCGGACACAAAAGACTTCAGTTAACTAAAGGCACGTCCACAGCCACTGATGATACTCTGTTCTATCCCCCCCACCCCCCACCAACAGTCTCGGTGCTGTCATACTGCACAAGGTCCTTTGAGATAGACAATTTGGCTTGATGCTGTCTGTTTTCATTACTGGTGTCTGTGAATACGCTGGCTGGGTGCTGGGCCATGATTATTACTGTAGGACAAGTTTGCCACACTGCCTGTCAGCATAGTTTCCTTAATGAGGAATCCTGCCTGACAAATCTGCTGGAATTCTTTGATGAAAGATCCGGCAGGATAGACAAAGGAGAGTCAGTGGATGCTGCCTGTTTACTTGGAGTTTCAGAAGGCCTTTGACCAGGTGCTGCACATGACGATGCTAAACAAGATAAGAGCCCATGGTATTATGGGACAGATACTGGCATGGATAGAAATTGGCTGACTGGCAAGAGTCAAAGGGAGGGAATAAAGGGGGTCTTTTCTGGTTGGCTGCCTGCGATTAGTGGTGTTCCACAGGGGTCAGTGTTGGAACCGCTTTCCATGTTGTATGCCAATGAGTTGAATGATGGAATTGATGGCTTTGTGGGCAAGTTTGCAGACAATGCGAAGGTAGGTGGAGGGCAGGTAGTGATGAGAAAGCAGGGTGTTTGCAGAAGAACTTGGAAAATGGGCAAAGAAGTGGCAGATGGAATACAGTGTAGGTGAGTGCATGGTCATGAACTTTGGTAGGAGTAATCAAATTGTAGTAGACTTTTTCTAGATATCTAGCGAATTCAGAAATCAGTGGTGCAAAAGGACTTGTGAGTCCACAAGCAGGATTCACTGAAGGTTAACTTGCAGGCTAAGTTGGTGGTTAAGGAAGGCAAATGTGATGTTAATACTAATTTTGAGAGGGCTAGAGTGTAAAAGCAAGGATTTATTGCTGGAACTTATAAGACATTGGTCAGACCATATTTGGAGTATTGTGAGCAGTTTTTCGTCCCTTATCTAAGAAAGGATGTGCTCGCATTGGAGAAGGTTCAGAGGAGGTTAATGAGAAAGATTCCATGAATAAAAGGGTTAACATATGAGGAGTGTTTGATGGTTCTGGGCCTGTACCTGTACTTACTGGAGTTTAGAAAAATAAGGGGGGAACCTCACTGAAACTTACTGAATATTGAAAGTCCTGGATAGAGTGGATGTGGAGAGGATGTTTCCAATAGTTGGAGAGTCTAGGACCAGTGGGCTCAGCCCAAGAATACCAGGACGTTCCTTTAGTCAGAGGTTGGTTAATCTGTGGAATTCATTGCCACCGGTGAGTATATTTAAAGTGGAGGTTGATAGGTTTTTGGTTAGTAAGGGTGTCAAAGGTTATGGGGAGAAGTCAAGAGAATGGGGTTGAAAGAGATACTAAATCAGCCATGATGGAATGGCAGATCAGACTCGATGAGTTGAATGGCCTAATTCTGCTCCTATGTGTCTGGTGGTCTAATTACCTGCATTGGACTGGATTGGTGTGAATTAGTTTTAAGTTCCTGAAGGACAGTTAATGTGGCGACTCTCGCAGGCTGCCCTTGGCCCATCCTTTGATTGTGTTGGTTGTTAACGCAAATGATGCATTTCACTATATGTTTCGTTTGTACATATGACAAGTAAATGAATCGGAATCAAAATTCAATC
Organism: Hemitrygon akajei; assembly: GCF_048418815.1. Classification (NCBI taxonomy): domain Eukaryota; kingdom Metazoa; phylum Chordata; class Chondrichthyes; order Myliobatiformes; family Dasyatidae; genus Hemitrygon; species Hemitrygon akajei. Next base: position 98,473,163 of record NC_133130.1, on the reverse strand, counting down.
CTGCAACCTTTCAATCTGCGGCAGTTGGAAGGACCCCATTTCACTTTGCTTGCTGGATGTAATGAGACAAATGGCTTTTTTCCACTCAGTTCCGTGGGCTATCAAGTGACTGATGAGGCCAGTGTAGACTCTTCCACGGATGGGCAAGAGCTGATTGATGGGGAGGGTAGTTTAAGAGGTGGTCTATTCTTCACCATGTGTAGGGAGCCTTTTTTCTCCCCTCCTAATCTGTCACCATAAGTGTTTCAGTACTATCCTAAATACTTCCTACTCCAATGAGTCATGATTAGTGGGGATGTTAGACCTCATCTGCAGCTTGAAACTTTACCTGTCTTGAATCCCTTGGAGCAGGGTGGGATTCATGGACCCCTTGGTTAATGGTAAGTCTCCATGGTATGAAAAAAGGTTGGAAACCCCTGTCTGAAGAGAGTTCCAAGAGAAGGGAATCCACTGACTGGGTCAAAGTTTCAGGTGACTACATGCTGTATACTGTGAGCTTGCCTGATCAGTGCTGTACCTCGTCTGAGGGTAGTATGATTGCCTTTTTCCCCTTTTCCTGTCCAGTCCTGATGAAAGATCTTGGCTTGAAACATTCGACTGTTTATTCCCCTCCATAGATGCTGCCTGACTTCCTCCAGCATTGTGTGTGTTTGCCCTGGATTTCCAGCATCTGCAGAATCTCTTCTGTGCATGAGGTTGCCAGATCACATCAGCCTGGGCTGGGAGTTTGTCAACTCAATGGGAAATAATTGTGCAAGTACAGGGCAATGCTGGGAAATGTGAGGAAATCACCTATGTTCTTGGATTCCATGATCTGTAATGTAAACCTTGGCAATATCCACTTCAGTGTTCAGGGGTGTGTAAATGCTGAAGGCTGGAAAATCAGTCCCAGATTTGGCAGAGTCTTGTTTGGCTAGCATTGCTGTCAATTTAATTAGTAACTGGATTTTGTTTGAAGTGCAGGAATTGGCTACATCTGAGGGTAGGTTACCTTTTTCAGAAATCATGTGATCTCAGTTACTTTGAGAGCAGTGACCCTAGCGTGACAAGCAGAATGAGCAAGTAGTGTTTAAAATCCAGGAGAATTGAAATTTGGGAGATGTTGCTGCAACTGGCAGGTTGGGAATGTTAGTCCTTTGTAAAGCCTCACTTAAAGGAATCTTTCTGGAATCCTCCTTGGATTCTGTGCCTAGTGAGTGAATTTGTAGATCCCATGGCATTGGTCCCAGAAATCAGTAGGAGGAACTGTCTGAGGTGGTGGTGTGGGTGTTAGAAGGATGTAGAGGAACTTCGGGGTGGGGGGGGGGGAATAGGCAGGCAACATGAATGGGCAATGATGTGGCAGATGGAATATAATGTTTAAAAATTATGAAGTCACCCATGTTTAGGAGGAAAAACCGTACCCAACAGAATGGACAAACAGCCAATGTGCGGAAGACAACAAACTGCTTTTTAAAAAAAAAAGCGGGGGGGGGGGGGGGGGGGTAAATAAATAAATAAATATCGAGAACATGAGATGAAAGGTCCTTGAAAGTGAGTCCTTAGATTGTGGGATCAGTTCGGTGATGCAGCAAGTGAAGTTGAGTGAAGTTATCCCCAATGATTCAAGAGCCTGATCATTGGGGGGTAATTGTTCCTGAACCTGGTGGAGTCTTGAGGCTCCTGTACCACCTTCCTGATGGCAGCAGGGAGAAGAGAGCACGTCCTAGGCGATGAGGACTGGCTCCTGGACCTCTGGTTTCCTGCTCCTTGGCCTTGCTGACATTGAGTGTGAGGTGTTGCTGTGGCACCACTCAGCCAGATTTTCAACCACCCTCTTGTACGCTGGTTTCCTCTCATGTGGCACCTAGTCAAATGCCTTTTGGAAATCTAAATGCACTACATCTACAGGTACACCTCTATTGAGTCTGCTTGTTACATCGTCAAACAATTTGAGCAAATTTATGAGGTGTGATTTGTCTTTCACAAAGCCCAGGTTTCATTGTGCAGGCAGTTCTGCTGTAACGCACATTTCCATAATAGCAATTGATTGTAGTGTGAGTCATGGATTACAGAACACAGTGGCCGCTTTATTAGGTACATCTGTGCACCTGCTCGTTGATGCAAATATCTAATCAGCTAATCACGTGGCAGCAACTCAATGCATAAAAACATACCGACATGGTCACCAAACATCAGAATGGGGAAGAAATGTAGTCTAAGTGATTTAGACCGTGGAATGACTGTTGGTGATGGATGGGTTGATTTGAGTATTTCAGAAACTGCTGATCTCCTGGATTTTTCAAATTTATTGTTTATTTATTTATTGCGAAGTAGTGTGGAACGGGTTCTTTGAGCTGTGCTGCACAGCAATTCCTGATTTAACCTGAGCCTAATCATGGGACAATTTACAATGACCAATTAACCTACCAACCAGGACGTATTTGGACTGTGGGATGAAACCAGAGAACGTACAAGCTCAGTGACGGGTCAACAGTCTCTAGAATTGACAGAGAATGGTGCAAGAGTCATCAACCATCCAGTGAGCAGAAGATCTGTGGATGAAAACACCTTGTTAATGAGGGAGGTTCGAGGAAGACGGCTGGACTGGATCAGGCTGACAGGAAGGCAACAGTAACTCAAATAACCTCGTGTTGCAACAGTGACGTGCAGAAGAACATCTCCGAATTCGATCCTTGAAGTTGCTGGGCTACTGCAGCAGAAGATGTTAATGTACCTGACAGCAGGTGTCTAATAATGTGGCCCCTGAGTGTATCTATTACGCTGGGCACAGTGGTCACAGGAAACCTGTTTCAGTCTGTAATTTGAAGGCAAGTGCAGCCTGTTCTGCTACGACACAATGTTTCTTAATAATTGCACCTTGCTCTTTGATTATTGTTTCTACCATCTTACATAAGTGCTGGTCATTAACTTCAGGAAGGGGCAGTGCACAGGTTTCTGTCTACATCGACATTGCTGAGGATGAGAGATTCAAGTCCCAAGGAGTGAACGTCACACAATAGCCCCTCCTGGTCCAACCACATTGATGCCCCAGCCAGGAAAATTCACCAACACCTCTACATCCTCAGGAGGCTCAAGAAATTTGGCAGTGCCCTGTTGACCCTTCTACATTTTTATCAGAGCACCGTAGGAAGCTTCCTATCTGGATGCAGCAAGGTTTAGTATAGCATCTGCTCTTCCTGTGACCCCAAGAAACCGCAGAGGTTTGTGGATATTGCTCAGCATATCATGGAGGCCAGCTACCCCTTCATGGACTCGGGCTCTACTTCTTGCTTTCTCAGTAAAGCAGCCAGCATCATCAAAGTCCACACCCAGACTAGATATCCTCTCTCTTCCATTTCCCTTTGGGGAGAAGATACAAAAGCCTGAAAGCACAAGACACCTGGCTCAAGGACAGTCGGTACACTCTCTCTTTGTCTAAACTGGTGCAGCGTAGACAGTCAGGAATGCACTGCCTTTAGTCCCCAGAGTATTTCTAATGCTGCGTCCTTTGTGACTGGGATTTCTTCCTTACCGTTTAAAGACAGTTTGTTATCTCTGGGATATTGGCACATTTCTGCCAGTTTCTCATTTCCAGATATTAATCCTGCAACCTCTTTCTTTTGAGGTGCCTACTAATGTTAGCCTCTCTTTTTAATATGTCCATAGAAACTGTTACTGCTTGTTTTGATATTAATCACGTTTTCTCTCAAAATCTGTTTCCGCACTTTGATCCTTCCATGCTGGTTCCTGAACGGTTCCCTGATCCTCTGATCTCTATCAGCCTTTGGTACTTTGAATACTTTGATTTAACCACAAAATTATCAAATCAATGCAATGAGTTGTCTGCACATGACTGAAGATTATTTAAAGTATAAAGGAGTATTAAACAGTTGTTACTCTGGATCTGTGCAACACAAAAGTTGAAGAACACAATAGTAAAGAAACACAATAAATATTAATAGATAGTATATCTTATGTACATTGTTTGTATGTCCATAAAGTGACACTAGGTACAGGAGTGTCTGTACATAAGGTGACTCTGGCAGGAAATGATAAAGTAGTGATGGTGGGGTGGGTTAATAGGTGACGGTGTTGATCACCATTACCACCAGGGAAAGTAACTGTTTCTGAGTCTGGTGGTCCTGGTGTGGATCCTGTGTAGCTTCCTCTCTGAGAGTGGGGCAACCAGTCCATGAGCAAGGTCGGTGGGATCCTTCGTTACTGAGGTTAAAAGAAACTTCTATGCAAAGGGTTGAGTGTATCTTTGGAATTCTCCACTGTGAGAGCTGTGGAAACCTGGCTTCTGAGTATCTCAAGGTAGAAAAGTGTGGATATTAGCAACATGGGGTTAGTGGTGCTGAGGTAAATGATCAGCCAGGACCTCATTGAATGGTGGAGGGATACCTATGGGCAGGGATGGAGGGGGTGTGGGGTCAAGAGAGGGGCAGGAGGGGGCATGGAGTCAAGAGAGGGGCAGGATCAAGAGAAAGGCTGACTTGTTAAGTCGGGTGTCCTGGATGGGTTCAGCGTTGAACTTTGGAGGTGGGACGGAGTATGGTCCCAAAAAATGAGTTGGGATCTCACCACACAAGGAGAGAAAGAAAATCTCTAATCCAAGGTGAATTTGGTGACCACAAAACAACTAGATCATTGTTTAAAAAATCTGTTTCATTATTGTCCTCAAGGGAAGGAATTTCCATGTAGCTAGGTCTGTATGTGACTTGTAACCACTCTGCTCAGTGACTGGTTCAGAAGCTGCTCTGTTAGTACTGGTGTAAATGGATACCCTGGCTCTGGAGCTGGTGCAGAGGAGGTTCACCAGGTTGATGCCAGAGGTGAGGAGGTTAGACTATAAGGAGAGATTGAGTTGCCTGGGACTGTACTTGCTGTAGTTCAGAAGGATGAAGGGAGATCTTACAGAAACGTATAAAAATTATGATAAGAGAGAGGCAGGAAAGTTGTTTCCACTGGCAGGTGAGACTAGAACTAGGGGACATAGACTCAAGATTCAGTGGAGTAGATTTAGGACAGAGCTGAGGAGGAACTGCTTTTCCCAGAGGTTGGTGAATCTCTGGGATTCTCTGCCCAACGATGCAGTGGAAGCTACCTCAGTAAATATATTTAAGACAAGATTGGACAGATTTTTACGTAGTAGAGGAATTAAGGGTTATGGGGAAAAAGGCAGGTAGGTGGAGATGAGTCCATGGCCAGATCAGCCATGGTCTTATTTAATTCTGGAGCAGGCTCAACAGGCCAGATGGCCTGCTCCTGCTCCTATTTCTTTATGTTCTTGTGTAAATTGGTGCTGGTGAATAGATGAAGGCGAGCTGGCTGGTGGCCATGCGAGGGTGGAGGTAGATTTGGGAAGGCAGAGAGGTTACTCTTTCTCTGTGTATGTGGGCCTGGTCCTGCCTGATGTGTGTCACTAGCGGCAGCAGATCATGGTGCTGAGAACTGTGCTGAAGTCTGTTTTGGTATGTAACCTGTGGTAGAGCACCCTAATGTAGTCGACATTTTAATGACAAACCAGAGCATTTTGTCTCAGGTTCACAACAATGGATAATTGCCAGATTGGTTTCAAGTCGTATAACTCGTAGTGTTGATGAATTGGGGCAGTGAATCACTGAAGGTATTCTTTTATTCCTTCCTTTGATAAGCGCTTGGTCATCAGTCCGAATCTCTCTAGTTGGCTTGCTGTCAGATATTTCATAGGAGAGTATTGAACCCTTTGAACAGAACTAAGGTTAGTCTGCACCAAGCTGAAATGCTTTTACGGTACGGTGTAAAATCAGGGCTCAAATTCAGCTGCAAATTTTGTGGAGACTGTAGTTGATGTTGGGGAATGTGTTCCGAACAGCATTCCCAGTTGACTATCTTCTATTAACTTCACTTATCAGGCTGCTGTACTCTGCTGAATTTAATCCAGGGAAGGTTGCCCCTCTCCCCCCGCCCCCTCCGATCTGTCGTGGGGAATGAGCTAAATTATACTTTAATTTGGTTTTGGCTTTGTTGCTATAAAATGGCGTTGCATTTCAGGATATATTTTGTTTTACATCGGTCACTTTACTGACACTGTGCTGGGTGTGATGCCTCTCTTACGCTAAAGGGGGAGTATGTTTGCACAGCCGAACATCTGGCTGACAGCTGTGCAACAGATGGTGCCAAATAGAAAAAAAACACAACTGCTTAATCAGCACTGGAAAAGCTGAAGAACGCCTTCTGGGGATGGAACAGCCAAAAAGATCCTGTTTGGATGAAGACAAGGGAACAGTCTAGGAATTCAGCTGATCACGTGACTTGCCTCCGTCTGGAAGTCTACTGGCAGAGCTACTCTGCAAGTCGCATGCCATCCCACCACCTCTATCCCTGTCATGCAAGCTATGTTTGCCCCCAGGTATTTAGTCAGTTGCTTTTTACAGGTTACTCTTGAGTTTGATCAGCAGCTTTCCCTGGGAGTGGATTCTGTGCAGTTTAAGGATGGTGCAACTCCTGCACTTTCCAATTGACAGGATATTGATACAGGATATTGGTACTGCTGACTCAGCTGAGGAGAAAATTGCTTCTTTTTTAAGACCGTTTTTTTTGTGGGGTTAAATGTTTGGGAAAACAAGCAAATAAGTATTTGAATAGGAAGCAGGAGTAGGCCATTCAGCCCCTCGAACCGGCCTAACGAATCAATTAGATCTTGGCTGATATAACTGCAGTCTTAACTCCTTGCACCCATCTATCTGCGCTAACTTATCACTTCCTTGCTCAGAGTTTCTAACCAGTTTTGCCCAATATTACACCACACCACTATTGCTACTATTACCACCTTCCTAAACTGTAGAATGCATTACCTAATACTACCTATAAGGCTTGCAGACTCAGTTGATGCTTTAAAACGCCAGGTCAAATCCTATTTATTAGCCTGGCTTTTAACTAACATCTTTGTCTTTTTGTCATGTTTGCACTTTATTCCATTGTAAGGTACTTTGAAACCCATCTGTATGAAAAGTGTCCTATAAATAAGTTATTATTGTTAATTATATTTTTGATTCTCAGCTCGAGCTGGTAAGGGCATAGCCAAGCACACACTTCTCAATTGCTAGGAACTTTCGGACTATTCTTGCAGTGTTTAGTATTGCGGCTTTCCAAAGATTTACTTAAGTAATTGAGTGTAGGCTTAATTAATGTTATTGTGTAGTGACTTTGGGATGATACCAGTTGTAGGTATTACTATTGAGACAATGTATACCCTGTTCACATTCCATAATCTTTCAATTTCCTCTTTTAATTCAGCATATTTCTGATGTTTTTCCACTTACTGGTTTTTGTATGTTATTTGTGTTTGGAATGAATATATCTACTAAGTAAGATGTCCTTGCTTGTTTATTCTGTAATATTACATCCAGACAGTTATTATGGATTGCCCTGCCTGTAATAGTGGATTGGTCATTAATATTTGTGGGACTCTAAAACTGGATCAGGCTTGTATTTAAAGTAAGGTTTGGTGTTTTTCATCAGTTTATTTTAAAGCAGAATTTTGTTGAATGACATTTGCCTGTGTAAGTAATCAGATTGAGTTAAACTGCTGCAGGATCCTATAATGTTTTGGAGTGCTTCTGGTTTCTCTTGGCATTTTCTGCATTTATGGTTTTTTATTATGTATTTTTGATAATATTTTGTGTTACCCACCTGGTCCTGTATTGCCACAAGGAGCCGTTCTGTTTCTGGGAAGAGGTCTCCAACTCTGAGCCAGGCGTTCGACACTACTCTGCTCAGATCGTGAGGATGTCTTCCATGGAGGGCATGCTCTTCCATTGCTTAGCCTTTTCTTCAATAGGGACAAATTCTTCATTTTTCTGGGTTGTGCTTTATTTTAAGTTTAGTGGTGTATATTTATTCATGTCCAAAGACATGCAGCTCTTTGATAGAAAAATAAATTGATTGAACTGTGCCCTACAAGGGTTGACTGACCGCCTGTTTTAAAACATGTGGTCCCTAATCTTCGATCTCCTGCAAGTAGAAACATTCTCTCTCCATTCACCTTATTGCAACCCCTCAGGATATTATGTTGAAGTTTTATAAGACGCTGGTGAGGTCTAAGTTGGAGAATTGTGTGCTGTTCTAGTCAACTACCTACAGGAAAGCTATCAATATGATCGAAAGAGTGCAGACAAAATTTACAAGGACATTGATGGGACTCAAGGACTTGCGTGACAGGGAAAGGTCGAATAGCTAGGACTTTATTCCCTGGAGCGGAGGAGAATGAGGGGAGATTTTGATAGAAGTATATAAAATTTTGAGGGGTATATGGTAAATACAAGCAGATTTTTCCCCCCCTCTGAGGCTGGATAAGACTAGAACTAGAGGTCATAGGTTAAGGAGGATAGATAAAATGTTTAAGGGGAACGTGAAGGAAAACTTCACTCAGAGCATGATGAGAGTATGGATCGAGCTGCCAGTGGAACTGGTAAATGCAGGTTTGATTTCAGTATTTAAGAGGAGTTTGTGTGAGGGAAGGGTATGGGGGTGAGGGCTATTGTTCAGGTGCTGGTGGATGGGATGAGGCAGAATAATAGTTAGGCATTGGCTAGATGGGCTGAAGGTCCTGTTTCTGTACTGTAGTACTCTATTACTGTACTCTATATTAGAGCACCTTAATGTAAAGGGCATCTCAATGGCAAAGACATAGCATTTTGTCTCTGGTCGCTGCATAGCCTCCAGCAGATGATTGATTGCCAGATTGGTTTCATGTCTTGCCACATTTTGTTTTTAGTGAACTAGACCAGTGAATTACTGAAGTTATTCCTTTATAACTTCCTTCAACGAGCACTTGGACACGGGTCCTAATCTCTCTATAGTTGGCTTGGTGTCAGATATTTCACAGGCTATAGGCTCCTGGTAGGCAGGGTGATTTTAGGTGGTTGGAAGGCTTTGTGTGACTGTAGCCTGGTACAAACCATCTACCCAAGATTGAATCTTGATTGCCGTGTCAGGCACTGCAAGTGCCACTTGTCCCACGGTAGGGTTCTCCCTTGCCTAGCATTAACCCTAAACCAATACCGAAAAAGGAGAAAGATTGAACAGGCCAGTTCATTACGCCTTGGAGTGTAGGAAGGGGCGTAGACAGATAGGGTGACTGCACCCATGGTGGGGAATCAAGAACTAGAGAGTATAGGTGTATGGTGATAATAGAGGGCATAGGTGTACAATGAAAGAGAAAGATTTTCAAATTATAGTGTGTATGTGGGATAAGCTGCCTGAGGAAATGGACAAGTCAGGTATAGTAGCGACATTTAAAAGATATCTGGAAAGGTACAGTACTGTATAAAACTTGGAGGCACTTAGGCACACTATCCGTATATAGGTCTTTTTGTACAGTACTGTATTTGTCAACATGGAGCAGAGAGTGAGTTTGTAAATCTGGCATAGTAAAGGATGTTAGGAGTGGTGAGGGTGGAGCACCATGGGAAGGGTGTGGCACAGGTGGCAGAGAAGGAGTGCCAGTGGCAGGGAGCTGGCACAGGTGCAGACGCATTCAGCCCTGGCACTCCAGGCAAGGTCATTTGATTCTAAACAATTGGTTTATTGATGACTACAAAACCTCTCTCTGGTGCTTCCCGCTCCCTCCTCTCTTCCCTTCCTTCCCCTTTTCCCAAGCATGATTACCCTCTCCCTGCCCCCTTCCCACTCTCAGCCCACAATAGAGATCCATATCAAAATCAGGTTTATCATCTCTCACGTATGTCATGCAATTTGTTTTTTCTTGTTGCAACAGTGCATTAAATTACTACAGCACCCTAACCGTATCTACCTATGCTTAAGACCTTTGCACGGTACAGTCTGCAGATAGAAAAGGTCCAGACTGAATGGGCATTTTGGTTGGTGTGGACTAGTTGGGCTGAAAGGCCTATTTCCGTGGTGGAGAACTCTAAGACTTTCGAACTCTCTCTTTATCCCAGCCTGGCAGAGATAGAAACAAGAGGGATTCAACAGATTCTGGATTTCCAACATAACACACACAAAATGCTGGAGGAACTTCAGCAGGTCAGGCGGCATCCATGGAGAGGAATAAACAGTGAACATTTTGGACCAGCTCCCTCTCAACCCTCTTGGCCATTTTGGTTCAAGAGTCCTGATGAAGGGTCTCGGCCCAAGACGTCAGTAGATGCTGCTGGACCTGCTGAAGTTCCTGCAGCATTTTGTGTGTGTTACTCTGGCAGGGAAACTGTATACTTCCCGCGTCTGGTGAAACGCAGCTTTTTGTAAGCTCTGAGCATTTGGCTGAACAAGCTCAGTAAATTCCTTTAAAAAAAGATTCTCAGTTTGGTGGAGACAGACCTTCGTCTTCACTGGCATTAGTTGAGTTTTATCTTTTGGAAACGTAAATGTTAACTGGTGCAGTACATACCCAGATATTCTCTACAGTGCCGGTCCTCCACTCCTTACAAATACCCTACTGGTGTTTGGCTGATACATTTGAACAAGCATTTCAGATGCCGGCAGGATGAATTCACCAGTTGCCGCAGGGCTGCAGATAACTTTTGCTGGGTGGTCAAGTTTCCCACTTGTGGACAGTGAACTACTCACAGGCACAGAATCAAGTTTGTTAATACTAATTTGTGTCAAGTTGCTTTGTGGTGGTGAGTGGTATAAGAAGGATTACTTAAAGTTGCAGTGAAAATATATAAATTGTGTAAAAGAGGAATGTATTGTGACTCGGTGGGGCAGCTGCTCTGCCCGTGACCACAAGAAGCCCAGAGAGTTGTGGGCACAGCCCAGAACATCATGAAAACCAGCCTCTCCTTCACGGGCTCTGTCAATACTCATCACAACCACCATAATGGAAGATCCCATCCCAGACATTCTCTCTTCACCCTGCTTCCATCTGGCAGAAGATACAAAAACCTGAAGCAGGGGTTCCCAACCTGAGGTCCATAGACCCCTTGCTTAATGGTGTGCATGGCCCCCCAGGCTCAAAGAGAGCTTCTGTCTGGCTATAAGGGTCCCTGGTACAATAAGATAGACTCTTGATTTTGCAATCCACTTAATCGTGACCTTGTGCTTTGCTGCCTGGCTTCACTGCACTCGGGATGAAGTAGTCAGTGGGATTCAACATTGGCTTGGTGCGAGAAAGCAGAGGGTAGTAGCAATAGATGCATTCTGCCCTCACTCGAGAGTTTTCCCCGTTTCTCTAGCTAGACAGACAGACAACTCCACCAGTCCCGGCATGTCTGTAGTTGAAGTTGTTTTTATTATTCGCCAGCGTGTTACCGTATGCAATGAGCCGGTGTAAAAAGACAGTACTTCAGCATTCTTATGAGAGGCAGATTCAAACACTGATCAAAACTCACTCGCCTTCCAACAAATTGCTCCTAATTAACTGAAGTGAAATGTACAATATATTATAATGGTATACTGTAAAATGGCCATCCTGATAGCTTAACAACATGATAAGCTGCAGCTCTGAACTTGCAAGTCGGTAGATCCAGTAATTAGAGATTAACAAACCACATCAGGAAAGACATAACAAGGTAATGGTGCCAAAAGGCCTGTATGCAAGATGCGAATTTTTTTTCACTATACAATTACAAACTAGTTTTCCGTCGAAAGGACTTCAGCAGGAAATTTTGACTTGCTTTGCCGGAGGCATGCTACGCTGCCAAGGTGTATGCAATGAAAAACCACCTGATACTGAATATATGTACTGGCTTCCACAGCAGAGTCAAATTGTCCAGAACCACACTGATTTGTTCACATCTGTGTCCTTCAGTTAGATGAACTTTGAACTTTGGAAATGTATCGCTTCCTCCCCCTTTTCGCCCACCACTTCTTGAGCTCATCCCCCCCCCCCCCAGCCCTCCCCTTCTCTAGCCCACCCCTCTTATGTCAGTAATCGTCCTTCATAGCGGAGGTCAGCTGTTCCCCATTTGCTCCCTACCGCTAACCGTGGAGCCCTGGGCCAGGTGCTCACAGGATCTGGGATCACCCTGAGTTAGGTAAGGTCAGGGATGGCAGGTGACTCTGACACATGGGTTTGTTACTGATTTCCGATCTGCGCACGGTCCCCTGTCACCAGAGTTAAATCTGAGATACCTGTTTTGTGCACAGCACGCTGCCACTGCCCCTGTGTTCTGACTATGGATTGGTCTGTTTCCCCAGTAATAGTTCCCGCTGACTCCTTGGATGGCCCTCTCTACATTCCCTTCAAGTCCCTGCTTTCCACGGTGGGCAGCATGGATTTCAGCGAGGGTGAGGCCCATCGGCTCATCGAGATCCTGATGGATAAGGCTGGCATTGTGCAGGACACCTGGCACACGGTAGGTAGGCTGTTGGTGCCAAGCATTGCGCTGAATTTGGATTTGACCCCGTCGTCATTGTGCTGTTGGGGTGCGGCGGGGGTGGAGTCACAAAATGAAGGCTGCTGAGCTGCTCGACCCTCTGCGGTTACTGATCTGTACGGAATAACAAGCCCAGTGTGGGGAAGCTTTGGCGGGCTGGGATTGTTGTTCTTGGGGTGGATGCAGACCATTCCTGCTTCCACCTCTCGGAGATTTTTTGGGGGCTGACCTTGAGGGAGGAGGGGTACCATTTCTTTCCCCATCAGGTGCCCACTTCAAGGGCAAGTGAATCGTTCCAATGTTTCCATGTGATAGAAATCAGTGCAGAATATGAGACACATTCTGATTAAAAGCAAATCTGCAGATGCTGGAAATCTAAGTGACACACACAAAATGCTGGAGGAACTCAGCAGCCCAGGCAGCATCCTTGGAAAAAGAGTACAGTCGACATTTTGTCCTGCTGAGGGGTCTTGACCTGAAACGTCGACTGTACTCTTTTCCATAGATGTGGCCCGGCGTGCTGAGTTCCTCCAGCATTTTCTGATTAAACAAGTGACTTGTGTATTTCCTGCTACGGCGTGTCTTTGCAGAGGGTTTCTCATCTAGTGAAGTTTTGAAGTGTCCTCTGCATTGTCTTCGCTCTTCAAGCTCCCCGGTTAATATTGTGTCCAATGACCAGGTCGTGTGGGTTGGGGATTAATTATTGTCCTTGAACACCATCAGGAGCTCATCAAAATAGTGCCATGAAATTGTTTCCATCTGAAAGGGAGTTCGGGGTTGGGCTTACCATTTCATAAGAAAGACAGTAACTCTAACTCTCTTTCAGAAAGTCCTGGGCTGTATGTTCAGGTTTATGAAGTGGGGTTTGAACTCATGAACTCTCCTAGCGGATGAGGCATTGGTCAAACCACACTTGGGGTATTATGAGCAGCTTTGGGCCCCATGTCTAAGAAAGGATGTGCTTTCATTGGAGAAGGATCCCGGGAATAAAGGACTAATGTATGAGGAGCATTTGGCTCTGGGCCTGTACTTGCTGGCGTTTAGAAGAATGAGAGAGTATCTCATTGACACCCGTTGAATATTGAAAGACCTAGATAGAGTAGATGTGGAGAGGATATTTCCTACAGTGGGGAGGTCTAGGACCAGAGGGCACAACCTCAGAATACAAAGACTTTCCTTTAGAACACAAATGAACAGAATGAGGAAAATGGTGAATCTGTGGAATTAATTGGCACAAACAAATGTGGAGGCCAAGTTATTGGGTATATTTAAAGCAGAAATTGGTTGGATTCTTGATTAGTAAGGGTGTCAATGGTTATGGAGAGAAGGCAGAAGAATAGGGTTGAGAGGGATAATGGATCAGTCATGATGGAATGACAGAGTAAACTCGATGGGCTGAATGGCCTAATTCTGCTCCAGTGTATTATGGTCATGATCAGCTGACTTGAAAATGAGGGGCTACAATCAAGGCAGGATTGAAATAACAAGGACCATTGTCATACCTAGAATTAGGGGGCATAGTTTCGGAATAAGGGGGGCCCACTTCAGCCGACAATGAGAAATTACCTTTGAGCTTGTGAATGTTTTTTGGGTTATCTTCCTCAAACTGTAGAGGTGGATTGATTGAAGGTAGTCAAGGCAAAAACTGCAAAGGTATCAGGAGTATGGGGATAGAGGGGAAAGTGGTGTTGAGGCCAGGAATGAAACGGCCATGATCTTATGGAAAGACAGAGTGGGCTTGAGGTCCAAAAGGCCTACTGCTTTCCCCATTTTTCCATATCCTTCGGCGCTCCTGTACGGAACATTGGAGTATCTTGACAACTGGTTACCCTGTTAATAAGTACACCTGCGGTCAGACTATCTCAGTACCAGTGGCACTGCTGAAGTCCCTGACACGCGAGTGAATATAGTATGTCATAACTGTGCAGTCTCTGCGATGTGTGCTTGACCTAACTCTTGTTTCGCGGCTCCCAGGCCACTCAGAAAGGGGATCCGGTGACGGCCCTGAGGCGGCAGCTGGAAGAGAAGGAGAAACAGCTGGTGGCCGAACAGGAGGACTCCAGTGCAGTCAAAAGCAAACTCCGGGAGGTCAGCAAGGTAAGCCTGCGGGTCTCCCCAAGGACCCGTCACCAGCGTGCTGAGTCCAGGCAAGCCCCCAGTGCCCTCTGCCACTTGGGAATGTTTATTGTCAATTGCACTAACTTAAGGTCTGATTTAGTTTTTTTTAAAAAACACCTACTTTGGTAGCATTTCTCCTAATGGATGTTTAAATTCTGCAGCTTCCCATTTTTTTTTCTCTTCCTTGCTCTCTTGCATGTGCTCTCGTTTGAATTTAATTCAGGAAAACAGCTCGGTAACTGGTCCTTCCGGCCCAATGAGGCTGCACTGCCCAACTACGTCTGGGTGACCAATCAACCGACTAATTTTGTATGTGTTTGGAATGTGGGAGGAAACCGGAGCACCCAGATGAAACCCACATAGTCACAGGGCACAGACCTGGATATAATCTGTAAGGAAACATGTATCGTCTCCTCACAGGTTGCAGTCAGTGGCCTCTTTATTAGATACTTCCTAAACCTAATAAAGTGGCTACTGAGTGCATGTTTGCTGTCTCCTGTTGCTGTAGCCCATTCACTTCAAGTTTTGACTTGCTGTGCATTGCTGCACACCCCTGTTGTAACGTGTGGTTATTTGAGTTACTGTCGCCTTCCTGACAGCTTGAACCTGTCTGGCCATTCTCCTCTGACAGCTGTCATTATTAACAAGGAGTTTTCACCCACAGACTGTTGCTCACTGGATGTTTTTTGCTTTTCACGCCACTCTCTATCAACTCTAGAGACTGTTGTGCGCTAACATCCCAGGAGAGCAGCAGTTTCTGAGATACTCAAACCACCCCATCTAACACCAACAATCATTCCTTGGTCAAAGTCACTTGGGTCACATTCCTTCCCCGTTCTGATGTTTGCTCTGAACAACAATTGAACCTCCCGACTGTCTGCACTGAGTTGCTGCCACACTGTCTGATTAGATATTTGCATTGATGAGCAGGTGTACCTAATAAAGTGGCCTCTGAGTGCAGATGTGTTTTCCTTTTGCCTTCACTCCTCTCCCCCTCTGCACCTCCTCGCTCTTTTTCTCTCCCATCTCTTTATGGAAAACTACTTGCTCTACTAAGGGAAGCATTTTTAAAATTAATTCGTTACACTCAACACAGATGCCCCCAGAGTACAATTTAAAATCTTCCTTTCACGTTCTGGATGAGAGAGAGTTTGTGTATGTGTGTGTGTGTGTGAGAGAGAGGAGAGCTCCAGGCAACGGATTGGCAGTGTCTGCCTTCCATTAATGTCTGTGCCCTTGCGTTCCCATCAGGAGCTTGCAGCTGAGAAGGCCAAAGCGTGTGCCAACGAGAACAAGCTTAAGGAGCAGCTGACGATGAGGGAGGAGGAGCTGAACGCCGTGCAGACCCGCATGCAGGCTAGCTATCAGGACCACGTGGCTGAGACCCAGAAGCTGCAGGCCAAGGTACTACCCCTCATCCCAGCTCCCCGCACACCCCCCCCCCCCCCACCACACCACCACCACCCTACCACCACCCTGTCTGCACACTCCAGCTACAGTCAGGATAGGGCCTAGCATTTAGAAGAACGAGGTGGCCTAGACATAGTGGACGTGGAGAGCATCTTTCCTAAAGCGAGGGAATTTAGGACCAGCGGTCACAGCCTCAATACAAGGGCGTCCCTTTAGGACAGAGATGAGGAGAAATTACTTAAGTCAGAGGGTGGTAAATCTGTGGAATTCATTGCCACCGATGGCTGTGGAGGCCAAGTCATTGGGTATATTTAAAGAGGAGGTTGATGGATTCTTGATTAGTCAGGGCGGCAAAGGTCATGGGGAGAGGGGCAGGAGAATGGGGTTGAGAGAGGTAGTAAATAAGCCATGATAGAATGGCGGAGTAGACTCGATGGGCTGAATGGCCTAATTTTACTCCTATATCTTTTAGTCTTATTGCCTTGTGTTATATCACAGCCACTGCTTGAGTGGTGGGAGGAGATGCTTTCTGACATCAGCGTCCACTGGAGCCAACCAGCGAGCTAGGGAACCACAAATGGCGCCTGGTGGCCAGTTTATTTTGCGTTTCCAGCCGGGTTGTTTGGCCTTTTAGCTCATCGTGACGCCACGGGCCTGCGCATATAAAGAGGACAAAAACTTCTAATCCATATGGGTGAGCATGGTGTGGAGCTTTCCCAGTTCTGCCATGGTCAGGCGATCGTTCAGAATTGTTAGCCTCCCATCGGAGGCAGTACAGAATCACCCATCCTCCCTTCGCACCAGCAGTAGAGCTCAAAGGGAGCCACAACTACGCAGGGGATAGAATGAATTATAAGGGAAGCATTCATGCTCAGGACGTGCTCACACTGCAAGTGTCGCCCACTTCCGTTTACAGGTGTGACTGGGTGGTCAGAGTTTAAATGCAGAGGGCCGTAGTTGTGTGCTCACATTTGTTTCACTGGAGTAACCTGATACGATGGAGCCCAGGTGTCGGTCGCTGCCTTTTAGCCATGGGGCAGAGTGCTATTCATGCCTCCAAGGCTTTGATTATTCAAACTCCGTGATTGGTGTCACACTCTGCATGTTCCTAGGTTTTGAAGAGCTATTGCTGTCTGGTTGGCTGTCCTTCCGGACAGTAATGTGGACAGTTCCACTCCACTGTCTTCCACTGGGAGTGATGCACGTCACTGGTGAGGAGATTTGCTTTGAGAGAGATCAAGGGGAATGAGGAACAAGGCTGTTCAACCCTCTAGCCCTGCTGGATCCACCTTATCCCCCATCTAATTTCCATTTCTTTCTCTAACCTTGGTTAACTAATGTGTTTCAATCCTGGGTTTTGCCTTAACTCTCCCCACCCCCTGGTCAGGGTAAAAGGCAGGGTAAATCTGACAGTGACACCACCCTGCCTCCCAACCATATTAGCTGGTTGGTCACATTCCTGGAGAGCAGCTGGGAAGAGTTCAGAGAGGTCCCATCTTCTGTCTGGTCACTCTCTTGGTGTGGGACAGTGTGTGACGTGGAGCAATAAATCTTGGAGATTGCAGGAAAAAAATACTAGATGTTTAAGTTCATCTCCACCCCATCCCGTCTAAATACTAATAGTCTGATTATTTTGTTGTACCTCTCTCCTTCCTCTATTATTGCCCTTATCCCTTTACTTTTCCCCTCCCCATCCCACTTCCCACACCATGGGTTCTTGCCTCCCTCATGATCCCTTACAGCTGGGCCACAACTGGAGCCAGCAAAGCCTCCTTCATGATTTCCACTGCCACTGTGTGCTCAGTCGACCTTGAGGGAGAACTCTGGTGGGACGAGACAAACTTGTGGCTGGACTTTCTGTTCCAAAGGGTAAGACATGACTGCAAGACAAGCCCCCACGAGGACATCCTGCCAAAGAGCATGGCTTTTCTTAGCTGACCAATAAGGTGTAAGGAGCACTTATTATCAGCGACTTGCGTTTCTGTGGCAGGCTGGAAGTTACTTTGCTGCCACTTTAAAGCAGTCGGTAGCATCAAATAAGGTTCATCAATCAGTGTTGTTCAGTTTCCTCAGACAATGCTGTGTTTGTGCTGAGAGTGTTGGTTCCGTTATGGCGTTCTCTGGTTTTCTGGGTCAGTATGTTGAGAAACGAGGGGGGAACAAGTCTACCAAAGTCTTTTATAAATCTGCCGATTCCCATGGCTATCCTGACTGTAGCGCTTCCGACTTTGTTTGCTGTAAAAATGCTATTCCCTTTTCTAGGTTCCTTTGTCTCTGCCACATCTGTTCTCAGGATGAGGCTTTCCGTACCAGGGCACCAGAGGTCTCCTCTTTCACCAGGATTTCCTTTCTTCACCATTGATGCTGCCCTCACCCGCATCTCCTCGATTTCCAAGACATCTGCGCTCACCCTATCTTCCCGCTGCCTCAACAGGGGTAGAGTTCCTCTTGTCATCACCTACCACTCATGTGAGCCTCCGCATCCAACACATCATCCTCTGCAACTTCTGCCATCTCCAAAGGGATCCTACCACTAAACACATCTTTCCACCCCACTACTTTTCACTTTCCACGGGGATTGATTGCCCTCCCCTTGATTCCTTTGTCCCTTCCCACTAATCTCCCCCCGGCACATATTCTTGCAAGCAAGGTGAATACTACACTTGCCCATTTGCCTCCTCCCTCACCTCCATTCAGGGCCCCAAACAGTCCTTCCAGGTGAGTCAACACTTCACCTGCGAATATTTTTAGGTCGTCTTATTGAATCCGGTGCTCCTGATGCAGCCTCGTCTACACTGGTGAGACACGACATAAATTGGGGGGGGACTGCTTTGTCGAGCATCTCTGCTCCAGCCACCAAAAGTGGAATTTCCCAGTGGCCCACCATTTTAATTTCTATCCTCATTCCTGTTTGGACATATCGGTCCATGACCTCTATTTTTTTCTGCCACTCTGAGGGTGGAGGAGCAACGCACTCATATTCCTTCTTGGTAGCCTCTGACCTGATGGCACAAATTTTGATTTCTCCTTGTAATTTTTTCTCTACTTTTGTTTTTCTATTCACTTCCCCTCTTCTATTCCCTACTCTAGCTTCTTGTCTCTTCTCCTTATCTGCCTATCACCTTCCCCTGGTGATTCTCGTCCATCCCCGTCTCCTATGGTCCACTCTCTTCTCCTGTCAGATTCCTTCTTCTCCAGCCCTTTACCTTGCCCACCCACCTGGCTTCTTCCAGCTGGACTTCCTTCCCGTCCTCTCACTTTTTTGTTCTGGCTTCTTCCAGTCCTGATGAAGGGACTTGGTCTGAAGACTTTAACTGTTGATTCACTTCCATAGATGCTGCCTGACCTGCTGCATTTTGTGTGTGTTGTATCTTAAATCTTGAGCGAGGGGAGATTTGATAGAGGTATACAAAATTCTGAGGTGTATAGATAGGGTAAATTTGAGCAGGCTTTTTCCACTGAGGTTGGATGAGATTAGAGCTAGAGGTCAAGGGTGAAATGTTTAAGAGGAGTATCTTCACTCAGAGGATGGTGAGAGTGTGGAACGAGCAGCCAGCGGAAGTGGTGGACGCGGGTTCAATTTCAGCATTTAAGGGAAATTTGGATAGATACGTGGATGGGAGCAGAAGGGCCTATTTCTGTGCTGTAGTGACTCTACGATGAGCAAGGGTAAATTCATCATCTGCTGATCAAGGACTCTTTGGGGAAGAGTGATCATAACCTGATTGTAACTGAAACTGGTTTAGTTCGAACTGAAACCAGGTTCTTAAATTTGAATAAAGTAAGCTGCAAAGACTGGAGACATAGATTTGGCTATGGTAGGCTGGGAAACTACATTAAAAGGTATTAACAGTGAACAAGCAAACATTTCAAAAAATCTATACAGTCGGCTCTCCTTATCCGTGGGGGATTGGTTCCGGGATCCCTCGCGGATACCAAAAATCGCGGATGCTGAAGTCCCTTATTCAACCTGTCTCAATGCGGTGGACCTTAGGACCCAGCAGAACCCCAGACCTTATTTAACCCTTCTCAGAGCAGTGGACATTAGGACATGGCGGCAGAGGTCTGAATCCACAGTGTTTCTGTTCATGAAAACAATCATGATCACAATTGAAAATAAAGTGCAAATAATAAAGCGATCAGAAAGAGGTGAAACACTATCGGTCATTAGAAAAGTGTTAGGCTCTGTCGCTCAACGATCGGAACAATTTTAAAGGATAAAGTGAGAAAGGCCCTGCCCTGATGAAAGCTACAATTATTACTAAGCAACGCAGTGGTTTAATTATTGGGTTTTGGGGTTTTGAGTTTTTGATCCACCACATCAATCCGGCAAGGATGGAGAGCGCGCTCGGAAGTGGTCTGTCACTGGATCGAACTCGGGAATTTCCATTCCTGAGCCCAGTGCTGAAACATACGTTCCTAAGTGTTTTATATGCATAGAAAGGTAAAATATATACTATATACTAAGACAAATGTTTGACTAACTGATGCTAAATAATACCGGATGTACTTGTTCCGACTTACTTCTGATTTTTTTCAATCCCGATCTAAGATAACCCACATACATCCTCCCGTACAGTTTAAATCATCTCTAGATTACTTATAATACCTAATACAATGTAAATGCTATGTAAAATAGTTGTTATACTGCATTGTTTAGGGAATAATGACAAGAAAAAAAGTCTGTACATGCTCGAACAACAAGTGCTGGAAGAGCACTTCCGGGTTTTCTCGATTCACAGTTGGTTGAATTTGCGATGCGGAACTCGCGGATAAGGAGGGCCGACTGTATATCCTCTTCAATTTAAAAAATAAGAACCAGCAATAGAAAAAGCCCTGGCTATCAAGTGTCACAAATCAGCGACAATGAATATATAACTGAGACAGGTTTTTTATAACAAATAAACATTTATTAAACACTGGTTTAAAAAACCCCCGAAAGTAAACAAACAACTAACTTAACCGGAAGTCAGCTGCAGTACAGCAGCTTGAACAGTTCTTAAAGCGAGAATGCGAAGGTCCAAAGTTTTACACAGTCATTTAAAAGGAGGGACTTCTTGAAAGGTGTAAAATTCTCTTTCGTCGCATTACTGCTGATCCCAGCTGCAGTTTGCTTTTCCTGGAGGATTTACAATCGAAGAAAATAAACGGCTTAAAAAGGCACTGACCTTTCTTTGGCGAAACTTTGTATCCAACTCATTGCTCTTTTTTGGAAAAGCAGGAATTATCACAGACACAAGTTACTACTTCCTCATGCAAAGATTAAACAAAGGTCGAATCTGTTTCACCGTCAACATTAACTTTCCAAATCCTTCAGTATGTCCGAACTCCGACGAATCTTCACTCTCCACCGACTTTACTGGCAGTATTGTAGCGAAACTGTCGGCGATCACCTTTGAGACTTAAGGCAGAAAATAAAGCTCCACTTTAAAATAAACCTGCGTCATAACATTGGAATACGCAGCAACGTGGAATTGCTAGTGAAATCATCCACCGACTGCCCTGCGCCACAGGGAGGGGTTCTCCTTTTATACCCTGTTGGAAAAAAAAACTCACATGACCTCTCACTGGTGGGAAAATGGCGTCACTCCCCCATCACAAGACCATTACCTCATCTCCAGTACAGCCTCAATTGCATCACGGTCATGTGACAGGTACAAGATACCCACAAGTACATAACATAAGAGAAAGCAAAATGCTGTTAGATCAAGAATATGTACATATTAGTAAGTTAACTGACACCTAGTGTAAAGGTGAGTGCAAGAATCTTGAGACATATGGGTTGTGTAAATGGATGGTTGAAGGTTGTCATGGACCCAGTGGGCCTAACAGCTGGCTTCTGTGCTGTATGACCTGGGTACTTAGCTTTCAAAGGAGTACAGGTTTCCCCCACAATCCGAAGGTAGAGCATTCCTATGAAACCATTCGTAATCCAAAATGTCGTAAAGCGAAGAAGCAATTACCATTAATTTATATGGGGAAAATTTTTGAGCGTTCCCAGACCCCCAAAAAATAACCTACCAAATCAAAGCAAACAACTCATAAAACCTAAAATAACACGAACATATAGTAAAAGCAGGAATGATCTGATAAATTTACACCCTATATAAAGTAGAAATATTGTAGGTACGGTGTATTTTCACTTATCAAACTCAGGAAGGCAGCGAGCCAAAATCGATTTGGAGAAAAAAAATAGGCACGTACACGCATACATAGGCACGTACACGCATACATAGGCACGTACACGCATGTGCAAACAACTGCCTGCACAAGGCTTCACTGTCATTGTAGTCTTTCTCAGGGTAAACACACGTATAAAGCGGGTGTCTTTTCCTCGTAAAAGTGAAAATCCTCTTTGATTAACGAAAACAGGTACTAATATAAGTCTTTCGTAACAGCAAGTTGTCACAAAGTGAACGTTTGAAAAACGGGGGCCACCTGTAGTTGGCCTTGTGCAAGGGGACCAAAGCAAACCTGCAGGGCTACAGGCAGGAGCGCTGTGAGGAGCCTGAGTTGTATTGATGAATAGCAGTACCTCCGGGAAATATGCAGGTCAAGTGTCCAAGGTACAGCAAGCAGTGAAGAAAGCTAATGGCATGCTGGCTTTTATAACAAGAGGAATTGAGTATAGGAGTAAAGAGGTCCTTCTGCAGCTGTACAGGGCCCTGGTGAGACTCCACCTGGAGTATTGTGTGCAGGTTTGGTCTCCGAATTTGAGGAAGGACATTCTTGCTATTGAGGGAGTGCAGCGTAGGTTCACAAGATTAATTCCCAGAATGGCGGGACTGTCATATGTTGAAAGATTTGAGCAACTAGGCTTGTATACTCTGGAATTTAGAAGGATGAGAGGGGATCTGATTGAAACATATAAGATTATTAAGGGATTGGACACACTGGAGGCAGGAAGCATGTTACCGCTGATGGGGGAAGTCCAGAACTAGAGGCCACAGTTTAAGAATAAGGGGTAGGCCATTTAGAACTGAGATGCGGAAAAACTTTTTCACCCAGAGAGTGGTGGATATGTGGAATGCTCTGCCCCAGAAGGCAGTGGAGGCCAAGTCTCTGGATGCATTCAAGAGAGAGTTAGATAGAGCTCTTATAGATAGCGGGGTCAAGGGATATGGGGAGAGGGCAGGAACGGGGTACTGATTGTGTATGATCAGCCATGATCACAGTGAATGGCGATGCTGACTAGAAGGGCCGAATGGCCTACTCCTGGTCCTACTGTCTATTGTCCGTTCTGCTGTTCCCGTGGGCTGATGGAGGAGTAGATGAAATCTCCTCGTGTTCTGAATTCCTAGTAACGTATGTGCGTGTGGTATGCAAGTCAAGCTTTTCATTGACCCCTGGAGCATGTGACATTAATAAACCAGTCAACCTCCCTGATGCCACAGAGATATGGCAGAAGTTAGCAACAGCCAGGAATGGTCTTGAGGCCAAAAAGCTGTGACCTTGACCTTCGTGTCGAAGCTCCACACGTCACGGGACATGATTGAGCTTTGCACATTTCACACAGCACAAATATTGAAGACTGAGTATTAGCCCTCTGAGTAGTATGATTTCAAAGGATACTGGTGAGTGAGGTCTGGCTGTTCTAAAGGTTAGCTTTATTTGTCACATTTACATCAAAGCTTGCAGTGAATTCTGCCTTTTGTTCCAAATCAAATCAGCGAGGGTTGTGATAGACAGTCCGCAAGTGTCTATCACAACCAACATAGTATGCCCGCAACTCCCTAACCTAACCTGTAGGTTTTTGGAATGTGAGACAAAACTGGAACACCGAGAGGAAACCCATGCGGTCACGAGGAGGATGTATAAATTCCTTACAGGCTGCAACGGGAATTAAATCCTGATCAGTGATCGCTGAGGTTGTAGTAGCATTACACCAACCACTACACTACTGTGCCGCTCCCAAAGAGGAATAGAGAGGTAGTATTCTGATGGTCAGTAAAACACATCGTTTCTCAGACTGCTGAGGCTGACTTTCATGCAGTGCATTATTGCTTCAGTCATTTGCAGAGTTTTATACCAAAGGAAAAGCACAAGGGAGAATGAAATCCCTACTAAAATGTCGAGTTCCCTCATAGACCTCAAGGCACCCAGAGAAAATTGCTCCATTGCAGGTTAATTGCTCTCTTGCAAGTTTAATCAGAACAGCACAGCATAATTTCGTCTTGTGTGAAGAACAGCCTTAAAGTGAAATGCTGCTGGGAGTTAAAGGATGCTTGACAGCTGTGGCAAGGCTTGAATGCTATCACGTCCTACAAAGCAAAACCAAGCAACATGTAGACAGACAAAGGAGAATCGGTTGATGTTGTGTTTGGATTTTCAGAAGGCATTTGATAAGGTGCCACACATGAGACTGCAAAACAAGCTACAAGCCCATGGGTTTACAGGAAAGATTCTAGCATGGGTAAAGCAGTGGTTGATAGGCAGGAGGCAAATCGTGGGAATAAAGGGGGCCTTTCTTAGTTAGCTGCAGGTGACTAGTGGTGTTCCACAGGGGCCTGTTTTGGGACTGATTCTTTTTACTTTTTATGTCAATGATTTGGTTGATGGAATTGTTGGCTTTGTTGCAAAGTTTGCAGACAATATGAAGATGGGTAGAGGACCATGTAACAATTACAGCACAGAAACAGACCATCTCGGCCCTTCTAGTCTGTGCCGAACGCTTACTCTCACCTAATCCCACTGATCTGCACTCAGGCCATAACCCTCCATTCCTTTCCTGTCCAATTTTACTTTAAATGACTATCGAACTTGCCTCTACCACTTCTACTGGAAGCTCGTTCCACACAGCTACCACTCTCGGAGTAAAGAAATTCCCCCTCGTATTACCCCTAAACTTTTGCCCCCTAACTCTCAACTCATGTCTTGTTTGAATCTTCCCTATTCTCAATGGAAAAAGCCTATTAACGTCAACTCTATCTATCCCCCTCATAATTTTAAATACCTCTATCAAGTCCCCCCTCAACCTTCTATGCTCCAAAGAATAAAGACCTAACTTGTTCAACCTTTCTCTGTAACTTAGGTGCTGAAACCCAGGTAACATTCTAGTAAATCTTCTCTGTACTCTCTCTATTTTGTTGACATCTTTCTCATAATCCGGTGACCAGAACTGTACACAATATTCCAAATTCAGCCTTACCAATGCCTTGTACAATTTTAGCATTACATCTCAACTCCTAAACTCATTGCTCTGATTTATAAAGGCCAGCATACCAAAAGCTTTCTTCACCACCCTATCCACATGAGATTCCACCTTCAGGGAACTATGCAAACCGGGCAGTTTGAGGAAGTAGAGAGGCTGCAGAAGGAATTGGACAGATTAGGAGAATGGCAAAGAAGTGGCAGATGTACTGTTTTGGGAAGTGTATGGTCATGCATTTTGGTAGAAGAAATAAAAGTGTAGGCTGCTTTCTAAATGGAGTGACTTGGGAGTCCTTGTGCAGGATTCCCTAAAGATCAGTTTGCAGGTTGAGTCCATGGTGCGGAAGGCGAATGCAACGTTAGCATTCATTTCAAGAGGCCTCGGATATAAAAGCAAGGATGTAATGTTGAAACTTTATAAAGCACTGGTGAGGAGCCACTTGGAGTATTGTGAGCAGGTTTGGGCCCCTTAGCTTAGAAAAGGTCTGCTGAAACTGGAGACGGTTCAAAGGAGGTTCATGAAAATGATTCCAGGATTGAACGGTTTGTCATATGAAGAGTGTTTGATGGCTCTGGGCCTGTATTCACTAGAATTCAGAAGAATGAAGGGTGACCTCATTGAAACCTGTGGAATGGTGAAAGGCCTTGATAGAGTGGATGTGGAGAGGATGTTTCTCTGGTGGGAGAATCTAAGACTAGAGGACACAGCCTCAGAATAGAGAGGTGTTCTTTTAGAACAGAGATTATGAAGAATTTCTTTAGCCAGAGAGTGGTAAATCTGTGGAATTCTTTGCCACAGGCAGCTGTGGAGACCAAGTCTTTATGTATATTTAAGGCAGAGGTTGATAGATTCTTGATTGGTCAGGGCATGAAGAGATGCTAGGTGGAGATTGGGGCTGAGAGGAAAATTGGATCAACCATAATGAAATGGTGGAGCAGGCTCGATGGGCCAAATGGTCTAATTCTGTTCCTATAGCTTATGGTCTCGTATGTGACACCAAGGTTTCTCTCCCACATGAGCTCAATGCCTTTTATGTTCGCTTTGACTGACAGAACACGAAGGTACCTTCACGAACTCTCACAGCCCCCGACGACCTTCTTATTTCAGTCTCTGAGGCCAACGTGAGTGCATCCTTCCGGATGGTGAATTGGCCCAGATGGTGTACTGGAGGCCTGTGCAAATCAACTGGCAGCCTGTATATGACATCTTTAACCTCTCACTTCGACAGTCTGAGGTGCCCACCTACTCCAAGCAGGCTTCAATCATACCAGTGCCCAAGAAGAATGTGGCATCCTGCCTTAAGGACTTTGTGTCGTTTCTGTTGATTCTATTGTATTTCGTTGTATCCACCATGAATGCCTGCAAGAAAATGAATCTCAGTGTAGTATATGGTGACATATACATACTTTGATAATAAATTTACTTTGGACTTGTGAGCTTTGAAATGTTGCTTTGACACCAGGCACACAGGGAATGAGGTAGATTTCAAGCAGTATTGTGAAGGAGGATGAAGGTGCCAGGAGTTGGAGAGGTTTTGGCAGACAGCATTCCAGGCAACCACCGGTGGTAAGCCGACTGTAGTCGGAGGCTGTGCCAAGACATGAAGTGGAGAGATGCGGCATGCAGGGCGAGTTGGGAGGTTGGAGGAAGTCGCCGTGACAAGGACAGGGAGGGCCCAACATATTGATGCAATTACAAAGAAGGCTCAGCAGCAGCAGTATTTCATTGAGAGTTTGAAGAGAGTTGGTCTTGTCACCAAAGACACTTTCAAGTCTCTACAGGTGTTCTGTAGACATCTTTCTAACTGGTTGCATCACCGTCTGGTATGGAGGAGCACAGGAACAGAAACAGCTGCAGAAATTTGTAAACTCAGCCAGCTCCACCATGGGCACCAGCCTCCCCAGCATCCAGGACACCTTCAAAAGGTGATGCCTCAAAAAGGTGGCATCCATCATTAAGGACCCC
Organism: Hemitrygon akajei; assembly: GCF_048418815.1. Taxonomy (NCBI): domain Eukaryota; kingdom Metazoa; phylum Chordata; class Chondrichthyes; order Myliobatiformes; family Dasyatidae; genus Hemitrygon; species Hemitrygon akajei. The sequence continues at coordinate 98,446,211 of NC_133130.1, read as the reverse complement.
CATCACCCTCTTCTCATTGCTACCATCAAGGAGGAGGTACAGGAGCCTGAAGACACACACCCAATGTTTCAGGGACAGCTTCTTTCCCTCTGCCATCTGATTTTTGAATGGGCATTGAACTCATGAACTCCACCTCACTATTTTTTCCTCTCTGTTAGCACTGCTTATTTAATTTTTAAAATATATATGCTTATTGTAATTTATAGGAATTTTAATTGTTTATTGCACTCTACTGCTGCTGCAAAACAACAAATTTCATGACCTCTACCAGTGATATTAAACCTGATTCTGGCTTTGCAAAAGAATGTGAGCACTTTAAATCTGAGGCGTTGTTAGTTAATCAGGGAGCCAGTGTGGTTGTCACAGCCTGTGCAAAGAAACGTGCACCTGTATGGGCCCCACAGACCAAATGTTTGCTCAAGAGTAAATCCCACTGAAGCCATCTCGGATGAATGCGGCATCATTTCTATATTGAAACCTTTGTTTTGCTGGCTCTGAATGAGATGTTTCCCTTCCAGATCCGGGGGCTTCAGGAGCAGCTGGACAACGGGCCCACTGCACAGATAGCTCGACTGCAGCAGGAGAACTCCATCCTGAGGGACGCCCTCAATCAGGCCACCAGTCAGACCGAGAGCAAGTAAGGACAGAGTACTGCCCCCCCCCCCCCCCCCAAAGCCTCTGCTGCTCTCTGGGGGTAGCTGCTGCGGTACTGGGTTGGACAGTCCAACATCGGGAGGTTGGCAGCTGATGTCACGGAGGGGAATATACCGGAGTGGTTCCGGTGTGAGGCGTTACCAAGAATCGGGGAGAGTTGGGGCAGACTAAGGGGGAAGGAGAGCAAACTGAGGGTTAAACTGTGGGGAGGGAGGGTAGACTGATTGGCAGGGTTGGTAAACCATGGCTAAATAAGGTGGGAGTGAGAGTGCATTGAAGTGGATGAGGGGACTCTCTGAGGTGGTAAGTCAGGTGAACGGGGGGGGAGGGGTTAAACTGGGGTGGGAGTGAGCGCACACTGAAGGGGTAGACCAGGCAGTGCGAGGAAAGGACTCAGCAGTAAATTGGGATGGGGTCAAACTGGGGCAATAAACGCGGGGAGGGACAGACTGATGACGGGAGCATGGGTCAGATTGTTGATGGCAGGATGTAGACAAGTTAAGTGCTGCCAGGTTTGAGGGCTTTTCTTTGGAGAAGAGAGATTGCTGTACCTATCCTGGTTTACTTGTGTTTGGGGAGTGGGGCTGCTGTCCGTCCCACATCCCCCAGAGTACTGCCCCTGCCCGGTGAAGTGTAGAGAAACCATCTGTCAATAATGGGCAATAAATGAACACTTTGCACACCAGGAAATGGACAATTAGACACCGGAAAACTGAAACGATGGGTTAATTGTCCCAATCATGTGAGCGAGTGGCAGAATCCATGGGCAGTCGTGGGGAATTTGGGGAGTATAGGTGTCAGGGAAAATTGGTGGGGAACATGATTGCTCAGTGAACCAGCATAGACTCAATGGACCGAATGGTCTCCTGTGGTAAAGAAATATAAAACATCAATTCCTGTTTCTTTCTTTCTTGGGTCAATATGTTGAGTAGGCAAATAGTTTCTCTCAATTATTGATCTGGTTAGGGTGGACTTTCTGCTTACCTCTGCCTGTGGCTTCAGTCACAAGGGCTGCCACCTTTGCCTATGTGTGAGGGCGACTAAGCCGCATGTTTTGTGTGAGCTGTCCATTCTCCCACACGTGGTGAGTGTGTGACGTCTCTGCGTGTTGGCAGATAGTGTGTAATCTTACCTGTGCAGTGCGACGTGCGGCCAGAGTGAGAGAGGATGCTGAGAACCACGTTCTGTTGGTGTGACTTGGCAGGGGAATGATTGTTTGCTGTGGACAGTGCTGGATAAGGAATTCGACCTGCACAGTGCCAAGCAAGATTTAACTGTATTTAACAGACATTTGGGCAGGTATGTGGATAAGAAAGGCTTAGATCAAGGGATCCCATCCTTGATCATGCCATGGACCGATACCATTAAGCAAGGGGTCCAGGTTGGGAACCCGATTTAGAGGGCAAATGGAACCTGGTAATCTTGGCTGGCATGGATCTGTAGTGCGGAGGGTCTGTTCCAGTGCTAAATGACTCTAAAAGTGTAAATGCACAGCCCCTGCGTAAATTATCCTGGAACCCAAATTCTAAACAAAATTCTTCACAGCAGCAATTACTTTTTTAAAGAAAGGGACTAGGATAGAAACTCTTACCCAGGATAGTGGAGGGAAAGATAGGAAAGCGGAGGGAAGGGTTAGATTGATCTTGGCATAGGCTAAAAGGTTGGCACAACATGGGGCTGAAGGGCCTGTACTGTGCTGTAATGTTCTGTGCTCTAATCCCTGTCAACGCTTGATGCTTAGTGTAAAATAAAATCAAAGGAAGAGCAAACTTTGAGGCAGTCAGAGTCCCGTTGAAGGGTCTCGGCCAGAGTTGTCGGCACTTTATTCCTCTACGTAGATGGCTTTCCCCAGCATTTTGTCTTTGTTACTCTGGCAGTTCCCTTCCTTTTGTACATGTTGGTTGTGTGTTCTCCTGGGCCTGTTCTTCTGCTCGGCCCCTGAACCTGATCCACCTTTGCCCCAGGCAGAACGCCGAGCTGGCCAAGTTGCGGCAGGAGTGTGCCAAGCTGACGAAGGAGCTGGGCGAGAAGTCGGAGTCCCTACACCAGGACGAGCAGCTGCGGAAGGCACTGGAGGGCAAGGTCAGCAAGTACGAGCAGCAGTTGGCCCAGATGCAGGTAAGTGAGGACGGAGCACCCGGCTGTCACACACCACCCTCCTTCACTGAGCACCAGGGGACAGACTCCCACCTCCTCCTCTTTCCCTGTGCCCCTACCCTGTCCTTTACCAAGAGTTACCAAGGTGCTTAGTCGGGCAGAGAGTCTGAGGGTTGGGCTGTTCGCTTCGGGGCAGCATTCAGTATTGTTTATTCTCATTCCTCAGGACACGAGTGTAAAGGAGAAAGAAATTATTGTTACTCCATTTCTGATGCAGCAAAACACTGGCAATCAGCATAAAAACAAGAGATATAAAAACAATCCTACAAACACAATGAACAAGTAACAGTTGAATGTGGGTGTATATACATCAGATTAGCTTCTATAAATAAACTAATGTATGGACATAAAGTGACTGTAGGTGCAGGAGTATCTGAGCCTCTGACAGGAAATTAGATAAAGTGACCAAGTGACTCTTGGCAAGAGGAACTCTTCCAGGTAGCAGCAGGACATGTGAAAACACAGTCGGACAGTGGCTGACTCAGTGTGGGTACGAGGTGTGGAGTGTAAGTGTAAAGTGGCAGAGCTTGGGGAGGGGATGAAGGGTATTGGGGAGATGAAGGGGGCTGAGGAGAGGAGCGGTTGATGTAAAGTAGTAGTAGTGGTGGGGGAGGGTTAATGGGTAGAGCTGTTGGTCAGCATGAGTGTTTGGGAGAAATAACAATTTTTGAGTCTGGTGGTCTTGGCATGTTGCATAGCCCGTCCCTGATGGGAATGGGACAGACAGACCATGAGCAGGGTGGGTTGGATATTGCTGGGTTTTACATATGGGAAGGGGAGATGTAATGGCGGTCTGTGATTTGCACTGTGTTTACTACAGAGTTTAGCAGATCGTGCTCTTCTTTCTGAGGACTGGAGCCACCCGAGCTTGGGAAGCTTACACAGAGCTGGGGAAGGTTGGGCTATGATTGGGAGTAAAACTCCCTGGTGTGCACACCACTGAGGATCTCCACTGGTCTCTCAACACCACCACTTTAGCCAAGGGAGCACAGTAGTGCCTCCACTTTCTGAGGAGACTGAGGCAAGCGAGTCTGCACGCCCCTCCCCGCCATCCTCACTGCATTCTACCGGAGAGAGGGGGTCCTGAGTAGTTGCAGCATGGGAATTGCAATGCAAGAGATCGCAAGACCCTGCAATGCATAGTGAGGACTGTTGTAAACCTCCCCTCCTCCCTCCCAAATTCAGGAGCCATGTCAAAAGTGTTACTTCCACAGTGCCTCCAGCTTTGTCAGAGGCCCCTCCCATCCTTCCCGCAATCTCATTGATCTCCTCCTGTCAGGCAGAAAGCACCACAGCACAAGAACCAGAACCGTCGGGATAGGCAACAGCTTCTTCCTCTAGGATGTTAGACTTTTCAACATTCTGCTGACACCCAGCACACATGTCTGAATCTACCCCCTCCCACCCCAACTCACAGACCCACTCTCAACCTGCACTGGTTACTTTACATCTCTCAGTGCTGCCGTTTCACATATTAATACTAACGGTTTGTTTTACTGTCATAGTGCCACAAACATGCAGTTCGCCCTTTGTCAGCCTGTCACTCAAGGACTTGAGCTAATTTTATTTTGTGACTTTATATGTTGGATCGTGACTCTGCGCATTGTTCTGCGCCTTGGCCCCAGCGGAACGACGTTTCGTTTGGCTGTATGCACGTGTATGGTTGAATGACAATGAATTGAACTGTCGGGCTTCTTGCAGCCAAAGGACCACCTGAAATCTGGATTTTGCTTGTACAGTGACAAGGTGTCACTGGTGATTGCGGAGGGATTTAACATCATGTGACCACATCCCTGGGGATACTGCAGCCACGCACTGGCTGACTGATGGGGTTCCCCAGAAATGTGACGCCACTGAGTCCACAGATGTTGAAAACGGGGAAGGTGGGATCTGGGGGAAAGGTGAACGCTGCGGGCTGCTGCTGGCGACTGTGGCCATCCTGTCTCCCCATGCACTGAAACGCTCACTCTCACTGTCCACCGCAGCTGAGCCAGCAGGAAACCGAGAGCACACTGCAGAAGCGGCTGGACGACGTCAGTGAGGAGCTCCGGAAGTCCCAGAGCAGCTACACCACACTGCTCACGGAGACAGAGAAGGCCCGGGGGGAGCAGCGCGCCATCCTCAGCAGTTATACCGGTGAGTCTGTCGGGTGGGCGAACAATGTGAGGTACAAGACGATGGCTTCACAGAGGCTGACACAACCAAAGTAAGAATTCTTTCGCCATTTGTCCCAGAAAATCAGCACCTATCGCTCCGCATTCCCAGGCCTCCCATGTACTTGGGGTCACCATGGTTCCAGGGCTCTCTCCATCCAGCCTTCTTCAAGACTAGGGTCCCTGCAGCTAATCTCCGTGATTTGGTGACCTGTGGGCCTTTATCCCAGCGTGGGATGGAGTGTCGAAGGGAGAGAGTGATGCATGTTCTCTGTGCTGAGTGAGGTTGTATGTCCAGGGTAGTGCCCAGAGGACGATTGGACCCAGGAATTAATATTGGCCAGCAATGGTGAAAATAAAATGTTGCAGAAGCTAGAAATCTGAAATAAAATCAGAGAATGCTGGAAATGAGTGACCCTTTCGGTGCTGCTCTTATGTGCAACTGAAAGATTTTGACACCATTGCTACTGATTTCCACCTTTATTCTCATTTTCACATGGTCCTTTTCTCTTTTGATATTTCCACCTCTGGGATAGGTTAACAACCATTGCTCACACACTCTGGCATCTACCTGAACCATATCTTCTCCCAATGAAATGAAGTCCTCACCTTCCATCCCTCTAGTCTCTGCATTCAGTTTTTAATCCGCTGTAATTTTTACCACAGCATCTAATTGGACCGTATCTTCTCCCAACGATAGGAAGGATTATGGTTCCTGGTCCTCACCAATCTCTGCTTTCAGCATTTCATCCCCTGTAATTTTCACCACAGCATCTACCTGGAGCATATCTTCTCCCATCCAGTGAAAGGATTGTGGTCCCCTGGTCTTCGCCTTCCTCTCTCCAGTCTCTGCTTTCACTGTTGCATCCTCTGTAATTTTCACCACCTTCTATGGAGTCCTACCCATTTTTCTCCCTCGCTCACTTCCCACTTTAAGCATTCCAAAAGCCAATGACGGCTCCATCGTTTGCTCTTATCATTTCCGACACTGCCCCCCCCCCCACTACCTCTTCCATGCAACAACAGGAGAGAGAGAACACCTTTTCCCTTTCCATCACCCAGGGACCCAAACACTTCGTCCATTCACAAACGTTTCCAATCTAATGTACTGAATTTGCTGTTCACAATATGGCTTCTTTACATTGGAGAACCCAGAGATCAGGCGAAGACCTTGAATCAGTCTGTAAGGATTGTCCAGTTGCCAGCCACTGCAGCCCTTTACCACTCTGATCTCCCTGTGCTGTTCCAATGTGAAGCCAAAGAGCAGCATCACATCTTCTATCTAGGCACATCTGAAGAAGCATTTTGGAGTCCACACCAATTTCTGATAATAGCCTACCCGATTTCTGCAGAACAGTCATCAACTAGCAATGGAGACAGCATAAATTAAATTCACTCTCCACAGATGCTGCCTGACTTACTTCTGGTGTTCTGTGGTTCTGCATTGGATTTCCAAGTTCTGATGAAAGATGACTAACCTGAAACATCAGCTGGGTTTTTATATTCTGACTTGCTGAGTACCTTCAGCAGTTTCTGCTTTTAAAAGTTGCCAACTAATTGTTTCCATGAAGTGTTTCCTTGGGATAAATTATGTTTATTTTGTTTTTAATTTAGAGATACAGCCCAGTAACAAGGCCACACCACCCAATTATGCCCCTGTAACTAACTAACTAACCTGGTAACCTACTAACTCAGAATATGGGAGTAAACCCATGTGGTCACGGGGAGAATGTTAAATCTCCTTACAGGTAGTGGTGGGAATTGAACCGAGTCACTGGTGCTGTATAGGCTTACGCTACCTGTTACGCTCCTGTACCGCCTGGCCAGGATACTACTGAGAATTCCTAGTTCTTGTTTAAAACAAATGAGATATTTAGTAAGTACTAGAAAGAGCAGACCGGTCCTCTTTGGAGAGAGAGAGAGTGCAGCCCTCTCTCAGCACTGTACGGTAGCGTAGGCTTGGATTGCGTGGCAGAGAGTCCAGTGGGATTTGAACCCCCACGCTCCAGGCCGGAGCAGTGCTGCGAGAGGGCTGCACTGAGTCGCTGCTGACACTACTATCAGAGATAGTGATGGAGAACTGCTCATGGAAGTCACTTCAGTGATCTGATAGTGTGGAAAATAATTTTGACCTCCTTTACAGACAGTATCCCAGTTTTCCCTATTGCATCTAACTGCGAATTGGAGAGTGCACAAGGCAGGACTTTCGAACCTGGGGCCTGTACCGCAGGATGGGGCTCTCTGTCAGGCTCTGAGCCTGATTTAAGCATCTTGTACCTGACCTGCGACAACAAGCGCTAACACTCTGTTTTCCCTGCTCCACCCGGCTGTAGATCTTCAGGCTAAGATGGCGTTGGCCGAGGCGGAGCTGAAGACCAAAGCAAAGGACGTAGAGGAACTGCATTCCCAGCTGACAGAAGCCAACTCTGTGAAAGGACAACTGGAGGAGCGGATCCAGTCCATAGAGGCTCTGCTCGAGGCTGACCAGAGCAAGGAGACGGAGAAAGACCAGCAAATACAGGTTAGGGTCCACCACATTTTTTGCAGGTCTCGGTTTATTTTTAAACTAAGGGAATGCCACTGTAAGGTACTTAGAGCAACGTGGAAGTGCCGGGCTGTCTTCATGTGGAAGGGTGGACAGGCAGGCTAGGCTCGTGTCTGCTGGGCTTCAGTAGAATGAGAAAGGACTGAGATCCTGGAGAAGGTCTTGGCAGTGTGGATGTGGGAGAGGATGTTTCCTCTTGTGGGGAGAATCTGGAATCAGTCTCTGTTTAAAATTGAGGGTCATCTATTTGAGGCCAGGATGAGATGCGTTTTTTCTCTCTCTTTCTCTAAGCTTGCTGTGCCTTTGGATTCCTCAAGGGGCAGCGGAAGCCAGATCTCTGAATGTTTTTAAAGAAGAGATGGTTAGATTCTTGATGTATGAGGACAGTGAAAGATATCCTTGGGCAGATGGAAATACAGGTGATCCCTGTGTTACAGGAGTTTGAGTTCCTAGAAAATCATCACACAGGCAATTTTGAAGCTGTGTCACCTGTGAGGCGAATTAAAAAAAAATTCTGTCTATTTATTTACACTTTTTATACAAATTTTGTGATGGCAAATCTTATTCTGCATCTGAGACTTTTGGGAAGTGATTTCTGAAGTCCATCAGGACAAGTTTCAAAGACTTGAATGGAGAGGGTGTGGCCTGTACAGAGTTAAGTTGGTGGGTCAGCCGTGCCCATGTGCATTGGGAGTTCAAAGGATCAAGTTGTGAACTCCTTCCTGTAAGTATGCACCTTTTCAAATGTATGGGGGGAAGGGTGTGGGAAAAGGTGGCAGTGAGTTTTCACAAAGCAATCTCTCAGAAAGGATAACGGAATACTGACCAGCCGGACCAGAATGATTTTGGATGGGAGAGGGTGGAATTATTGGATGAAGCAACTGGCCTGATTGGCGAGGAGAGCCTGGGAACTTCCGCATCCACCTAAACTTTGGGTTAGCTTTCCTTTCAAATTCTGTGCAACACGCCCTCTGCCTCTTCAGGAGTGTCATCTGGGCTTTGTGCTTTAGCCTCCAGATGGATTCTAAGGTGCAAATGTTACTGATCGAGGCCTGGTAGGTGCAGATGGTGAAGTCTGGTGAGTCCATGCGAATGAAGGTCTTGACAGAGGGCAGCACGGTGTGTAATGCTACTCCAGCGGCAGTGACAGTTGTGGGTTTAATCGGGTGGCGCAGGGACTATTACCGTGCTGTATCTCTAAATAAATAAATAAAATAAAATATTCCTGTTTGCAGCAATGGTTGAGAGGAACATTGATATATTAAAGGTCAAAATTGGTTCCCTTCATTATGTGAAAAGTTACTTCCAAACAGCTCGTTATGATTCTGTGAATTCCTTAAGGACTTTCGCAGCTCAGAAGGTAATTTGGCCCCTCACCCTTGGCTAGCTTTTAGAAATGGTTCTGTATTCACAGTGATAATTCTCCTCCAGACTGAATGTCTGATGTCACTAACACTGCGGGGGTAAATGGAGCCTTTATCAATTCTTAGACTCCAGTGTAAGTTTGCTGAAGCCCAGCTGAGTGATCCGGTTCGCACTGGGGTCACCAGAGCTTGAGGAAGTGGCCACTGTGCTACCCTGCGTTTCACCAATAGTCTTTAAGTATAGGCAGCTAGTGGTCTGGTGACGTATACTTGCTGTTTAAAGGTTTGCCAATCAGTGATGATAGATGACAACCGTACAAAAATGAACCTGTTCTCCATTCCCCCTTAAGAACATACAACATATACAGTGCCTATAAAATGTATTCACCCTTCTTGGAAGTTTTCATGTTTTATTGTTTTACAACATTGAATCACAGTGGATTTAATTTTGCTTTTTTGACATAGATCAACAGAAGAAGCTTTTCTGTGTCGAAGTGAAAACACATTTCTACAAATTGGCCTAAATTTATTATAGTTGCTCAACACAAGATAATTGATTGCATAATTACTCACTCCCTTCAAGTATTCAGTAGATGCACCTTTGGCAGCAATTACAGCCTCGAGTGTGTGTGGATTGGTCTCTGTCAGCTTTGCACATCTGGACATTGTAATTTTTCCCCATTCTTCTTTACAAAACTGTTCAAGCTCTGTCAGATTGCATGGGGATCATGGGTGAACAGCCTTTTTAAAGTCCAGCTACAAATTCTCTATTTGATTGAGGTTTGGTCTCTGACTTGGCCACTCCAGGACATTAACTTTGATGTTTTTAAGCCAGTCCTGTTTTATGCTTGCAGTCATTGTCTTGCTGGAAAACAAATCTTGCAGGTCGCAGTTCTCTTGCAGACTATATCAGATTTTCCTCCAGGATTTCCCTGTATTTTGTTGCACTCGTTTTACCCTGTACCTTTACAAGCCTTCCAGGGCCTGCTGTAGTGAAGCATCCCCACAGCATGATGCAGCCACCACCATGCTTCATGGTGAGGATGGTGTGTTCTTGATGATGTGCAGTATTTGGCTTATGCCAAACATAGCGTTTAGTCTGATGGCCAAAAAGCTCAATTTTGGTTTCATCAGACCATAGAACCTTTTTCAGAGTCTCCCACATGCCTTCTGACAAACTCTAGCTGAGAATTCATGTAAGTTTTTTTTTCAACAGTGGCTTTCTCTGTGCACTTTTATGGGAGACTGGCAATGGGTGAAGCATGCGGACAACAGTTGTATGCACAGTCTCTCCCATCTGGGCCACCGAAGCTTGTAACTCCTCCAGAGTTGTCACAGGTCTCTTGGTGGCCTCTCTGATTAATCCCCTTCTTGCACGGTCACTTAGTTTTTGAGGACAGCCTGTTCTAGGCAGACTTGCAGCTGTACCATATTCTTTCCATTTCTTGATGATTGACATAACATGACATATTCTGTGACTTAAATATTTTCTTGTATCCATCTCCTGACTTGTGTTTTTCAATAACCTTTTAGTGGAGTTGCTTGGAGTGTTCTTTTGCCTTCGTGGTGTAGTTTTTGCCGGGTTACTGACTCACCAGCAGTTGGACCTTCCAGATACAGGTGTATTTTCCTACAGTCATTTGAAACACCTTGACTGCACACAGGTCTCCCAAAAAAAAGACCTCCATTTAACTAATTATATGACTTCTAAAATGAATTGACTACACCAATGATGATTTGGTGTGTCATATTAAAGGGAGTGAATACTTGTGCAATCAGTTATTTTGTTTTTTATATTTGTAATTAATTTAGATCACTTTGTAGAGATTTGTTTTCAATTTGACATGAAAGAGTCCTTTTTTGTTGATCAGTGTCAAAAAAGCCAAATTAAATCCACTGTGATTCAATGTTGTAAAACAATAAAACATGAAAACTTCGGGGGGGGGGGGGGGTGGTGAATACTTTTTATTGGCCCTGTGGGTAGACACACAGATGCTAGAAAAATGGAGGGCTATGTAGGAGGAAAGGGTTAGATTAATCTTGGAATAAGTTAAATGGCCACCACAGAATCATGGACTGAAAGGGCTTTAACGCTCTGTGTTCTATAATCCTTTCGGTACATGCTGCAGCCACTCAGTGCTCCCCAGTACCAGGGATTCTTCAGTCCATTCCTCTCCTCGAAAGACATACTGCCATTTTACTTCTCCCTCCCTGCTTGTTCCAGCTTTCCACCAGATACAGCTTCAGACAAGCAGCAAGTTCAAGTTGAATTGTCATTTCAACCATACCCATGTATACAGCTGAACAAAACAGCATTTCTCCAGGGCCGAGATGCGAAACACAGTGCATACAGTTACACACTGCACACATGCAGTGGATATGATAGCACAGAGTCACAAAATAATATTAAGACTAGTCCCTAAGTGGCATGGCCTGAAAATTGATGGTGCATGGGGTGTTTACTGGAGCCATGTTTCTGCAAGAGCAAGCACGCAGCAGTTCCTGATATCTCCTGCAGCGGCAGACGAAGGGAATCTAGCTTGTCTTCCGGGGTGAACACAGTAACACAGTGAACACAGATGTTTAACATCAACACTGCTGATGTACAAGTATTCATTGAACAACATTAGACTGCCTTCCTAGGCTAGCACATAGGAGTAGTTGAAGAGTAAAGCAAGATCAAGACGATATGGTCCATCACTTAAAGAGAGAGAAATTGTGCTTTGTGTGCTTGTTGGGTATCCTATTGCAATGGGCCACTAATTGCCCATTTTCAGTAGCTAGGACAAGGATAGCAGGGGTAAAACAGGCAAGGAACATGCTCCGAGCATGTTCCACAGCCCTGGGCCATATCTGTGACTGCTCCACATGTGGCTGGAGAACAGGTCTAACTTCTCCAACTAAACTGCTTTTCATTCACAGCTGCCTGACACAGATGCCCTCATAATGCACAATCTCACCTGACCAATTAGAAAGTGAGAATGCTCCTCATCCTATTTAGAAGATTGTTAACTGTCAATCGACCCATCTTTCCCTTTCCCTCTAACCAATCTTCTCATAAATTGTTGCTTTGGATCTGGCCATGCTTTTCAAAAGTAGTTAAAGTTAAAGTCTATCCCGAGCCTTATTGGCTCATCAGGCTGGTGCTCATGCCAGTTTCTGTGACATGAAGCGACTGAGACACCCCCCCCCCCCCCCACCCCGGATAGGACGCAAATCTATCAGGAGGTTAACCCCCAGCATTTTGCCAGTACCGATTTTCAGCTGGGTGGACTTGGAGCAATGTGTGGTTAAGTGCCTTGCTCAAGGACACAACGCGCTGCCTTGGCTGGGGCTCCAACTCACGACCTTCAGATCGCTACTCCAACGCCTTAACCACTTGGCCACGCCCCACATGCTTTGCAAAGCCAACATTTATAGCCCGTCTACATTTGTCTTTGAGAATATGGTGTTGATGGTCTTCCCAGCACTGATGGGAGATTATTAACCTCAATCGTTTCTGCTGGTTTCTACCTCAACAGATGCTGCCTAACCTGTTGAGAAATATTTGTTGTGGGGAGTGACTGCAGCAGCAGTGTAATCCAGGCGACTGAGTTCTGATTCTCGGAATGATTATGGCTAAGAAGGAGGTTAAGGAGTCTATGCTACCATAAGACATGGGGGCAAATTAGGCCATTCGGCTCATTGAGTCTGCTCCGCCATTCTGTCATGGCTGATTTATTACCCCTCTCAATCTCATTCTGTGCCTTCTCAGCATAACCTTCGGCATCCCTACTAATCAAGAAACTATCTACCTCCACTTAAAAATACTCAATGACTTGGCTTCCACAACCGTGGCAATGGATTCCACAGACTCACCACACTTGGGCTAAAGAAATTCCTCCTCATCTCTGTTCTAAAGGGGCATTCGTGTGTTCTGTGGCTGTGTCCTCTGGTCCTAGGCTATCACCCCTCCCCTCCCCCAATAGGAAAGCATCCTCTCCACATCCACTCTATTTGTGTAGGTCTGAGAGTCCTGCTCCATGGGCTGCGGGCTTGGGTTCTGATGAAATCGGAATTGTTGCCTACATAAGACCCTAAAACATAGGAGCAGAACCAGGCCATTCAGCCCATTGAGTATGCTCTGCTATTCCATTCTGGCTGATTTATTACTCCTCTCACCCCATTCTCCTGCCTTCTGCCCATAACCTTTGGCACCTTTACTAATCAGGAACTTATCAACCTCCAGTTTAAATATACCCAACGACTTTGCCCCCACGGCCTTCGGTGACAATGAATTCCACAGATTCACTTCCATTAGCTAGAATTCCTCCTCATCTGTGTTCTAAAGGGAAGTCCTTGTAATGTGTGGCTGTGCCCTCTGGTCCTAGACTCTCCCACAATTGGAAACATCCTCTCCATGACCATTCTTTCTAGGCCTTTCAATATTACGTAGATTTCAATGAAATTCCCCCCCCCCCCCCCCCCCCCATAAATGTTCTGAGCGGCAGATGGAGACTAATCAAATGGCCTGCTGAGACCTGAATAGTGTCGATCTGTTTGGGAGTTTTCAGAGCTCAACTCGTCCATCACACTTCCGAACTGTGCCTTGTAGATGGTGGATACTCTATCTGAGAACAATCCAGCTATTTCCATACCTCAGCCCTGCAAATTCTTGCCTATTATCCAGCTGGCCTTCCAATGCTGTCGTCGAATCTGCCTCCCACTTGAGATCTGTGTTCAAACTTACTCTTCCAAGCATTGTGTCAACTTTCAGATTTATCCTTGGGTTGAAATTAGGGTTACGGAGGGAATCTGTTCTGCACAAAATACTGACCAGAAACCTGCTTTATTTATTTTCAACATTCCAGGACGCCAAACAGCAGGAAATAGAACAGCTGGAGAGCAGGTATGCACTGATTCAGAATCTGGGGTGGTGTTGTGGGGTGGGGAGAAAAATAGATTGTGTGTGTGTGTGTGTGTGTGTGTGTGTGTGTGTGTGTGTGTGTGTGTGTGTGTGTGTGTGTGTGTGTGTGTGTGTGTGTGTGTGTGTGTGTGTGTGTGAATATGCCTGCCCTCCGTGAATACTGATGCTTTTATCCCTGTCCTCCTGTCTTTAGGGTGAAGGATAAGGATGCTCAGATTTCTAGCCTGGAACAGGATATGCTGCAGCTTAAAGAAACCATTGAACAGCAAAAAAAGAAAAACAACGTAAGTCTGTTACTGCCAGTGCTTTGGGTCACAGGTCACTGGAAGAGTTTATCTGCAGACTCCAAATAATTGACGGGGTAGAGAACTCCCTGATGAGCTGCAGCTCATTCTGACCACAAGGCAGCCCCATTCCTGTTCCGGTGACTATGGCTTGGACTTGCCCTCTCGGTGCAGGAATTAGCCTTGGGGAAATCTCGGCAGAGGTCAGAGGGCTCTGGTGCAGAGCGCCTCTATAGCTCATTGGTCCTCGTGCTGGATGAAGTTTCACACTGGGTGTGCAGACCCACAAGGTGCACGTTCTCACTTCAGTTACTGTCGTTGGTAATGCATTACAGGTAACCATTCTCTTTAGCAGTTGTGGGGGATAACGTCCTAGAGATTTCTCTGGCATTCCTTGCAGATATTTCCTCCTAGGAAATGGTGTAACTAATGAGGGAAAGATGCAGGAGCTGTGGGAGATCTTCTGGTGTGGAATTCACAGTATTATTAAGATGTTAGAATTAGAGCCATAGGTTTTGGGAGGAGACTTGGAATCATTTTTCCACAAAGAAGGACTGTTACAATCCAAGGTTCTATATTGGGCAAGGTTGAACATTGGTTAATTTGAGGTTGAAAATGAGAACCAATATTGGTAGATGAGGGTATGAATGAAGATTAACCTACTTCAGATGTTTAGAGTGAGGCAGAGACCAACCTTAGTCAAATTAGAGAGCTGTAAAAGGGAGATGGTTTGCTTATCAGTTAGGGGAGGTACTTGTCTTCTGGTCTTCTAAGGAGTTGTAGTTTAAACTTTATGGGTTTTTTAAAATTTGAATTATGTTAGCATATCTTATTGTTGAGTTTCTCAGATGACACAGGCCAGTTAATATGTAACAATAAGATGCTTTTGAGCTGAAGGTTGGTTTGATATTATCAAGAATGTTATTAGGAGGCAAGCAAAGTAAGTGGGGAAATGAGACCTGGCTTCAAGGAGGGAGGGGCAGTAGAACTGTGTTCCCTGCTCTGACTCCATTCACTGGATGTTCTGTGTCTTATGTGGAAATTGAACGGATGCAACCCTGAGGAAACGTTGGGCAGGATGATGATGTTTGTTGCCGCAAACAAAACATTAAGATGTAAGTTTTTAAACATATCCAGGACTTTAAAGGGGTGGAGTTCTGGAAACTGTTCTGAGTTGTTACAGATTCCACAATGAGGGTATGTAAGTATGAGATGGCCACACGCAGAACTTTGGAAGCGAGGAACTCAGACACTGGTGCAGGAGGATGAAATATAGACACACGATGAGGCTGTGTAATCAGTATGGTGGAAGAAAGCACTCTCCTGATCAGTTAGTATCTTAGTTTCCTGTTAATTTTATTTTATGGAACTTGTTGATTTTGTAAGCTTCAAGATTACGAAGGGTTAACCACTTCCTCTTCATTCTTTGGAGTCCTACATTTGCATGAGCAAATTAGAAATAGAACTGAAATCCAAACCAGCTGCAAACTCTTCACCCTTCCTCTCCAGTCACAATGAAGGATTTGGGTCTGAAATGTCAACTGGTTATTCCCCTCCATAGATGCTGCCTGACCTACTGAGATCCTCCAGCAGTTTGTGTGTGTGTGTTACTCTGGATTATCAGCATCTGCAGAAACTCCTGTGTTCAGAAAATGCTAGAAACACTCAGCAGGCCAAGCAGCATCTGTGGATGGAGAAACAGCCAACTCTTCAGTTCTGATGAAGGGTCTTTGATCTGTAGCATTAATTGTTTCTCTGGAATTAGAACTGCTTCTCCAGAGTAATCGAATGGATTTTAATTGCCCACATAAATTGTCTGAGAAGAATGGGGATCGAGTAATATTGTATGTGGATCTCCAGATTGGCAAGTAGGGTAGTGTGGTAGGGAGTGGAGGTTTGGATAGAGATCTGTAGATTAGCAAGTAGAGGTGGAGTGGTAGGGAGTGGAGGTTGGGTAGAGATCTCCAGATTAGTCAAGCAGAGGTGGAGTGGTAGGGAGTGGAGGTTGGGTAGAGATCTGTAGATTAGCAAGTAGAGGTGGAGTGGTAGGGAGTGGAGGTTGGGTAGAGATCTGTAGATTAGCAAGTAGAGGTGGAGTGGTAGGGAGTGGAAGTTGGGTAGAGATCTCCAGATTAGTCAAGCAGAGGTGGCATGGGAGGGAGTGGAGATTGGTCAAGCAGAGGTGGAGTGGTAGGGAGTGGAGGTTGGGTAGAGATCTGTAGTTTAGCAAGTAGAGGTGGAGTGGTAGGGAGTGGAGGCTGGGTAGAGATCTCCAGATTGGTCAAGCAGCGTGGCATGGGAGAGAGTGGAGATTGGTCAAGCAGAGGTGGAGTGGTAGGGAGTGGAGGTTGGGTAGAGATCTGTAGATTAGCAAGTAGAGGTGGAGTGGTAGGGAGTGGAGGTTGGGTAGAGATCTGTAGATTAGCAAGTAGAGGTGGAGTGGTAGGGAGTGGAGGTTGGGTAGAGATCTGTAGATTAGCAAGTAGAGGTGGAGTGGTAGGGAGTAGAGTTTGGGTAGAGATCTCCAGTTTGGTCAAGCAGAGGTCCCTACCATTCAATGTTTAAATGCATTGTTATAATGTGAAGCATAGCTGTTTCTTCTCGCTCAGCATCTTTTGTGCATTATGGGCTGTCTGACACCTTGATAGATATTTCCTGTTGTCTCTATTCCCATCCAACTGTACGCTCCCCCCCCCCCCAACCATGTTGTCTTGGGTTACCCCAGAGTGCTGCAGCTCCCAGTGATAAGGCCCTGAGCCTGTAGGTGAGTGGGAATGTGAGGAAGGTAAGATGGGGTAAGTGAGAGCTTGATGGTTGCCATGGACTCAGTGCACTGTAGAGCTTGTTTTGTCCTGTTTGCACCTAGGAAGCCAAGACTGATCTGCTTCAACCCTCTCTCCTTCACAGACCACAATGCTCTCAGGCAGCCGAGAGAGTTGCGAAACATGCAGTGTGTGAAGGTGGATTTGAGGCTGATGCCCCCTGGCTGGGGAGTCACCCTCTCATCCAGGGGGTAGCAGATCCAGAGAGTTCTCCACCCTCAAGGGCTGTGAGGCTCTGACTTGAGGCAGGGGTCAGTAGGTTTTTGGATATTGAGGAATATGGAGTTAGTGGTGCTGTGATAATAGATCAGCCATAATCTCATGAGTGGTAGGGCGTTATTCACTTTTATATTGCGCTGTCAGAATGAAAAATGGTATTGTTAGAGTATAGAGAGTGAAGGGGAGATTGAGTAACTGCTCAAAGTACTGAGAGCTCTTGACAGAGTGAATGAGGAGGAACTTTTTTCCACTGGTAGCAGAGTTGAGAATTGGAACTGTGACCTGGTGTAAGGGAGTACTTTCTCACTGGTTACCAAAAGAGTGAATGATTTCCCGAAATGCAGTTGATTATAGGGCCTTGTTGTGAGATCGGGGGAAGAGGGACTACTAGGGAATCTCTTCAGAGAGCTAGCACAGGCATAATGGGCCAAATGGCCTCCTTTAGTGTCAGCTGACTGTAAACCTAGATGCTTCCCACATAGCTCTGAGGGACGGTAACAACATTGCTTGATAGTTCAGCTGCTGGGGACGGAGTTGTACATTTCCGTGCCCTGGCCAAATTCTAGCCTTGGTCACACGTATCGCCTCAGCCCTCTGTGCGTAATATCCAGGCTAAGTGTGAGCACATTTGCTTCTGGATCCGAGGTTGTGGGTTTGAATCCTGCTTCAGCCTCATGAACATGGGATCTCTGTAAAAAGTACGGCATGGGAAGGCTGGGGCACCTACAGCCAATGCCTCCCCCACCCCATGAGTAAAAAGATCACATGAAATCCCAGCTCTCTAGCCAACATTCATTTCTCAATCAGTGTGGTGACCTCACGCTTGTATCCTTGTTCTTTGAGGGAGGGATTCATTCACAAGATTGTGTGTGTGTGTGTGTGTGTGTGTGTGTGTGTGTGTGTGTGTGTGTGTGTGTGTGTGTGTGTGTGTGTGTGTGTGTGTGTGTGTGTGTGTGTGTGTGTGTGTGTGTGTGTGTGTGTGTGTGTGTGTGTGACATGACCTCGGAGCTCTGGGTGGCTCAGAGGCATGAACAGTTGGAGTGTGCCTTGGGGAGCTTGCACGGTTTGTCATTAAAAATTGTTTCCAAATAGGAGCTCCGGGAGAAAAACTGGAAGGCCATGGAGGCTTTGGCATCAACCGAAAAAATGTGTGGGGAGAAACTCTGCGCGGCTAAGCAAATAAAGGTGGTACACTGCGTGGGGCAACGGTGGGCAATCGGGGCTTGCGTGTTGTTTAGCAAAGGTCTTTAAGACCCAGGGCTGTCCTGTTGTATACCCAGCAATCAGTGGCTCTCTCAGACTTACAGTGGCGAGCGGTAGGGTACATCTTCCAGCTGGATACTACCCATTTCAGGCCATCCATTCGAGGGACACCCGAGCATTGGCTATAGCTTTCTCACACGATGCCAGGAGACACCCACAGCCACCGATTGGGTCTGGCTCTTGATTTCACCAGCTATACAAAATGATGAGGGGTATAGATAGGGCAGGCAGGCTCCCCGAGGGTGAGCTAGAGGTTGTAGGTCAAGGGTGAAAGGGGAAATGTTTAAGGGGGACGTGAGAGGGAACTTCACTCAGGGTGACGGGAGCGTGGAACAAGCTGCCAGTGGAAGTGGTGCGGGTGTGAGTTCAATTTCAACATTTAGGAGAAATGTGGATGGGAGGAGTATAAAGGGCTATGGGGCCAGGCAGAATAAGAGTAGATGGGCCAAAGGGCCTGTTTCTGTGCTGTAGTGCTCCATGACTCTAAGACTCTGACCATGTGACTGCATCCAACAAAAGTGCAACGAGGGACGCAGAGCGATTACTTGCCTGATGTTCTGCTGATAGTTGTGGATATTGGAATGTTGTCGTTTGCCAAACTAGTTCACCAGAACTTCACCTGGCTAGTTTGGGCCTCTGAAGTAATGCGCTAAGATTTCAGTTCCTGGTCACTGCAGTGTAGCTAACCCATTGATGGAGATGTTGACATCTTCAGGCCTGGCTGCACTTATCGCCCTGACGCCTATACCTCGAAAACCACCGAAGGATTGTCTTTGCATTTTGTTTCCTCACCAACTCTAGGAATTGCTTTTGACATTGTCTGCAGGAGATGTCTCCAGGTGTGGGTTGGTGGTATCCGCCTCAGCCCCACACACCCCCCTCTTCTCTTACACTTCCCAACATTTCCAACTTTTTAATGCTATGGACCAGTACCTTTAAGCAATGTTCCGTGCGCCTCAGCCTCAGGTTGGCTACCCCTGATTTACACCATCAGACCATGAGACATTTTGCCAGTTGATGATCTTTCCATCATGGCTGATTTATTACTGCTTTCAGCCCCATTCTCCTGCCTTCTCCCTGCAACCTTGGGTACCCCCTGCACCTGTTAAAGTGGCCACTGAGTGTATGTTCGTGGTCTTCTGCTGCTGCAGCCCATCCACATCAAGGTTCAACGTGTTGTGCATTCAGAGATGCTCTTCTGCACACCACTGTGGTAATGGATCCCCATTTGAGTTGCTGTCACCTTCCTGTCAGCTTGAAACAGTCTGACTGTTCTCCTCTGACCTCTCATTAACAAGGTGTTTTCGCCCACAGAACTGGATGTCTTATTTTCATTTTTTTTTGCACCATTCTCTCTAAACACTAGAGATTCTTGTGTGTTTATTTTTAAAAAAAAACAGGAGACCATCAGTTTCTGAGAAACCACCCCATCTGGCACCAGCAATTATTTCACGGTCAAAGTCACTTGGATCACATTTCTTCCCCACTCTGATGTTTGGTCTGAACAACAGAACCTCTTGACCATGTCAGCATGCTTTTATGCATTGAGTTGCTGCCACATGATTGGCTGATAAGATATTTGCATTAACGAGCAGGTTTAGGGGTGTACCTAGTAAAGAGACCATTCAGCATATCTGCACTGCTTCTTCCCCACCGGGCTAGATCCTAGGGCTCCCTACTCTGTGGATGGGCTGCAGAGGTTCAAGTGAATGGTTCGCCAGCTCCACCATCTCAAAGAGTACACTATAAATATCAGTAATGGCCAGGTCCTTAAAATAAGTAATAGAAACATCATTAATTGGGGGGGGGAGGGGTAGATGAGCAATTAATTCCAGAATCTAACTTGGTGATGTTGATTTTCCTGGTAGTTTGGGTTACCAATATTCCAAAATCTCCAGCAACCTGGGAAACGGAGACAGACGGGGGAAACACTCTTGGCCAATTATCAATCATCTCAGCTGTCTGATCACTTCTTCCCTCCCACAGTGGGCGGTGGGAGTGCTGTCCCGACTGAATGGGCCCCGATTGCAATGATTGCAGAATCCCCTCTCGGTGTGGGACTGAATCGATCTGTGTGTGTATTTTCCTTTAGGAAGAGGCAGAACAGCAACTGCAGATGGTCCACCAACAAACCAAAGAGATACTGCAAGGGCTCTTCCCAGAGGTATCAGTGCCTTCACAACAGGTAGGAAATGGCAGGGGGAGGGGGAAAAATCGTGATTTAGGTACTGGGAATGTGTGCTGAGTGACTGCTGCCTGGCTCCCTGAAGAGGGTTTCCTATTATGGGCAGCTCCCCGCATTACAGAGTGGTTGTGTTCCTAGAAAACAATCAGAATTGTTATTTTACAAAACATGAACCCCCACCCTTCTCCCGTTGTCCTGCATTCTAAGTGAAGATGCATTCTTGGATTTTGTCGATGATGACCTGTTTTTTCTAAATCCCCTGCCTGTATTTAGCCTTGACCGTGGGATTCCTCAGGGAAAGAAAAGGCATTTACGGACTGAATTTGTAGAAAAGAAGAAAATGACACTGTAAATTATAATGTCCACAAGAAGGGTGGCAAAATTCTTAAAAGGAAATTGGATAAAATATCTTTTGCAGAAACAGTGTAAAAAGTGAAACTGATTATTTGGTCCACTCAAGGGGCTAGGATTGGCACAATAGGCTGAAGGGTCTCGTTTAAACTGTCTGCTTCTGTGATTCCACGTTGTTTAGTAGTTGGAAGTGCACACTGACAATCATACCTTGGCTTTCAGCTCTACAGTGAATGGCTGCAAGAGTTCAGACAGAAGGCCCAGGAGTCCCTGAACCAGAAGTCCACAGATCCCTCAGTGAGTAAACAGCACAAGTTCAATAGTTCTGCATGAGATTATGGTGACCTGTTGGCTTTTGTATTTACACACAGAATGCTGGTGGAACACAGCAGGCCAGGCAGCATCTATAGGGAGAAGCACTGTCAACGTTTCGGACCGAGACCCTTTGTCAGGACTAACCGAAAGGAAAGATAGTAAGAGACTTGAAAGTAGAGGGGGGAGGGAGAAATGTGAAATGATAGGAGTAGACAGGAGGGGGTGGGATGAAGCTAAGAGCTGGAAAGGTGTTTGGTGAAAGTGATACAGAGCTGGAGAAGGGAAAGGATCATGGGACGGGAGGCCTCAGGAGAAAGAAAGTAGGAGGGGGGGAGCACCAGAGGGAGATGGAGAACAGGCAAACAACTAAATATGTCAGGGATGGGATAAGAAGGGGAGGAGGGGCATTAACGGAAGTTAGAGAAGTCAATGTTCATGCCATCAGGTTGGAGGCTACCCAGCCGGTTTATAACGTGTTGTTCCTCCAACCTGAGTTTGGATTCATTTTGACAGTAGAGGAGGCCATGGATAGACATATCAGAATGGGAATGGGACGTGGAATTAAAATGTGTGGCCACTGGGAGATCCTGCTTTTTCTGGCGGACCGAGCGTAGGTGTTTAGAGAAACGGTCTCCCAGTCTGCGTCGGGACGGCCTATCTACTGATATCTACTATAAGCCTACAGACTCTCACAGCTACCTGGACTATTCCTCTTCCCACCCTGTCTCTTGCAAAAATGCCTATCCCCTTCTCACAATTCCTCCATCTCCGCCGCATCTGCTCTCAGGATGAGGCTTTTCATTCTAGGACGAAGGAGATGTCTTCCTTTTTTAAAGAAAGGGGCTTCCCTTCTTCCACCATCAACTCTGCTCTCAAACACATCTCTCCCATTTCCCGCATATCTGCCCTCACCCCATCTACCCGCCACCCCACTTGGGATAGGGTTCCCCTTGTCCTCACCTACCAGCCACCAGCCTCCGGGTCCAACGTATAATTCTCCGTAACTTCAGCCACCTCCAACGGGATCCCACTACCAAACACATTTTTCCCTTCCCCCCCCCCTTTCTGCTTTTCGCAGGGATCGCTCCCTATGCGACTCCCTTGTCCACTCGTCCCCCCCATCCCTTCCCACCAATCTCCCTCCTGGCACTTATCCTTATAAACGGAACAAGTGCTACACCTGCCCTTACACTTCCTCCGTCACCGCCATTCAGGGCCCCAGACAGTCCTTCCAAGTGAGGCGACACTTCACCTGTGAGTCGGCTGGTGTGGTATACTGCGTCCAGTGCTCCCGGTGTGGCCTTTTATAGGTGAGACCCGATGCAGACTGGTAGACCGTTTCGCTGAACACCTACGCTCGGTCCGTCAGAAAAAGTAGGATCACCCAGTGGCCACACATTTTAATTACATGTCCCATTCCCATTCTGATATGTCTATCCATGGCCTCCTCTACTGTCAAGATGAATCCGCACTCAGGGTGGAGGAACAACACCTTATATACCGGCTGGGTAGCCTCCAACCTGATGGCATGAACATTGACTTCTCTAACTTACGTTAATGCCCCTCCTCCCCTTCTTATCCCACCCCTGACATATTTAGTTGTTTGCCTGTTCTCCATCTCCCTGTGGTGCTCCCCCCAACTTTCTTTCTCCTGAGGCCTCCCGTCCCATGATCCTTTCCCTTCTCCAGCTCTGTATCACTTTCGCCAATCACCTTTCCAGCTTTTAGCTGCATTCCACCCCCTCTGGTCTTCTATCATTTCGCATTTCCCCCTCCCCCCACTACTTTCAAATCTCTTACTATCTTTCCTTTCGGTTAGTCCTGACGAAGGGTCTCGGCCCGAAACGTCGACAGCGCTTCTCCCTATAGATGCTGCCTGGCCTGCTGTGTTCTACCAGCATTTTGTGTGTGTTGTTTGAATTTCCAGCATCTGCAGATTTCCTCGTGTTGGCTTTTGTATTTAAATTGTTTCTGGACTTGCCCTGTCTACTGATCTGTGACAGTTGTGGTTACAAGTCCAAGTCAGAGGCTGCAGGACATCTGGTGAAATACAGTACTGTTCCAAAGTTTTAGGCACATTATATATGAGGTGATTGATATGTTTGTGTCCTAAGGTAGAGGGAGTCAATTTAAATGTGTAAATGTAGGAGGGAACTATGTTGAAAAAATAAATGTGCTAGGTTTTCTAGAATTGACTCCTTCTACCTTAGGACACAAACATATCAATCACCCCTCGTATACCTAGGGTACCTATGGCATTGCAGTAGTTTTTGTGTATTGCACTGTACTGCTGCCGCAAAAAAAACTAATTTCATGACGTGAGTGATGATAAGCCTGATTCTGATACGAGTCTCCATTGTGAACTGAGAGTGGGAAGGGAGCAGGGAGAGAGGAATCATTGTTGGGAAAAGGAGAGGGGAGGGAGTGGAAAGCACCAGAGGGACATTCTGTAATGATCAGTAAATCAATTGTTTGGAATCAAATGACCTTGCTTGGTATCTCAAGGCTGGGTGTGTCTGCACCCATGTCACCCTGCCCCAGCACCCTTTCTTTATCATCTGTCCCACACCCCTCCCCACAGTGCTCCACCTGCAGCATTTCCACCATCGTTTGCTCCCACCAGCTTTACAAACTCACTGTTCACTCCACGTCAACAGGCATCCGGGCTATATATATGTACCTATGACTTTTGCACACTACTGTAAATCACTTTTTTGTTTGACGGCTCAAAGCCTTTCCACCATCCGCTCTGCTCAGTTCTGGTGCTGAGCTCGGACAACTCTCAAAGAGATCAACACCATTCAGCTCTCAGCGGGGCACTTGATTAGTACCCCATCCACCACCCAGGGGGGGTTTCTCATTGAAACCTATCTGATATCACAAGGCCCAGATAGAGTGAACGTGGAGTGGATGTTTCTGATAGTGGGAGAGTCTTGGACCAGAGGGCGCAGACTCAAAATAGAAGGACATTCCTGCAGAACGGAGCGAGGAGGAATTTCTTTAGCCAGAGGGCAATGGAGTTCATTGCCACAGATGGCCATGGAAGCCAAGTCATTGGGTATATTTAAAGAGGGGGTTGATGGGTTCGAGCTTAGTAAGGGTATCAAAGGCTATGGGGAGAAGGCAGGAGAATGGGGTTGAGAGATAATCAATCACCAGGATGGAACAGAATCGACGGGCTGAATGGCCCGATTCTGATCCTACGTCTTAATCTCTTCCCGAGCAGTGCCCAGAGTGTACAATGCACAACATGCACTGCAGATACTCACCTAGCCTCCTCCACCAGAACCCCTCGAATGCACAACTTCTGCTACCTGAAAGTAACCAGCATGTCCAAGTTGCACAGCATCCTAACTTGGAAATATATCCCTGGTCCTTCGTGCTTATGGCCTGTATTCACAAACACCCTCCCCAACAGCCCTGTTGAGCGCACCCCCATCAGAAGGACTGCAGCAGTTGAAGGAGACAGCTCACCACCACCACCCAGCAATGGGAAACAAGTGCTGGTCTTGCCAGTGATGAATTCAGAAGAAGCTGATTTTTGCAGCGCCCATGTGTTTCATGATTGGTTCGTGTCTGATGGCTATCCAGACCAGTCAGGCCATTGCCCTTGCCTGGTTTCTGTGGATGCTGATGGCTTACAGTTCCCAGGGGGAGTCCCAGGAATAGCAGCAGAAGCCTTCAGTTATCTCAGGATGAAGGCAGTCAGTGTACTAACTGGGCAAATGTGGAGCAACTTTCCTCAGCAGCCTGACCTGGAGCAAATGGTGGCATTCCTTGTCGAAGAGATGGCATCTCACGAACACAGCACACAGTTAGTATCGGTGTTTGCCAGCCAGCCTCGATAAAACTAAAGGATGAACACTCAGCGGAAATTTTATTAGCTACCTCCTGTACCTAATACAGTGGCCACTGTCATGTAGCCCGTGACGGGGTTACCAAACCAGCAGAAATGGAATGATATGGTGGAGTCTGGTATTACTGTAACTAAAAGTGTTTATTAGTAAACTAGTAATACAGTACAATAAAATGCAAATAGACATATAAAACAGGTTAGCAATGATATATACAGAAGTGTGGAAATATAAATCAAAACCAAGCTCTTTCAAAGTCTAGGGGTAAATGAATAGTCTTAAGATGATGTAGAGTTCAGTTCAGTTTAAGTCGAGGTAGTTGTTGTGGTACCTTTGGAGGGAGAGAGAGAGCGAGCGAGAGAGCGAGAGAGCGAGAGAGCGAGAGAGCGAGAGAGAGAGAGAGCGAGAGAGCGAGAGAGCGAGAGAGCGAGAGAGCGAGAGAGCGAGAGAGAGAGAGAGAGAGAGAGAGAGAGAGAGAGAGAGAGAGAGAGAGAGAGAGAGAGAGAGAGAGAGAGAGAGAGAGAGAGATATGAGCAGTTGCAGCAGGCAAACCTTCCGTTGTCCTCTTGTTCTGTTGTGGTCACCGACTGTGACCCCTCCATTCCCGGCCAGACCGTTCTTCAGTGATGAGCCTGTCACCCAGGCGAGGGTGGTCACACACACAAGCCCCCACCGGTCTGCCTTCACACACTGTGAGCCTCTGATCGATTCCCCCGAATCGATCCACCAAACCCCCATCTTCCTGTGGGTGCACAATGCTCTTCCAGTGTGCTGTGGTGAGTCTGCCTGTGTCTGAGCAGACTTGCTTTTTATCTCCCCTGATGGGGTACCAGCCATCCATCAACTGTCCATGTCCATCAAACTGGGCCACTCCTTGCTGTCTCAGCAAGAATGTTAACGAGCAAAGAAGAGTGTCCTTGTAGCAAAGGTAAATAATCAGTGAAGAAGCCATAATACTAAATTACGTGTCTCTCTCTCTCCTCTGTGTAGGATGCCTCCCCCCCCCCCCCCCTCTCGTTAGCAGCATAGTTCACAGGGGGGTCAACTCTGGACCCCATCTCCGCCTGGTTTGCTCATCACACATCACACCACTGAGTGTATGTTTGTGGTCTTCCGCTACTGTAGCCCATCCACTTCAGGATTTGACGTGTTATCCTTTCAGAGATGCTCTTCTGCACACCGCTGTTGTAACACGTGGTTATTTGAGTTACTGTCACCTTCCCATCAGCTTGAACCAGACTGGCCATTCTCCTCTGACCTCTCTCATTAACAAGGCGTTTTCACCCAGAGAGCTGCCATGCACTGGATGTTTTTTGTTTGTTGTACCATTCTCTGTAAACTCTAGAGACTGGTGTGTGTGACAGTCGCAGGAAATCATCAGTTTCTGAGATACTCAAACCACCCCATCTGGCACCAATAGTTATTCCACGGTGAAAATCACTTGGATCACATAATTTTCCCCATTCTGAAGTTTGGTCTGAAAAACAACCGAACCTCTTGACCGTGTCTGCATGCTTTTGTGTATTGTGTTGCTGCCACACAATCGGCTGATTAGATATTTGCGCTGGTGAGTAGGTGCACCCATTGAAGTAGCCATTGAATGTAGATTTAGTGTAAGAGACAATAGATCCAAAGGATGTTAGAGGGAGAACCTTTGTCAAGAGAATGAGTGATGGGTACAGGAGCCTGAAGGAACAGCTCCTTCCTGACCACCATCAGATTTCTAAATGGACAATGAATCCATGAACACTACCTTTTTTTTTGTACTTAATATATATATATCCTTTTGTAATTTATTGTTTCTTTAATTATTATGTATGGCAATGCACAGCAGCCACAAAGCAACAAATTTCATGAGATATGCGAGTGATATCAAACCTGATTCTGATCGCTGCCTGAGAGAGCGGTGAATGCAGAGTCACTGACAGTATTTCAGTATCCATACGAGCACTAGATTCACCTCAGCATAGATGGCTACTAGCCAGTTGCTGGAAGATGGGATTAATACAGATGGGTGTCCAGTGGTAAGAGTAAACATGATGGGCCAAATGGCCCACTTCCATACTCTAACTCTACTGGTAGTTTTGTGCTCTGCTGTCACCGCTCCACCACAAGTTAAATCGCCTCCCAGTTCCAATTATGATCAGAGGTTTGTTACAAAAATTTATCGTCCTGTTAATAATATTTATTTTCCTTTCCATTTTTCTCTCAGTAGTCTGCCCCTCACCACCTGCCTTTCCTGTAGGTTGTTTACCGCTGACCTCCCCCACCCTTCACCCAGTGCTAGCACTCTTCTCTCTGAAGTGTGGATAGGATCCGAGCGCCAGCAGAAGCTAGGCTGAGACGTCCGTGTGGTACTGAGGGAGTGCTCTCCTTCTCTCTGCACTCTCACGTGGATGTGAATGAACCTGTAGCACCATTTTGCAGAACAGTTGGTTAATTCTCCCAGTGAAATCCAAGATGGTGGCACGACGCAGCTTGCAGCGGCCACTCCAGAGCTGATTATCTGTTATTTGTGAAGTGGGGTGCCGTGCGCAATCATAATCGATTGAAAACGGACGTGGGAGCATGGAGGAACATCGGGAAATCTCCAGGAAGACCTTCTTCGTTGCTCCTGCTGCTGTGAGGTCCGGGACTCTGCTGGAAAGAACAGGCCCCCAGTCCTCGGGGTCGCATTGCCGATGTCTGTTGGCGGGGCCGTCTTAATATGCTTGGCAGAGGATGGTGCTCGGAGAAGCTGTGCTGGAGGGAATGGTCGTCGGCTCAGAGGTTCGACGGACTTGGAGCCCGCTGCAGTCAGGTCGCTTTCAGTGTGTGCTGTGTCTGCGAGGCTGAGTCGGGCAGCACCGTGGAAGTTTATAGCGGGGGTATTCCCTTCTGCTGCCAGCGTGGGATGGCGAGTCTGTCGGGACCCTGGGGACTTGTGGAAACTGTGTGGTGATTTCTTTTGAACTTATAGTCTTTTAACATCTTTGGACTATTTTTACTGTGCCCATGGCCTGTTTTTTTTTTATCAATTATGCTATTGTTTGCACTGTTGTAACTATATGTTGTAACTATGTGGTTTGTGCAGGTCTTGTAGCTTTAGTTTTTGGTCTTGTTTTGTCTGGTAGATTTGGAGCTCCTTTCCGGGGAACGCGCTAAGACGGTAGCGTGATATTAATACACAGCAGCCTCTCCGGACTCTGGATTGGGGATTGCCAAACGTTATGTGGATTTTTTGGTGTAGTCTGTTTTGTCATATGCTTTTGTGATATCATTCTGGAGGAACATTGTCTCATTTTTTAACTGCATTGCATTTGTGGTTCCTAAATGACAAATAAACTGAATCTGAAATAAAAAAAACAGAAAATCCAGGTCAGGCAGTAGCTATGGAGAGAGGAATAAAGTTGGTGTATGATATGGATAACCTTTCATCTGATGTAGTTGCTGACTGAAACATTAACTTCTTTATCACTCCGCAGATGATGTCCGACCTCATCGGCATTTTTTAAATTTCAGCTTTGCAGCATAGAGTACAACAGTACAGAAACAGGTCCTTCAGCCCATCTAGTTTGTGCTGAGCTGGACGGCATGGTAGCATAGTGGCTAGCATAACACTTTACAGTGCCAGCGATCAGTGTTCAGTTCCCACTGCTGTCTGTAAGGAATTTGTACATTCCCCCTTTACACAAGTGAGTGCTTTGGTTTCCTCCCACCTTCCAAAATGTACTGGTTACTGACTCGTGGGCAAGTTGTGTTGGTGCCCCCAGCACATCCTCAGGCTGTGTTGGCCATTGACTCAAATAACACGTTTCACTGCATGTTTCAATGGACATCTGACAAATAAAGCTCATCTTTAATTTTTATGTTGGCAGCTTCGTCCATTCGACCCACACCTGAATCATAGCCCTTCTTCCCACTCATACTGTCATTGAGTGTTGTGGCACGATGCATCTCCTGGTATTTTGTCCAATATACTCTCATTGGCCACTTTATTAGATACACCTGTACACCTCATTAATGCAACATTTCATCAGCCAATCATGTCCAGCAACTCGATGCATGAAAGCATACAGACATGGTCAAGAGGTTCAGTTGTTGTTCAGGCCAAACATCAGAATGGGGAAGAAATGTGACTCAAGTGTCTTTGACCGTGGAATGATTGGTGGTGCGAGAGGGGGTGGTTTAAGTGTCTCAGAAACTGTTGATCTGCTGGGATTGTCATGTGCAGCTGTCCCTAGAGATTACAGGTGCGATAACCAAAAACATCCATGGCTGAAAATGCCTTGTTAATGAGAGAGGTCAGAGGAGAATGGCCAGGCTGGTTCAAACTGACAGGAAGGTGACAGTAACTCAAATACTATGCGTTACAACAGTGGTGTGCAGAAGAGCATCTCTGAACGCACAACGCGTCAAACGTTGAAGCAGATGGGCTCCAGCAGCAGAAGACTGTGAACGTACGGTGGCCACTTTATTAGATACCTCACTGCAGTTACAAACTGGTTAACTGTCATTGCCTGATTGCTGCTTACTGTGCACAAATGGTTTTTCTTTCAGTGTTACTTGTACTTTAGAAGGTGCATTATTGGCTGGGAGACACTCTGGAGTGTTTTGTCTTGAAATTACTGAACAAGAACGAAGGACTTTTTTATCATCAGAAATGTCACTGGGCTTTCATTTTTGTTTTTTTTCAGGACTTAGTACTTAAATTACAAGAAGCAGAAGAAGCCCAAAGCACTTTACAAGCAGACTGTGAGCAGTACAGGACGGTTCTCGCCGAGACAGTGAGTGTGTTCAGTTCTCCTTCCCCCAGGCTTGGCCGCGATCCAGGGACTGCACTTCTCAACCCCTCTTTCCTCTGCTTGGCTTTGCAGGAGGGGATGCTGAGGGACCTTCAGAAGAGCGTAGAAGAGGAGGAGCACGTGTGGAAAGCAAAGGTAGCGGAGTCTGAAACACAACTTCGGCAGGTGAGTGCTTGTGGAACGGTCCAGCTCTGCGCAGTTTGAAATAGATGAGAGCGCCCTCTCATGGAACAGACTAAGAGTTCTGGCTCCGGTGTGTGGGACAGCACGGGAGCACAGTGGTTAGTGCAATCACTGACTGGGGTTCATTGCCTACACTGCCTGTAAACAGTTAGTATGCTTTCCTCATGACTGCTTGGGTTTCCTCCCACGTTCCAGCAACTTATAGTTAGGGTTAACAAGTTGAGGACGTGTTATATTGGTGCCGTAACACGGCAGCATTTGCAGTTTGCCCACAGATCAATCCTCGCTGATTTGATGTGACACAGGCGGTACACTTCACTGTGCAAATAATCTGCTCTTGTAAACCTTTACTTAAAATTGTCTCTGACTCTCTCTTTACCTGGGCAGGGATCACTTTAGTTTTGACAAGGTGTGAATTATAGGCAACGTCATTGGAAGTCACCACCCCCACACATCTGCTGGTTTCCACGACTGTATGAACGGAAGTTGAAAGCCATTCAGAATCAGAATCGTATTTAATATCATTGGTGTATGTTGTGAGATTGCCTACGTCAACCTGATGGGTGTCACATGGTTCTATACATTCCAACCAAACCCTTCACACCTCAAATTTTTCTCTTTTTTTTTACCCCCTCTCATAAATTTGTCTCCTTACCAGGGTATGATTCAGGAAGTGAAACCCATCAAGCTGTGATTTAGATATTGATGAGTGCCCTTCGGGGTATTGGATTGTGGTGTGTCAGTATCATGCAACCTCCCCTTTTGTCTCATCAGTGTACACAGTGCTCCATGCTGTGTGTCTCTTCTCTCATCCAGCAATGCCCCTTTACTGCAAAGTGCCAGGGCATCTGTGTTTTGTAAAGTGCCTTGGAAGGATAGGTCCAGGTCTTTTTAAAAAAATCTTTAGATGAGGTTCACGTTGAGTGTCATCCATGGCTCAGGAGAAGTGGGCATGTAGCCTGCACCTCGGTGATTCAGAGAATATGGGTGTGTTGGCTCCTGTAAGGCATCGGTATTTTCTTCATCCTTTTACCAATCTTGCCTCAGGACCATTCCCCAGCCCGGAACTGTTCCTTCACACCTTATAAGTGACCATAAGACCATTTGATTGAGGAGCAGTATTGGGCCATTTGGCCCATTGAGTCTGCTTGTCATTTCATCATGGCTGATCCAATTTTCCTCTCCGCCCCAATCTCCTGCCTTCTCTTCCCCGCATCCCTTCATGCCCTGACTCATCAAGAATCTATCAACCTCTGCCTTAAATATACATAAAGCCTGTGGCAAAGAATTCCACAGATTCACCGCTCTCTGGCTTAAGAAATTCCTCCTCATTTTCATTCTAAAAGGATGCCCTTCTATGTGTCCTCTGGTCTTAGACTCTCCCATCCTAAGAAACATCCTCTCCACATCCACTCCATCAAAGCCTTTCACCATTCGACAGATTTCAATGAGGTCACCCTCATTCTTCTGAATTCTAGTGAATATAGGCCAAGAGCCATAATTTTCTTTGAACTCTCTCTAGTTTCAGCACATCCTTTCTAAGATAAGGGGCCCAAAACTGCTCACAATACTCCCAAGTGAGGCCTCACCAGTGCTTTATAAAGTCTCAACATTACATTTTTGCTTTTATATTCTAGTCCTCTTGAATGAATGCTAACATTGCATTTGCCTTCCTTACCACAGACTCAACCTGCAAGTTATCCTTTAAGAGAATCCTGCACAAGGACTCAAGTCTCTTTCTGCCTCAGTTTTTTTGTGTTTTCAACCCTTTCGTTTCTTCTACCAAAGTGCATGATTATGCACTTTCCGATGCTGTATTCCATCTGCCATTTCTTTGCCCTTACTTCTAATTTGTCTAAGTCCTTCTGTAACCTCTGTACTTCATCAAAACTACCTGCCCCTCCACCTACCTTCATAACGTCTGCAACCTTTGGAACAAAACCCACAATTCCATTATCCAAATCATTGACGGATAACGTAAAAAGAATTGAGCCCAACATAGACTCCTGTGAAACACCACTAGTCACCGGCAGGCAACCAGAAAAGTCTCCCTTTACTCCCACTCTTTGCCTCCTACTTTGTCCATGCTAGAATCTTTCCTGTAATTCTGTGGGCTCTTAGCTTGTTAAGCAGCCTCATGTGCAGCACCTTGTCAAAGGATTTCAAAAAATCCAAGTACACAACATCAACAAATTCTCATTTGTCTATCCTGCTTGTTATTTCTTCAAAGAATTCCAATAGACTTGTCAGGCAAGACTTTTCCCTGGAGGAAACCATGCTGACTACGGCCTATTTTATCATGGGCCTCCAAGTACCCTGAGACCTCATCCTTGATAATCGACCGTTTGCTATAAATATGGCAATCCCCTGCCCATGCAGTGAAATATTTGCACTGGAGCAATATCAAACAGAATTTGGCACAGAGCCTCATAGATTAGGACTGGCAACCTAAAGCTTGGTTAAAGATATGGTTTTAAGTACTGATATGGTTTTAAGTACTGATATAAAGAAGGAGAAGCACAAAGGGGTTTTGAAGGGTACTTCTTCACCCTGGAGGTGAAGTGGGTTACTTCTGGCAGACAGACTAATGAGGATGTGGGAGAAGAATTATCTAAGACGGTGCTGGGGAAAGGGCAAAGATGGAGAAGTGGGGTTGGAACTCAAATGATGAGGGGACCCAGTTATCTTTAAAGAATAGAATTTACAGCTAATAGAAAAGTCTCCAGTCCTTTGCTCTGAAATGAAAGACTGAGGTGTGAAGGTGCTCATGGATCTCCCTCTAGAGAGTTCAGAGAAGTCTGACTCAATGAGTAAACCCAGCAGGTAGCCCTAGAGTGGCTGCTTGCCCTGATTTGGCTATATGGACTTGTCCATTGACATTGAAGTAACCTGTATGGCACAGATGGGCCGAAGGGAATCCAGGGGAAGAGGGAGGAGAGAATAGAGGCTCATGATCTAAGAAGCCCGCTTATTCTCCACACAAACCTCTTCCCCTTCAGTTGTAAAATCTGCACAGATGTCGATTTGTACGTATATGGAGAGTTACTCCAAGTTCCAAGAGTGAGTTTTTAAGCAGTGGGTTGGGGAACTCAGAGTAACCAGAAGTCAGAGACAGAGTCACAAGAATGAGAGATCCTGTAGATGCTGCAAATCAAAGTAACCCACACAAAATGCTGGAGGAACTCAGCAGGCCAGACAGCATCTATAGAAAAGAGTAAACAGTCGATATTTTGGGCTGAGACTCTTCTTCAGGACTGGAAAAAAGAGATGAGAAGTCAGAATAAGATTTCTCAAACTTCTGGTAATTGCCCCATCCCGCTCTCCTTCACCATTCTCCATTCCCATTTCCCTCCCTCGCCTTTTCTCCTTACCTGCCCATCAACTCCCTCTGGTACTCCTCCCTCTTCCCTTTCTTCCAATGCCTTCTGTCCTCTCCTATCAGATTCCCCCTTCTCCAACTCTATCTCTTTCACCAATTGACTTCCCAGCTTGCTACTTCAACCCCTCCCCTCTTCCATTTTCATCTATCACCTACCACCTCTTCTTCCTCTCGTCCCACCTTCTTACTTTTGACTATCTAATCTCTTTTTCCCCAGTCCTGCTGAAGGGTCTCGACCCGAGACGTTGATTGTCAATGCGAGGAGCATTCGTAACAAGGTGGATGAATTGAATGTGCAGATAGTTATTAATGAATATGATATAGTTGGGATCACAGAGACATGGCTCCAGGGTGACCAAGGATGGGAGCTCAACATCCAGGGATATTCAATATTCAGGAGGGATAGACAGGAAAGAAAAGGAGGTGGGGTAGCATTGCTGGTTAGAGAGGAGATTAACGCAATAGAAAGGAAGGATATTAGCCTGGAGGATGTGGAATCGATATGGGTAGAGCTGCATAACACTAAGGGGCAGAAAACGCTGGTGGGAGTTGTGTACAGGCCACCTAACAGTAGTAGTGATGTTGGGGATGGCATTAAACAGGAAATTAGAAATGCGTGCAATAAAGGAACAGTAGTTATAATGGGTGACTTCAATCTGCATATAGATTGGGTGAACCAAATTGGTAAGGGTGCTGAGGAAGAGGATTTCTTGGAATGTATGCGGGATGGTTTTCTGAAGCAACTAGAGAGCAGGCCATTCTAGACTGGGTATTGAGCAATGAGGAAGGGTTATTTAGCAATCTTGTCGTGTGAGGCCCCTTGGGTAAGAGTGACCATAATATGGTGGAATTCTTCATTAAGATGGAGAGTGACATAGTTAATTCAGAAACAAAGGTTCTGAACTTAAAGAAGGGTAACTTTGAAGGTATGAGACGTGAATTAGCTAAGATAGACTGGCAAATGATACTTAAAGGGTTGCCAGTGGATATGCAATGGCAAGCATTTAAAGATCGCATGGATGAACTACAGCAATTGTTCATCCCAGTTTGGCAAAAGAATAAACCAGGGAAGGTAGTGCACCCGTGGTTGACAAGGGAAATTAGGGATAGTATCAAGTCCAAAGAAGAAACATATAAATTAGCAAAAAAAAAAGCGGCACACCTGAGGACTGGGAGAAATTCAGAGACCAGCAGAGGAGGACAAAGGGCTTAATTAGGAAAAGGAAAAAAGATTATGAGAGAAAGCTGGCAGGGAACATAAAAACTGACTGTAAAAGCTTTTATAGCTACGTGAAAAGAAAAAGATCAGTCAAGATAAATGTAGGTCCTTTACAGTCAGAAACAGATGAATTGATCATAGGGAACAAAGACATGGCAGACCAATTGAATAACTACTTTGGTTCTGTCTTCACTAAGGAGGACATAATTAATCTTCTGGAAATAGTAAGGGACCGAGGGTCTAGTGAGATGGAGGAACTGAGGGAAATACATGTTAGTAAGGAAGTGGTGTTAGGTAAATTGAAGGGATTAAAGGCAGATAAATTCCCAGGGCCAGATGGTCTGCATCCCAGAGTGCTTAAGGAAGTAGCCCAAGAAATAGTGGATGCATTAGTGATAATTTTTCAAAACTCCTTAGATTCTGGATTAGTTCCTGAGGATTGGAGGGTGGCTAATGTAACCCCACTTTTTAAAAAAGGAGGGAGAGAGAAACCAGGGAATTATAGACTGGTTAGTCTGACATCGGTGGTGGGGAAAATGCTAGAGTTGGTTATCAAAGATGTGATAACAGCACATTTAGAAAGAGGTGAAATCATCGGACAAAGTCAGCATGGTTTGTGAAAGGAAAATCATGTCTGACGAATCTTATAGAATTTTTTGAAGATGTAACTAGTAGAGTGGATAGGGGAGAGCCAGTTGATGTGGTATATTTAGATTTTCAAAAGGCTTTTGACAAGGTCCCACACAGGAGATTAGTGTGCAAACTTAAAGCACACGGTATTGGGAGTATGGTATTAATGTGGATAGAGAATTGGTTGGCAGACAGGAAGCAAAGAGTGGGAGTAAATGGGACCTTTTCAGAATGGCAGGCAGTGACTAGTGGGGTACCGCAAGGCTCAGTTGTGGGACCCCAGTTGTTTACAATATATATTAATGATTTAGACGAGGGAATTAAATGCAGCATCTCCAAGTTTGTGGATGACACGAAGCTGGGCGGCGGTGTTAGCTGTGAGGAGGATGCTAAGAGGATGCAGGGTGACTTGGATAGGTTAGGTGAGTATTTTCACCATAATTAATTGAGCCGAAATCAATAGTCTTAATTTTGGACTAAGTATCTATTCTGCTCATTCTAAGCCCCCTTGAAGTCATTCGTAGACTAGGCCTAAAGTTAGGAGTAATAGGATGGTTGTTGGGGCAAATTCATGGCAGATGCAATTTAATGTGGATAAATGTGAGGTTATCCACTTTGGTTGCAAGAACAGGAAAACAGATTATTATCTGAATGGTGGCCAATTAGGAAAAGGGGAGATGCAACGAGACCTGGGTGTCATTGTACACCAGTCATTGAAGGTGGGCATGCAGGTACAGCAGGCGGTGAAAAAGGCAAATGGTATGTTGGCATTCATAGCAAAAGGATTTGAGTACAGGAGCAGGGAGGTTCTACTGCAGTTGTACAAGGCCTTGCTGAGACCGCACCTAGAATATTGTGTGCAGTTTTGGTTCCCTAATCTGAGGAAAGACATTCTTGCCATAGAGGGAGTACAGAGGGAGTACAGAGAAGGTTCACCAGATTGATTCCTGGGTTGGCAGGACTTTCATATGAAGAAAGACTGGATCGACTAGGCTTATACTCACTGGAATTTAGAAGATTGAGGGGGGATCTTATTGAAACGTATAAAATTCTAAAGGGATTGGACAGGCTGGATGCAGGAAGATTGTTTCCAATGTTGGGGAAGTCCAGAACGAGGGGTCACAGTTTAAGGATAAAGGGGAAAGCCTTTTAGGACCGAGATGAGGAAAAACTTCTTCACACAGAGTGGTGAATTTGTGGAATTCTCTGCCACAGGAAACAGTTGAGGCTGGTTCATTGGCTATATTTAAGAGGAAGTTAGATATGGTCCTTGTGGCTAAAGGGATCAGGGGGTATGGAGAGAAGCCAGGTACAGGGTTCTGAGTTGGATGATCAGCCATGATCATACTGAATGGTGGTGCAGGCTTGAAGGGCCAAATGGCCTACTCCTGCACCTATTTTCTATGTTTCTATGTTTACTGTTTTCCATAGATGCTGCCTGGCCTGCTGTGTTCCTCCAGCATTTTGTGTGTTTGTCAGAGTTGAGAGTTCAACTTTTATTTGTTAGTTCCCTATCCTATCAGTTAGGGGCTGAGCTGCCGCTAGGCTGGTCTGACTGTGTCTGGTGAGATGCTGCACTTCCAGAAGGTGCCACCTCTCAGAGCCTGGGCTCTGAATGACGGGGGACAGGGTCGCTGCTGCAGTGGCTGTGGGTTGAGCCTGGCCCAGTCGAAATTAAAGACAGAGGATGCCAGAAATGCTCTGCAAGTCAGGCAGCACGTTTCGGATTTCGAACTTTGCATCAGAGCTTGAGACATCTGATTGTACTGGCAAATATCAGAATAGTGTATTATCACTGGCGCGCGCGCACACACACAGTGAAATTTGTTGTTTTGTGGCAGCAGGACAGTGCAAAATATAAATATACTATAAATTATAAGATATAAGTAGTGCAAACAGAGAGCAAAAAAAATGTGAGGTTGTGTTCATGGGTTCATTGTCCATCCAGAAATCTGTTGGAGGGGAAGAAGCTGTTCCTAAAATGTAGACTGTTTGTCTTCAGGCTCTGATGGTAGCATTGGGAAGAGGGCATGTAGATGGTCAGGACCCTTAATGATGGATGCCTCCTTTTTGAAGTAGCACCTTTAGAAGATGTCCTCAATCCAGGGGAGGCGAGTGCCCGTGGTGGAGCTGGCTGAGTTTGCAACCCTCTGCAGCATTTTCTGATCCTGTGTATTGGCCCCTTCATACCAGATGGTGATATGACCAGTTAGAATGCTCTCCACGGTGCATACATGGTATCATCATCAGGGATTTAGTAACAGAGTAAATATCTCCACTGGTGATTGTACGCAGACCCATGCATCCTGCTGCATAGCAGCAGTGGCTGCACCCTTTAATGCGAGGCCGTTGCATGGGTCCAGTGGTTTGTTGTTTTCCTAACAGTTTGTTGAGCAGTTGTCCTGGCATCAACTACACTCAGAAGCCACTTCCCTGTACATCTGCTCATTAATACAAATACCTAATCAGACAATCATGTGGTAGCAATTCAATGCTTGAGAGCATGCAGACATGGTCAAGAGGTTCAGTATTTGTTCAGGCCAAATGGAGAAGGAATGTGATAGTTGACCCCCAGGAGGTTTTGATGTTCTCAGTGACTTTGAATGTGGAATGCTTATTGGTGCCAGATGGGGTGGATTGAGTATCACAGAAAATGCTGATCTCCTGGGATTTTCACACGCAGCAGTCTCTAGAGTTTACAGAGAATTGTGTGAGAAACAAAAGATAAAATCCAATGAGCAGAAGTTCTGAGGGCGAAAATAGCTTGTTAAAGAGAGAGGTCAGAGGAGAATGGCCAGACTGGTTCAAGCTGACAGGAAGGTGATAGTAACTCAAATAACCCAGCGTTACAATGGTGGTGTGCAGAAGAGCATCTCTGAATTCACAGCATGTCAAACCTTGAAGTGGATGGGCTCCAGTAACAGAAGACCATGAACATGCACTCAGTATTCAGTTTATTAAGTACAGATGGCCACTGAGTGTGTGTAAACCACTCCTCACAGGATTATGAGAGCAGGATTATTTTAACTTGTATTTCAAGGTTTTTTTAAAGTGTAGTCTCCACACTCTAATACGGCTTTATGTGAAGCTAGTAGTTGATGATATCAGCTAATATGTGGTAATCATGATCTGTTTGCATTAATATCAGTTTGATGTAGAATTGGGAAGATTGGGAAGACAGTGAACCATTTTGCCCAGCTTGTCTCTCCCAGCCTCTCTGCTTCGTACAAGTTTCTTTACATGTCATACAACTCTCACAGTGTAACTTCCTCCTTTATTTCCACAGCTATGTTCCTGATCACCACTGAAATGCATTCATATTCCAAAAATTCGCTTAAATTTAAATTTTTTAAAAAAATCTGCAGATGCTGAGAATCTGGAAAGTTGACAGTTTCTTTGTGAGACTTCCTGAGTGCTTCCCACATTTTTAATTTTTGTTCCAGATTCTCATCCATCCTATGGGATGCCTTTGATCTTGACAGATGTTCGGCATTTTCACTTCGCTCAGATCTGCGTTCCTTCTGTCATTTGTTTTCTCCTGCCAGACTCTCATCCCCCACCCTGCTTCTCCTCTGCATCTCAGGCGCTGTTTACCGCAGCAACATTCAAAATACTGGAGGAAAGCACCAGGTCAGGCAGCATTTATGGCGAGAAATGGACAGCCAGTGTTCTGGGTCCAGACCCTTCACCCGAGTGGTTTTGTGTTGTTGCTGGAGCCCTGCATCTGCGGCCCCTCATGAATCCTGTTTACTTCAGATCTGATGAAAGGCCGCTGACCACAGGTGCTGACTAACCTGCTAAGTATCTGCAGCACGTTCTGTTTCTGTTTGAGTAAATGGTGCTGACAGGTGCCTGGAACGCACTGCCAGGGGAGGTGATGAAGCAGACTCTACGCCAACACTCGATGTGTTACGTATGCAGGGAGCAAGCATGACAACAGTGTAGTTTAATTAAACCTTTTAACTGAGTCATGTTCGTATCAGTACACCCTGGGCAATTTACAGCTGCGGGAGCGAAGAGGTGGTCCTGCTGAAAGCCCGCGCCAGAAGAGGGAGAGCCCTCTGGTGCGCAGGAGATCCAGTCGATTCTCCATGCGATCAGTCAACAGGCAGGGAATGGAGACACATCGACTATGTACAGGGGGATGGAAAGAACTTGGTTGACATTGTGGGATGTAGGGCCTGTTCCTGTGGGCTGTACTGTTCTAAGCCCCATTGCTTGATAAATAACCTTTCCAACCCCCTGCAGGTGGCATGGGCTCGGGGTTCGGTTTAGTTAAACCTCACTGCTCCGTGCTTGGTCCTGTGTGATTACTTCAGCGGTTCCCTGTACCTAGTGGAATGAGACCCATTGCATCTTAAG
Organism: Hemitrygon akajei; assembly: GCF_048418815.1. Taxonomy (NCBI): domain Eukaryota; kingdom Metazoa; phylum Chordata; class Chondrichthyes; order Myliobatiformes; family Dasyatidae; genus Hemitrygon; species Hemitrygon akajei. The sequence continues at coordinate 98,406,582 of NC_133130.1, read as the reverse complement.
GAGCTGTTGTGTGTGTTTTTTGCAGGCAGAATCACAAGTAAAAACATTAGAAGGCACCCTGGAGAAGCTGAAGCTGGATTCACAGAATACGGAGCAGGTAAATCTCACATTCCAATTCAGCCTGTGGGGTGACTGTTGTCCCTCGACTCACCCTCTGTCGAATCTCCCCTCATCTCCCTATGGATTTTGTTTCCTTGTTATTACTTTTCCCCAAATCGTTTCTCTGCTGAACCCTCCTTGAAAACCTTAGTCTTGAGGCTAACCAGTGAGCTCCAGCAGCCTCACTTTAGCAAAGATTTCAATTATTTATGACCAGCCTTTCTTCTACAACCACGTCCTAATACTTGGGTACAGCTTGGGTAGCGGTGAATGGGTGTTTCTCGGAATGGCAGGTGGTGACTAGTGGGGTGCCACAGGGCTCGGTACTGGGACCACAGCTGTTCACCATTTACGTTAACGATTTGGATGAAGGCATAGAAAATAATATCAGCAAATTTGCTGATGATACTAAGCTGGGTGGCAGTGTGACATGTGATGAGGATGTTAGGAGAATTCAGGGTGACTTGGATAGGCTGGGTGAGTGGGCAGATACTTGGCAGATGGTGTTTAATGTGAATAAGTGTGAGGTTATCCACTTTGGGAGTAAGAACAGGAAGGCAGATTATTATCTGAACGGTGTAGAGTTGGGTGAGGGAGAAATACAAAGAGATCTCGGAGTCCTTGTTCATCAGTCACTGAAGGTGAATGAGCAAGTGCAGCAGGCAGTGAAGAAGGCTAATGGAATGTTGGCCTTTATTACAAAGGGAATTGAGTACAAGAGCAAGGAAATCCTCTTGCATTTGTACAGAGCCCTGGTGAGACCACACCTGGAGTATTGTGTACAGTTTTGATCTCCAGGGTTAAGGAAGGACATCCTGGCTGTAGAGGAAGTGCAGCGTAGATTCACGAGGTTAATTCCTGGGATGTCTGGACTGTCTTACGCAGAGAGGTTAGAGAGACTGGGCTTGTACACGCTGGAATTAAGGAGATTGAGAGGGGATCTGATTGAAACATATAAGATTATTAAGGGATTGGACAAGACAGAGGCAGGAAATATGTTCCAGATGCTGGGAGAGTCCAGTACCAGAGGGCATGGTTTGAGAATAAGGGGTGGGTCATTTAGGACAGAGTTAAGGAAAAACTTCTTCTCCCAGAGAGTTGTGGGGGTCTGGAATGCACTGCCTCGGAAGGTAGTGGAGGCCAATTCTCTGGATGCTTTCAAGAAGGAGCTAGATAGGTATCTTATGGATAGGGGAATCAAGGGATATGGGGACAAGGCAGGAACCGGGTATTGATAGGAATTGATCAGCCATGATCTCAAAATGGCGGTGCAGGCTCGAAGGGCCGAATGGTCTACTTCTGCAGCTATTGTCTATTGTCTATTGACTGTATAGACAAATGTTTTGGGACGTTGTGACATCACTTGGTTATACTAACAATTGGGAGACACAGGTTGAAATCCTGCAACTGTGAAGCCACTGGGTTTTTGAGAAGATCTAATAGGTTAAATGATGCCTTTTAGGAAGTTAAACCTGGCATCCCTATCCCCAGTTCTGGGTTCGACCTATCTCTGTGCCATCAGAGACCTGGAGTTCACCTACCTCTGTGCTCTCAGTGACCTGGTCTATCCTGGGCCAGATTCTAGCACCAGTGCACTTTAACTCTCCCATTCAGAAAGTTAGGAGGTGTGGGATCCAGGAGAACTTGGCTGTGTGGATTCAGAATTGGCTTGTCCACAGTAGGCAGAGGGTAGTTGTAGATGGGGCCTATTCAGCCTGGAGGTCAGAGACCAGTGGTGTTCCTCAGTGATCTGCTCTGGGACCCCAGCTCTTTGTAATTTTTATAAATGACATGGATGAGGAAGTGGAAGTCTGCAGATAACACGAAGGTTGGTGGAGTTGTGGATTGCGTGGAGGGTGGTTGTTATTTACAATGAGATATAGACAGGATGCAGAGCTGGGTTGAGAAGTGGCAGATGGATTTTAACCCAGAAAAATGTGAATGATTAATTTTGGAAGGTCAAATTTGGAGGCCGAATACAGGGTTCTTGGCAGTGTGGAGTTAATAGGGTTGGTAAGAAGGCTTATGTTGTGCTGGCTCTCATTAATGACAGGATTCAGTTCAAGAGCGTGAGGTAATGATTCAGCTCTATAAAACCCTGGTTGAACATCACTTGGAATATTGCAGCACTTGTATCCATTGTGATGAACTGCTTTGAGAGGCTGGTGATGAAACATCTCTACTCCAGCCTGAGAAGTGACTTGGGTCCATTCCAGTTTGCCTACTGACCGATAGGCCATTATCAGGTGCCATTTCATTGGCTCTTCACTCAATCCTAGAATATCTGGACAGTAAAGGTGCATGACTACAGCTCAGCATTCAATACCATTACCCCCTCAAAACTGATCAATAAGCTTCAAGATCTTGTGCAACTGGATCCTCGATTTCCTCACTTGCAGACCCCAGTCAGTTTGGATTGGCAGCAACATCTTTTCCACAATCTCCGTTAGCACAGGTGCATCACAAGGCTGTGTGTTTAACCCCCTGCTCTACTCGCTTTATATTTATGACTGAGGCTAAGCACAGCTCCAGTTCTGTATTTATGTTTGCCCACAACACTACTGTCAAAGGTGGTGATGCATCAGCATAACAGGAGGGAGATTGAAAATCTGGCTGAGTGGTGCCACAACAACAACCTCTCACTCAATGTCAGCAAGACCAAGAAGCTGATTATTAACTTCAGGAGGAGGACACCGGAGGTCCATGAGACAATCCTCATCAGAGATGGAGAGGGTCAGCAGCTTTAAATTCTTTGGTGTTATTATTTTGGAGGATCTGTCCACAGCAGCATACAAAAAGTAGTGGATGAGGCCCAGTCCATCACAGGAAAAGCCACCCCCCACCGTTGTGCATGTCTACGCGAGCACAGTTGCAGGAAAGCAGCGTCCATCAGCAAGGATCCCCACAACCCAGGCCATGCTCCTTCTCACTGCTGCCATCAGGAACAAGGTACAGGAGCCTCACGACCTATACCACAGAGGTTCGGGAACAGTTATTACCCCTCAACCATTAGGCTGTTGAACCAGAGGGGATAACTTCACTTGCCCCATAACTGAACTGTTTCTACAATCTATGGGCTCACTTCCAAATACTCTTCATCTCATGTTCTCCAAATTTATTATTAAAGATTTTTTTTCTCTTTTTATGTTTGCGGTTTGTTGTCTTTTGCACGTTGGTGGTTTGCCCTTCCTGTTGTGTGCAGTCTTTCACTGACTTTATTGTGTTTTTGTAGTTACTGTGGAAGCCCACAAGAAGATGATTCTCAGGGTTGTATATGGTGACTTGTACTTTGAAAATAAATTTACCTTGAGTTTTGAGTTCACTTCTGATGGCCTTTTTATAGGAAGGGTGTGGAAGCTTTAGAGAGAGTGCAGAGGAGATTTACCAGGATGCTGCCTGGATTAGATAGTAAGTTCAAAGTAAATTTATTATCAAAGTATGTTATTGTCACGGTGTAGAATCCTGAGATTAATCTGTATCTGTACCATGGATGTTGCATCTCAGCTGTTCAGGTGATACGCGGGCCAGGACGGAGAGAAAGCAGCTGCCCATGTAGCAAGCTCCCTTCCTCCACGCAGCTGATGAATCCAAAGGAGCACAGAGACTGATACAGTTTGGCACCAGCAGTGTCGCAGGAGTCGCCAGTCAGTGCTGAACTCAATGTAGGACTCCAGTTCCGGATTTTACCTCCGGGATCGCTGCCGAAGCCTTCCCCATGAGTGGGTCGGGCCGCAAGGCAGCAGGATTTCCTTCTCCGAGACAAGCTGCCAATCACGGCTGCCCGTTGGGGATTCCTGGGTGGTGCAGCTTGAAGGGCCAGAAGAACCTATTCCACACTGTATCTCTTAAAAAAAAAATTAAATTAAACTGAGTCCCCCGACTAATGAAGCCCAATGCACCATACAGCTTCTTAACAACCCTATTAATTTGCCTGGCAGCTTTGAGAGACCCACGGCTTGTGAAGATGGGTTGAGCAAACTTAGACCTTTCTCTTTGCAGAAAAGGAGGATGAGAGGTGACTTGAGAGAGGTGTAGAGGTACAGATGAAGTGGGTAGAGACTTTTCCAGTAACTTGGCATGTCACACAAGTGCATTCAGTGGAAATGGTTAATACAAGGGGCATTATTTTAAGGTGATCGGAGGAGAGTGTGTGGGGGTGGGGGGGGATGTCAGAAGTACGTTTCACTTATACAGGGAGTGGTGGGTGTGTGGAGCACACTGCCAGGGGTGGTGGTAGAGGCAGATACAAAAGAGCTCTTAGATAGGAATATGGATGATGGAAAAATGGATGGTTATGTAGGAGGGAAGGGTTAGATTGACCTTAGAGCAGGTTAAAAGGTTGGCACAACATCAAAGGCCCGAAGATCTGTACTGTCCTGTGTTCTAAAAATAACAAGTTTCAACTTCAAGTTTAATTGTTTTTTAGTGATATACAAATAGGGCCCGAGGGCACAGACTCAGAATAGAGGGAAGTCCATTTGGAACAGAGATGAGGATGAATTTCTTTTGCCAAAAGTGGTGAATCTGAGGAATTCATTGCCTTAGGTTGCTGTGGAGACCAAGTCATTGGGTATATTTAAGAGGTTGATAGGTTCTTGATTGGTCAGGGCATGAAGGGTTACAGGGAGAAGGCAGGAGACTGGGGCTGAGAGGGAATTAGATCAGCTGACTTGATGGGCCAAATGGCCCAATTCTGCTCCTATATCTTAAGGTCTTTTGTTCAAGATCACAGTGAAACCATAAGTTATAGGAGCAGAAGTAGACCTTTCGGTCTAACAAATGGCTGTTGTCACCGCTGTCCCAGGGGATTTTATAAATACCAGCAACTCTCGTGTGTATCCCAGCAGGGTATAATGTCCTTTATCTCCCCTCAGCTGAAGGATCTGGTGGCTGAATTGGAGGAGAAGTTAAAGCAGCAGCTTGAATCGGCACAGACGCAGTGTCAACAATACTCAGTGGAGGTGAAAGAGGTGAGTGTGGCAGTGACCCGCCGTTGTTGTCTCCGCTGTCACTGAGTCAGTGAGCGTGTAGTGCTGCTGCTACAGTCCCCTGATCTCTGCTCCCCAGGGAGGGGAACCTCAGACTCACCTGAACACAGAACTGATTCCACAATCCATGGACTCACTTTCAAAGACTCTACAGCTCGTGTTCTCAGTATTATCTATTTACACAGTTTGTCGTCTTTTGCACGTTGGTTGTTTGTCAATCTTTGTTTGCCATTGATTCTGTGGTATTGCTTTGCTTTGCTTGCAAGAAAGTGATTCTCAGGGTAGTATATAGTGATATATACGTCCTTTGATAATAAATTTACTTTGAATTTTGACTCTACCACTACTGGGTAAGGTATCTTCTACTGTGTCCCGAATGATACCCAATACCCCTGAGGGCTTGGCCTCTCCCAGGTCTGCCCCAGGCAAAGAAAGGGCTCAGTTTGGGGTGGGTGGTGGTCGAAGCAGAAATTCTAAGAAACTCCTCGACAGGCACACGGATGATAGCGAACTGGGGGACTATGTGGGAGGGAAGGTTTAGACAGATATTGGAGTAGGTTAAAAGAGGTGGTACAGTAGTGTACTGGTTAGCATAATGCTGTTACAGAGCCAGCGACCCGGGTTCAATTCCCGCTGCTGTCTTTAAGGAGATTCTCTCCGTAACTGCATGGGTTTTCCCTGAGTGCTTGGGTTTCCTCCCACAGTCCGAAGTGTACGTTAGTTGGTCACGTGGGTGTAATTGGGTGGGTGGACTCATTGGGTTGGAAGGGCCTGTTACTGTGCTTTATCTCTAAATAAAAATGAAGTACAAAAGTCAGCACAACATGTTGGTTAGACGAGTATGTATCTGTTCTGTAGTGTCCAGTGTTACATGGTTCTCATTACAATGGCATTCCCCGGCAGTTCCCTGCAGTACTCAGAGAATCTCAGGCTCCACACTGACACTCCCATCACTGCCGAGGGTTTCTGTATACCCTGGTGCCCTCACACTAGCTCCCACCAGCAATAAGGGTTAAATGAGACAAGAGACCTGCAGGTGCTGGAATGTGCCGCAGGTAGAGCAGCATCCAAGGAGGGAGAGGAGAGCTTTCCCCTCACGGATGCTGCTCGCCTCCCTGAGTTTGTCTGTTCCAACGGTAAGCAGCCCTCATTTCCAGCTCCTCAGCCTGTGAGGAAGTGGATTGACAGTCTGAACTCAGTGGCGGGGGCAAGCTGCAATTCCAAAATCAAATTGGAGAATGCTGGAACTGGGAAGCAGGACAGCTACTGCTCTGTGGCCTTGGGTTCTGAGCTGGGAGTGGGGTAGCCTGGCTCGGACAGCCTTCTTCATGAACGTGCTCAACCTCTTGTTATGCCCTATTTCTTCTCCCACAACGTAATGATGCCAAATTTTCTGAACGGCTTTCCCAACAGGCGGGTTATTCCGCACGGCAGAGGTGAAGGATGCCTCCCGCCATAACGTCCCTTTATTCCTCTGTTGCTGGCCACGCCTTCGGCTGACTGAGCTCTGGTTCTGAACAACTCCCTTTTGAATACTTGGCCCATCCTTCTCCTGCAAGCCCAGACCTAATCTCAGCATCTCCTGATCAAATGGAGCTGATATAAGTGGCGGGAGTGCAAAGTGAAATCAGCTGAGGCTGTTTTGAGTGGCTCCAAGACTCATCCTAACACACCAAACCTTGGCTCTAATGACGCAGGTTCAGTCCGGATCCCCCCCGCCCCCAGCATGGAGTTTGCAGGTTCTTCCAGTGACTGCATGGGTTTATAGACAATAGACAATAGGTGCAGAAGTAGACCATTCGGCCCTTCGAGCCTGCACCGCCATTTTGAGATCATGGCTGATCAATTCCTATCAATACCCGGTTCCTGCCTTGTCCCCATATCCCTTGATTCCCCTATGCATAAGATACCTATCTAGCTCCTTCTTGAAAGCATCCAGAGAATTGGCCTCCACTACCTTCTGAGGCAGTGCATTCCAGACCCCCACAACTCTCTGGGAGAAGAAGTTTTTCCTTAACTCTGTCCTAAATGACCTACCCCTTATTCTCAAACCATGCCCTCTGGTACTGGACTCTCCCAGCATCTGGAACATATTTCCTGCCTCTGTCTTGTCCAATCCCTTAATAATCTTATATGTTTCAATCAGATCCCCTCTCAATCTCCTTAATTCCAGCGTGTACAAGCCCAGTCTCTCTAACCTCTCTGCATAAGACAGTCCAGACATCCCAGGAATTAACCTCGTGAATCTACGCTGCACTTCCTCTACAGCCAGGATGTCCTTCCTTAACCCTGGAGATCAAAACTGTACACAATACTCCAGGTGTGGTCTCACCAGGGCTCTGTACAAATACAAGAGGATTTCCTTGCTCTTGTACTCAATTCCCTTTGTAATAAAGGCCAACATTTCATTAGCCTTCTTCACTGCCTGCTGCACTTGCTCATTCACCTTCAGTGACTGATGAACAAGGACTCCGAGATCTCTTTGTATTACTCCCTTACCCAACTCTATACCGTTCAGATAATAATCTGCCTTCCTGTTCTTACTCCCGAAGTGGATAACCTCACACTTATTCACATTAAACGCCATCTGCCAAGTATCTGCCCACTCACCCAGCCTATCCAAGTCACCCTGAATTCTCCTAACATCCTCATCACATGTCACACTGCCACCCAGCTTAGTATCATCAGCAAATTTGCTGATGTTATTTTCTATGCCTTCATCCAAATCGTTAACGTAAATGGTAAACAGCTGTGGTCCCAATACCGAGCCCTGTGGCACCCCACTAGTCACCACCTGCCATTCCGAGAAACACCCATTCACCACTACCCTTTGCTTTCTATCTGCCAACCAGTTTTCTATCCATGTCAATGCCTTCCCCGATGCCCTGAGCTTTGATTTTACCCACCAACCTTCTATGTGGGACCTTATCAAATGCCTTCTGAAAATCGAGGTACACTACATCCACTGGATCTCTCCGTCTAACTTCCTGGTTACATCCTCGAAAAACTCCAACAGATTAGTCAAGCATGATTTGCCCTTGGTAAATCCATGCTGGCTCGGCCCAATCCTATCACTGCTATCTAGATATGCCACTATTTCATCCTTAATAATGGACTCCAGCATCTTTCCCACCACCGATGTCAGGCTGACAGGTCGATAGTTCTCTGTTTTCTCCCTCCCTCCTTTCTTAAAAAGTGGGATAACATTAGCCATTCTCCAATCCTCAGGAACTGATCCTGAATCTAAGGAACATTGGAAAATGATTACCAATGCATCCACAATTTCCAGGGCCACCTCCTTTAGTACCCTAGGATGCAGACCATCTGAACCTGGGGATTTGTCAGCCTTCAGTCCCATCAGTCTTCTCATCACCGTTTCCTTCCGAATGTCAATCTGTTTCATTTCCTCTGTTACCCTATGTCCTTGGCCCATCCATACATCTGAGAGATTGTTTGTGTCTTCCCTAGTGAAAACAGATCTAAAGTACTCATTAAGTTCTTCTGCCATTTCTCTGTTTCCCATAACAATTTCACCCAATTCATTCTTCAAGGGCCCAACATTGTTCTTAACTATCTTCTTTCTCTTCACATACCTAAAAAAGCTTTTGCTATCTTCCTTTATATTCCTGGCTAGCTTGCGTTCTTACCTCATTTTTTCTCCCCATATTGTCTTTTTAGTTAAGTTCTGTTGTTCCTTAAAAACTTCCCAATCATCTGTCCTCCCACTCATCTTAGCTCTGTCATATTTCCTTTTTGTTTTTTAATGCTATGCAGTCTCTGACTTCCTTTGTCAACCACTGAGGCCCCTTTCCCCCCTTTGAATCCTTCCTTCTCTGGGGGATGAACTGATTTTGCACCTTGTGCATTATTCCCAAGAATACCTGCCATTGCTGTTCCACTGTCTATCCGTCCAGTCAACTTTGGCCAGCTCCTCCCTCATGGCTCCATAGTTTCCCCTGTTCATCTGCAACAGTGACACCTCCGAGCTGCCCTTATCCTTCTCAAATTGCAGATAAAAGCTTATCATATTGTGATCACTGCCTCCTAATGGCTCCTTTACTGCGAGATCGCTTATCAAATCCTGTTCATTACATAACACTAAATCCAGAATAGTCTTGTCCCTGGTCGGCTCTCGTACAAGTTGTTCCAAGAATGCATCCCGTAGGCACTCTACAAACTCCCTATCCTGGGGTCCAGCACCAACCTGATTCTCCCAGTTCACCTGCATGTTGAAATCCCCCATAACTACTGCGACATTACCTTTGCCACATGCCAATGTTAACTCCCTATTCAACTTGCACCCAATATCCATGCTACTGTTTGGTGGCCTGTAGACAACACCCATTTGGGTCCTTTTGCCCTTACTGTATCTCCGTTCTATCCACACAGACTCTACTTCTCCTGACCCTATGTCCGCCCTTGCAAAGGACTGAATCTCATTCCTCACCAACAGGGCCACCCCACCCCCTCTGCCCACATTTCTGTCCCTACGATAGCACGTATACCCTTGTACATTCATTTCCCAGGTCTGATCTCCCTGCAGCCATGTCTCCGTTATCCCAACAACATCATAGTTACCCATTCGCACCTGGGCTTCAAGCTCATCCACCTTATTCCTGACACCGTGCATTCAGATATAGAATTTTTAACCCATTTCTCCTCTCTCTGTTTGAATCGCTGCCTATTGTGCTTAACCCAGCTCCCCGAACTCCCATCGGGCTATACGCCCCTAGAATTTTGTTGTCCTTCCTACATTTACTTATTCTTTCAACACATTTAACTCCATGTTCCGTCAGACCATCCCTCTGTACACGAGTCGTCCTTATCACTTGTTCCGCCCCACCTTCCTCTACTACACACTTAATATTCCGGAACCGTGTAGTCCCCACCTGTCCTTTATTCTTCCTCTCGCTATCCTCTCTCACATTCTGGATCCCCGCCCCCTGCAAATTTAGTTTAAACCCCCCCAAGAAGCTCTAGCAAACTTCCCTGCAAGAATGTTAGTACCGCTCCAGTTCAGGTGTAAACCGTCCCTTCGGAACAGATCTTGCGGATGTTCCAGTTTCCTCCCGTGTCCCAAAGATGTAAGACCATGAGACATGGGAGCAGAGTTAGAACCCTCACGTCTATTGAGCCGGGTCCACCATGGCTGATTTATTATCACCCTCAAACCCATTCTCCTGCCTTCTCCCCACAAGCTTTGACACCCTTACTAGTCAAGAACCTAACAAACTCTGCTTTAAATGTACCCTACGACTTAGCCTCCACAGTCGACTGTGGCAATGAATTCTGCTGATCCCCCACCCTCTGGCTAAATAAACTCATTCGAATCTCTGTTCTAAAAGGATATCCTACTATTCCGAGGCTGTACCCTCTGGTCCTAGACTCTCCCACTATAGGAGACATCCTCTCCACATCCACTCTGTCTAGGCCTTTCAATGTTCAATAGGTTTCAATGAAATCCTCCTCCTGCTTCTTAACTCCAGTGAGTGCAGGCCCAGAGTCATCATACACTTCTCATATGTTAACTCTTTATTTCCCGGGATCGTCCTCTCTCCAATTCCAGCACATCCTTTTAGATAAGAGGCCCAAAACTGCTCACAATATTCTATAAATGCAGTCTGACCAATGCTTTATAAAGTCTCAGCATTACTGTACATCCTTGCTGGTTAGTAGGCTAAATATCCTCTGTAAATTGTCCCTGGTGAGTAGCTGAGTGTTAGAATCCACAGGCGTTGATGATAATGTGTGAAACAAGATGATGCCAAGTTGGAATGTCCATCAGTGCTCAGACTTTGTCCTTTTTTTGGGTTCCTAGCGATTGCTTTGGGGACAGCACAAGTATTAGGGGTCAGGTTAGGGTTTAGGGACAGGGAAGAGAGGGTAGTTGGAGATGAGGGGCAGTAAATGAAGACTCTGGGCAGCTGTTCGAATCCAGGTCTGTGCACTCCTTGGTTGAGTTGGCAGATACTGAGGAGATCAGCAATTTCCCCAGGTCACCCTGTCTGGTCCCAGGTCACAGATCTGTTTAGATGGCGAATCCTGAGGGCCAGTGACCCCACAGGTCACTGGGGTCAGAGGTTGGTGCGAGTCTGGAAATCAGAACCAGAAAGTCAGTGAGCCCAGGGGCGAAGTCTAAAACTGGAAGCCTGATGTCTGAGTGTCCAGGCATAAGGACTTCTGAGAGGCGCAGTCAGTCCGAGGCGTGCAGGTGTGTGTGTGTGTTGTGCTGTGGATGTGCTGTGGTGGTGCGGAATATGTAACAACACTTGCAGGGTGTGTGTGTGTGTGTGTGTGTGTGTGTGTGTGTGTGTGTGTGTGTGTGTGTGTGTGTGTGTGTGTGTGTGTGTGTGTGTGTGTGTGTGTGTGTGTGTGTGTGTGTGTGTGTGTGTGTGTGTGTGTGTGTGTGTGTGTGTGTGTGTGTGTGTGTGTGTGTGTGTGTGTGTGTGTGTGTGTGTGTGTGTGTGTGTGTGTGTGACGTAAACAATGCATTTCACTCTAGGTTTCAACGTACAAGGGGGCAGCACTGTAGTGTAGTGGGTGGCGTAGTGTAAATACAGCACCAGCGATCACCAATCACACTTCAGTTCCCGCCTCAGTCTGTAAGGAGTTTGCACGTGTAGTGGGTAGTGTTGTATGAATACAGTGCCAGCAATCACCAATCACACTTCAATTCCCACCTCAGTCTGTAAGGAGTTTGCACGTTCTCCTTGTGACCGTGATGGTTTCCTCCAGATGTTCTGGTTTCCAATGGTGAACTGTAAGGGTTAGTGAGTTGTGGGCATGCTAAGTTGGTGCTGGATGTGTGGCAACACTTGTGGGCTACCCACCACAACCTTGATTTGATGCAAACGATGTATTTCAATGTATATGTGACAAATAAAGCTAATCTACTTACTGAAATAAATAAAGCTAATCTGAATCTGAATGTGGAAATAATAAAATGGAATGAGAGTAACAGAATGCTTGAGAGCCATCACGGTCATGATAGGCTGAATGGACTTTATCACTCTGTGTACTGAACATTGCATTGTTCTGAAACAGTAATTTGTCCCCTTCTTCCCTTCTAGCTGAGCGAACTCTTAATAGAATCACAAAGCCAGCTGGAGGCAGCCAATAGAGAACAGCAGAAACACAGCGAGGAGCTCTCACTGGTGAGGACTTTTCTCAACGTAAACCAACTGTCCAAATGACAATGCCAATAAACCTGTCAGAGTGGATAGTTGAGGGATTAATACTGAGCAAATGGATAATTATTTTTAGCTCCATCTTTTGCATTTGCACAGATTGTCTTTTTTTGGTTGTTGGCGTGTAGTTTTACCATCGATCGCTCTGTTTCTTTGTTCTACTGCGAGAAAATGCATCTCAAGATAGTGTATATGGTGATATACACGTACTTTGATAGTAAGTTTACTTTGAGCCCATTTGACCCAGAAGACTGATTTTATTTAGTGATACCACATGGAGAAGATCAGAAGGCTCTTTTGGCCCTTCGAACCATGCTGTCCCAGCAGCGTCCCCCCCCTCACCCCCCACCCGACAAACCCAGTTAGCTTGTAAGTTTGCAGATAAGAACTTGGGTGAGACTAGAACTAGAGGTCATGGGTTAAGGGTGAAAGGTGAAATATTTAATGGGAACCTGAGGGGGAGCTTCATTCAGAAGGTGGTGAGAGTGTGGAACGAGCTGCCAGGCGGAAGTGGTGGATGCAGGTTCAATTTCAGCCTTTAAGAGAAGCTTGGATAGGTACAAGGATGGGAGGGCTATGGAGGGCTCTGGTCCAGATGTAGGCCAGAGGGACGAGGCAGTGTAACATTTGGGCATGGGCTAGATGGGCTGGAGAGCCTGTTTCTATACTGTTGTGCTCTATGACAACAGCAAAACTGGAGAAAGTTGTCAAAGGATTCTGTAGACCAGTTACAAATCTATGGGGAGAAATGTCGATTAGTTTAATCTGGGCAAGTGTGAAGTGTTGCACTTTGGGGGGGCGGGGGCTATTGTAAGGGGAAGGTATATAGTTAATGACAGACCTTCATCAGTATTGATATCCAGAGGGATATTGGGAGTTCAAGTTCCCAGCTCCCAGAAGGTGTCCAGACAAACAGAAAGAATACCAAACATGGCATGCTTGCCTTTGTTAAGTATGTGACTAAGGACGTCATGTTGAAGCCATATAAAACTTTGGTTCAGGCCACACTTGGAGTACTGCATGCGACTGGGGTCGCTCCAGTACAGGAATGATGTGTTGGCTTTGGGTGGGCACAGGGGAGGTTTACCAGGATGCTGCCTGAATTAAATGGTTTTGGCATAAGATAGAAGAGTTTGAACAGAGCTGGGCTGTAACATCTGATACTGTATGGACCTGATGGCACTTTATAAAATTATGAGAGGCATGGATAGGATAGAGAGTCAGAATCTTTTTCTCAGGGATGAAATGTTACATGCTAGAGGATACAGGTATAGGGTGGCGGGGGGGGGGGGGGGAGAGAATTTGAGAGATACGTGGGATGAGTTTCTTTTACACGCAGAGCAGTGGGCCTGTGGAACATGCTGCACGGGTGATGGTAGAAGTAGATCCAATAGTGATGTTTAAGAGGTATTGAGACAAATGTGAATATGTTGGGAATGGAAAGATATGGAAAATATGCAAGCAGAAGAGATTTGGGTGAATTTGGCATCGTTTTTGGCCCAGAAAAGGTTATCAGCCTCACTTGAACTCAGTGCAGATTCTAAGTTTGGGCCATAATGTGAAACTTGCCCCATCACTGTGAATTGTCCTGGAGCAGGGTGTTGGGAGGTGGAGCAGATTGATCGTTGCCATGGTACCTTGACCTCCCCGTCAAACCCAAAGCCTGTTGAATTTAGTGCCCCAGGATTTCCCAGTTGTACATTTGGTGAGCAGACACTTTAGTAGGCATGCTTGGCTTGGGCTTCTGCCCAGCGGATCAGTGCTTCGACCACTTCAATGGCAGTGTCTGCCGGGAAGAGACCATAGGTCATAGGAGCAGAATTAGGCCATTTGGCCCACTGAGTCTGTTCCACCATTTCATCATGGCTGATCCTTTATTCCCCTCCTCATCCCCACTCCCCGGGTTTCTCCCCCTAACCTTTGATGCTGTGTCCAATAAAGAACCTATTAATCTTCACCTTAAGTACACCCAACAACCTGGCCTCCACATCTGCCTGTGGTAACAAATTCCACAAACTCACCACCCTCTGACTAAAGAAACTTTTCTGCATCTCTGTTTTAAATGGACACCCCTCTATCTTGAGGCTGTGCCCTCTTGTTATAGACTTCCCCACCATGGGAAACATCCTTTCCACATCTACTCTGTCAAGGCCATTCAACATTCGAAAGGTTTCAATGAGATCCCCCTCATTCTAAATTCCAGTGAGTACAGACCCAGAGCTATCAAACGTTCCTCAAATGATAACCCTTACATTCCTGGAATCATCGCTGTGAACCTTGTCTCAGCCCTCTCCAATGCCAGCACAACTTTTCTTAGATGAGCCAAAAACTGTTCACAAAACTCAAGGTGCGGCCTCACCAGTGCCTTATAAAGCCTCAATGTTACATCCCTGCTTTTGTATTTTAGACCTCTCAAAATAAATACTAACATGGCATTTGCCTTCCTCAACACCGACTCAACCTGCAAGTTAACCTTCAGGGTGTTCTGGGCAAGGACTCCCGAGTCCCTTTGCATCTCAGATTTTTGAATTTTCTCCCCATTTAGAAAATAGCCTGCTCATTTATTTCTACTACCAAAGTGCATGACCATGCATTTTCCAACATTGTATTTCATTTGCCACTTACTTGCCCACTGTCCCAATCTGTCTAAGTCCTTCTGCAGCCTACCTGTTTCCTCAGCACTACCTGGCCCTCCACCAATCTTCATATCATCTGCAAACTTGGCAACAAACCCATCTATTCCATCATCTAAACCATTGATCTACAGGAGAAAGAGAAGTCCAACACTGACCCCTGCAGAACACCACTAGTCACTGGCAACCAACCAGAATAGGATCCTTTTATTCCTGCTTGCTGTCTCCTACCAATCAGCCAGTGCTCTAACCGTGCCAGTAACTTTCCTGTAATACTATGGGCTCTTAACTTGGCATCTTGTCAAAGGCCTTCTAAAAGTCCAAATGTATATCCCTTTTATCCATCCTACTCATAATTTCCTGAATGGATTCCCACAGGCTTGTCAGGCAAGACTTTCCTTCAGGAAACCATGCTGACTTTGTCCTATCTTGTCCTGTGTCACCAAGTACTCCATCACCTCATCCTTAACAATTGACTCCAACATCTTCCCAACCACTGAGGTCAGGCTAACTGGTCTATAATTTCCTTTCTGTCACCGTCCTCCTTTCTTAAAATGTGGTGTGACATTTGCAATTTTCCTGACCTCCAGAACCATGCCAGAGTCTCATAATTCTTGAAAGATCATTACTAATGCCTCCACAATCTCTACTGCTACCTCTTTCAGAACCCTAGGGCATATTTTATCTGGTCTGGGTGATTTGTGTACCCTTAGGTCTTTCAGCTTTTTGAGCACCTTCTCCCTTGTAACAGTAACTGCACCCACTTCTCTTCCCTCACACCATTCAACATCTGGCACACCGCTGGTGTCTTCCACAGTGAAGACTGATGTAAAATACTCATTTAGTTCATCTGCCATCATATTATTTCTCTGGCCTCATTTTCTAGCAGTCCTGTATCCATTTTCATCTCTTTTATTTTTTACATACTTGAAAAAGCTTTTATATCCACTTTGATATTGTTTGCTAGCTTGCTTTCATATTTCAACTTTTCCCTTCAAATGATTCTCTTTGTTGGTCTTTGTAGTTCTTTTAAAAACTTCCCAATCCTCTGTCTTCCCACTGATTTTTGCTTTGTTGTATGTCCTCTCTTTTGCTTTTACAATAGCTTTGACTTCCCTTGTCAGCCACAGTTGTTCTATTTTATACTATTTGTACTATTTGAGTATTTCTTCATTTTTGGAATACACATGTCCTGCACCTTCCTCATTTTTCCCAGAAACTCACGCCATTGCTGCTCTGCTGACATCCCTGCCAACAGCTCCTTCCAACTTACTTTGGCCAACTCCTCTCTCATACCGCTGTAATTTCCCTTATTCCACTGAAATACTGTTACATCAGACTTTACTTTCTCCCTATCAAATTTCAAGTTGAACAGTCATATTATGATCATTGCCTACTAAGGGTATTTTTTTACCTACCACCTCTGGTTCATTACATAACACCCCATCCAGTATAGCTGATCCCCTAGTGGGCTCAACAACAAACTGCTCTAAAAAGCTATCTCTCAGGCATTCAACAAACTCACTCGCTTGAGATCCATTTCCAATCTGATTTTCCCAATCTACCTGCACGTTAAAATCTCCCATGACTACCATAACATTGCCCTTTTGTCATGCATTTTCTATTTCCCATTGTAATCTGTTTGGAGGCCTGTATATAATTACCATCAGGGTCCTTTTACCCTTGCAGTTTCTTAACTCAACCCAACAAGGATTCAACATCTTCCAATCCAATGTTACATCTTTCTACCAATTTGATGCCATTCTTTACCAGCACAGCCACGCCACCTCCTCTGCCTACTTTCCTATCCCTCCGATACAACGTGTAAGCTTGGACATTCAGCTCCCAACTACAACCATCCTTCAGCCACAACTCAGTGACAGCCACAACATCAGAGAGGGGAGCATATCGGGCTCCTGGCCAGAGACAGGTGGCTGTAGTCGGACCGTAACGTCCGTCTCTTGTTCCTAAAAACAGGTGAGGCAGCAGCTGTGTGACATGGAGGCCCACGTGCGTGATGGAGTGTCGGTTGAGTCCCCCAGTGCTGAAGCTGAACTGGAGCCTGCCGAGGTTAGGGTGGTGAGATACTTGTGCATGGAAAGATCCCAGCAGTTCATAAAGTTCACCACTAACTTGCTCCCCCCACCTTCCTCCCTAACTTTGCATTCTGTCTTGCCACCTGTACTGTGTCCACACGCAAAGCGTCCACCCCACAGAAAGTAGCATCGTTCTTCGGTCACTGTGTTGCCACCTATACTGTGTCCACACGCAAAGCGTCCACCCCACAGAAAGTAGCATCGCTCTTCGGTCACTGTGTTGCCACCTGCAGCTTCCCACCTCTGCGTCGGCTGCATGCAATGAGTAATTCCTTCTTCCTTCTGTGCTGTCCAGGTTCAAATACAGCTGGAGGAAACGGTGCTTGCTGAGCAAGCACAGAGACAGAAGCTGCTGGAAGAATTTGAAAAGGTTGCTCTTTCTTTTTCCGTAATGTAAAATGTAGAACATGCTGAAAACACGGATCAGCTTGAGTGGAGGGAGACACTAGAGTTGACGTCACGGGTTGCTGCCTCTTCAGTGTTTTATCTCGGATTACCAGCGTCTGCGTTTTATTACCTTTTTGTTGACTTTTACCAGGATGCTACCTAGAATAGTGAGCATGTCTTATG
Organism: Hemitrygon akajei; assembly: GCF_048418815.1. Lineage (NCBI taxonomy): Eukaryota > Metazoa > Chordata > Chondrichthyes > Myliobatiformes > Dasyatidae > Hemitrygon > Hemitrygon akajei. The sequence continues at coordinate 98,389,009 of NC_133130.1, read as the reverse complement.
AGGAAAGGTTAAGTGAGCTGGGGCTTTCCTCTCTGGATCAGAGTTGACATGATAGAGGTGTACAAGATGATAAGAGGCAGGGATCGATTGGACAGCCAGAGACTTTCTCCCAGAGTGGAAATGGCTAATATGAGGGGGCATAGTTTTAAGGTGATTGGAGGAAAATATAGGGGCATGTGAGGGGTATATTTTTACACAGAGAGTGGTGGGTGTGTAGTATGCACTGCCAGGGGTGGTAGAGGCAGGTACATTAGGGGCATTCAAGAAGTTTCTGGGTAGGCACATGGATGATAGAAAAACGGAGGGCTATGTAGGAGGGAAGAGTGAGATGGATCTTGGAGTAGGTTAAAGGCCAGCACAGCATTGTGGGCCAAAGGGCCTGTTTTGTGCTGTAATGTTCTATGTTCTTTCTCCTAGTTTTCTTCTTCAGGTTCCTGTTAAGGTAAATCGCTCCCTGGTGTTTTGAGGGTTGAGGGGTGGGGTTGTTGTGGTCAGATGATAGCTGGTGACTTCAACAGTCAGCAGGGGTCATGGTTCCGACTTCCTGATGGGGCATGTCACAGCCTACACTTGGTTGGAGAGGGAACGAAACTGACACCCTTTTAATGAAGCGTCACACTGAAGACTATTGTTTCTTCAAAGTCAGTCAGACAGACAGACCTCGCAAGGATAGCTAGGCTGATTGAGGGTGGCTGAGGACACACCCAGTTTCCTCATGAGCCGGTACCGGGTTTGCCAGTGTTGGCTATGGTGGTAGTCAGTGCCTTGTGTTTAGGGACACCTCCAGAGTGGTAATTCCTTCAGGTAATGTTCATAGAGTCAAACGAAGAGGTTACGATGGTGAGCAAAAGCAGTGTGGGTGACGTGGCCACCCTGAAAACCAGCTCCTTCGAGCGCACTGGAGTGGAAGTGGAGATGAGACCTGGGGTAGATCAGCCATGGTCACTGAGGGGCCGAGTGGCCTACTCCTGCTCCTGCTTCCTTCAGCGCAAATATTTACAGAATTCCAAGATAAAATCTGAATGCTGGCAACGCTCAGCATGTCTGTCAGCTTCTGTAGAGGGTCAACATTTCAGGTAATTTCATAATGAGAGCAGAAATGTTTGCCCCCCTCTCTCCCGCTGCACCTTCTGCTTAACCAGCCTGTAATCTGCTCAGGGTCACTTGGGATGATTGTAATCCCAGTTAGCTGTCCTGTATCAACATGGCATTGATAATTCGGGGCAGTGGGGGTCATACTAGCATGTTGGCATTGCGCAGATAGAAATTTGTCTCGCGTGTTGTAAGGTGTGTGGCTTCTGACTTTGTACAATCCCATTGTAGGTCCAACAGTCTGCATTAAATCTGCAGGATGAGCTGGAGAAGTTGCGGGCCACCAGGGATGGTGACAGCGAGGACGTCCTTCAGCTAAAGGTAGTCTGGAGTGTTCAGTGGGGTTTGTGCCAGCTCCCTACTCTGTGTGGTTTATTGTTACCTCTCCGTAAGCATTGGGTGGCAAAAGGGTTAAAACACAAACTGCTGGACGAACTCGGCACGTCAGGCTGCGTATGTGGTGGGAAAGAGTCGACGTTCCGAGCTGACGTCATCAGGATTGCAACGGAAGGGGGAAGAAGCCAGAATAAGAAGGTGGGGGAAGGATTACAAGGTGGCAGGCGATGGGTGAGACCAGGTGAGGGGAAAGGAGGGTGGGTGGAGGAGGAGGAGGGAGATGGGTGAGACCAGGTGAGGGGAAAGGAGGGTGGGTGGAGGAGGAGGAGGGAGATGGGTGAGATCAGGTTGAGGGGAAAGGAGGGTGGGTGGAGGAGGAGGAGGGAGATGGGTGAGATCAGGTTGAGGGGAAAGGAGGGTGTGTGGAGGAGGAGGAGGGAGATGGGTGAGATCAGGTGAGGGGAGAGATGGGTGGGTGGAGGAGGAGGAGGGAGATGGGTGAGATCAGGTTGAGGGGAAAGGAGGGTGGGTGGAGGAGGAGGAGGGAGATGGGTGAGATCAGGTTGAGGGGAAAGGAGGGTGGGTGGAGGAGGGAGGGGTGAGATCAGGTTGAGGGGAAAGGAGGGTGGGTGGAGGAGGAGGAGGGAAATGGGTGAGATCAGGTTGAGGGGAAAGGAGAGTGGGTGGAGGAGGAGGAGGAGGGCGATGGGTGAGATCAGGTTGAGGGGAAAGGAGGGTGGGTGGAGGAGGAGGAGGGCGATGGGTGAGATCAGGTGAGGGGAGAGATGGGTGAGATCAGGTTGAGGGGAAAGGAGGGTGGGTGGAGGAGGAGGAGGGAGATGGGTGAGATCAGGTTGAGGGGAAAGGAGGGTGGGTGGAGGAGGAGGAGGGAGATGGGTGTGATCAGGTGAGGGGAAAGGAGGGTGGGTGGAGGAGGAGGAGGGAGATGGGTGAGATCAGGTTGAGGGGAAAGGAGGGTGGGTGGGGGAGGAGGAGGAGGGAGATGGGTGAGATCAGGTTGAGGGGAAAGGAGGGTGGGTGGAGGAGGAGGAGGGCGATGGGTGAGATCAGGTGAGGGGAGAGATGGGTGGGTGGAGGAGGAGGAGGGAGATGGGTGAGATCAGGTGAGGGGAAAGGAGGGTGGGTGGAGGAGGAGGAGGGCGATGGGTGAGATCAGGTGAGGGGAGAGATGGGTGGGTGGAGGAGGAGGAGGGAGATGGGTGAGATCAGGTGAGGGGAGAGATGGGTGGGTGGAGGAGGAGGGAGATGGGTGAGACCAGGTGAGGGGAAAGGAGGGTGGGTGGAGGAGGAGGAGGGAGATGGGTGAGATCAGGTTGAGGGGAAAGGAGAGTGGGTGGAGGAGGAGGAGGAGGGCGATGGGTGAGATCAGGTTGAGGGGAAAGGAGGGTGGGTGGAGGAGGAGGAGGGCGATGGGTGAGATCAGGTTGAGGGGAAAGGAGGGTGGGTGGAGGAGGAGGAGGGCGATGGGTGAGATCAGGTGAGGGGAGAGATGGGTGAGATCAGGTTGAGGGGAAAGGAGGGTGGGTGGAGGAGGAGGAGGGAGATGGGTGTGATCAGGTGAGGGGAAAGGAGGGTGGGTGGAGGAGGAGGAGGGAGATGGGTGAGATCAGGTTGAGGGGAAAGGAGGGTGGGTGGGGGAGGAGGAGGAGGGAGATGGGTGAGATCAGGTTGAGGGGAAAGGAGGGTGGGTGGAGGAGGAGGAGGGCGATGGGTGAGATCAGGTGAGGGGAGAGATGGGTGGGTGGAGGAGGAGGAGGGAGATGGGTGAGATCAGGTGAGGGGAAAGGAGGGTGGGTGGAGGAGGAGGAGGGCGATGGGTGAGATCAGGTGAGGGGAGAGATGGGTGGGTGGAGGAGGAGGAGGGAGATGGGTGAGATCAGGTGAGGGGAAAGGAGGGTGGGTGGAGGAGGAGGGAGATGGGTGAGATCAGGTTGAGGGGAAAGGAGGGTGGGTGGAGGAGGAGGAGGGCGATGGGTGAGATCAGGTGAGGGGAGAGATGGGTGGGTGGAGGAGGAGGGAGATGGGTGAGATCAGGTTGAGGGGAAAGGAGGGTGGGTGGAGGAGGAGGGAGATGGGTGAGATCAGGTGAGGGGAAAGGAGGGTGGGTGGAGGAGGAGGGAGATGGGTGAGATCAGGTTGAGGGGAAAGGAGGGTGGGTGGAGGAGGAGGAGGGCGATGGGTGAGATCAGGTGAGGGGAGAGATGGGTGGGTGGAGGAGGAGGAGGGCGATGGGTGAGAACAGGTGAGGGGAAAGGAGGGTGGGTGGAGGAGGAGGAGGGCGATGGGTGAGATCAGGTGAGGGGAGAGATGGGTGGGTGGAGGAGGAGGAGGGAGATGGGTGAGATCAGGTTGAGGGGAAAGGAGGGTGGGTGGAGGAGGAGGAGGGCGATGGGTGAGATCAGGTGAGGGGAAAGGAGGGTGGGTGGAGGAGGAGGAGGGTGAAGGGTGATGCTGGGAGGTGATAGGTGGAGAAGGTAAAGGCTGAAGAAGGAATCTAATAGAGGAGAGTGGACCATGGGAGAAAGAAGAGGAGGAGAGACGCCAGTGCTAGGCAGCTGAGGAGATGAGGATGGGTAAATCAGATCCATGCAAACATCCAGATATCGTGTTAATGATGGTCTGAGGCTTATTCCACTTGTGTGCACCCAGCCTGACTGACGGTGAAACTGCTCATGACTTCAGCCAGGGCTAAAGCCTGTCACAGGCCGAGATTCCCTGCAGCCCTCTGGTCTGGCGGTTCTGTGCAAGGGGTCACCTCTCCATCGTCTCCTTGAGCAGCATTGCTGCCGTGCTTGACCCCTCGACCCCTTTCCTCTGCGCCCCATCCACATCTGGGCTTTGTAACTGACCAACCACCTCCAATCCCAGGGTAGTTTATGGTCCTGCATCTTGCTCACAGAGCACGATTAACAAGTGAACAACTATCGCAGCAAAACGTGACAACAGATTGGGGCAAAAAGTGTAGCGGCAGCCGAGAAACTGAAGTGACAATGACGGAATAACTGAAAGAGGCAGGACTGAGAGTTTGTTGTATCGGGGTGTAGAATTCTTATTTTTAACTTTCCTACGCTGCTTGTATTTTTATATAATCAGCTATATACATGCACTTGATCAGTGAATTTTCCAGTGATTACAGTTCAGTTGCTCCTGTATTTCTTAGCTTCAGTAGCAGTGTCACATTACTTGAATCTGGATCTTTTATTGGTTAAGTGTTATCAATGGGACTTCTGTTCTCTCGTCTGGCATGAGAAGCCCACGATTATTTTTCAGTCCACTCTTTCCTTTGTTCTCTCGATGCTTCTTCTTGCTCTTGTAACGCTTTTAAAAAAAATAGCAGCAACAAGTTGTATGCCTCATTCTTGACTTCAGAACAGCCTTTGAATTGCAAAGGTTGTATGTACTGGCTGTGTAGTGAAAAAGGCACCACAGCACCTCTTTCACCTCAGAAGGTTGAAGAAGTTTGGTATGGCCCTCCCCCCCCTAAATCCTAACAACTTTCTACAGGGGCACGATTGAGAGCATCCTGATTGGTTGCATCACTGCCTGGTCTGGGAACTGTACCTCCCTCAATCACAGGACTCTGCAGAGATTGGTACGGACAGCCCAGCGTATCTGTAGATGTGAACTTTCCTCTATTCAGGACATTTATAGCGACAGGTATGTAAAAAGGGCGGGAAGGATCATTGGGGACCCGAGTCACCCCAACCATGAACTGTTCCAGCTGCTACCATCCAAGAAATTATAGCACAGCATTAAAGCCAGGACCAATGTCTTATGGTCTTTTTGGTTCTCCACAGTGAAACGGTGACAGCTTCTTCCACCAGGCCATCAGACTGATTATTTCTTGCTGACACAATTGTATATCTGAGCTATATTGACTGTCCTGCTGGATATCTGATGCACCATCAATAACTCACGCTGAGACTTAGGAAGTGAGATATCGGCTTTTAATATCTTACTGCACATACTATTTATTACAAGATGGAGACGTAAAGATTTTTACTTCCCATGTATGTGAAGGACGTAAATAATAAAGTCAATTCAATTCAGTTCAAAAGCATCGCGATCCAACAAGTCCGAGCATGTGGCAGCGGCAGTGGGAAGGAGATGTGAAAGGAGTTAACAGTGGGAACCAGCACAAAGGCCTTGGTTTCACCTAATTCAGAGTATGCAGTTGATGGAGTGTCTTTGGTTGATCACCACAGGACATGAGTCATCCTGCGATGTGCCAGTGATACAGAGCTACACTTCCTTCCATTTGCTGCTTTCTCTGAAGCCATAGTCCCACCAGTGCCTGTGTCTCAAGTTCAACCTTATTGTCAGTCAACTGTGCCCAAGTATACAGCGAAACTTCCCAGCGTTCTTCAGGGACCATGGTGAAAAACACAGTACTGATATCACATACAGCACATAAAATAATATTAACAGACAGAAAACAAGTATTCTCTGGATGTACAAATTGAGATGATGTAACACAGTATAATGTTTGTGGTGCTGTCATAAATAATACGTGCTGGGTGGCAGCAGGGTGTGGAGACGTCTCAGAGTCTGGGGGAAGGAGCTGTTACCCAGCCTGACGACCCTTGTTCCCATTCTGCGGTACCTTCCACCTGAGACAATTAAGCATTAGTCCCAATCCACAGCTACAGATGAGGCCATGTCAGGTCTTGGCTGCAATAGCAAGTTAATTACATCAGCATTTTGTTTCAGGGAGTGGTTTTACCTTGAGGCTAGAGGGACTGACAAGCAGAAATGTGTGTCAGCATACATTGTTAGTGCAGATTAGTCATTAAGCCACAAGCCATTGCCTCCAACCAATTTGAGAGACATCATGTTTACAGACATGGAGGAGCTCAGCGCGTCGAGCGGTGTCTGTGGGAAGCTGGGGAATTGTGGATAGCTTGGGCTGACACCCCACATCAGGACATTTTACCTCACACAACTCAGAGTTCCTCCAGCAGATTGATTGTTGCTCCAGATTCCAGCGTCTGTGCTCTGGTCTTTTGTGTTTCATTACCAGATGCTCTGTCATTATTTCACTGCGGAGTGCCACAAGACCGTAAGGCATGGGGGCAGAATTAGGCCATTCAGCCCATCAAGTCTGTTCTGCCATTCCATAATGGCTGATCCCGGATCTCTCTGAACCCCGTACACCTGCCTTCTTGCCATATCCTTTGATGCCCTGACCAATCAGGAAACGATCAACTTCTGCTTTGAATACACCCACAGACTTGGCCTCTACTGCAGTTTGTGGCAGAATGTTCCACATTCTCTGGCTAAATAAAATTCCTGCTTGCCTCTGTTCTAAAACATCGCCCGCTCAGTGTTGAGGCTGTGCATCCTGGTTATGGATATCTCCACCACAGGAAACTTCCTCTCCACATCCACCCTATCTCGTCCTTTCAACATCAGATACATTTCAATGAGATCCCCACGCACTCTTCTGAATTCCAGTGAGTACAGGCTCAAAGCTGCCAAACGCTTCTCAAATTTTAACCCCATTCATTCCCAAAATCATCGTGGTGAACCTCCTCTGGACTTTCTCCAATGACAACACATCCTTTCTGAGTTATGGGGCCAAAACTGTTGACCATACTCCAAGTACAGTCTGACTAGTGTCTTATAAAGCCTCAGCATTATCTCCTTGCTTTTATATCCTATTCTCCGTGAAATAAATGCCAACATTACATTTGCCGCCTTTACCACAGACTTGACCTATAAGTTAACCTTCTGGGAGTCTTGCTTGAGGACTCCTGCACCTCTGATGTTTGAACCTTCTCCCCATTTAGATAATAGTCCACACTATTGTTCCTTTTACCAAAATGCATTATCATACATTTCCCAACACTATTTCACACCATTTTGCCCATTCTTCCAATTTGCCTAAATCCTGCTACAATCGCATTGCTTCCTCAGCACTACCTACCCTTCCACCTATCTTCGTAACATGTGCAATTTGCCACAAAGCCATCAATTCCATATTCCAAATCATCAACAAAAAATGTGCAAAGTAGCAGTCCTAATACCGATCCCTGAGGAACAGCACTGGCCACTGGCAGCCAGAAAAGGCCCCCTCCATTTCCATTTGCTGCCTCCTGGCTGTCAGCCATTTCTCTATCCAGTATCTTTCCTGTAACACCATAGGATTTTATCTTGTTAAGCATCCTCGTGTGGCACCTTATCAAATGCCTTCTGAAAATCCAAGTAAATGACATCCACTGCCTCTCCTTTGTCCACCCTGCTTGTTACTTCCTCAAAGAACTCTAACAGATTTGTCAGGCAAGGTATCTCTTTACAGAAACCATGCTGACTTTGACTTATTTTAAGTCGCTAAGTACCCAGAAACCTCAACCTTAATAGTAGACTTACAACACTTTTCCAACCACTGAGGTTAGGCTAACTGGCCTATAATTTACTTTCTTTTGCCTTCCTCCCTTGAAGAGTGGAGTGACATTTTCAATCTTCCAGTCCTCTGGGACCATGGCAGAATCAAGTGATTCTTGAAAGATCATGACCAATGCATGTATTATCTCTTCAGCAAACTCTCTCAGGACTCTGGGATGTAGTCTTTCTGGTCCAGGTGACTTATCCACCTGAAGACCTATGAGTTTGCCTAGCACTTTTTCTTTGTAATAACAATGGCACTCACTCCTGCTCCCTGACACTCACGGACCTCTGGCACACAGCTAGTGTCTTCCACAGTGAAGACAGATGCAAAGTACCTATTAAGTTCATCTGCCATTTCTTTGTCCCCTATTACTACCTCACCAGCATCATTTTCCAGTGGTCCAGTACCAATTCTCACCTCCCTTTTATTACTTGTATAACTGAAAAAAAAACCTTTAGTCTCCTGGTTTATATTATTGACTAGTTTGCCTTCATATTTCATCAGCTCCATTCTTGGTAGCATTTTTAGTTGCCTGTTGTTGGATTTTAAAAGCTTCCCAGTCATCTAACTTCCCACTCACTTTTGCTACCTTATAATCCCTTTGCTTGGCTTTTACATAGTCCTTAGCTTCCCTTGACTGCCACGGTTCCCTATCCCTGCCATTTGAGAACAACTTCTTCTGTGGAACATATCTATCCTGCTATTCCCAGAAACTTCAGCTGTCTCTGCTCTGCTGTCATCCCAACCAGTACCCTCCTCCACCTGAACAAGCTCCTCTCTCGTGCCTCTGTAATTCCCTTTATTCCATTGTGATACTGAAACATGTGACTTATGCTTCTCCCTTTCGAATTTCAGTATAAACCCGGACACTAATTAGATTTACCAGAAGGCTGCCTGGTCTTGAGGCCCTAAGTGGTGTTGGATACCAATGTTTTTTTTAATCTAAAGGTTCTTTGGAAATCAGGGATGAGGCATAGAACTTGCAGCCATCTTACTAAGTGTTACAAGAGTGGAAAACGAACAAGATGAGCCCAGAGAACAAAGGAAAAAGTAATTGTGGCCGTCTCGTACTCAGACTAAAGATAACAAAAAAATCCAGTGATAACAATTAACTTGTACAACGGCCAGATTCAAGTGGCAGGACACCCCGCTGCAGAAAACTAAGAAGCTTCGAGAAAAATACAGAAGCAACTGTACTGTAATTACTGGAAAATTCATTGAACAGATGATTATATAAAAATACAAGCAAGCTTAAGGAAGTTAAAACCAATGAAAAATAAGAATTCTCCACCCTAATCCAACAGTTACAAGGCAAGATTGCATAAGCTAAGACTTTATTCCCTCTGTCGTAGGCGGCTGGATGGTGACCTGATTGGGTGATGTAAGGTCATGAAGCAAACAGAGTAAAAGCTGACTTTATTCCAGGGTGGGGCTGCTAAAAATAAGAGGGCATGGGTGAGAGATCAAGAGCACCTCCTTTGTGCAAAGGGTGGAGTGTGTTTAGGATGTGCTGCCAGAAGTAGCAGCAGAAGTGGGCACATTAGCAAAGTTTAAAAGCCACCCAAGTATGTACCATGCATAGGAGAAGTTTAAAGAGCTATGGGCCAAGTGTGGGCAGATGGGACCTGCTTGCTGGGCCACGCGGTTCCTGTGGATGAACTGGGATGAAGGACCTGTTTCCATGCTATATAATTCTGGAATGGAAGTTTCCAAACTGGGGTTCACGGACCACTTGGTCAGTGGCAGGGGTCCAGGGAACCCCTGCTCTAGAATTCACAGGACTCGTGGGCAGCTCGAACATGGAGTGAGGAAACTTCTATCAACATTGTGTCATGATTGAAGGTTTTCCTGAACCCAGTCCCATCATGGCAGCTTGTTTATTATTGCGAGTGGAAGCAAGAGTAAGGAGGTAATGCCTTGGATGTGGAGATGCCACCTGGAGAACTGAGTGCTGAGCTAGTCTCCCTGTCTAGGAATGCACCAGAAGACATTCAGAGAAGGTTTACTCGGCAGGCACCTGGGAAGGGGGAAAGTTCGGGTAGGGTGGGCCTGTATTTTGAGGAATGAGAAGGGACTCCATTGAAATGTAAGATCCTGAGGGGTTTTGCCATATCAGATGTTCCCTTTTCTTCCCCAGGGTAAAAAAATTGTCAAATACCAGAGAACGCATTTATAAAGTTAAAGGAAAGGATGACGTGAGGGTTGAGCTTTTCTTACGTAGAGTGAGGTAGTTTGCTGGAGTTTAACTGGCTTTTAGATAAACACATGGGTAGGAAGGGAGTAGAGGGGAGGGCTGAGTATAAATTAGTTTTTGTGGCTGCCTGTAAGGAGATGAATCTCATGATTGTATACATATTTTGGTAATGAAAGTACTTTGAACTTGTAACAAAATTGGCACAGCATCATGGGCTGAGTAGCCTGTTCTATGTTCTTGTGGGAAGATTGGGAAAGAAGGGGTAACTAGTGGCACTGTAGTGTAGTGGTTAGCACAGCACTTTACAGTGCCGGCGATCCGGGTTCAATTCCCACCGCTGCCCGTAAGGAATTTGTACAAATTCCCCTGTGACCATGTGGGGGGTTCCTCCCACATTCCAAAGGTGTACTATTTGGTCATTGTAAATTGCCAAATTTAGGTTTGGATTAAGTCAGGGTTTACTGAACGGCACAGCTCGAAGGGCTGAAGGGTCTTCTATGGGCTGTACCTCAATATCAAATGAGCTGAGGGTGAGTAGTGAATGGGGAAGGGATGGTTAGTTGCGACGGTGAGGGGCAGTCAGTGAGTTTTCTCCTTCCCTTGTGATGCTCCTGTTCCGCACATGTCCCTTCCTTTGGCCAGCTCCATGTTGACAGCAATGTACCACCTTGGTGCTTACTCAGCCCACTAGCCTTTGAAATGTGAATGCCAAGGTATTTACATCAGTTGTTTTTCAGTCTTTGGAGTTTTTTTTATATCGATTTGATTGCATTTCTTTTTTCTACTGTATATACCACAAGAAAATGAACCTCGGGGTAGTATATGGTGACATGTACATACTTTAGAATCCCTCCAGCCGTCCCAACACTCTTCCTGTATTTTCACCTCCCCCACTCTCGCCCCCTTTTCTCACTGGCTGGTTATTGAATCTGCCCTTACAGAGCCTGTCGGAGACGGTTTCTGTACCTGAGAAACTATATTTTCACTGAATCTCTGTGTTGTTAGGAAAGGCTTGACAAGGAAAAGAAAATGACCAAGGACTTGGGCCAAGCTGCCACGAAACTACAGCAGATGCTGAGGGCCACCCAGGAACAACTGGACAAGGAGAAGGAGACCGTGGGCAGGCTGCTGGCTGAAGGGCAGGGAAAGGTAGGTGGATGAGCGGGCACCACAGAGCGGCGGTAAACTTCTCCCAGCGGATGTCTCATCCAGGATTTCCCATTGCTTTTTTCACTCTTGTTCCCTCATGCTGGTCGCTTTTCCGGTCTGAGAACCTTTGACGGTGAAGGGTGTGGGATCTGAAACGTTTTAACACTTGCAGTCCTGGTGACGTCCCAGCTGGTCATGGGTGGTGCCAGTCTGCGGAGATGCATTGTAGCATGGCCCATGAATGGGCAGCTTTTTGGGCAAACAGACATTGGGTGTGGAGTGTGGGCATCAGTGTGGACGCTGGCACTGTTGGGATCCACTGAGCAGCAGCTGAAACTCGTTCTCAGTGCTCACAGGGTTGTCCTATCTCCTGGTCCACCATCAGGCAGCTGGTTTTGCCTCCATCGTGCGGCAGCTCGAGCCGCAGTCTCCCAGGACCAGGTTCAACCCCAACCTGGAGGTGATGTCTGTGCGGAGATTGTCTGCCCTCTCTGTGTCCATTTGGGCTTCCCTTGGGTCCTCTGCTTTCCCCCTGTCCCAGAGGCATGCAGTTGGCTTCTGTGAATTGCTTCCAGTGTGTTGGTGAAGATAGAATCCAGGGGAAGGGGAAGTTGATCGGAGTATGTTAACAGTAAATAGCGTTGGTGTAAATGGATGTTAATGGTTGGTGTTGGCTTCAGCCAAAGGGCCTAATCCTGTGCTAAAGTCTAATAGCCTCAGGATTCGGGGGAGTAGATTTAGGACGGAGATGAGGAGGAACTGCTTTTCCCAGAGAGTGGTGAATCTGTGGAATTCCCTGCCCAATGAAGCAGTGGAGGCTACCTCAGTAAATATATTTAAGACAAGGTTGGATAGGTTTTTGCGTAGTAGGGGAATTGAGGGTTATGGGGAAAAGGCAGGTAGGTGGAGATGAGTCCATGGCTAGATCAGCCATTATCTCATTGAATGGCGGAGCAGGCTCAACTGGCCTCCTATTTCTTATGTTGTTATGTACATTCTTATGTTCTTAAAACGTTAACTCTTTCTCTTCCCACTGAGGGCCTGCTGAATGTGCTGTACTTTTTTCCTTTCAGGCCATTGGGCTCTAATCTGAATATGCATTCTGAACACACATGACCCCCCACCCCACCCCATCCTCCCTCCTGCCCCACCAATGAAAGCCACTGCCCCTGTGAGCGAGTCCTATCGGGACCTGATATGGTGGAACCACTGCTCCACGTCTGTTTACTGTGCTCTGTTTGTTTGTTTAGGGAGAAGAGAAGCAGGGACCAATGGCAGAGGAGGACGGACTGAAGGAGGGAACATCTGTCTGAAGAACAGCCAGCTGATGTAAACACTACTCAATCTTGCCAGATGCCTTACAGTTATAATAATTCTTATGCCATTCCTAAACCACCCACTCAGTATTGTACTGTAGTTCATTGAAGAGTTAGTGAGTCAATCACAATGTTGAGAAAAGTTGCAGCCATCAATTTTTTTTTTTAAAAAGAGCTTTATTTGATTATTCCTTTCCCATCAGTCCAAGACACATTCCATCAGATTGTCCAAATCACTGATGACCTGCTGCCTACCTTGTAAACAAAAGGGCCTCTCAGCTCTGTTTACACATTAAAGGATGTACTTACGGGAAGCGTACAATTGTGCAATTTATTATTACTTCTCCACGAAGGAAATGGAGGACAGGGGAAGAGTTTGCAAACTTTATCCAGCAGTGATCCAGACCTCTGCCCGTAACCTAATCAGGTCCTCAAGAGGCTCCTTCCTGTTTTTTTTCCCAAAGTTGTCCATCGAATCAATAAAATGCTGTAACCATTTGAGTGTGGCCTAGTCTTTTCACTGGAGGGTGTCACACAGTGGGACAACCGCTCCATCTTGTGGCCACTCTGCACCTCATCATTTGCACAACTGATTACACTCTCTAGGTGGGACCTCCATATATTGATTAAGGAAACTGTCCTGAACACATTTGACAAGCTCTGTCATATCCAGCCGAGTGTAATTGTAATGATCTTCATGAGAAGGAAATCAGGTAAAGAAGGGATTTGGCATGCTTCATTGAACAGTGCATTAAGTATACGAGTCGGTAAATTTAGTATCAAAGTACTATACGTCACTATATACATCTCTGAGATTCATTTTCTTGAAACACAATAGAATCAATGATAACTGCACCCAACAGGATGGGCAAAAAACCAATGGGCAAAAGACAAAGAAAGAAAATAATAGTAAATAAATAAGCAATAAATATCAAGAGCATGAGACGAAGTCCTTGAAAGTGAATCCATAGTTTGTTTCCATACCAGACCATAATGGCAGCCAGTCACTGCTTGTCTGTAGAAGTTTTAGGTGACATACCAAATCTTCGCAAACTTCTCCTCAGTTCCTTGGTCTTGCTGACGTTGAGTAAGAGGTTGTTGTGGCTCCACTCAGCCAGATTTTCAATCTGCCCCCGATATGCTAATTCGGCCAACGGCACTGGTGTCATCAGTAAACTTGAATAAGGTATTGAAGCTGTAGTTAATGCATTCCTGCACTCTCCAAGCTCTGACCCTGCCGATTACCAGCATTTTGTTGTTTTGGTACCATTTTGCCGTTGCATTTATCACTTGACTCCAGGGAAAACAATGGCTCAGTATTAGAGAACTGGCAGGGGTTGAACCGGCAGCTGCGTGGATTGTTCCCACGCCTGTTCTCGGCATTCCATGCCTCTATCACTGGGGCAAGAGGCAGGTCCGAACTGCACACGAGCCAGAGACTGGGTGTGTTGAGTCTGGCTGCAAAAACTCGCAGCCTCTTAGTCGAAAGGTCAAATTTTCTTCTGAGCGAGAGAGAGTGATAGAGTTGGGGTGGGGGGCGTGGGCTGATAGGGGTATAACATTGGATTAGTGTGAGTGGGTTTTGATAACATGGAAGGGTCTGTTTCTGACCTGTGTGACTATGATCGGCCCATGCAGTTGTTTATGTTTCAATAAGGTTATAGTTGACCATAGTCCCCTCCTGATCAATCTAAAATCCATGTACAGTATGGCACCCTGATAAAAAGGAGCCACAAGAGACTCAGCAAGCCAGGCAGCATCTATGGGGAAAAAAAACTGTCAATGCAGATGGAGTTCAAGCCAAATAAGTGTGAGGTGGTTCATTTTGGTAGGTCCAATATAATGGCAGAATATAGTATTAATGGTAAGATGCTTGGCAGTGTGGAGGACCAGAGGGATCTCGGGGTCCATAGCACACTCAAAGCTGCTGCGCGGATTGGCTCTGTGATTAAGAAGGCTTACAGTGTATTGGCTTTCATCAATCGTGGAATTGAATTTAGGAGCCGAGAGATAATGTTGCAGCTATATAGGACCCTGGTCAGACCCCACTTGGAGTACTGTGCTCAGTTCTGGTCGCCTCACTATAGGAAGGATGTGGAAACCATAGAAAGGGTGCAGAGGAGATTTACAAGGATGTTGCCTGGATTGGGGAGCATGCTTTTTGAGAATAGGTTGAGTGAACTCGGCCTTTTCTCCTTGGAGCGACGGAGGATGAGAGGTGACCTGGTAGAGGTGTGTAAGGTGATGAGAGGCACTGAACGTGTGGATAGTCAGAGGCTTTTTCCCAGGGCTGAAATGGCTAACACAAGAGGGCACAGTTTTGAGGTGCTTGGAAGTAGGTACAGAGGAGATGTCAGGGGTAAGTTTTTTACACAGAGTGGTGAGTGTGTGGAATGGGCTGCCAGTGGAGGCGGATACGATAGAGTCTTTTAAGAGACTCCTGGACCGGTACATGGAGCTTAGAAAAATAGAGGGCTATGGGTAAAGCCTAGGTAGTTCTAAGGTAAGGACATGTTCAGCACAGCTTTGTGGGCCAAAGGGCCTGTATTGTGCTGTAGGTTTTCTATGTTTCAGGCCAAGACCCTTCCCTCAGTCCCCAGCATTTTGTGTGTTTGCTGCACAGGAGCTTGTCAGTTGCCTCTTTTCACTGAGGAGCACTTGAGCAGGGTGTGATGAACAGCAATGACTTCTTGAATCTATTGCAAGAACTACATACCCGGAAAATCTTCTGCAACGGGGAATTTTGTAAGTGGGAAGTCTCTGACAGGCTGCATTGTTGTGAGCATTTTGGTGTGGCAGGTTTGCTGTGCCGTGGGCAGTGCATTGTTTGTCCTGGCCTGCAGTAGCTCTAAATCAAAGGCTTATTAGTACAATCTGACCGCGAGCCAAACCAGACCTTACACATTGCACAGGGACAGGAAACTCATGGACCCCAGCAGAGGTCAATGGTCAAAGTTCGGAGTAAATACATGATCTAAGTACGCGTCTGTCACCATATACTACCCCCAGATTTAATTTCTTGTGGGCATTCACAGTAGATGCAAAGAAATACAATAGAATCAATGGAAAATTACACATGAAGATGGGCAAACAATGTGCAAACTACAAATACAAAAACAGCAACAAATAGTAATGAATAATACTGAGTCTGTGAAAGTGGCTCTAGGTTGTTGATTCAGTTCAGGGTTGAGGTTAGTGAAGATACCCAAGATGGGTCAGGAGCCTGATGGTTCAGAAGGGGTAATAACTGTTCCTGAATCTGGTGGTATGGGACCAAAGGCTCCTGTACCATCTCCATATGAAGGTGAGATCACTCTAGGAGTGTATTTGGAGTTGAACTGATCCAGTGAGCAGAAAGCAGTAACGACACCTCATTCTCTGCTTTGGGAGCTGGCAGGCCAATGGTATGAACGTTGTATATTCCCATTTCCCCCACCTGATGTCCATTTCCCACTGCCAACAGTTCACCCAGGGTCCCTCAACCTTTCGTTACCTTTTCCATCCACAGAAACCCCCCCAACCCCCATCCATGGGCTTATAGCAACAGCTTGATAAGGGTGGCATTCCAGTGTGACAGTTCAGTGTCGGTGACCCGGGCTCAGTTCCTGCTGCTGCCTGCAGGAAGCTTGTACATTCTCCCTATGACCACGTGAGTTTCTCAGAGGCGCTCTGTCTCCTCCCACACTCCAAAGACGTGCGGGTTGGGGGTCAGTGAGTTGTGGGCGTGCTTTGTTGGCACCGGAATTGTGGCGACACTGGAGGATTGCGCAGGTGGCAGCCTGCGTGTTGGCCATTGATATGCTTCAGTGTACTGGTCTTTTAAAACCTGCTCTGTGCAATGGGGCAAGAGCCTGCAGAGTAGTGAAGGCAGCCCAGTGCATCACTGACTCCATCTACACTTCCTGCCGCCTCCGAAAAGCAGCCAATGTAATCAAAGACCCCGTGCGTTTTATCTTCTGCCCTCTTACATCCGGCAGAAGGTACTAAACTCAAGACAGGCACACCAGGCTCAAAGACAGATTTTATTCTGCCTTTATTAGACACTTGAACAGACCTCTGGATCTCTCCGTTGACCTCACGGTCTCCCTTGCACATTGACTACCTGCACTGCTCATTCTCAGTAGTGGTATCGCTGTATTCTGTGTTCTGTTCTAGTAGCTACTTGCACTGTGTGGTGGTTCTCCATTGTGTCTGATGAGAGGAAACCTGTGCGGGAGAGTCTTTAAAGTGGAAAAGCCATTGACTGGGGCAGTTCCAGTCTCGCACCCTCAGAAGTCCGGGCCCAGCAGTCCAAGCAAGCACCACCAGCTGAGGTCTTCCTTGGTTGCAGTGGAGGACCATGACTTCTACTGTGCTTATTATGCCCTTCACTCTCCACGGAGCGTGGCTGAATCACCTTCAGCAATCTCACTGTAGATTTCATCCACCCAGTCCACTGGGGCTGACTTCACGTGCTAGGACAGGCACGTCCCTGCCTCACCGGGGTACGAGGCCGCTGCTACCCTCACCTGGTTTAGTCCGCTGGTCAAAGTGGTGTACCGCTGTCGCATGGAAACTGTTACTTGGAGCCACAGGTGACAGCTGGGTGTCTGGTGGGGACCAAAGGTGAGTGAGCTGTCCCACAATGGAGATGACAAGCCTTTCACACACACATTGTATGGTTCACATTGAAAACTAAGCTTTGAACTATATCTTGGTACGTATGACAACAAGGAACCAATGACCACCCTCACCCCCCCCCCATTAACTAAACTCATCACTTCCCCTCATCCTGGTTCCAGTTGACCATCCCCTCTCCCTCATCTGGTTCCAGCTACCACCTACTAATCCCTGTTTCACCTTTCCCTCTCACTTCCATACTGTGGCTATCTTCCTTCGACACACTGACACAGAACCTTAACCCGAAATATTGACCTCTTCCCTTTGCCTCATTCGTTCTGCATTGGGATTTCTCACTATATCGTAGGAAGGATATGGAAGCTTTCGAAAGGCGCAGGGGAGATGCTGTCTGGACTAGAGAGCACGTCTCATGAGGAAAGGGTGAGTGAGCTCATGCTTTTCTCTCTGGAGTGGCAACATGATTGAGGAGGGCAAGATGATAGAATGGAGAGTCGGAGGCTTTTTCCTCCAGAGTGTAATGGCTAATACAAGAGGTATTTCTTTACTCAGAGAGTGATAGCTGTGTGGAATGAGCTTCCTGTAGAAGTAGTAGAGGCCAGTTCAGTTGTGTCATTTAAGGTAAAATTGGATAGGTATATGGACAGGAAAGGAGTGGAGGGTTATGGGCTGAGTGCGGGTAGGTGGGACTAGGTGAGATTAAGAGTTCGGCACGGACTAGGAGGGCCGGAATGGCCTGTTTCCGTGCTGTGATTGTTATATGGTTATATGGTATTAACTGTAAGGTGATTGGAGGTAAGTGTGTGTGTGGGGGAGGGGGGTGTCAGAGCTAAGTTTTCCTTACACAGTGGTGAGTGTGTGGAACATTCTCAGGGGTGGTGGTTGAGGCAGATACATTAGGGACATTGAAGAAACTCTTAGATAGGCAAATGGATGATAGTAAAATTGAGGGCCACGTGTGACAGAAGGTTTAGATTGATCTTAGAGTAGGTTAAAAGGTTGGCATGACATTGTGGGCCAAAGGACCTGTACTGGGCTATGATGTACTATAATCCAATTTTCTGAGCTGGCTAGTTTATCTGACCCACATGACCTAAGCTGCTCAGTAAATGAAACGGTTGATTCTTTCAACGATATCTTGACAAATATCTTGGCAATGATATAGTAGTCATGGGAGATTTTAACATGCAGGTTGATGGGGAAAATCAGGTTGATAATGGATCCCAAGAGAGTGAGTTTGTTGAATGCCTGAGAGATAGCTTTTTAGAACAGTTTGTCGTTGAGCCTACCAGGGGATCAGCTATACTGGATTGGGTGTTATGTAATGAATTGGAGGTGATTAGGGAGCTAAAGGTAAAAGAACACTTAGGAACCAGTGATCACAATATGATTGTGTTCAATTTGAAATTTAATAGGGAGAAAGTAAAGTCTGATGTAGCAGTATTTCAGTGGAGTAAGGGAAATTACAGTGGTATGAGAGAGGAGTTGGCCAAAGTAAACTGGAAGGAGCTGCTGGCAGGGATGTCAGCAGAGCAGCAATGGTGTGTGTTTCTAGGAAAAATGAGGAAGGTGCAGGACATGTTTATTCCAATAATGAAGAAATACTCAAATGGTAAAATAGTACAACCATGGATGACAGGGAAGTCAAGCTATCGTAAGAGCAAATACAAGACAAAAATTAGTGAGAAGATAGAGGATTGGGAAGTTTTTAACAACCTACAGAGAGCAAATAAAAAATATCATTAGAAGGGAAAAGATAAAATCTGAAAGCAAGCTAGCAAATAACATCAAAGTGGATAGTAAAAGTTTTTTCCAAGTATGATTAAAAATAAAAGAGAAATGAGAGTGGATATAGGACCGCTAGAAAATGAAACAGGAGAAATAATAATGGGGGACAAGGAGATGACTAATGAACTAAGTGAGTATTTTGCATCAGCCTTCACAGTGGAAACACTAGCAGTATGCCTGATATTGTAGTGTGTGAAGGAAAAGAAGTGGGTGCAGTTACTATTACAAGAGAGAAGGTGCTCAAAAAGCTGAAAGACCTAAAGGTACATAAATCACCTGGACCAGAGGAACTGCACCCTCAGGTTCTGAAAGAGATAGCGTTAGGGATTGTGGTGGCATTAGAAATGATCTTTCAAAAATCATTGGACTCTGGTATGGTGCCAAGGGACTGGAAAATTGCAAATGTTACTCCATTCTTTAAGAAAGGAGGAAGGTAGCAGAAAGGAAATATTGACCTCAGTGGTTGGGAAGATGTTAGAGTCAGTTGTTAAGGATGAGGTGATGGAGTACTTGGTGACACAAGACAAGATAGTACAAAGTCAGCATGGTTTCCTTAATGGAAAATCCTGCCTGATGAACCTGTTGGAATTCTTTGAGGAGATTACAAGTAGGATAGATAAAGGAGATGCAGTGGATATTGTGTTTTTGGCCTTTCAGAAGGCCTCTGACAAGGTGCCACACATGAGGCTGCTTACCAAGTTAAGAGCCCATGGTATTACAGGAAAGTTACTAACATGGTTAGAGCATTGGCTGACCGGTAGGAGGCAGTGAGTGGAAATAAAAGGATCCTTTTCTGGTTGGCTGCCAATGACTAGTGGTGTTCCGCAGGGGTCGGTGTTGGGACCACTTCTTTTTATGCAGTCTATAAATGATTTAGATGATGAAATAGATGGCTTTGTTGCCAAGTTTGCAGATGATACGAAGATTGGTGGAGGGGCAGGTAGTGTTGAAGAAACAGGAAGGTCGCAGATTAGG
Source organism: Hemitrygon akajei (assembly GCF_048418815.1). Taxonomy (NCBI): domain Eukaryota; kingdom Metazoa; phylum Chordata; class Chondrichthyes; order Myliobatiformes; family Dasyatidae; genus Hemitrygon; species Hemitrygon akajei. The sequence goes on along the minus strand of NC_133130.1, from coordinate 98,369,133 downwards.
AGAATGGGCAAGAAAGTGGCAAATGAAATACAATATTGGAAAATGCATGGTCATTCGCTGTGGTGTTAGAAATAAATGTGTGGACTATTTTCTAAATGGGGAGAAAATCCAGGAATCTGAGATACAGAGGGACTTGGGAGTCCTTGTGCAGAACACCCTTAAAGGTTAACTTGCAGGTTGAGTCGGTGGTGAAGAAGGCAAATGCAATGTTAGCATTCATTTCAAGAGGTCTAGAATATAAGAGCAAGGATGTGATGCTGAGGCTTTATAAGGCACTGGTGAGGCCTCACCTTGAGTATTGTCAACAGTTTTGGGCCCCTCATCTAAGAAAAGATGTGCTGACGTTGGAGAGGGTCCAGAGGAGGTTCACCAGGAATGAAAGGGTTATCATAAGTGGAACATTTGACGGCTCTGGGTCTGTACTCACTGGAATTCAGAAGGATGAGGGGTGATCTCATTTAAACCTTTTGCATGTTGAAAGCCAAAGACAGAGTAGAAGCAGAAAGGGTGGGAGAGTCTAGGACAAGAAGGCACAGCCTCAGGATAGAGGGGCACCCTTTCAAAACAGAGATGCGGATAAATTTCTTCAGCTAAGGGGTGGTGAATTTGTGGAATTTGTGGTCACATGCGGCTGTGGAGGCCAGGTCATTGGGTGTATTTAAGGCAGAGACTGATAGGTTCTTGATTGGACATGGCATCATAGGTTACAGGGTAAAGGCTGGGAACCGGGGTTGAGGAGGAGAAAAAAAAGGATCAGCCATGATTGAATGGCGGAGCAGACTCGATGGTAGCCAGATGGCCTAATTCTTCTCCTATGTCTTATGGTCATATGGTCTAAATATATTGAGCACAGTGGCCCCACTTAGGGTTGAAAAGAAATCACTTTGGAGAACATCACCATGGTTGAACAATTCTGTCCATGAACTCAAGAGGTCATGCAGAACAGCTCAGAGGAAATAGAGAAAAATTGGACTAGATGTTCACTGTATCATTTTCAAGGAAAAACTAAGCTCCTTTAACTCTGCTATATGCTCTGCAAGAAAAACCCATTTTCCAAGATTATTACAGAGCATAGTGGTAATTCAAGACTATTGTTCTCAACTAGAAACTGACTGTTGAACTCTGCCCCAACCTATGATGTCCTCATTCATGCTTCTACCACAAAATGTGAGGAAATAGCAATATGTTTCATCCATTAGGAAGTGTATAGGTTCAGGTCCTGGTAACCTCTAACCTCTTAAAATATGGCAATCATGTCAAAATTTGCAAGTGTTTTTGATACAGAACTCTATAAGATTGTAACAAAGAGTAAACTGTCTACCTTGTCCCCACCATACTTTTTAAAGACTCTTTTAATAGTATTTTCAATTCTGTTACAAAAATTACTAACACATCCCTTGAAACTGGAGTTTTTCCAGATGCTTTCAAAACTGTGGCTGTCAAATTCCTACTTAAAAAGCCAATAGTGAAGTACTAGCTAACTACAGACCTATATCAAATCTTACATTCCTGGGCAAGGTTCTTGAGAAAGTTATTTTCAACCAACTCAACAACTTTCTGAATGAGGAAATATTCTAGAGAAGTTCCAGTCAGGTTTCAGAGCAAACCACAGCATGGAGAAGGCCCTCACTTGTAAGAAAAATGGTCAGCGACCTGTCACCAACAAAGTCTCAGTTCTAATTCTTCTAGATCTTAGTGCAGTCTTCGACACAATTGAATGCAACATTCTCCTAGATCACTTTGGGAAATGGGCTGGCCTTGCTGGTGATGCCTTAATTGGTTTTGCTCATATATCTAACAGAGAATTTTTTTTCTGTCTTGGAGACAATTTTTCCAAGAGGTATGATGTACCTTTTGGTGTTACTCAGGGAAGCTGTCTTGGTCCCCTACTCCTCTCCTTACATGTGCTCCCCTTAGGAGACATCATCAGGGAGTGTAAACTTGATTTCCACAGTTATGCAGATGACACACAGTTGTATATATCTCAGATGAACCTGATGATGATAACATCCTATTTTCTCACTGACCTCTGGTATGGCTGCAATAAAAAAATGGTTGAGCAATAATTTCCTAAAACTAAATGAAGATAAAGCTGAAATACTTCTGTTGGGCCCAAAGCCAAAGGAGTTATACTTCTTGATAAACCTGGGAACTTGTAAGATCAGAGTAACCTGGCAGTTTATTGAGATTTGGATTTTAAATCCCACAAAAAAAGTGACAGAGTAGCATTTCTACACTTGAGAAATATTACAAAATTACATCTGTCTCTGTTACATAATGATTCTGAAAAATTAACTTACACTGATATATTGAATAGACTGTACTGTTCACTATAATACAATGTACTGTTTACTGGCCTTCCAAAGCAATCTATTGACAAACTTTAACTCATTCAGAACACTGCTGCTAGACTTTTAACCAAAACCAGGATGAGGGAAAATATCACTCCCATTCTAGCTTCTCTGCTTCGGTTTCCGGCATTAAAAAAAAATTGATTTTAAAGTTCTTTTACTTGTTTTTAAAGTTCTTAGTGGTCTGGGACCAGATTACATCACAGAATTGTTTTTTGTTTTATAATCCGGCTCAAGCCCTCAGGTCTTCTTCCACCTGTCTCTTCAATGTAAACAATCTCCCTCCAGAGATAACTGGCAGGCCAGCTTTTGTGAACTGAGCTCCTAAACTGTGGAAATCAATACCTCAAACTGTAAGGAGTGCAGACTCAATTGATGCTTTTAAATGCCAGCTCAAAGCCTATTTATTTAACCTTGCTTTTAGTCATTTTTAGTCTTTTCATGTTGTTCTTTTATGCCACTGTAAAGCACCTTGAAATACATCATTACTATGAAAAGTGCTCTATAAATAAAGTTGTTATTATTATTACAAGACTTTGGTCAATTCACACAGAGTATTGTGAGCAGTTTGTGCCCCTTATCTAAGAAAAGATAGCACTAGAGAGGGTCCAGAGGAGGTTCACGAGAATGATTTCAGGAGTGAAAGGGCTAACATATGAGGAGGGTTTGATGGCTCTGGGCCTGTACTCACTGGAGTTTAGAAGAATGAGAGCGGATCTCATTGAAGCAAATTGAATATTGTAAGGGTGGACATGGAGAAAGTCTTTCATACAGTGGAGAGACATAGGACCCAAGGCCACAGCCTCAGAATAAATGGACGTCCATTTGGAACAGAGATGAAGAGGGATTTCTTAAGCCAGAGGGTGGTGAATCTATGGAGTTCATGGCTACAGATGGTTGTGAAGGCCAAATCTTTGGGTATACTTAAAGTGGAGGTTAATAAGTTCTTGATTACTCAGAGCATCAAAGGTTACGAGGAGAAGGCAGGAAAATAGGGTTGAGAAGGGTAATAAATCAGCCACGTTGGAATGGTGGAGCAGACTTAATGGGCCAAATGGCCTTATTCTGCTCCTATGTCTTAAGATCTATGGTCACTGTGTGGCCTAATGAGGCGATCTCTATGCCTCACGACTGTTCTGAATGGACTAGCTTCGCTATTCAAGGAGGCTATCACAAATGGAGTGAATACAGATCTTGAGGTGTATGCCTCATCTGCAACTGTGAGCATTTAGATGAAACTGGTACCTCAAGATCGGTCATCTTACGGCCCAACCAGAAGCCCTGGCTGAACACAGAGGTGCGCTCCCTTCTAAAGGCCTGGAATCTCAGGATGCTGACTTCAAGTCTGGAGACAGAACAGCTCTCAAAGCACCCAAGTGAGACCTTATTTCAAGCAATCAAAGACTTTGTATGCACAAAGAATTCAGGACAGCTGTCTGGTAAGGATACCTGTACCAGTGATGCCTCTTTCCCTGATGCTCCAATCAACATTTCTGCATGGTTTGAGGCTTCCAACCCAATGCCGCCACGAAAGCTAATCCCCTCCCAGGCGAGTAGCAACCGTCTGCAGCACTGGGTTGTGAGAAAGATTCTGCAGAGAGTCAAACCTGTAAGTCAGTACTCAGAGAGTGTGCACAGCAGATCACTGGTGTCTTCACAGACATCTTCAACACTTCACCATGCCAGGCTTCTGTCCTCACATGCTTCAAATCAGCCACCGTCATCCCTGTATCAAAGATCTCTACACCCTCAGAACTAAATCACTGCAGACCTGTAGCCAATCATCATGAAGTGTTTTGAGCGGCTGATAATGAAACTCATCAAAAACTCCATTTCCTGCCACATTGGACACTCAGCAATATGCTTACTGATAGAACTGCTCTACAACAATTGCCATAGCACCTGCCATACACCTGGCCCCGACACACCTAGAAAACAAGGACATTTATATCAACATGTGGTTTCTGGATTTCAGATCAGCAGTCAACACTGTTGTCCCACAGATCTCGGTGAACAAACTCTACCCCTCGGTCTAAATACACCACTGTGCAACTGGGTGCTTGACTCCCTAACCGATGGACCTCAGACAGTCAGGATGCACAACCTCCCTCCCTCCCCATCATCCTCAACATGACTGACCCCCCCCCCGGCTGTGGGGTAAGCTCACTGCTGTAAACTCTGCTCACACACAAGTGCACAACCAAACACTCGAGTAATCACATTGTCAAGTTTGCCGATGACACGACAGTGGTGGGGCTCATCACCAGTAACGACCAGGCAGGCTACAGAGAGGAGGTGGAAGAGCTCGAGTCTTAGTTTCAGGCAAGTACCCTCTTCTTCAATGTCAACAATGCTAAGGAGATGATTATCATCTTGAGGAGAACTCGCATCCCTTTACAGTGCTGGAAACTGTGAGCACCAGCTATATACATATAATTGTGTTTTATGTATAAACACTGAACTGCTGCTGCTAACAGCAAATTTCATGGCATGCCAGTGGGGGAAAAAACCAGGTTCTGATTCTAAGGGGAGGGGTAGGCTGGGGTAAGAGGTGGCAAGGTTTAAGTGGATGCAGGTGAGGGAGGATGAAAGGCAGATGGAGAGGGGAGAGTGGGAATACGATGGAGGCTGGGAGGTGAAGGATGTAGGTGACGAAGGGCTGCAGATGGTGGAATTTGATAGAAGTGGAAGTTGGAGCATGGGACCGCACAAGGGAAGCATCATTTTGGTGGCTTTCCTACCTTAATTGCATCTTGCCAATCGTGTGACAAATTACCACTTGTAACTATTGTGGAAATATAGTCTTCATGAATTTGTAACTTTTGTAAAATGTAATGTGACAAAATGGAACCTGTGGTGTCCTAGGGTGCTTTGCTGGTTTGGATGGGAGGCTTAGGTGTGTGTGTGTGTGTGTGTGTGTGTGTGTGTGTGTGTGTGTGTGTGTGTGTGTGTGTGTGTGTGTGTGTGTGTGTGTGTGTGTGTGTGTGTGTGTGTGTGTGTGTGTGTGTGTGTGTGTGTGTGTGTGTTATGGCAGGGGGATGTTTTGACAACAGAGAAGTACAGGACACAGCCTCTAAAGACAAATCAAACAAACGTCAGGAACTAGAGATGGAGGCAGATAATGATCCTGACAATGGTGGAATATGATGGAATGGAACAACATAATTACTGCTCTCTGTAAAACGTTTAAAAGTGGTCTGACTGAGCTGTAAGATTGAAGTTATTTTCCAAATGATAGCGTGTGGAGCAGTTTCCCTTGCAAGTGGATAAAATGTGCGTATAATTTGATCTGCTCTGAATTGTATATTGGAAGACCGAGCTGAACGGTACTCGACACAAGGTCATGCTGACAGTTCAGTGGAGGTAATGGCCATGGTTTGGATTGAGAGCACAGGCATCTAATATGGCTGTCACCACTCTCACACACACACACCAGCCAGTTCCACATGAGCAGGACAAACCGACTGGTGTGATGTGATGGAAAATGAAGAGTTCCCAATTGTCGACGTCCACTGACTTGGTAACCAGTAGGGTTAATGTCTGTGAACAACCGTGTTGGTGGTTAGTGGAGCGTTCTGCAGCACCAAGTGCAGAATCAGTCAAGGTTCAATTCACACCACTACCTGTCAGAGAAAAACTCACAAAATGCAGGAGGAACTCAGCATCGATGGAAAAGGATAGACGGTTGGTGTCCTGATGAAGGCCTCAGCCTGAGATGCTGACTGTTAATTCCTCTCTGTGGACGCTGCCTGTCCAGCTGAGTTTCTCCAGAATTTTGTGTGGGTTAACCTGGATGTCCAGCATCTGCAAAACTTTGTGTTTATGACTTGCTGTCTGTCAGACGTTTGTGCGTTCTCCCTTGACTCTGTAGATTTCGTCCAGGTGCTCTAGGCTCCTCCCACATGTACAGTTTAGTGCTGGTGGGTTGTGGGCAAGATATCTTGATGCTGGAAACGTGGCGGCACCTCCAGCACGATCCTCTTACTGTGTTGGTCGTTGACACAAATGACACAGTTGACTATACGTTTCAATGTACATGTGACAAATAAAGGTAATCTTATACATTACATTCATGATCATTCGTGTTCTCTGAGCAGTGATACTAATCTCATATTTACTTACAACATAAAGGCCATTCCACCCACCTAGATTATACTAGCCCTGCTTATTTCCATGTGGCTTCTCTCCCAACTACCTGACAGCACCACCCTGCTCGTACAAACTGTTCCTACTTTGGGACAATTTACTGTGGCCAATTGACTGACCCATACCCGGACCAGAGAACTTGAGTTATGTGGAAAGCCTGGAGTGAAAGGCGATCCCATGGAGGAATGTACTCCGTCCACTAGGGGGCGCAGAGAAAATCTTTTTCCCATACAAGGGTAACAAGAAAAAGAGGGCTTGGATTGAAGCAGGAGGCTGAAAGGTGTTCTGAGGGGAAAGTCTTTTGCACAAAGAGTGATTGTTATCGGGAATGATGTGTCAGTGGAGCTGGTGGAGTCGAATAAAACTGTTTGGTTTAAAAGGCATTTGAACAGACACTCAACTGCCCAGAGAGATGGGGAAGACTGAATCCCAAAAGCAAAGCAGACTGAGAGATGATAAAGGGAGCCTTTTCTGGTTGTCTGACAGCGACTCGTAGTGTTCATACAAAGATGCCGTGGTCAAATCAACACGTACAAACAAGCTGGATGAACTCAGCAGGTTGGGCAGCATTGCAGGTTGAGCTCCTTTTCAATGGATGCTGCCCGACCTGCTGAATTCATCCAGCTTGCTTGTACGTGTTGACTCGTAGCGTTTCACAGGGGTTTGTGTTGGGACTGATTCTTTTTATGTTATATATCAATGATTTGTATGACAGAATTGATGGCTTTGTGGCCAAATTTGCGGACAATATGAAGACAGGTGGAGGGACGGGTAGCTTTGAGGAAGCAGAGAGGCTACAGAAGGACTTAGGAGAATGGCAAAGAAGTGGCAGATGGAATACTGTGTTGGGAACTGTACGGTCATGCACTTTGGCGGTAGAAATGAAAGCGTAGACTGTTTTCTAAATGGACAGTCCTCCTGCAGGATTCCCTAAAGATTAATGTGCAGGTTGAGTCTGGGGTGAGGAAGGCAAATGCAATGTTAGCATTCATTTCAAGAGGACTAGAATGGAAAAGCAAAGATGTAATGCAGAGGCTTTATAAAGCACTGGCGAAGCTTTACTTGGAGTATTGAGAGCACTTCTGGGCCTCTTATCTAAGAAAGAATGTGCTAACATTGGGGAGAGTTCAAAGGAGGTTCATGAAAATTATTTTGGGATTGGAAAGCTTATATAAGGAGTGTTCGATTGCTCTTGGCCTCTAGACACTGGAATTCAGGAGATCGAGGGGTGACCTCATTGAAACCTATCGACTGATGAAAGGCCTCAAAAAGAGTTGACGCGGAGAGGATGCTGGGGGAATATAAGACCAGTCTCAGAATAGAGGGATATCTATTTAGTTAGAGATAATGAGGAATTTCTTTACCTGGAGGATGGTGAATCTGTAGCATTTGTTGCACAAGTGACTGTGGAGACCAGATCATTGGGTCTATTTAAGGCAAAGGTTGATCGATTCTTGATTGGTCGGGGCAGGAAGGGGTATGAGGAGAAGGCAGGAGATTGGGGCTGAGAGGGAAAATGGATCAGCCATGGTGAAATGGTGAATACTCAATGGGTCTAACAGCCTAATTGTGCTCCTGTATCTTATGGTCTTTCGCTATAATGGAGGGTTATAAAATTATGAGATACGGAGGATGTGGTCTAAATGGAGTGAACTAAGATTAATGTGATTGGGATTTATTTCTTGGGCTAAACAACCTGTTTCTGTACTGTGTGATTCTCTGATGTCCTGCCTGTGTTTGGGACGTGGAAGGAGAGTGGAACTAGCTCAAACAGCAACTGAGAGAACAGGCAAACGACAGAACAGCACTGGATGGGATCGGGATGGAATTGGGGACACTGGACGCAATGCAGCAGGACCGTGTGCTGCAGTCTTTGCCGTCCTTCGGGCCAAGCAGAGACTGGTAAAACCTTCACAAATAGACTTGCAAGGTGTTTATGAATAAACAGAGGACTTGGATGCTGTGTACATTTCAAACACATCTCTGCTCCTTTATAATTCAGGCCCACACAAATGCCAACAAGCTACACGTTTTCCTTTCAGGACCTTTCCTTTTCTAATGTTTCTGCCTTCACCCATAAGACATAGCAGAATTAGATCATCCAGTCCATCGAGTCTGCTCCATATTTAATCATGACTGATTTATTTTCCCTCTCAACCCCATTCCCCCTTTTCCCCATAACCTTTGACTCCCTGACTAATCAAGAACCCATCAACCTTTGCATTAAATATACCCAATGACTTGGGCTCCATAGCTGACAGTGGCAATAAATTTCACTGATACACCACCTTCTGACTAAAGAAATCCCTCGTCTCTGTTCTAAATGGACATCCTCCAATTCTGATACTGTGCCTTCTGGTCCTAGATGCCCCCAACATCAGAAACATGAAAGCAATGTTGCATTGGGAAGTATACAGACAAAATGCTGGAGGAACTCAGTGGGTCAGGTAGCACCAGTGGAGGGGAATAAACAGTCAGGTAGGGACCATTTATTCCTCTCCATTGATGCTGCCTGACCAGCTGAGTTCCTCCAGCATTTTAAGTGTGTTAGTCTGGGTTTCCAACGTCCCTTGTGTTTGCGTTGGGGATTCCAGTATTCGATGTTGCTGAGGCCTTGATCGATTCTTGCTGTCTCCACCCACCCCACAGTCTGTGAGCTGTAGTGAGATCAAGGTGGGGCATTCCATACGTTTCCACACCAGCCTGAGGGAGGCCACTTTGAGAATGATCACATGAGTAGCATTTGATGGCACTAGATCTGTACTCACTGGTGTTGAACAGAATGAGGGGAATCTCACTGAAACCTACAGGTGTCCCCTGCTTTTTGAATGTTCGCTTTATGCCACTTCGCTTTTATAAAAGACCCACATTAGTAACCTGTTTTCGCATTACAAAGAGAATTTTCACTTTTAGGATCATTTTTCCCATATAAATTAATGGTTCTTCGCTTTACGCAATTTCAGCTTAAGAAAGGTTTCACAGGAACGCTCTACCTTTGTAAAGGGGGGGGACACCTGTATTTAATACTGCAAGGCCTGGATAGAGTGGATGTGGAGAGGATGAATCCAATAGTGGGATAGTCTAGGACCAGAGGGCACACACAGGATGCAAGGATGTCCCTTTGGAGGAAAGAGAATTTCTTTAGCCAGTGGGTGATCAACCGGCAAAATTCATTGCCAAGGACAGCTGTGGAGGCCAAATCAATTGGGTATATTTAAAGTGGAGGTTGATAGGTTCTTGATTAGCAAGGTTATGGGGAAAAAGGAAAGTGAATGGCTTTGAGGGGCAAATAGCCTAATTCTACTCTGATGCCTTATGGTCTTTTGTTTAATCTCCTCGCAAGGGACCAACTACAGTGGTCAATTAACTGAGCATCCTTTGGGTAAAGGCATGGGACAGCATCAAAATAGCATGGTGGAATCTCATTTATTTTGTTTGAATGAAGATTTATTATTGCAGACTGTAGCTTCATTTATCAACAATGAAAACTTTGCCAAAGCATTCTTAGAAATCCTTTAATAAGAAAGCTAGATCAAATAGGATGGAAAATTCAAGTATCAAAATAAAGAAATAGCTAGATCAAACTTGCAATTACACCGCACATGAACTTGAAACACTGCCATTGCTTTGATTCTGTATTTAGAGCTGCAACAACTGTTAAATTTACATTTAATCCAGAAACCGATTCAGGGTCACTGAAATCTACAAATCGCTGGCAGATACTGTCCAAAGACTTGAAGTCATTAATAGCAGGAGACACTGCACATTAAAGAAACCAGACACTGCTCTAAAAGAAAGTTGTTTCAGATAAGGAATTTCATTTTTACTCAAAAACATTACAAAGCAATGGCATAGAATATTGAAGAATCAGAAACAGGTTGAAACAACTTTGGGAATATATCCATTAAGACATGATACTTTAATATAAGGAAGATTTCAGCTGTGTTGTGAGCTACAGCTTCGTACTGGTACCCCTTCTATTTTCACAACATCGCTGCGTCCCAGCTTATCAGCAAGGACGCCCAGTTCTATTTCATCCAGGGAGTTGACCTCCAGGTCAAACTTGAAGCCTGCAAAGACACAATACTCACAATAAAGAAGTGCACCATTATGCTCAGTCCCTCCAACCCAATCATCGCCCATCCTGAGGTTATGCTGCCCACTGGCAAAGGACCCTGAGCTGTGTATGGGTGGCTCAGTTTGGAGCACCTTGCACGTTCAACGCGTCAGCAACTAAAACACTGAAGCTCAAGTTTTATTGCCCTGCTGACTTTGAGCTGCACTTCCATGGCGAGTGGAATGAGGCTGGTGGTCAGCGTGGACACGCTGAGCTGAGGGTCTGACTCTGTGACCGCAAAGGAGAGCCTTTCCCATTTTATTCTGCTCAGGGGCAGATTCCACAGAAAGATGTACAATCATTGAACTAACCTTTTATCCTTTCCTTCAGCAACATTTTCCCTGTTGAGAACTGCAGCTTTTTCCTGGTACTTGCCCCATCCGGGCACCTAGAAAATTCAGGAGACAATTTTACATTTAATGAGCTGGCAACAGATGGTGTTTTACAGATGTACAGGGTCTGCCTGGTTGCATCACAGCCTAATACAGAGGCTCCAAAGCAAAGATTTGAAAGGGGCAGCAGGGGGTTGTAGCCACAGCCAGCTCCATCATAGGCACAACACTCCCTGCCCCCACCACTGAGGGCATCTTCAAGAGGTGGTGCCTGAAGACCATTCTGTCCGGGACATGCCCTCACCTCACAACCACCACCAAGGGGGAGATACAGGAGCCTGAAGACAGACACTCAATGCTTTAGGAACAGCTTCTTCCCCTCTGCCATCACAATTCTGGACAGTTCATGAACACTACCTCACAATTCCTTCTTTTTGCACTCTGTTTATTTCTGTATGGTGTATCTCCGTAAAACAACACATTTCTTGACAAAATTTGTGACAGTAAATACACTGGACAACAAAGATTTTGCTTCCTGAGTACCTTTGGGTCTATCTTATAGATTTTGGGCTGCTGATCATGAAAATCACCATGAAAATTTCCCTATCAGCCACTAGTATTTTTAAATTGTCTACATTTGTTATTTGAATTCATAATTCATGTCAGAATAAGTCCTGCCAAAATTAAGGAAAATATCTTTGTTGGTCCACAGATCAAACTGGTCTGATCAATGACAGGTAATCTGAAGAACTTCTGGTGGGACTGGAGAAAAATTGCACAGAGGACATTCAAGGATGTTGCTGAATATTATCTCGGCAACTACAGAGCACCAAACTTTGTGCAGCTGGTTGACAACATGCTTCAAGCAGACAAAACCATAAAGTGCAACATTTCACTAAAGTTTCATGTTCTGTATTCTTATTCCGAGTTCTTCCCTGCCAACCTTAGTGCTGTCAGTGACAATCATGATGAGAGGTTTCACCAGGACATTGCGGTCATGGAGAAACAGTATCGGGGCAACTGGAATCTATCAGTGATGGCTGATTATTGTCAGACACTTAAGCGAGAAGTCTCAGACACAGAGTACAATCAAAAATCATCAACAAAACACCTTCAGCTTCATTGAACTATTAGAAAACATCAGCACCATTTGCAATTAAACGCATTACATTCAATAAAAGTGAATTTATTTCTCCAAATTCCTAAGTGATACAAACAGTCTGAAATTAGATTTGTTTTCAGCTTCAAGCAGTCAATCATAAACAAAACAAAAATTCCGAGGAAGCAACACTTTCAAAAAAAAATTTGTAAGTGATATTATTTTGATCCTGATTCTTGGGCAAGGATGGAAAAAAATATTAGAACACAGAACATTCCAACATGGTAAGGCCCCTTTGGTCCATGACATTGTGCCAAACATCAATCTAACCCTTCCCTCCTACATAGCTCCCCCTGGTTTCCTATCATCCATGTGTCTATCTAAGAGTTTGTTAAATGTCCCTAATGTATCTGCCTCCATCACCACCCTTGGGACATTCCGTGAATCCACCACTCTCTGCATAAAAAAAATACTTAACTTTGACATTCCTCTCCCCCATTCTTCTTCCATTTGCCTTAAAATTACAGTGTGCCTCCCCCCGTATTAGTAATTTCTGTCCTGGATCTACTTGATCCACGCCTCTTATCATAATGTACCTCTATCAAGTCACCTCCCGTCCTCCTTAACTCCAAAAAGAAAAGCCCTTGCTTGCTCGACCTATGTACATAAGCCACGCTCTCTATTCCAGGCAGCATCCTGGTAAATCTTCTCTGCGCTCTCTTCTGGTTTAAGGTGGCACTTCTGAAGATGGCTGACAGCTTACTGGCGGTTTTCAAAGCAAGAAATTCGACTAAATACTGTACTAGTAACACTTTCTCTGTGGAAAATCGTGGCAAATGGTCACTGCAAGCAGCACAGAGGCGAGCAAAGGGGAGGCTGATCCGAGGGCCGAGGGGTGCGGGTGTGAGACAGAGTCGGAGCGAGGCCGAGACATGTTTCAGTGGCCGGAGCGGGGTCGTGGCATGGTCGAGGTGAAGTTGGAGTTGGACAGAACAGGGACGAGTTGAAGCGGAGTTGATTCGGAGCCTGAACCAGTAGTGAGGAGGGATCCACCTAAGAGCTGGGTCGATTTGGAAAGGTCAAGTACGGGACGGAATGGCCGACAGCGTATAGCTGTGGTGGGGCCTGAGTGTGGGGGATGGCTGGGTGTTTGGACAATTTCAGCGCCAGGGCGGATGGACAGGGTCAGGACTGGTTCTGCTCTGTGACCTTTACTCCACTGAGGCCGAGCCTTACTCTGGCTTCTCCAGGCTTCGTGTCTGCGAGCTTAGCAGCAACCCGTGATGAACTGAGACCCAGGCTTGGGGCCTGCTTCAGGTCGATGGACTCAACTTCGTTCTGGATGCTTGCTTTTATTGTTTGCTTGAATGTGTTTTCCTTCCCTCTCTGTGCATTGGGTGTCTGTTGGTCTTTTTCCAAATTGAGTTCTTTTGCGTATCTTGTTTTGTGGCTGCCTTAAGCGGACGGATCTCAAGCTTGTATAATTTTTACATACTTTGAACTTTAAAGCTTTCACATCCTTCCTATAATGAATGCAATAAACCAAATGTGGTCTGGTCTAACCAATGTTTTATGGAGCTGCACCATTACCTCACGGCTCTTGAACTCAATCTCCTCACTAATAAAGGCCAACACACCATACCCCTTCTTAACAACATTATCAACTTGCATGGCAAATTTGAGGATCTATTGACTTGGACCCCAAGATCTCTCTGTTCCTTCACACCGCTAAGAATTCTGCCATTTACCCTCCATTCACAGCAGCTTTCCCCTGGCAGGTTGTTGCCCCGGTATTCTCGTTATGGAAGGGAACTGCCACTGGGGTACTCTGCATGGGCTGCCTGTCCCCGTCCCAACAGTCACCAGCTACCTGCCTGCTGCAGCTGAGGGCTGACCACCTCCCTGTAGCTTCTGTCTATCGCCTCCTCGTTCACCCGTACAGGCCACTCACTGCAGCTCCTGTTGCCCAACATGGTTTGTAAGGAACTGCAGCTGGAGGCACTTCACACATCTCTAGTTATCGGTGAGACTGAAGGTCTCCCAGATCTGACATGAAGAACACACCACTGACCTTGGACCCATTCTCACTGCACTGGCTATGCGCTAACAGAAAAAGAAGAAAGAAATTTACCAGAAACTTTCCTGGAGCCTTCACCTTTTCTAGCCTAACCCTTCTGAGCTGAAGCCTCAAACCCTCCGCTCTAACACTGGCCCACTCACACAATGGCTGTTCCTGCAACAGCCATGCCTCTTAAACTGATTTCTTTTTATAGGCCTTTGCCAAGAGTCTGATAAACCACAATATCTCACGCCCAGCTAAAGATTGTGAAAGGCTCCGCTCGCGTGTTAAATCTTGTGCTCAGCTCTCTATACATACACAATTAGTTTCATATGTTTTATTCATCTCCTTACACTTTCAATTTCATAGTCCATTTGTCTGCCTCTATTTGTCCTTGGAGAGGTAAAACCGTAAGACATAGGTTTTTAATGTGGATGAGTTTCACATATACTTCTTGCTTTCTTCAAGACCATAAGATCTTAGGACAAATGAGCAGAATTAGCCCATTTGGCCTATCACATCTGCTATCCCATTCTCTTGCCTCCCCATAACCTCTTGGCAGCCTGACTAAACAGGAACCTATCAACTTCCACTTTAAATACGCCCAGTGACTTGGCCTCCACAGCCACCTATGGCAATGAATTCGACATTCACCACCCTCTGTCTAAGGAAATTCCTCATTTCTGTTCTAAATGAATTTCCCTCTATTCTGAGGCTGTGCCCTCTGATCCTAGCTTCAATCACTATAAGGACCACTCTATCTATGCCTTTTAATTTTTGATAGGTTTCAATGAGATTTCCCCCTCATTCTTCTAAACTCCAGAGAATACAGGCCCAAAGCCAAACGGTCCTCCCATAGTAACCCTTTCATTCCCAAAATCATTCTCATGAACCTCCTCTGGACCCTCTCCCATGTCAGCATATCCCTTCTCAGATAAGCAGCCCAAAATTGCTCAACACTCCAAGTGTGACCTGACCAATGACTTACAAAGCCTCAGCATTACATCCTTGCTTTTATATTCTAGCCCTCTTGAAATGCTAACATTACATTTGTCTTCCTCACTACCGACTCAACTTGCAAGTTAACCTTTAGGGAATCCTGCACAAGGACTCCCAAATCCCACTGTACTTCTGATTTTTTTTCCCATTTAGAAAACAGTCCATGCTTTCTCTCCTTCTAAAAAAGTGCACGACCATACACTTCCCTATACTATACTCCTCTGCCACTTCTTTGTCCATCCTCCCAATCTGTCTAAGCCCTTCTGAGACAGCCCTGCTTTCTAAACACAACCTGCCCTTCCACCTATCTATATTGATGGTTGCTACAAACTTGGTCACAAAACCATTAATTCCGTCATCCAAATCACTGACATATCCAACTGACTTAATACCAACCCCTGTGGAACACCACTACTCACCGGCAGACAAATGCAACAGGCTCCCTTTATTCCCACTCTTTGCTTCCTACCAGTCAGCCAATCCTCTATCCATGCTAGTACCTTTCCTGCAATACCATGGGCTCTTATCTTGTTAAGCAGCCTCACGTGTGGCACCTTCTCAAGGGCCTTCTGAAAATCCAAGTAAACAACATCCACTGACTCTCCTTTGTCTATCCTGCCTGTTATTTCCTCAAACAACTGCAATGGACAAATTTTCCCTTTAATCTATGGTGACCTTAGTCCTGAATAGGGCTGAGCATGGGGCAGTTGGTATACAGGCAGAGGAAGAATGTAGTGTGACTGTCAAGAAGGACAGGCAAATGACAGGGCAAAATTGCAGTAAGTGGGATGGGTTGCAGTGAAATAGGGGGACAAAATCGAAAAGGGTGAGGAATACAGGTCTGAAAGTATTTGAATATATACAGCTTACGGAATTAAGTAGATGATCTTGTGGCGCAGTTAGGGACTGGCAGCGTGTGGGCATCACTGAGTCATGACTGAAAGAAGAATTTAGTTGGGAACAAAATATCCAAGGATACACATTGTATCAAAAGAACAGGCAGGTAAGGAGAGGTTAGCTAGCGTGGCTCTGTTGGTACAAAATGAAATCAAATCCTAGAGGTGATATAGAATTGGAAGATGTAGAATCCTTGTGGGTAGAGTTAAGAAACTGACAGGGTAAAAAGACATGAACAGTAGCCAGGATGTAGGCTACAAATTAGAACATGAGATAGAAAAGGCATGTCAAAAGGACAATGTTACGATAGTCATGGGGGATTTCAATATGCCGGTAGATTGAGAAAGTCAGTTTGGTGCTGGATCCCAAGAGAGAGAATTTGTACACTGCCTACTTTTTAGAGCAGCGTGTGGCTGGGCCCACTAAGGGAAAGAAAATTCTGGATTAGGTGTTGTGAAATGTACTAGGTTTTATTAGGGAGCTTAAGGTAAAGGAACCCTTAGGAGACAGTGATCAGAGTATAATAGAATTCATCCTCCAATCTGGGAAGAAGCTAAAGTCAACGTACCACTATTACAGTGGAGTAAAGGGAATTACAGAGGCATGAAAGAGGAGCTGGCCAAAGTTGATTGGAAGGGGACACTAGCAGAGATGATGGCAGAGCAGTAATGCCTGGAGTTTCTGGGAGCAATGCGGTAGGCACAGGATAGATACATTCCAATGGAGATGACGTATTCTAAAGGCAGGATGATGCAACTGTGGCTGACAAGGAAAGTCACAGCCAACATAAAGCAAAAGAGAGGGCATATAATAGAACAAAAATTAGTGGGAATTTCAAGGATTGGGAAGCTTTTGAAAACCAAAGGGAATATGAAGAGGATACCAAAAGTATTTTCAGCTATATAAAGACTGAAAGAGAGGTGAGAGTAGAAAAAGACACTGGAGAGGTAGCAATGGGGGACAAGGAAATGGCAGACGAACCAAGTAAGTATTTTGCATCGGTCTTCACTGTGGAAGACACTAGCAGTATGCCGGACATTCAGAAGTGTCAGGGCAGAAGTGATTGCAGTTGCTAGGGAGAAGGTGCTGGGGAAGCTGAAAGGTGTGAAGGTAGGTAAGTTAACTAGACCAGATGAACAACACCCCAGGGTTCTGAAGGTGGTAGCTAAAGACTTTGTGGAAGCATTAGTAATGATCTTTCAAGGATCAACAGATCCTGGCATGGCTCCGGAGGACTAGAAAATTGCAACATTGCCCTTTTGACATGCCTTTTCCATGTCCCATTATCATTTGTAACCCACATCCTGACCGTTGTTTGGAGGCCTGTATAACCCCCATCAGGGTCTTCATATCCTTGCAGCTTCTTAGCTCTACCCACAATGATTCTACAAATTCCAATCCTGTGCCACCTCTTTCTAAGTGTTTGATTTAATTTTCTACCAACAGAGCCACTCCACCCCCTCTGCCTGCCTGCCTTTCCTTTTGATACAATGTGCATCTTGGATGCTAAACTCCCAACTTTCAGCCACAACTCAGTGATGCGTACATCATGCCTGCCAGTCTCTAACTGAACTACAAGAGCACCTACCTTATTCCGTGTACTCCGTGCATTCAAATATTACACCTTCAGTCCTGTATACATCACCCTTTACAATTTTGCCCCATTTTATACTTCAACTCATTCCACTGACTGCAATTTTGCTCTATCATCTGCCAGTCACAGTCTCACAACACAATGCATTGACTTCTTTACCAACAGCCCCTTCTTCAGCCCTAATACTCTGGTTCCCACCAACTTGCCATATTAGTTTAAACTCCCCCCAACAGCTCTAGAAAACTGGCCCACAAGTTGGGTCCCCTTGGGTTCAGGTGAAACCCACCCTCTTTGTACAGGTCATACCTTCCCCAAAAGGGATCCCATTGGAACCCCTGCCCCCCACAACACTTCCTCAGCCACTCACTCACCTGTACTATCATCCTAACCCTGCCCTGACTAGCTCATGGTTCTGGGAGTAATCCAGATTACTACCTTAGAGGTCCTGTTCTTCAGCCTCTTCCCTAACTCCCTACTCACTGTGTAGGACCTCTTCCCTCTTTCTACCCATGTCATTGGTGCCAATGTGCACCATGAAAGATTGAAGTTTGTATACACTGGAATTTAAAAGGATGAGAGGGGATCTGATTGAAACATATAAGATTATTAAGGGATTGGACACGCTAGAGGCAGGGAATATGTTCCCGATGTTGGGGGAGTCCAGAACCAGAGGCCACTGTTTAAGAACAAGGGCTAGGCCATTTAGAACGGAGTTGAGGAAAAACTTTTTCACCCAGAGAGTTGTGAATCTGTGGAATGCTCTGCCTCAGAAGGCAGTGGAGGCCAATTCTGTGGATGCTTTCAAGAAAGAGTTAGATAGAGCTCTTAAAGATAGCAGAGTCAAGGGATATGGGGAGAAGGCAGGAACGGGGTACTGATTGTGGATGATCAGCCATGATCACAGTGAATGGTGGTGCTGGCTAGAAGGGCCGAATGGCCCACTCCTGCACCTACTGTCTATTGACCTCTGGATGCTTACCCTCCTTCTTGAGAATCCTCGACCATAGCACCTGGGAGGCAACGCACCATCCTGACATCTCTTCCGCGGTCACAGAATCTCCTGTCCTTCCCCCTAACTATTTAGTGTCCACCTGACTTTATGGTACCTTGCTGGGCATCAGAGCTGGCCACAGTGCCACTAGCCTGGCTGCTGCTGCTCCACCCTGATGGGTCACCCTCCCAACTGTATCTGAAGGGGTATATTTGTCGTTGAGTGGGAAGGCTACAGAGAACCCTGCACTGACAGTTCAATCCCCCTGCCTCTCCTGGTAACCCATCTACAATCTGAAGCCTGAACTTGGATGTGACCAGCTCAGTTAAAGACTCTTCTATCCTGTCTTCAGCCTCCCAGCTGGCCCAGAGTACATCCAACTCCAGCTCCAGTTCCCTGACCTTGTCGGGAAGGACTTCCTGCAGGTGTATCATCAGGAAGACCATTAGGTAGCTGACAATCCCACACCTTACAGGAGGAGCCTCAACTGGCCTCCTGCCGACACTTGCTATCCCTCTCACTTCTCAAGCTCAAGTTCTAGTCCACACTTGTTCTCGTCAAAGCCTGGCCGCTCCAACAATAGCTGTTCCGGTAGCACCTCGCTCCTTTTTTGTTGCCCCTGCTGAGCGCCGAAGAGACCACAGCCCGCCAAAAGGTTCTGAAAGGCTCCAAGCTCTTTATAAACCTCACACTACCTCCCAATGAATGAACTGTCCTGATGATTGCAGCCCACCATAAGGAGGGGGCTGCCCAAGGGGCAAGTCTTTCATTGTGGGGGTGGTGGGTACATGGAGCAAGGTTGCAAAGGTGGGTACAATTACAATGCTTAAAAGACATTGGGACAGGTCCAAGGATAGGAAAATCTTAGAGGGATACGAGCCAAGTGCAGGCAGTGGGATTGGCTAATCTTGGTCAACGAGGGTAAACTGTGCCTTTTCCAACTGCATAACTCTATGACCATCTCCCATAGCGCCGTTCCAGTGACAGATCCTTCTCAGACATCGTCCTCCGTGGCATAACCCTAGACTGGCTCCACTGAGTGTATGATTGGGCATGTCGGCCACAGGATTGCCCATTAGGAACCCGGAAAATTAAATACGAGCAGGCAGAGAATACTCTTGTAAATAATAATTACATAAGGTTCCGCAGATGCTGGAAATCCAGTGTAACACACACGTAAACAAGAGAAAATCAAAGGAAAATGCTGGAGGAACTCAGCAGGCCAGGCAGCATCTGTGGAAAAGAGTAAACAGTCGACCTTTCAGGCTGAGACCCTTCAACAGGACTGGAAAGGAAGGGGGAGGAGTGCAAGCTGGAAGATGGTAGGTGAAGCCAGGTGAGTGGAAGGGGGCAGAAGGGTGGATGAAGAAGCTGAGAGGTGATTGGTGGAAGAGTTAAAGGGCTGAATAAGGAGGAGTCTGACAGTGGACGGTGAGAGAAAAAGGAAGAGGAGGAGTAACGGGGGAGGATTTTCTAAATAAGGGAATTCCCTTCTTTGTGCTGATTTGACTTAAGCATCTCCATTGGATGTTGGTGGCCAACAGACATCTGACTCAGAAAAGGGCATAGCACTTACAGGAGGAGGTCACCAGGAATCTAACCTGTGGGTGGCCAGTCTCACTGGAAAGGGTTTTCTCAAGAGAGATAAGCCCAGGACAACGTGGGAACATCCTTTGACTCTCCTTTGTCTATCCTGCTTGAAAGAATTCCAACAAATTTGTCAGGGAAGATATCCTTTTAACGAAACCATGCTAACTTCAGCCTATGTTATCCTGTACCTCCAAGCACCCCAAAGCCTCATCCTTAACAATGGAATCCACAATCTTCTCAGACACTGAAGTCATGCTCACTGGCTTATAATTTCCTGTATTTTGCCTCCCATCCTTCTTAAAGTATAGAGAGACATTTGCAATTTTAGAGTCCTCCAGATCCATTCAAGAATCTAGTTATTCTTAAGAGATCACTACCAGTGCCTCTACAATCTCTTCAGCTACCTCTTTCAGAACCCTGGGGGGTAGTCCATCTGGTCCAGGTAACTTATCTACTTTCAGGCTTTCAGCTTCCCCGGTACCTTCTCCTGAGTAATAGTCACCTCTGCCCACTGACGCTCTTGAAATTCTGGTATCCTGCTGCTGCCTTCCACATTGAGGACAAATGCAAAATATTTTCATTCATCTGCCAATTCTTTATCCCATATTTCTACGTGCCCACTGTCATTTTCCAGTGGTCTGATATCCACTCTTGCCTCTCTTTTACTCTTTATATATCTTAAAAATCTTTTGGTATCTTCTTTTATGTTACTGGCTAGCTGACCTTCATACTTCATCTTTTCTCTCCTTATTGCTTTTTTAGTTGTCTTCTGTTGGTTTTTAAAAGCTTCCCCATCCTCTAGATATTTTTGCTATATTATATTGCCTGTTTTTTGCTCTTATGCTGTCTTTGACTTCCCTTGTCTGCCACAGTTCGCCTCATCCTCTCCTTTAGAATACCTCTTTGGGATAAAGAAGTATTATCCCAAACCTGGGATTAACCTGGGCCATTTGATTTCCCCCCGAAACTCAAGCCATTGCTGTCCTGCCTGCTAGTGTCCCCTTTGAAACAATTTCCATTTGTCCCATCAACCAGTCAATAACATTTTGAGGGCATAAATAGGGTATTCCCCTGGGCTGGGGAATCTAGAACCAGAGGGCATAGGTTTAAGATGAGAGGGGAGAGATTTAATAGGAGCCTGAGGGTAAATTTTTCACCCAGAATGTGCTGTCAAATTAAGAGTTGGCAGCAAGTACATTAACCACATTGAAAAAGTACTTGGGTGGAACTTCTGGGTTGAGCATGGAGTGAGTAGGTGCGTGTGATTCTCGATTTTTATTGAAAATCTACCTGTTTATCTTTGCCATATGCTCGAGATAACTGAATATTCAAGATTGTGAACACCCCGGGACGTTGCTGGACACTGAAATGGCAAATAAAATGTACCTTCGAAGTAAAACTGGGGAAAAGATAGCGAAGCCTCGAGCAAGAAAGCGGATGTTACGGTAACGGTGCCGGACCTGTGCTACCCGATGACTTGGAGAGGCTTTGACTGGCGAGCGCCGAAGCTGCCACTGCAGCGCTGCGGAGCGACAACGCATTTCTGAAGGGGAAACTAGATGACCTCGAAAATCGGTCGCGGAGATCCAATTTGAGAGTGGTCGGCATTCCTGAAAATTTGGAAGGTTCAGATCCTGTTAAATTTATGACCGAGTTTTTTGATGAAGTGCTGGGGACAAATTTCTTCCCGAGGCCTCTCGTGCTTTCGCGCGCTCACCGAGTCGGGCCTAAACCATCCAGTATCTCTGAAGCCAAACAAATGAGGCCAAGAACGTTCCTGGTTCTCTTTCACTTCTTTCAGGATAAGCAACTCATCATCAGTGGACGGAAGCAGGAGCTGTATTTCCGCAGACATCGCATGTTTTTTCATGAAGATTTTAGTGCGGAGCTGGGGGAAAACGAGCTGCTTTCAAGGAGGTGAAATCCCTGCTTTACAGGAAAGGGGCAGGTTCGGCCTCTTGTATCCTGCCCAGCTCTGGGTCACCCATGAAGGTATTATTTTGTCTCCACCGGCCAGATATAAACTGCTTGCCTGCTTTAAGTAAAGCCAGGCTTGCTGACATATATCCTGGGACCGACGCTGGCTGTGACAGGTGTTCCTTCTCTCCGGCTGGTTTAGTGCATGCATTTTGGTCTTGCCCTCGGCTTGATGGCTATTGGGCACTGGTTTTTAAAATTATCAGTGAGGTTTCGGGGGTGACACTGAGACCTTGCCCGCTTATAGCTGTATTTGGTGTGGCGGATGATGCTTTGGGTTTAAATACAAACCAGTCGGATATTGTTGCATTTACATCACTTTTGGCCCATAGGAGAATCTTACTGGTCTGGAAATCAGCCACTCCCCTATCTGCTGCTGCTTGGTTAGAGGACGTAATGTTTTTTCTGAAATTAGAAAAGATTAAATTCACTTTGAGGGGGTCTGTGAAAAAGTTCTATTTGAAATGGTGATCTTTCTTGTCATATTTTGGGAATCTTAAGGAATTACCTACTAGTTGAGGGCATGTGATTGTACTTGGGAAGTTGCCTCTCTTTTAACAAGCATATGGTTTACCTCACAGGGTGGTTGATGAATTGTAATATGAGTGTATTCTGGATCATCTGACATGTTGTGGATGTGTGTGTGCCTTCATCTTGAAGTAGTGTGGGGGTATGGCTGTGAAATGTCCGTACTTGTATTTGTGAATTGTATTGTAAATACATTAGCTGCCATGGGAGGGAGGGTGAGGGGAGGTTTGTTTAGGGGTAAGATATAAAAGCAAAATGGAGGAAAATGTAATGCATTATTTATTCTGTATTGTGTCATTCCTTCAATAAAAATAAATTTAAAAAGAAAGTTCTTGGCCAGATACATGGATAGGATAGGACAGATCAGAAACAGAATCAGAATCAGGTTTATTATCACTGGCAAGTGTCGTGAAATTTGTTAACTTAGCAGCAGCAGTTCAATGCAATACATAATATAGAAGAAGAACAAAATAATAAAATAATAGATAAGTAAACTAGTTACAGTATACGTGTATTGAATAAATTAAAAATTGTGCAAAAAACAGAAATAATTAAGTCCACAATCAGCTTTCATCTTACTGACGTTGAGTGCCGGGTTGTTGCTGTGGCACCGCTCAACTAGTTGGCATATCTCACTCCTGTACACACTCTTATCATCACCTGAGTTTCTACCAAGAATGGTTGTATTGTCAGCAAATTGATAGATAATATTTCAGCTATGGCTAGCCACACAGTCATGGGTATAGAGTAGAGAGAGTAGAACAGTGGACTAAGCACACACCTCGGGGATCGTCAGTGGGGAGGAGATGTTATCACCAATAGTTGAGGATCCAATTGCAGAGGGAGGTACAGAGGCCCAGGTTCTGTAACTCCTCAATCAGGATTGTGGGAATGATGGTATTAAATGTTGAGCT
Organism: Hemitrygon akajei; assembly: GCF_048418815.1. Classification (NCBI taxonomy): domain Eukaryota; kingdom Metazoa; phylum Chordata; class Chondrichthyes; order Myliobatiformes; family Dasyatidae; genus Hemitrygon; species Hemitrygon akajei. Next base: position 98,345,539 of record NC_133130.1, on the reverse strand, counting down.
ACTGTTGATGAAAGCATCCTGACATAGGTGTTTGTGTTGTCCAGGTGGTCTAAAGCCATGTGGAGAGTCACTGAGATTGTGTCTGCCATTGACTTATTGTGGCGATAGGTGAATTGCAGTGGGTCCAGGTCCTTGCTGAGGCAGGAGTTCAGTCTAGTCATGACCAACCTCTCAAAGCATTTCATCACTGCCTATGTGAGTGCTACCAGGTGATAGTCACATTATTCTTCTTAGACACTGGTATAATTGTCGCTTTTTTGAAGCAAGTGGGAACTTCCGCTCGTAGCAGAGAGAGGTTGAAAATGTCCTCGAGTACTCCCGCCAGTTGGTTGGCACAGGTTTTCAGAGCCTTACCAGGTACTCCATTGGGACCTTCTGCCTTGCGAGGGTTCAGTCTCTTTAAAGACAACCTAAAACCTAACAACCTCTGAAACAGAGATCACAGGGTCATCCAGTGCAACAGGGCTCTTCACTGCTGTAGTGATATTCTCCCTTTCAGAGCGGGCATAAAGGCGTTGAGTTCATCTGGTACTGAAGCATCGTTGCCATTCATGCTACTGGGTTTCACTTTGTAGGAAGTAATGTCTTGCAAACCCTGCCAGAGTTGTCATACATCCAAAGTCTCCTCCAACCTCATTTGAAACCATCTCCACCCTTGAAATAGTCGTCCGCATATCATACCTGTTTTTTTGGTACAGGCCTGGGTCCCCAGACTTGAATGCCACAGATCTAGCCTTCAGCAGATGACGCACCTCCTGGTTCATCCACGGCTTTTGGTTTGGGAATGTACAGTAAGTCTTTGTAGGCACTCACTCATCCACACAGGTTTAATGAAGTCGTTAACAACTGCAGCATACTCATCCAGGTTCAAAGATGAATCCCTGAATACAGTCCAGTCCACCGATTCAAAGCAGTCGTGTAGGTGCTCCTGTGCTTCCCTTGTCCATGCCTTCTTGGTCCTCACTACTGGTGCTGCAGTCTTCAGTCTCTGTCTGTACTCAGGAAGTAGAAGCACAGCCAGGTGATCAGACTTCCTGAAGTGAGGGAGTGGAATAGCACGGTAGGCATCCTTGATGGTGGTGTAGCAATGGTCCAGTGTGGTGTTTCCTCTGGTATTGCAAGTGATCTGTTGATGGTAATTGCTTAGTGATTTTTTTTTCAGACTGGCCTTGTTAAAATCTCCCAAAACAATGGTGAACACGTTGGGGTGCGCTGTTCTGTGCGTGTTGATCCCATTGCTAATCTAAAGCCTGCTTGACATTGGCATGAGGTGGAATGTATATCGCTACTAAAATGATCCTGGAGATCTCCCATGGTAGGTGAAGTGGACCGCACTTCACTGCTAGATATTCCAGGTCTGGTGAGCAGAATTGAGACAGCACTGATGTATTTGTGCACCAAGAAGAGCTGATCATGAGGCATACTCCTCCACCTCTGCTTTTGAGAGACTATAGATCTATCCTGACGGTGTATAGTAAACCTGTCGATCCAAATCGCTGCATTTGGTATGGAAGGAGTTAACCAGGATTCCGTGAAACAAAGGACACATACGGTCCTAATGTCCCTCTGATTCAGCACCCTGGCTCTGAGATCATCGATTTCGTCCAGAGACTGCACGTTTGCCAACAAAGATATTCAGTGTTGGGAGTTTAAAACCCCGTTTCCTTAAACGCACTTGTATCCCTGACCTGTACCCATGTTTCCTACGTGGGACCCAGCGAGGAGTCCATCTGCATTCAGCATTGTTTCCATCAGTTTTAAGCAGCAATACTTTGTTTAAACGCATTAAGACATCTTTGTTGGCTGTACTGACCTTGGAAACAGTTGTGCTTTTTAGCTGTATCAGGCTGAAACGAGAATATTTAATCTTATCCACTGCTGAAACGAGTCGCCCTGAGACGCCCCAGAAAAAAAAATGATTTAGAAGGATATTTAGATATTTAGAACTGTGCACAAGAGGACAGTTTTAAGGTGCTTGGAAGTAGGAACAGAGGAGATGTCAGGGGTAAGTTTTTTTTTAAACGCAGAGTGTGGTGAATGCATGGAATGGGCTGTCAGCGATGCTGGTGGAGGCAGAAATGATAGGGTCTTTTACCTGGACAGGTACATGGAGCTCAGAAAAATAGAGGGCTATGGGTAACCCTAGGTAATTTCTAAGGTAAAGACATGTTCGGCACAGCTTTGTGGGCCAAAGAGCCTGTATTGTGCTGTAGGTTTACTATGCTTCTATGATATGGGAAACACACAGGCAAATAGATAGCCTCTGATGCCTTTGTACCACATTTCTGTTCTCTGCTTCTACCCATGACCACCAGGCCTCAGACCCAAAATTGTGCAAGAGGTGGCCCTGGAACTCCTCCACTTGTTTTAGGTCAATAGGATTCAGATCCCCTACCCACGGATGCTGACTAACGTACCTAGAACTACCTGCATTTCCGATTTCTCACATTGAGAGATTTAGTCATCTTTAAACACCCTGGTGTCCAGTTTTTTAGTGTCTTTCCATCATAGACTATTTCAATATAGTAGGCACTTGATGAATTGGGAATCGCGATGCAGGGAGAAGAACTTAAGCATCAACACTTGGACACAATTACATTACTCACAGGGTTAGTTCATGGGCAGGCATCATGTGTTTCTCAGTGAGATAACAAGATGGCCACCTGCTTTACCAGAACGTTTTGATATTTGCCCTCTTTCTCCCGCTCAGCGAGACCATGCCTGACCTTCTAGCTCAACATCACTCTCTTAAAATCTAAGCTGCCTTAAGCTCCAAAACTTTTACAGATCCAAGGTGAGCAGACAGTGAAGAACGTACCACATTATTAAGATCAGATCATCCTTGGAGACCGATTCCTTGGTGTCATAAGAGAGATCAAAAATGAGAAGGCAGCAAGTGTCGGGTTTTAAGTGACTCAGTAACTGCTGGTAGCCGTTCCCGCAGGCTTGCTGCTGCGTCACACAGTCTTCATCCACAACCAGGAATTTCTCATCCTCGCTCAAGTTCAGCCGGAGTAACTTCCTCCTGGTGAGCCCCATCTTCCGAATCTTCATCGTTTCGAACTCATCAAAGACCTGTTGGTGAATACCGATTCCAGAATGCTGCCAAGACAAAATTTATCTGCCTTTATTAAACTTTGCATTTAAAAGAAGATTGCACTTTCTACGTGTCAGAAGCTTGAATGAAACACACACACGTATACATATTTCATACACAAACACACCCTTATATATACACATATACATCACACATACACGCACACACACAACTTGTAAATGTCTTTGACTACGTCCAATTCCAAAAAGGAAGTGAATCTACTTGCAGCAAGGAGGAATATTGATCTGACCATCACAACTCAGTATTGAGAATTTTAGTGTTATAGGGATTTACGGCGGGGGAACACACCCTTTCACCCATTGAGTCTCGACCAATCATCAACCTCCCATCTTTACACAAAACTTACCCTACAGTTTACCATTCCCACACTCCTACTAGATTCTTACACTCACCTGCACACCAGGGGCCAATTAGCCTATCAGCTTGCACGTCTTTGGGACGTGGGCAGAAACTGGCGCATTTGCAGGAAAGCCTCATGGCCATATGGAGAGCATTCGAAGACTGCACAGATGGAATTCAGGGTCAGGATTAAATCCAGGCCTCTGGAACTGTGAAGCAGCAGTGACACCCTCTGCAGGACTGTGCCAAGCCATTTCCCAGCTTCCCACTTAGCAGACGATCAATTCCCCACAAACAACCTTGTAAAAGCCTTTAAAAGTGTGACACCAAGAGTTCAGGGCCTACACCCGGGTAGGGTAAAGAGCAAGTCTGATGGGTTTAGGGAACCCTGATAGATGAGAGAATATGAGACTCTGGTTAAGGAAAAGAGGGCAGCATATGTACTACACACAAGCAATTGGGAACCAGTGATGATTACGTGCAGGAGTACACAGCACAGAAGCTAAGAGGCAAACAGGGGATTTAAGAAGGAGCTGTTAGGCAAGATGAAGCAAAATCCCAAGACACTCTATAGGTAACGATTAAGAGGTTGGCTCAGGAGAGAATAGGTCCCCTTAAAGATCAACATGGTTATTGAACATTTCTCTGCAGTTTTTACTGCGAAGGAAATGTTGGAAGATGAGGAAATGGGGAAAATGAGTCTTGGACTACTTAAGAATTAGCAGGGAAGATGTATGGAAGTCTTCAAAGTGCACTATGGTGAATAAATGCCCAGGTCCTGACCTGGTACATTGTGATGGGAAGCTGGAGAAGACATTGTGGAGGTCCTTGCAGAGATTTCTGCTTCACCTCTGGCCACAGGTTAGGTTCTGGCGGACTGGCGAGTGGCTAATGTAGTCTTACTTCATCCCTCTCCCTCCCAGTTTCCCCTATCACAAGGAAATCTGCAGATGCTGGAAATTCAAACAACACACACAAAATGCTGGTGGAACACAGCAGGCCAGGCAGCATCTATAAGGACAAGCACTGTCGACGTTTCAGGAAGGGTCTCGACCCAAAACGTTGACAATGCTTCTCCTTATAGATGCTGCCTGGCCTGCTGTGTTCCACCAGCATTTTGTGTGTGTTGCTCCCCTATCACCTTGTGTTTCTCTCTCATCCTCCCCCACCTTTTAAATCTACTCCTCGGTGTTTTTTTTAAACTCCACTCCTGACGAAGGGTCTCGGCCCAAAATGTCGACTGCACTTTTTCCCATAGACGCTGCCTGGCCTGCTGAGTTCCTCCAGCATTTTGTGTGTGTTGCTCGGGTCTCCAGCATCTGCAGATTTTCTCTTGTTCGTAATGTGGTCTATTGTTTAAAAAGGATAGCAAGAACAAGCCATGAAACCAGTGAGTGGCGGTGGGTAAATTGCAGGAGGGGATTCTGAGGGACAGGATCTACCAACGCTTGGAAAAACAGGGTCTGACTCCGCACAGCTTTGTCTGTAGGATGTCACTTCTGGCAAATTTTCTGGTATTTTTCCAAGAGCTAACTAAAATGAAGGAGGGGCAGTGAATGTTTTCTGTTTCAACTTCAGCAAGGCCTCTCATGCCAGACTCGTCTGGGAGGTCAGATTACAATGGGATCCATGGGGAGACAGCAGATTGAATCAGTAGTAAGAAGCAGGGTGTGATGATTATCAGCCGTTTCTCAGACTGGAGGCCTGAGTCTAGTTTTGCATCACAAGGGTCAGTCCTGGGACCTTTGCTGTTTATAATTTCTATAAACAATTTGGATATGAACATGCAAGGCACAGTGAACAAGTTTATGGCTGATACTGAAGTGGGTAATGGTTTCTGATTGTGCAGATGCTGATGAACAATTACAGTGGACAACAAAGATTTTGCTTCCTCAATACTCTTGGGTGTATCTTGTGGATTTTGAGCTTCTAATCATGAAAGTCACCATGAAATTTTCCTATCACACACCATTTTTTAAAAAATTGCCTATATTTGTCATTCCAATTCATTATTCAACTCAATTAAAATGCTGCCCACAATTAAATTGAAAGCATGCAGCAGGTCACTAAAGACTAATTTTCTGCATTCCCATTTAGACTTCTTCCCTGCAAATCTTGGTGCTGTCAGTGACAAGCAGGGTGAAAGGTTTCTCCAGTACTTTGTTTAAGAGCTGAGAGGTAATGTTGCAGCTATATAGGACCCTGGTCAGACCCCACTTGGAGTACTGTGCTCAGTTCTGGTTGCCTCACTACAGGAAGGATGTAGAAACCATAGAATGGGTGCAGAGGAGATTTACAAGGATGTTGCCTGGATTGGGGAGCATGCCTTATGAGAATAGGTTGAGTGAACTCGGCCTTTTCTCCTTGGAGCGACGGAGGATGAGAGGTGACCTGATAGAGGTGTATAAGGTGAGGAGAGGCATTGATCGTGTGGATAGTCAGAGACTTTTCTCCAGGGCTGAAGTGGCTAACACAAGAGGGCATAGTTTTAAGGTGCTTGGAAGTAGGTACAGAGATGTCAGGGGTAAGTTTTTTTTACGTAGAGAGTGGTGAGTGCATGGAATGGGCTGCCGGTGACAGTGATAGGGGCAGAAATGATAGGGTCTTTTAAGAGATGGCTACATGGAGCTTAGAAAAATAGAGGGCTATGGGTAAAGCATAGGTAGTTCTAAGATGGCTATATTCTGCCATCAAATTTGACCTACCAAAATGAACCACCTCAAACTTATCTGGGTTGAACTCCATCTGCCACTTCTCAGCCCAGTTTTGCATCCTGTCAATGTCCCACTGTAACCTCTGACAGCCCTCCACACTATCCACAACACACCCAACCATTGTGTCATCAGCAAAGTTACTAACTCATTCCTTGACTTTCTCATCCAGGTCATTTATAAAAATCATGAAGATCAGGGGTCCCAGAACAGATCCCTGAGGCACTCCACTGGTCACTGACCTCCATTCAGAATATGACCCATCGACAACCACTCCTTGGTTTCTGTGGGCAGCCAGTTCTGGATCCACAAAGCAATGTCCCCTTGGATCCCATGTCTCTTTACTTTCTCAATAAGCCTTGCACGGGGTACCTTATCAAATGCCTTGCTGAAATCCATATACGCTACATCTATTGCTCTACCTTCATCAATGTGTTTAGTCACGTCCTCAAAAAATTCAATCAGGCTCGTAAGGCACGACCTACCCTTGACAAAGCCATGCTGACTATTCCTAATCATATTATGCCTCTCCAAATGTTCATAAATCCTGTCTCTCAGGATCTTTTCCATCAACTTACCAACCACTGAAGTAAGACTCACTGGTCTATAATTTCCTGGGCCATCTCTACTCCCTTTCTTGAATAAAGGAACAACATTCGCAACCCTCCAATCCTCCGGAACCTCTCATCATTGCCAGAGGCTCAGCAATCTCCTCCCTTGTTTCCCCACAGTAGCCTGGGGTACACCTCATCCGGTCCTTGTGATTTATCCAACTTGATGATTTCCAAAAGCTCCAGCACATCCTCTTCCTTAATAGCTACATGCTCAAGCTTTTCAGTCCACTGCAAGTCATCCCTACAATCACTAAAATCCTTTTCCGTAGTGAATACTGAAGCAAAGTATTCATTAAGTACCTCTGCTATCTCTTTTGGTTCATTACACACTTTTCCCCTGTCACACTTGATTGGTCCTATTCGCTCACGTCTTACCCTCTTGCTCTTCACATACTTGTAGAATGCCTTGGGGTTTTCCTTGATTCTGCCCACTAAGCCCCTCTCATGGCCCCTTCTGGCTCTCTTAATTTCATTCTTAAGCTCCTTCCTGCTAGCCTCATCATCTTCTAGATCTCTATCATTACCTAGTGTTTTGAACCTTTCATAAGCTCTTTTCCTCTTGACTAGATTTACAACAGCCTTTGTACACCACAGTTCCTGTACCCTACCATCCTTTCTGTGTCATCGGAATGTATAGTCGCAGAACCCCACACAAACATCCCCTGAACATTTGCCACATTTCTTCCGTACGTTTCCCTGAGAACATCTGCTTCTAACTTATGCTTCCAAGTTCCTGCCTGATAGCCTCATATTTCCCCTTACTCCAATTAAACGTTTCGCTAACTTGTCTGTTCCTATCCCTCTCCAATGCTATGGTAAAGGAGATAGAACTGTGATCACCATCTCCAAAATGCTCTCCCACTGAGAGATCTGACACCTGACCAGGTTCATTTCCCAACACCAGATCAAGCACAGCCTCTCCTCTTGTTGGCTTATCTACATATTGTGTCAAGAAACCTTCCTGAACACACCTACCAAACTCCACCCCATCTAAACCCTTCACTCTAGGGAGATTTCAATCAATATTTGGGAAACTAAAATCTCCCACCACAATAACCCTGTTATTATTGCACCTTTGCAGAATCTGACTCCATAGCTGCTCCTCGATGTCCCTGTTACTATTGGGTGGTCTATAAAAATTACCCAGTAGAGTTATTGACCCTTTCCTATTCCTAACTTCCACCCACAGAGACTCCGTAGACAATCCGTCCATGACTTCCTCCTTTTCTGTAGCCGTGACACTATCTCTGATCAGCAGTGCCGTGCCCTCACCTCTTTTGCCCCTCCTCCCTGTCCTTTCTGAAACATCTAAAGCCTGGCACTCTACGTAGCCATTCCTGCCCCTGAGTCATCCAAGTCTCTGTAATGGCCACAACATCACAGCTCCAAGTACTGATCCACACCCTAAGCTCATCTGCTTTGTTCATAATAAGGAAGGGAGAAGACACCAGATTAAGAAGGTAAGGTGGGGGAAAGAGGCTAGCTGGAAGGTGATAGGTGTAGCCAGGTGGGTGGGAAAGATCAAGGGCTGAAGGAGGAATCTGATAGAAGAGGAGAGTGGACCATTGGAAAAACATTGATGATCCATTCATCTGCATAGATGCTGCCTGACATGCTGAGTTCCTCCAGCATTGTGTGTGTGTTGCTTTACCAGAAGTAGCCTGGGCAAGGGGGGGGGGGGCCCGAATTACAGGGATAGGTTGCATGGAACAGGATTTCATTCCCTAGAAACAGGAGCGTGAGGGGTGATCTAGAGCTATGGAAGACATGAGGGACGCAGGCAGAATGAAAACATACAGACTTCTCCCCAGGGAGAGGGTGCTGAGAACAAGAGGTTATAGGCTTAAGATCAGAGGCCAGAGATTTAAGGGACATGAGGGGCAATTTCTTCACACAAAGGCTTGTGCATATTTGGAAAAGGCTGCCAAAAATTGTGGCTGAGGCAGGTACATTAACAACCTTTAAAAACCACCAAGATGATCATATGGATGGGCCGAATGTGGGTTGATGGGACTTGGTTCCTGGGCAACAGAGCTGCCATGGATGAGTTGAGTCAGAGGCTCTGTTCCCATGGTGTGTGACTCTAGGACTCATGGTGAGAGGGGAAAGTTTGAAAGAGGAGTGTGTCTTTCCCACAGAGGGTGGTGGGGGATATAGGATGGACTGCCACGGGAAGTCGACCTGATTGACCTTTCTCAGCAGCCATTTTTCATTAGGGACACTGTGCAGAGTAGGCCTGGCATAACCAGCATGCCAGCCAGCAACCCACCGATTCAGCCCTAGCCTAATCACGGTTAATTTACGACAAATTAACCTACCAACCAGTACACCTTTGGACTGTGGGAGGAAACCAGAGCACCCGGAGGAAACCCATGTGCGCACGGGAAGAGCATACAAACTCCTTACAGAGGCTGCCGGAATTGAACTCCGACCCGAGCTCCAACAGCACCGTGTTCATCGTTACACTAATGTGGCACCACTCGGTTCATGCAGATACCTAATCAGCCAATCATGTGGCAGCAATTCAATGCTTAAAAGCATGCCAACATGGTCAAGAGGTTCAGTTGTTGTTCAGAACAAGCATCAGAATGGAAAAGGATTGTGAACTAAGTGACTTTGACTGTGGAATGATTGTTGGTGCCAGATGGGGTGGTTTGAGTATCTCAGAAACTGCTGATCTCCTGGGATTTTCACACACAACAATCTCTAGAGTTTACAGAGAATGGTGCATAAAACAAAAAAAAAATCCACAGAGCAGCAATTCTGTGGGGAAGAGTAAAAAACACCTTGTTAATGAGAGAGGCAAGAGAAGAATGGCCAGACTGGTTCAATCTGACAGGAAGGTGACAGTAACTCAAATACCACGCGTTACAATACTGGTGTGCAGAAGCGCATGTCTGAACACACAACACATTGAACCTTGAAGTGAATGGGCCACAGCAGCAGACCATAAACATACACTCAGTGGCCACTTTATTAGGTACAGGAGGTTCCGTGCCTGGCATGATGCTGAACTCTTCTTCCGTCACCTAGGTCTCCAAGCCTACTACTTTAACAAGATTCTCCTCCCCCTATTGATGACCCCTTCTCCCGTCTTCAACCCTCCTCCTCCTCCTGAACACACCCACCAGGCTTTCTACCTGCACTCGATCTTTTCATCTCCAACTGTCGCCGAGACATCAGCCGTCTCAACTTCACCACTCCTCTCTCCTGTTCCAACCTCACTCCCTCTGAACGCACTGCCCTCCACTCTCTCCGCACTAATCCTAACCTCACTATCAAACCTGCAGACAAAGGTGGTGCCGTAGTAGTCTGGCGGACGGACCTCTACCTCACTGAGGCCAAACGGCAGCTCTCTGACACCTCCTCTTACTTACCCCTGGAACAGAGCCCCACCAAAAAACATCAAACCATTGTCTCCCATACCATCACTGCCCTTATCAACTCCGGAGACCTTCCATCCTCAGCCAAAAAAACTCATAATTCCCACACCCCGTGCTGCTCGGTTTTACCTCCTCCCTAAGATCCACAAGCCTGACTGTCCCAGTAGACCTACAGTTCCAGCCTGCTCCTGCCCCACCCAACTTGTATCTGCCTACCTGGACTCCATTTTGTCACCCACAGTTCAGTCCCTCCCTACCTACATCTGGGATACATCCCATGCCCTCCACCTCTTCAATAACTTCCAGTTCACTGATCCCAACCGCTTCTTTTTCACTATGGATGTCCAATCCTTATACACTTCAATTCCCCATGGAGAAGGCCTCAAAGCCCTCCGCTACTTTCTTGACAATAGACCTCACCAGTTCCCCAACACCACCACACTCCTCCGGTTGGCGGAACTGGTACTCACACTTAATAACTTCTCTTTTGGCTCTTCCCTCTTTCTTCAGACCAAGGGTGTAGCTATGGGCACTCGCATGGGCCCCAGCTATACCTGCCTCTTTGGGGTTATGTCAAACAGTCTATGCCCCAAATCTATACTGGTACTGCTCCCCAACTTTTCCTTCACTACATTGATGACTACATTGGTGCTGCTTCCTGCACCCATGCTGAGCTCGTCAATTTCATCAACTTTGCCTCTAACTTTCACCCAGCCCTTAAATTCACTTGTTCCATCTCGGACACTTCTCTCCCATTTCTCGATCTCTCGGTCTCCATCTCTGGAGATAGACTGTCCACTGACATCTTCTATAAACCCACTGACTCCCATAACTACTTTGATTATACCTCTCCCCACCATGCCAAATGTAAAAATGCTATTCCCTATTCCCAGTTCCTCCATCTCCGCCGCATCTGCTCCAAGGATGAGGCTTTCCATTCCAGGACATCCCAAATGTCCTCTTTCTTTAAGAATCGTGGTTTTCCTACTGCCGTCATCAATGATGCCCTCACCTGCATCTCCTCCATTTCCCACACTTTGGCCCTCACCCCATCCTCCCGTCACCACAACTGAGTTCCCCTTGTCCTCACCTACCACCCCAGCAGCCTCCGAATCCAGCATATTATCCTCCCAAAACTTCCACCAACATCAACAGGACCCCACCACTAAGCACATCTTTCTCTCTCTACCCCCTCTGCTTTTCACAGGGATCGTTCCCTCCGTGACTGCCTGGTCCACACATCCCTCCCCCCAGATCTCCCACCTGGTACTTATCCCTGCAAGCATAAGTGCTACACCTGTCCCTACAGCTCCTCTCTTACCACCATTCAGGGCCCCAAACAGTCCTTCCAGGTGAAGCAACACTTCACTTGTGAGTCTGTTGGGGTCATCTATTGCATCTGGTGCTCCCAGTGCGGCCTCTCCATCAGCTAGACCCGACGCAGTCTGGGGGACCGCTTTGTCGAGCACCTCTGCTCCATCCACCACAACAGACAGGATTTCCCGGTTGCCACCCACTTCAGCTCTGCTTCACATTCCCATTCGGATATGTCCATATATGGCCTCCTCTACTGCCATGATGATGCCAAACTCCGGTTGGAGGAGCAACACCTCCAAGGGGTAGTCTCCAGCCCCTTGGTATGAACATTGAATTCTCCAACTTCCGGTAATTCCCTCTCTCTCTCTCTTCCCCCATCCCAGTTTCACTCTGCCTCGTCTTCCAGCTGCCTATCACCTCTCTCATGATTCTGCCTTCTTCTACTACCCATACTGCTTTCCCCTTACATTCCTTCCTCACTTCTCCTGCCTATCCTCTCTCTGCTTCCCCTCCCCCACCCCTTGATCTTTCCTCTGATTGGTTTTTCAGCTGGCACCTTCCACCTTCTTTATAGGACCCCTGCCCCCTCCTTCTTCAGTCCTGACGAAGGGTCTCTGCCCGAAACGTTGACTGCTCCTCTCAACGGATGCTGCCCGACCTGCTGAGTTCATCCAGCTTGTTTGTACGTGTTTATTTGACCACAGCATCTGCAGTGTACTTTGTGTCGAATAAGGTGGCCACTGTCTGTACGTGCACAAAATATGCAGCTGACAGCTCAAAACTATGCAATGTTGGACAGCGGCCAGGTGTTTAACTTTAAAAAGCTGCAAATCAGAGATTTAAAAGCTTGTGCAAGTGCTTAATGTTCAGGTTTGACTCATGAAAGGGGAGCATGTGGGAGGATTTCTGGAATTTATTGCTGTAATCCAAAGTATGTTTCAGAACTTTATCTGTTTTCAAGGTGCTCTGGACACAGAGGGATAAATACTGTTCTGTCCCAATGGGGCTGCGTTGGCACTGGGAGGAGCTATTTGTGAGCTGTGGACGGAGCAGGTTAAACCTGCAATGCAAATTAAAAGAGAACTGCAAAAGCTAAAAATTTGAAAATTAAAAAAAAAACACCGGGAAGAAATCAGGTCCGGCTCATGGTGGGAGGGGCAGGGGAAGGTTGGAGAAATGGTGGACCTGAATGACAGGAGTGGTTGTAGTGCTGGCTCGGAGAGGGTGGGAAGGTCCGGTAGATAGGAGGAGGTGGACGAAATCCAATATACCAGCGGAACAGAGAGGGGACTGAGCTGGAAATGAGAGGGACAAGTAAAGCTGCTATCACAAATAGTTCAATTCATTGTGGAGGTCACAGATTCAAGATTCAAAAACTTTGTTGTCATTCTAACCGTACATCAGCTCTGCAGGGCAGAATGAGACAGCGTTTCCCAGGAGCAGTGCAATCATAACATAACAAAACGCAACACTAAATAATAAACACAACAATAAATAGTAAAACACAACAGCCACATGTCAGTTAAAAACAAGTTAAAATTGTCCAAAGCAGAGTCAGGTAGAGCAGCTATTTAGCAGTCTGACTGCCTGTGGGAGGAGGCTGTTTAGTAGTCTTGCGGTTTTAGTTTTGATGCTCCTGTAACGTTTGCCTGATGGCAGAAGAACAAACAGTTCATGGAGAGGGTGTGAGGGGTCTTTAATGATGTACCGTGTCTTCTGGAGGCATCGACTCTGAAAGAGGTCTTGGACAGAAGGTAGGGAGACCCCAATAACCTTCTCTGCTCAGGAAGATCTTAGCACTTTGGTTGATGTTGTGCTGCTTAGTAGCAGTGAAAGAGGAGGAGAGAGAGAGAGAGCACAGAGTGGGAATGGATGGGGAATGACAGAGGCCAGTCACTCACTGCAAACACATTTAGAAAGTAAGGAGGCATCAGATCCAGGGAAACCTGGCTGTGTGGATATAGAACAGGCTTGTGCGTAGAAGACAGAGGGTGGTTACAATGGGACTCTGACAGGAGGCAAAGCTGGCCTGAGAAGTGGCAGATGGAGTTCAACCCAAGAAAACGTGAAGAGATTCACTTTGGAGGGTCAAATTTGAAGATAGAACACAAGACTAACAGTAGGGATCTTGGCAGTGTGGAGTAGCAGGGGATCATGGGGTCCAGGTCCATAAATCCCTCAAAGTTTCCGTCCATTGTTGGCTTTCATTAGTCAGAGGACTGAGTTCAAAAGCCATGAGGTAATGTTGCATATCTATAAAACCCTGATTACCCTACGCCGGAATATTGTGTTCAGTTCAGGTTGCCTTATTAGAGGAAAGATGGGAAGCTTTAGTGAGGGTGCAGAGATCTGCCAGGATGCCGCCTGGATTAGAGAGCATGTCTTAAGGTGGAGTGAGCTAGGACTTTCACTCTGGAGTGAAGGAGGATTGGAAGAGACTTGATAGAGTGGTTAAGTAAAGAGGTTTTTCCAGGGAGTAAATGGCTGGTATGAGGGGGACTAATTCTAAGGCGATTAATGGAAAGTAAAGGGGTTAATTACAGAGAGTAGTGTGTGTTGTCTCCACAAAATGTAGAAAGAGCCACACCACGGGCAAGAGGTGCGAGGCACTGGAATGCAAAAGGTACAAGTGAATGCATAGGGGTCCCTGAATGGTGGGAAGGTAAAAGATGCAAGGACAAGTGGTGCATCGACCACGGCTGTAGGGGAAGGGGTGGTCAGGGAGTGGCAGGCTCTGAGGGAGTGGCTGAGAAAGGAATAGCTCTCTACCCATGCTCCAGCCCCGAGCTCTGCTCCCACAGTCTAGCTCTTACACTCTGACCCCACACTCTGGACCACTTGGCCCAAATTTCTTCATTGTATTCCTGAATGCCAAATACAATAGATTTATTTGAAGCGTGCCTGGAAGGCAAGAGTACCTCCAGTACTGTTGAAGGGATTTTATTTGGTGCTTCCTACGATCAAGGAAAGAAATATCAGTAAAACACAAGACTTTATGTCCATTTGGCCCACTGGATCTGCACTGACCAATCAACCTCTCAACCTCTGCCTTAATGACTTGGCCTCCACCACCCTCTGGATAAAGAATATGACACAACACTTTACAGTGCTGTAAGTGGATCTCTCCGATGCTGCAGTGCTGACCTTGTACTGACTAGATTACTACCACATGTGGGGCAACTCCTCTCAGTTGCCCCATTCCAAAGAAACCCCGGGCAGCAGTAGGACTGAACAAGGCCATTTTAAACGGAGAAGGGGAACGAAAGTATTTTCTAGATACAGCCTCAGCTGCAGCAGGGTGGGTCAACCAGATTCTTCAGATAAATCTGATCTGATCTTCGTCTCAACATTCCTGCCTACTTGCTGTTCTCGCTTGTACCAGGTTTGGAGTACTATGAACAATTTTGGGCCCTATATCTGCAAAAGGAGATACAAGGGAGTTTAGTTAATTGGTCCATCATTTACTCAGGGCAACCACTTATTTGGGACAACTCTTAAAGAACAAAAACTAATCGAGAAAATAGACAAGTTCTCCTTCATTTATTTGGGACCCTCTGCCACGGTTTCTAACTAGCATCAGTCGTGTGCACTTGTCTGGTTGTTAGACACTGCACCGTGCTTAGAGTGAAGAGTTTTTAAGTAGTGTCATTTGCGTGTATTTGTGTTCAAAAAGTAGTTGTTTTTGCCACTGATATCTGTCATGGAATAAGCAGGAAGACAATTTAGAACCGTTTTGCTCACTGTGCTTTCAAGCATTCGGGCTTGGAGATGCCAGAAATGGCCGGGAGTGAAAATGAAACGATTGCACTACTTCAACAAGTTAGGAACTATGAAGAATTTGAAGACATCAACAATGATCTTGAATGCTAAAATGAAAATGAAGATTTGGAGGATGCAATTATCGAGAGCATTGTATGATCTGCATTACCTGCAGTAGGCATCTGAGCTGATTTTGCTAATTTACAGTCCATCAAAGATCACTGGGACAGTTCCACTCTCTTGACCGCAAAAATCCCAGTCCCGTGGTACAATAGTCATCACAAACTGGGGTCTTCCTTGGTTGCAGTGGACAACCATGTCTTCTTCTGTGCCTTATCATGCCTTTTGCTCTCCATGAAGGCATTGTAGAACCACCTTCTTGGCCGTTGCCCCTGTGGTACAAGTATCTAGCTACCTTTGCCTGAATCGGCAGTATTCACTGCTCCTTATAGCAGAGAACTCCAAAAATATTCAAACCTCAGACAAACGAAATTGCTCTTCACTCTATTCTTAAACTAGGGGAAGTGACCTCTATGGTCCTCCCAGAATCTGAAATTCAGATTCCGCTTACCATTACCACTTTACCCATCCATCAATGCCCCTCACACAGCGTGCAGTACCTTCTTACTGCCCATTACATCACCGGCGTGTAGGGCAGCATGAAGATCCTCCATCTCTGGCGGTGTTCAGGACTTCCTTCATCGTGTCAGTAGCAACCTCTCGGTTTTCACTGCTGTCAGTCATGCGGGTCTCAGGTGGAGGCTCAGGAATACTGTCACGCTCAGATGTAGAAGGATTCTTCATTGCTGTTTCTGTAACAATTTTGCTTCACCAGTCAGGGTTGTTATCCCTGAGCTGAACCCCCAAACCTGGAGGATCAGTGGACCACTCTTAGCCTGGCCTCCACCCTTTGACCTGTTTGGCATGGGTGACCCGACCAAGAGCCAAACTCCAGTCAACATCGCTCTCTGGGTCACTGAGGCACGCAAGCCTCCAAACCATGCGTACAGGCAGAAGCAAAATTCGGCTTTGCAAAGACAGAGTCTCGAGCCACTTCAATAGTAATCCTCTCCTTCACGTTTCCCCTTCCTCAATTTCGCAAACTCCACTGACTCCAGGCGCTTTGCCCTCCTCAGATCTCGGCTCCCCGTTACTTTTATCTGAGCACCGCATGTGGATTCAAGGCAAACGGGTTGCCCGGTGAGGCAGCGGGAAGCACACCGTCTGTCTCACAGACACTGGTTCAGTCCCAGCCGCGGGCTCGGCCCTCTGCACGTCACCACGTGGGTTCCCCACCCCACCCAGAGGGCCCCCATTTCCTCCCACATACAAAAGGAATACAGTTAAGGGGGGGGGTAATTTGACAGGAGATGTGAGGGGCAAGTTTTATTTTAAGCGCAGAGATTGGTAGGTGCCTGTAATGCCCTGCCAGGGGTGGTGGTAGAGGCAGATACATTTAAGAGGGTTTAGATAGCCCTATGAGTGTGTGAGAAATGGAAGGATATGGATAATGTGTAGGCAGAAGGGGTTAGTTTCACTGGCCATTTGAATTGGTGCGGAACAACGTGGCTGACCAAAGAGCATGTTCCTGTGCTCTATTGTTCTACGCTCTATGAACGCGGGTTGGTGGGTTTACGCAAGGTGGTAGAATCAGGGGCAACTGATGGGAATGTAGTAGACAATAAAAATTGGGATAGTCAGACCAGACCGCTGATGCGATTCCGGCTCTGCCCTGTAGGGGCAGTCGTGTGCACCGGGTTTTGAGGACAAATTGCGCTTTCTTTGTGGGCTGGAGATCCAATGGCACAGTGGTACAGCAGCTGATGCGGGTGGGTGTTTTAACTGAGATCGCCGACCAGAGTTCCATTTCCGCCCCGCTGTCTGTAAGGAGTTTGCACCTTCCCCCCGGGTACTGCAAGGGTTAATGAGTCGTTGGAATGCTACATTGGCACCGAAAGTGTAGCGGCTCCTAGGGGCATCCCCCCCAGCACAATCCCGACTGTCTTGATTTGATGAAGAACGACGGATTTTACATCAGGTTTCGATGCACCTGTGACAATTCAAGCTCATCTTTCAGAACTCTTTAACACTGCCACTACAACGCCAGCAACAGAGCGGGCGGCGAGCCTTTCTGCCACCCAGCCCCGTTTATTCTGCCCGGACCCACACACCAGAAACTATTTGCAACCTACCAACCTGGACGTGGCAGGCAAATGTGCAAACTCCACCGAGCCAGCTCTAGCAGCTGTCCACCGACTCCGGGCGACAGGAATTCCGATAACCTCAACAAATCCCGCAGGCCTGCGGATGAGCTGGCCGCTGCCTTGAGGCCCTGCCTTCGTAAGCAGAGGTGACTCACCCTCCCTACCTGGTCCGACAGGTAAAACAACACTTGATAGTTCGCACTCCGCGGCAAGGGAAAGGAGACGGTTGTGCGCACAAACACACAGAAACATTGATACCCACTCACATACACAGAAACACTAGTACACACACATAAATACACACACAATTACTTGTCATGAATCCAAAAGTTCTGCACAAAGTCTGCGCAGTAAGGCAACAGTGCACAGCGTGCGGACAAAACCTCAAAACATCGGGGAATGGATCAACAATTCATATTCCTGGCGGAAAGTCCCCCCCCCACCCCCCACACACGGGCTGCACCTTCGGGTTGATGCAACCGCACCCGGGTCTCGGAGCTCACGGTCAACCCCAGCTGCGGGGTCCGGGACTCAGGGATCTGCTGAGCTGTAGGTGTGGGATCCGGGGTTGCGGATATCGGAGTTCCAGGGGTCGGAGCTGGGGATCCGGGGTTCCAGGTGTGAGGATCCGACACACCTCTGCGGGACAGTGCGGATCCGGGGAGGTCAGCTGGCAATCTGCCGCCGAGGGATCCCCGTCGTTGCGTGTCCGACTTACCATGCCGGTGCTGTACGGTCACTTCTCCCTCTCCGTCCGTCTGTCTCGCACTTGCGCTGCCGACTGATGCGTCTGCTCCGCCTGCCCGCCCGCCCCGCAGTTCCGCTCCCTCTCCAATCGTTTTCTTTCACGCCCTTTTTCCGGTGTCGCCTCTAAACTTTAACCTTTTGTTAAACCTGCTTACATTTTCACCACTAGGGACTTCTGCCCGTTGCGTGGGAACTTACAGCTCCCTCCTCCAACCTGTCCCCTCGTCGTGTGTGAGCAGCGCCGCTCGCTTGGAAAGGCCACAAGAGGTTCACCACGATGCTGCCCGGATTAGAGAGTATGGGCTCTCAAGAGGGATTGGACAAACACAGGCCATTCAGCCCATCGAGTGGCTCTGCCATTCCATTCAGACTGATTTATTATTCCTCTCATCCCCATTCTCCTGCCTTTGACACCTTTACTAGTCAAGAACCTAACAACCTCCACTTTAAATACACCCGGTGACTTGGCTTCCACAGCCGTCTGTGGCAATGAGTTCCACAGATTCACCAACCTCTGGCTACAGAAATTCCACCTCATCTCTGTCCTAAATGGACGCTCTTCTATGCTGAGGCTGTGCCCTCTGGTCCTAGACTCCCCCACTATAGGAAACATCCTCTCCACATCCACTCTGTCTAAGCCTTTCCTGATTTGATAGGTTTAAGTGAAAGCCTCCTCATTCTTCTAAACTCCAGCAAGTACAAACCCAGAGCCATTGGATGACTATATGACTCCACCGAGGCGGAGAGGTCTGTTGCAAATCCATTGATTTGGAAGTGCTCCAGGTGTTTAGTAATTGATGACCCGTTTATAAAGATCTACTCAAGTCTTACTCAAGCGATGATGGACATCTCAACACCTGGTGGGAGGAGACTTGGCAGCACCTCTGCCCTCAGTGACGGCGGGGTCCATCTTGAGAGCGAGCGAGGCATGTTCAGCCAGAAATGACACCTCGGCTTCCTCCAGAGATCCCTGCTGCAGAAGCTGCTCTCCAGCCGATCGGACTCACCCATGAGATATCAGGAAGAATTGGCTGAGGGTACGGGATACGGCAAAGGCTATGGGACTGGACAACGTCCCACCTGCAGTATTGAAAACCAGGCCCAAGAATGAGCCGCACCTTTACCCAAGCTGCTCCAGCACAGTTATGGCACTGGTATCTGCCCAGCAATGTGGCAGATTGTCCAGTTATGCCCCATTCACAAAAAGCAGGACAAATCGGATCTGTGATCACCTTCCAGTCAATCTACCCTCGGTCATAGAACATAGAACTTTACAGCACAGTACAGGCCCTTCGGCCCACAATATTGTGCCAACCTTTTAACTCCCTCAAAGATCAATCTATTCTCTCCCTCTCACATGGCCCTCTGTTTTGCTTTCATCCATGTGCCTGTCTAAGAGTTTCTTAAATGTCCCTAATGTATCTGCCTCTACTACCACCCCAGACAGGGTGTTCCAGGCACCCATCACCCTATATTGAAAAAATTACCTCTGACATCCCCCCCATACTTTCTTACAGTCACCTTAAAATTATGCCCTCTTGAATTAGTCATTTGCACCCTGGGAATAAATCTCTGGCTATCCTTCGATCCTTGCCTCTTATCATCTGTACAGCTCTATCAATCCACCTCTCATCCTTCTTTGCTCCAAAGAGAAAATCCCGAATTCACTCAACCTATCTTCATAAAGTATGCCCTCTAACCCAGACGGCATCCTGGTAAATCTCCTCTGTAACTTGTCTAAAGCTTCCACATAAGGCAACCAGAACTGAACACAATATTCCAAGTGTGGTCTAACCAGAGTTTTAGAGAGCTGCAACATTACCTCGTGGCTCTTGAACTGAATCCCCCTGCAAATGAAGACCAATACACCATACTCTATTAACTTATGTGG
Source organism: Hemitrygon akajei (assembly GCF_048418815.1). NCBI lineage: Eukaryota > Metazoa > Chordata > Chondrichthyes > Myliobatiformes > Dasyatidae > Hemitrygon > Hemitrygon akajei. Next base: position 98,325,456 of record NC_133130.1, on the reverse strand, counting down.
CAGCTTTGAGGGATCTATGCATGTGGAACCCAAGTTTCCTCTGTTCCAAGAGCAAGGTAGTTGAAGATCTCACTGAGAGTGCTATCAAATGGTCCAGCTATGGACCAGGGAGCTGAATTCCAGAGATCAATTTACTCTCATATCATCCACAAACATACTGACCATGCTATGCTGACGACACCAGTGTTGTCGGCTGATTCAGAGGTGGCAACAAACTGGCATATAGAAGGGAAATTGAAGATCTGGTTGAGTGGTGCCACAACAACAACCTCTCACTCAATGTGAGCTAACCCAAAGAGATGATTATGGACTATCGGAGAATGAATTTGGAGCTTGATGAGCCAGACCTCATTCGGGGAGCAGAGGTGGTGAGGGTCGGTAACTTTAACTCCTTGGTGTTTTCTTATCAGAGGAACTGTGCTGGGACCAGCATGTAAGTGCCACCACAAAGAAGGCACAATAGTTCCTCTACTTTGTTAAAAGTTTGATGCACAGCGCAAAGAATCCCAACTAGTTGAATCAAGGCCTGGTATGGAAACACTAATGCCCCAGGAACGGAAACATCTACAGAAAGTGGTGGATACAACCCAGCCATCGCAGGCAGAGCCCTCCCCACGTTTACATGGAGTGCTGCCATGAGGAGGGAGCGTCCATCATCAAGGGCCCACCCCCATCCACATTCTCTTCTCATTACTACCACTGGGCAGGAGGTACAGGAGCCTTAAATGCAACACCACCAGGTTCAGGAATAGTTATTACTCTTCAACAATTAGATTCCTCAACCAGTCTCACTCACCTCAACACTGAACTGACCCCACAACCTATGGATTCACTTTCAAGGACTCTGCAACTCAGGTTCTCGGCATTATTTATTTATTTATTTACTTACTTACTTATTTGCACAATTTGTCTCCTTTTGCACACCAATTGTTTGTCAGCGTGTAAAGTCTATTACATTTCTTCATTTCCTTGTGAATGCCTGCAAGAAAAGTGATAATAACTTTGATGCCTTGTATATTCTCATCCAATGAGAACATACATTCAGTGACCACTGTATTAGGCACAGGAGGTACCCAGTGAGGTGACCACTGTCTGTTCGTGGTTTTCCGCTGGAGCCCATCCACTTTGAGGTTCGACGTGTTGTATGTTCAGAGATGCTCTTCTGCACACCACTGTTGTAATGCATGGTTACCTGAGTTACTGCCACCTTCGTGTCAGCTTGAACCAGTCTGGCCATTCTCCTCTGACCTCTCTCGTTAATAAAGAGTTTTCACACACAGAATTTCCACTCAATGGATGTTTTTTTTTGTTTTTTGCACCAACCTCATTAAACTCTAAAGAATGATGTGCATGAAGATCTCAGGAGATCAGCAGTTTCTGATCACCCCATTTGGCACCAACATCATTCCATGGTCAAAGTCACTTAGATGATATTTTTTCCCCATTCTGATGTTTGCTGTGAACAACTGAACCTCTTGACCATCTCTGCGAGCTTTTATGCATTGATTGGCTGATTAGATATTTGTATTAATGAGCAGGTGTACTGATGTACCTAATAAAGTGGCTGCTGGGTGTAGATTCCCTGAGCCCTTGCCTCTCTCTGCTGCAGTAGGACACACCTTGAAATCTATCACTCTGACTAAGCTTTCAGTCAGCTGTCCTAACATCTCCCTCTCTGGCTGGCGGCCAAGGTTTGTGTGTGTGAGTGGAGAGTAGTGTGTGTTTCTCCCTGTTAAAGGTGTGGCATACATAAAGTCAGTGTTTCCCTCAAGGGCAGTACTAACTGTTCCCCTTTTTCCCCTACCCTGTGATTTAACTAACTAGTTAGTTCTTCGTTAACTAGGGTAAAAAAAAATGGTTCACTGAAATAAATGGCAGAGAAACAGGTTCACCAATCTCAGTCAGAAGAAATTTCTATATAGATGTGACCTCCGCTTTATGAGGGGTTTGTGCACTCAGAATATGGTCCACGTTGCAATTTTCCATAACGTGAAGCCATATGTGTCAAGAAATGTAAGTTGGAACAAAATAAAATTTTGTATTCATTTATGCACTCTATTTAACAAAAATTTGGCGAGAACTAATTTTATTCCATTCAATGTGTTAGGTAGTAATCTGCAAATTTTTGTAAGGATGAATTGAATCGTAAAGATGAAGATAGTTATTCGCCTGTACCTAGGTCTGATTGACCCCTTATCTGGAAGTTATGTCCAAGAGGAGGGAGGGATGTGGGGGGAGGAGATTATGGACAGTTTGGAAACAAGAGCAGGAACCTTATAATGAAGGCATTGATGGACCAGGAGTCAGCAGGTGCAGAGTGATGGGAAGATAGGACAGGGTGCGAGTTAACACTAGGCCGGGCTGAGTTTTCCGAGGCTCAAGCAACAATAAAGGAGATGATTTGGTGTGACTTGGAAAAGATGGAAGGGTAAAGTATATATAATATAGACTATATTCAGATTCATAATATTATATTCTATATGGTCAGGGATATAGAAGTTCAGCTTGGGGGGAGGTCAAGATATGGGGCCAGAGTTCAAGCTGTCGCCAAGGAGGCAGGACGGAAGTCAACACCAAAGGATGGGGATGGGTATCTTCACTCTTCCTGATATTGAACTGGAGAGGATTTTGCTCACTCATTGTTAGACGCCAAGCATGGACAAGGGAGCTGGGCCTGAGGTCCATTTGGGAAGCCACCTTGAATGGTAGGGGGTAGGTAGTGGGGGCAGCATGCTGCCAAATCCCTGGGTGCAGTGAAAGGGAAGTGGAGCCATTGTGGAGTGCACTTTGACCGAAGAGACAAGTTTGGGATGAGGTGAGTGCACTCCACTAAGCAGGAGAATGGCAGAAACACACTGGAGGGGATTAGCATGGTGATAACCACAGGGATTGTAGTCCTGGCTTAGTCTGTGTGACAGAGTTCTTGGATTTTACACACTAGGTTACGGGGTGAAGGAATGTAATTGTGGTTGAACGCAGTGAAGGAATATGATATGATAGCATTGTGGCACAGACAGTAGAGTCGCTGCCTTGAAGGTCCGGAGACCCAGGTTCAATCCTGACCTCAGGTCTCATTGTGTGGAGTTTCCACGTTCTCCCTGTGTGCTCCAGTTTCCTCCTCCAAGCTGAAGAAGTGTAGGCTGGCAGGTTGATCAGTCCCTGTAAGTTGCCCATAGTGTTTAGGGGTAGAATCCGGGGTGGGGATTGATGAGAAAGTGCAGAGAATACAAATTGGGATTACTGTTGGATTGGTTTAAATGGTGTAAGCCCCCTGCGGGGACTCTGGCAGCTGTGCGACTATCGTCTCTTCACCCTGAGCGGGACGTTTCTGCTCGCAAACATCTAAGCACCCTTCGCTCCGAGCAGGGTGTCCGAGACCTCTTCCCTTCGTTAATGGCTGGCACAGACTCAGTGGGCTGAAGGGCCAGAGCCTGCATTGCTTCTCTCTATGGCTCTAATTCTTACCTGTTAATTCACAAAGGGGAAAGAACCGACACATCAACATATTTGGTGCCAAAAGGGAAGTTCCGGGAAGTAACTTTAAAACGGGTCACTGAGGCACTGGCTGAAGTGGAGAGGGAGGGGGAGGGCAAGAGGCAGGGAGGTGGAACATCTGTCAGACACTCTGGGAGTTGGCTTTAACAGTGTAACAGTGACTTTAGAAAACTCCCAGGAACCATGGGGAAAATGCCATTGCACCTTGGGTGAAATACTTTCTAGGTGGACAACGGTCCTAACTTGGGACAAGACAAGACGTGGCCTTCAGTTCTGTCAAGGTTATCTACAGCCCAAACACTCAAGACCCCAGTTGTCTGGGAGACAGACCAGGTGTGAGCTCATTGGGATGGAAATGGAGTCAACGGCCATTGGAAGCACACATTAAAGGCCTTCCCTTGTCCTTAACTGAGTGTCCTTGACTCCATCTCTATGCACCCACTCTGAAGAGCTGTGATAGCATTCATGACGGTTAAGAAGTCCTTATGCCAAGTCAAAGGTCACAAGAATCAGGAGCATAAACACGAGGAAGTCTGCTGATGCTGGAAATCCAAAGCAACACACACACAAAATGCTGGAGGAGCTCAGCAGGCCAGGCAGACGTCTATGGAATAGAGTAAAGTGCTGACGTTTTAGGCTGAGACCCTTCAATAGGACTGTAAAGGCAGGGGGAAGGTGTCAGGATAAAAAGGTGGGGGGAGGAGGAGGAGGATAGCTAGAAGGTGATAGATGAAGCCAGGTGGGTAGGAAAAATGAAGGAAGAAACCTGATAGGAGAGGGGAGTTATTTTCCATGGCAGAGGAATCTAGGACAAGAGGGCATGACTTCAGGAATGAAGGATGTCCATTTAGAACAGCGATGTGGAGGGTGGTAAATCTGTGGAATTTGTTGCCACGAGCGGCTGTGAAGGGCAAGTCATTGGGTGTATTTAAGGCAGAGATAGATAGGTTCTTGATTAGCCAGGGAATCAAAGGGTATGGGGAGAAGGCAGAGGGGTGGGGGTGAGTGGAAGAATTTGATCAGCCCATGATTGAATGGCGGAGCAGACTTGATGGGCCAAATGGCCTACTTTTGCTCCTATATCTTATCGTCTTATGGTCTTATAGGGGAGTGGGCCATAGGAGAAAGGGAAGGAGGAGGGGACAAGGGGAGGTGATAGGCAGGTGAGAGGAGGTCAGAGTGGGAGTAGAAGAAGAGGTTAAGAGGAAGGAATTTTTTTTACCCAAAGGAGAAATCGATGTTCATGCCATCAGGTAGGAGGCCTCCCAGACGGAATATAAGGTGTTGCTCCTCCAGCCTGAGGACCAGCCATGGACGAACATTCGGAATGGGAATGGGAATGGGAATTACAATGTTTGGCTACAGGGAAACTCTGCATTTTGGGGGATGGAGCGGAGGTGCTCCCCAGTCTCCCACGGGTCTCGCCAACGTAGAGGAGACTGCAGCGGGAGCACTAGACTCAATAGACGACCCAAGCAGATCCACAGGTGAAGTGTTCCCTCACCTGGAAGGACTGTTTGGATCTCTGAACGGAGGTGAGGGAGGAGGTGAATGGTCAGGTGTAGCACTTCAGCCGCTTGCAGGGATCAGTGCCGGGGGGGGGAGTGTACCCCCCACTGAAGCCCTAAAGCTCGGCAGTGATGAGCTTCAGTCATATTACCCACTCCAGAAAGGAGAGCTGTAACCATGACCCGTCAGAGTCTGAGAGACATGATCTACAGAAGGGTAAGTCATCCCCATTTTCCTCCTCTAGCATCCCTCACTGTGCCTGAACCACAGTGTGGGTTTCATCCAAGCAGAGGACATGATCTTCACTGCGCGACAACTCCAAGCAAGATGCAGGAAGCATCTCCATACTCCAGACACATCTGCCTTCAACCCTACTGAAGCCTTTGACGCTGTCCATCAGTGGGAAAGGGAGCAGTTCAAATTCAGCTGCCCACAGACACTTGTTTCCATTTCATTTGCTCTGGAAAGACATGTGAGCCGGGATACTCATGGAGGGGTCTACAATATAGGCAAGCTCAGAGAAATCACCCTCGATTATCTCCCAACACCTTTTCTCAGTCTTTCTCACTGCAGCGTCACTACTCATCTGCAGCAGAGCAGATCATCAGAGCCAATGTGAAAGTGTTCACCCTACATTACCCGCGCTCCTGTGGCAAGTATCAGTCGTCCAAGTGCAGTGTGTAGACGATATTGGTGGCTGAGCTTGCTCCACATGAGCGGAGGCACCCTACTCTCAGTGTTGAGATCTCCCTCGGAATATTGAGTTCAGTTCTGGCTGCCTCGTTTTAGGGAGGATGTTGATGCTTTAGAGAGGGTGCAGAGGATGCTGCTTGGATTGGAGACCATGTCCTATGAAGATAAGTTGAGCAAGCTGGATCTATCTCGCTCCATCTTGGAGCCAAGATGGATGAGAGGCGACCTGATAGAAATGTACAAGACGTTAAGAGGCACAGATCAAGTGGAGAGCAGAGACCTTTTTCCCAAGATGGAGATGGCTAATACAAAGAGGCTTAGTTTTAGCGTGACTGGAGGAAAGTATAGAGGGGATGCGTTCTTTACACAGAGAGTGGTGAGTGTATGGAACACCTAGTCAACACATATCTAGTCAAAGTTGAGATTATTAACAAATGCACAAGTACATACAGTGAAAACCTTACTTGCAGAATCATCCGTGCCATAAGAAACATTGACAACAAAACCATAAACATAAATTATAGGTAAGTTTTACAAGAAAGGACACAATGAGAACAAACTAAAACAAAACCCTTTGTAATGCAAAGTGATTAAAGTGGTCGTAGTGTTGCTATGCTGTGATGATTAGGGTTCTGCCGGTTGGTTCAAGAACTGAATGATTAAAGGGAAGTAGTTGTCCTGAACCTGGTTGTGGAGGATCTTCAGGCCTGCTTACATGGTGGAAGGAGAACACACTCATCATAACCTACCAGCGACTCACCCACCCTGTCAGAAAACCACCCTCCCCCCCTGCATTCGGCAGTCTACAGCTCTCACATCAGCTTATAAAGCCATTTCAATTCTCAGCAGACTGCAGCATCCTGAAGGAGGAGTTTGAGCCAAAAAGTCAGTTTTTATTCACTTCCATAGATGCTGCCTGACCTGCTGAGTTCCTCCAGCATTTTGTGTGTGTTGCTTTGGATCCTGTTGGACAACCTCAGAAGAAGAGCGTATTTTTGATTTGGATTTGTTGGATGTGTCAGGGCAGAACCACCACTGGGCCTCATATTCAAAGCCAGGCCTGAAGGGTCCGTAGAGAATCAAACCCAGGCTGCTCATGGCTCTGTGCTGCTATTTCAATGCATGTTCTGTGATAAACTAGTTTCTAATTTATAGATAAAAGCCTGTCTCTAGGACCATCTGATTCTCGCCGCAATCTCATTAACCCCTCCCAGATTCTACACACCATTTGTAGTGTTCAACCCAAAAACACACATGTCCTTCATTTAATGGTTCATATATTTGCAATGCAAATTTTACAGAATGTAAATGACTTTTATAATGCACTTACTCTCTGTGTCTGTTGCTTTGCCATCTCTTCCTTTCTCCCTCTCTCACTCTCTCTCTCCTTGTTTCCTTCTTCCTATTTCCCCTCTCTCTCGATTTTCCTTTCACTCCGCTCTCTTCCGTTTCAGTGATCTCATTGTTTTTTTTATCTCTCTCTCTGTTTTTCTGTCACTGTTTCTTTCCATCTGTATCTTCCTTTTTCTCTCTCTCCCCTCAATTTCTTTTTCTTTCTGCCTCTCTTTCCCTGTTACTCCCTTTCTCTGCTCACTTTCCCTTTATTGCCCCTCTTTCCCTGTCCCTCTGTCTGTATCTCTTTCCCTTTATTGCCCCTCTTTCCCTGTCCCTCTGTCTGTATCTCTTTCTCATTTTCTCTTCTCTCTCTCTTCTCTCTCTATACCCCCCCCCCCTCTCTCTGTTTCTCTCTATCTCACTCTCTCTCTCTCTTTAATTAGAGGAAACCAGCTGGCATACAGTCACACCTGGCATACCTAAAACAAAGAGACAATACATACGCCAGTTCAAACAAACACTCTGTTACAGTAATGTGAGTTTATATGAAAGTAACACGACATAACATTATCTTAAACCGAAGTATACTGAGTCAATTATGAATGCTGTCATTATTCTGCTGTTGATTTTCTTCGGTGAGCTGCTCAGAATCTGGTAAGGACCTGGTCATTGAACTTTCCTCATCTCTTCGCTTCTCAGTCTGCATTTAGTTATTTTTTTACCTGAAATCATTTGCTCCCAAACAGAAGGAGGGTGATTTTCTCCAATTGTCTGTAGTTGTCCAGTGAAGTTCAGACCCAATTTGGTCATTTTTTTTTAACAGACAAGTATTTCAGTTCATGTGTGTTTCCAGGTCCTCACATCTGAACACCAAACCTGGTGTTGCGGCTGTTGGAAATCAGTAACTCCGTCCTTTCCCAGTTTTGACAATGAGTCCCAGATCTTAAACATTAATGCTGTGTCCTTTTCCGTAGTCTGACCAGCTGAGTGTCTCCATAATAACACCAAAAGACTTAGACAAGAGCGAATTAGACCATTCAGCCCTTTGAGTCTGCTTGGCCATTCCATCATGGCTGACTTAGTATCCCTGACAACCCCATTCTCCTGCCTTCTGCCCATAACCTTTGACACCCTGACTAATCAAAAGCCTATCAACCTCCACTTTAAATATAGTCAGTGACTTGGCCTCCACAGCTATCTGTGGCAATAAATTCTGCAGATTCACCACCACCTGGCTATGGAATTTTCCTCCTCACCTCTGTTCGAAAGGATGTCTTTGAAATCTGAGTCAATGCTCTCTGGGCCTAGACTCAACCTTTAGGGAATCATGCATGAGGACTCCCAAGTCTCTTTGCATTAAGATAGCACTACTTAAGGGGAGTGACAGCTTACTGGTAGTACTGCAAGGCAAGAAATTTCACTAAAGCGTTATTCATAACACCTTTTCTGAAGTAAATTGTGGTAAACTATTACTGCAAGCAATGAACAGGCAAGCAAATTCAAGGGATGAGCCATGCTGGTACACTGCAAAATCAACACAGATGGATTTGGAGGGAGCGATTTGGAGAGGAGGATTCGATGCAGAGGAGTTTTGATGCCCGTCCACCTAACCCGGGTACAAGGCTGGATTGTTCTAAATGCAGAGCTGATTTGGGGGTGGGGCTCAAGAACGACTTCAGGCTTGGTGGCGCGGTCAAGGCCTGAGCGTTTTGCTGCGCCGGGGCCCTCTTCCTAATTGTGAGGCACAATCTGCCATTTGGACAGTTTAAATGCTGGCCCTGATAGACTGGTTGGGCTGATTTTGCTCGCTCTCCCGCAATGTTCATTCCTCCCTCCACACGCCGAGGCTATATGACTGCCCCGGCTGCTGTGCTTCGTGTCTGCAATATGATGAACTGAGAGTGAGGCTTAGGCCTACTCTGGGCTGCTCCGGGGATTCAGAACTAAGGACTCAATTTGGTTTGAATGTTCACTTATGTTGTTTGCATGATTTGCGTTTTTTTCTCTTTCTCTGTGAATTGGGTGTTGATCTTTTTTAAAATTGGGGGTTTTTGGGTTTCTTGCTTTCTGGCTGCCTGTAAGCAGACAAATCTCAAGGTTGTATAATATATACATTCTTTGACAATGAATGTACTTTCAACCTTTGAATCTCTATATTTTGAATTTCCTCTCCATTTAGAAAGTATTTCTTTATTCCTTCTACCAAAGTACATGACCATACACTTCTGTACACCGAATTCCATCTGCCATCTCTGCCCATTCTCCCACTCTGTCCAAGTCCTTATCAGCACTACCTGCCCCTCCACATATTGTCCGCAAACTTGGCCACAAAGCCATCAATTTCATCATCCAAATCATTGACATATAAGGTGAAAAGAAGCAGTCCCAATACCAAGCCCTGCAGAACACCACTACTCACTGGCAACCAACCAGAAAAGGCCCCTTTATTTCTGCTTTTTGCCCCCTGCCAGCCAATCAATCTTCTATCCACGCTGATATCTTTCCTGTAACACCATAGCTCTTATCTCATTGAACAGCCTCACGTGTGGCACTTTCTCAAAGGCCTTCTGAAAATCCAAGTAAACAACATCCACTGACTCCCCTTTGTCTACCCTGCCTGTTATTTCCTCAATGAATTCTAACAGATTGTCAAGCAAGATTTCCCCTTAAGGAAACTATGCTGACTTTGGCCTGCTTTATCATGGGCCTCCAAGTACCCTGAAACTTCATCCTTAATAATGGTCACTAACATCTTTCCAACCACTGAAGTCAGCTATCTGGCTTATAATTTCCTTTCTTCTACCTCTCTCCTTTTTTTTTTAAAGTGGAGTGACATTTGCAATTTGCAGACCTCTGGAACCATTCTGGTATCTATTGGAAAGATCATTACTAGTGCCTCTCCCGATCTCTTAGGCTATCTCTTTCAGAACTCTGGGGTGTAGTTCATGGTTCCTCATCCTCCCTTTACAATTCAGTACTGCTTTATCTTTGGGATGTAGCTATCTTGCATTTTCTGAATTGCCTTCAGAAACTCCAGCCATTGCTGTTCTGCCATCATCCCTGATAGTGACCACTTCCAATCAACTTTGGCCAGCTCCACTTTCATGCCTCTGTAATTCCCTTTACTCCACTGTAATGCTGGTACATCTGACTTTATCTTCTCCCTCTCAAATTTCAGGGTGAAGTCTATCATATTATGATCACTGCCTCCTAATGGTTTCTTGAACTTAAGCTCCCCAGTCAAATATGGTGTGTTATACTACACCCATTCCAGAATAACCTTTCCCCTAGTTGGCTCAACCACAAGCTGCTCCAAAAAACTATCCTGTAGGCATACTACAAATTCCCTCTCTTGGGATCCAGTGTCAACCTAATTTTCCCAATCTAACTGCCTATTGAAATCCCCCATGACTATCGTAACATTACCCTTTTGATGTGCCTTTTCTATCTCCTATTGTAACTTACGTTCCACATTCTGGCTCCTGTTCAGAGGGCATCAAGGTCTTTTTACCCTTGCAGTTTCTTAACTCCTCCCTCGAGGATTCCACACATTCCAATCCTATGTCACCTCTTTCTAAGGATTTGATTTTATATTTTTACCAGCAGAGCCTGCCCACTCCCTCTGCCTATCTGCTTGTCCTTTTGATACAATGTGAATCCTTAAATGTTAAGCTTTCAACTATGATTTTCTTTCAGCCACGACTCAGAGATGCCCACAACATCAGTACTGCCAATCTCTAGCTGTGCCACAAGATCAGCTCCCTTATTCCATAAACCGTGTGCATCAAAATATAACACCTTCTGTTCTGTATCCATCACCCTTTTTGATTCTGCCCCCATTTTACGCTTCAACTCATCCCACTGACTAAAATTTTACCCTTTCATCTGCCTGTCCTTTCTCATAGTCTCACTACACAATACATCCTCATCCTCAGCCCTATCTCTCTGCTTCCCACCCCCCTGCCAAATTAGTTTAAACTGTTTCCAACAGCTCCAGCAAGCCTGCCCACAAGGATATTGGTCCCTCTTGGCTTCTTGTGTAACGCATCCTTTTTGTACTGGTTATACCTTCCCCAATGGTGCAGAAATTTGAAGCCCTGCCCCTTACACCACTTCCTCAGCCACTCATTCATCTGCACCATCATCCTATTCCTGCCCTGACTAGCTCATGGTACTGGGAGTAATCCAGAGATTACTACCTTGGAGGTTCTGTTCTTCAACCTCTTCCCTAACTCCCTACTCACTGTGCGGGACCTCTTCCCCCTTGGCACCCATGGCATTGGTGCCAATGTGCACCGTGACATCCTGCTGCTCACCCTCCCTCTTGATGATTTTCTGCAGCCACTCAGAGATGTCCTGGACCTTAGCATCTAGAAGGCAAAACACCATCCTGACATCTTTCTCGTGGCCAGAGAACTTCTGTTTGCCCCCTTCACTACTGAGTCTCCTATCACTATCGCTCAGCCTGACCTTACTCTTGCCTGCTGAGCCTCAGAGTCATCCACAGTGCCTCTGGGCTGCTGTGCCCTCATGGGTCATTTCCCCCCTCCCTTCCTCTCCACTTTCGAAAGCGGTGTACTTGCTGCTGAGCAGAATTGCTACAGAGGAAGCCTGTAATGTCTACTTACTCCCCTTACTTCACCCTGTGGTCACCCATCTACTCTCTGAAGCCTGCATGCTGGATATGACCATCTCAATTATGTCTCATCCATGAGGTTATCAGATGGTCCAGAGAGCCTCCAGCTCCAGCTCTAGCTCCAGTTCCTTGATCTTGTCTCTCAGGACTTGAAGTTGGGTGCACTTCCTGCAGATGTAGTCATCAGGGAGACTGTTAGGTACCCCGGAATCTCACATCTCACAGGAGGAGCATTCCACTGCCTGAACTACCATCCTGCCTACAGTTGTTATACCTCTTACCTTCTCCAGCTGAAGTTTTAGCCTACGCCTGCCTTTGCCTAAGCCTGTTGAGCCAAAGCCTGGCCACTCTGAAACTGGCCCACTTGCACAATGGTCGCTTCACTTACCTCTCACTTCATTTTGTTGGCCTCTGCTGACTGCCTAGGTGATTGACCATAAGACCATAAGACAAAGGAGCAGAAGTCGGCCATTCAGCCCATTGAGTCTGCTCCGCCATTTCATCATGAGCTGATCCAATCTCCCCTTTAGTCCCATTCCCTCGCCTTCTCACCATAACCTTTGATGCCCTGACTTCTCAGATACCTATCAATCTCTGCCTTAAATGCACCCAGTGACTTGGCCTCCACTGCTGCCCGTGGCAACAAATTCCATAGATTCACCACCCTCTGGCTAAAAATTTTTTTTTCGCATCTCTGTTCTGAATGGGCACCCTGCAATCCTCAAGTCCTGTCCTCTTGTACTAGACTCCCCCACCAGATTGTTATGACGCTCATGTCACAGCTCCTGTAGGACAAAGTGGCGCTGACATCACACCATCTGTAAGACAATGTGGAGCTCATGTCACACTGCCTGTAGGACAAAGCGGAGCTGACATCACACCACATGTAGGACAAGGTGGAGCTGACATTACACCACACGTAGGACAATGTGGAGCAGACATCACACCTCCTGTAGGACAATGTGGAAATGATGTCACACCACATGTAGGACAATGTGGAGCAGACATCACACCTCCTGTAGAACAATGTGGAAATGATGTCACACCACATGTAGGACAATGTGGTGCTGACATTACACCTCCTGTAGGACAATGTGGAAATGATGTCACACCACATGTAGGACAATGTGGAGCAGACATCACACCTCCTGAAGGACAATGTGGAAATGATGTCACACCACATGTAGGACAATGTGGTGCTGACATTACACCTCCTGTAGGACAATGTGGAAATGATGTCACACCGCCTGTAGGACAATGTGGGACTGAAATCACACCTCTCCTGTAGGACAATGTGGTGCTGACATTACACCTCCTGTAGGACAATGTGGAAATGATGTCACACCGCCTGTAGGACAATGTGGGACTGAAATCACACCTCTCCTGTAGGACAATGTGGAGCAGACATCACACCTCCTGTAGGACAATGTGGAAATGATGTCACACCACATGTAGGACAATGTGGCGCTGACATTACACCACATGTAGGACAATGTGGGACTGAAATTACACCTCCTGTAGGACAATGTGGGACTGAAATCACACCTCTCCTGTAGGACAATGTGGAGCAGACATCACACCTCCTGTAGGACGATGTGGAGCTGACATTACACCACATGTGGGACAATGTGGGACTGACATTACACCACATGTAGGACAATGTGGGACTGAAATCACACCTCCTGTAGGACGATGTGGAGCTGACATTACACCTTCTGTAGGACAATGTGGGACTGAAATCACACCACCAGTAGGACAATGTGGAAATGATGTCACACCGCCTGTAGGACAATGTGGGACTGAAATTACACCACATGTAGGACAATGTGGGACTGAAATTACACCACATGTAGGACAATGTGGGACTGAAATCACACCACCTGTAGGACAATGTGGGACTGAAATCACACCACCAGTAGGACAATGTGGAAATGATGTCACACCGCCTGTAGGACAATGTGGGACTGAAATTACACCACATGTAGGACAATGTGGGACTGAAATTACACCACATGTAGGACAATGTGGGACTGAAATCACACCACCTGTAGGACAATGTGGGACTGAAATCACACCACCTGTAGGACAATGTGGAAATGATGTCACACCGCCTGTAGGACAATGAGGAGATGACATCACACCACCTGTAGGACAATGCGGAGCTGACATCACACCTTCTGTAGGACAATGTGGGAATGATGTCACACCGCCTGTAGGACAATGTGGAGCTGATGTCACACCGCCTGTAGGACAATGTGGAGCTGGCGTCACCTCTCCTGTAGGACAATGTGGAGCTGACATTACACCTACTGTAGGACAATGTGGAAATGATGTCACACCGCCTGTAGGACAATGTGGGACTGAAATTACACCACATGTAGGACAATGTGGGACTGAAATTACACCACATGTAGGACAATGTGGGACTGAAATCACACCACCTGTAGGACAATGTGGGACTGAAATCACACCACCTGTAGGACAATGTGGAGCTGACATCACACCTCCTGTAGGACAATGTGGAGCTGACATCACACCACCTGTAGGACAATGTGGAGCTGACATCACACCTCCTGTAGGACAATGTGGAGCTGACATCACACCACCTGTAGGACAATGTGGGGCTGACATTACACCGCCTGTAGGACAATGTGGATATGATGTCACACCGCCTGTAGGACAATGTGGAGCTGACATCACACCACATGTAGGACAATGTGGGGCTGACATTACACCGCCTGTAGGACAATGTGGACCTGATATCACACCTCCTGTAGGGCAATGTGGAAATGACATCACACCACCTGTAGGGCAATGTGGACCTGATGTCACACTGCCTGTAGGACAATGTGGACCTGATGTCACACCTCCTGTAGGACAATGTGGAGCTGACATTACACCTCCTGTAGGACAATGTGGAAATGATGTCACACCACATGTAGGACAATGTAGTGCTGACATTACACCTCCTGTAGGACAATGTGGAAATGATGTCACACCGCCTGTAGGACAATGTGGGACTGAAATCACACCTCTCCTGTAGGACAATGTGGTGCTGACATTACACCTCCTGTAGGACAATGTGGAAATGATGTCACACCGCCTGTAGGACAATGTGGGACTGAAATCACACCTCTCCTGTAGGACAATGTGGAGCAGACATCACACCTCCTGTAGGACAATGTGGAAATGATGTCACACCGCCTGTAGGACAATGTGGGACTGAAATCACACCTCATGTAGGACAATGTGGAGCAGACATCACACCTCCTGTAGGACAATGTGGAAATGATGTCACACCTCCTGTAGGACAATGTGGAAATGATGTCACACCACATGTAGGACAATGTGGCGCTGACATTACACCACATGTAGGACAATGTGGGACTGAAATTACACCTCCTGTAGGACAATGTGGGACTGAAATCACACCACATGTAGGACAATGTGGTGCTGACATTACACCACATGTGGGACAATGTGGGACTGAAATTACACCACATGTAGGACAATGTGGGACTGAAATCACACCTCCTGTAGGACGATGTGGAGCTGACATTACACCACATGTGGGACAATGTGGGACTGACATTACACCACATGTAGGACAATGTGGGACTGAAATCACACCTCCTGTAGGACGATGTGGAGCTGACATTACACCTTCTGTAGGACAATGTGGGACTGAAATCACACCACCAGTAGGACAATGTGGAAATGATGTCACACCACCTGTAGGACAATGTGGAGATGACATCACACCACCTGTAGGACAATGCGGAGCTGACATCACACCCTCTGTAGGACAATGTGGGAATGATGTCACACCGCCTGTAGGACAATGTGGAGCTGATGTCACACCGCCTGTAGGACAATGTGGAGCTGACGTCACCTCTCCTGTAGGACAATGTGGAGCTGACAATACACCTCCTGTAGGACAATGTGGAAATGATGTCACACCTCTGTAGGACAATGTGGGACTGATATCACACCACCAGTAGGACAATGTGGAAATGATGTCACACCGCCTGTAGGACAATGTGGGACTGAAATTACACCACATGTAGGACAATGTGGGACTGAAATTACACCACATGTAGGACAATGTGGGACTGAAATCACACCACCTGTAGGACAATGTGGGACTGAAATCACACCACCAGTAGGACAATGTGGAAATGATGTCACACCACCTGTAGGACAATGTGGAGCTGACATCACACCACCTGTAGGACAATGTGGAGCTGACATCACACCTCCTGTAGGACAATGTGGAGCTGACATCACACCACCTGTAGGACAATGTGGGGCTGACATTACACCGCCTGTAGGACAATGTGGATATGATGTCACACCGCCTGTAGGACAATGTGGAGCTGACATCACACCACATGTAGGACAATGTGGGGCTGACATTATACCGCCTGTAGGACAATGTGGACCTGATATCACACCTCCTGTAGGGCAATGTGGAAATGACATCACACCACCTGTAGGGCAATGTGGACCTGATGTCACACTGCCTGTAGGACAATGTGGACCTGATGTCACACCTCCTGTAGGACAATGTGGAGCTGACATTACACCTCCTGTAGGACAATGTGGGGCTGATGTCGCACCGCCTGTAGGACAATGTGGGGCTGATGTCACACTGCCTGTAGGACAATGTGGAGCTGACATTACACCACCAGTAGGACTATGTGGAAATGATGTCACATCGCCTGTAGGACAATGTGGAAATGATATCACACCACCTGTAGGACAATGTGGAAATGATATCACACCATCTGTAGGACAATGTGGAGCTGACATCACACCTCCTGTAGGACAATGTGGAAATGATATCACACCACATTTAGGACAATGTGGAGCTGACATTACACCTCTTGTAGGACAATGTGGGACTGAAATCACACCGCATGTAGGACAATGTGGAGCTGACATCACACCTCCTGTAGGACAATGTGGAAATGATATCACACCACATGTAGGACAATGTGGAGCTGACATCACACCTCCTGTAGGACAATGTGGAAATGATGTCACACCACATGTAGGACAATGTGGAGCTGATGTCACACCACATGTAGGACAATGTGGAGCTGACATCACACCACATGTAGGACAATGTGGAGCTGACATTACACCTCCTGTAGGACAATGTGGAAATGATGTCACACCGCCTGTAGGACAATGTGAGACTGAAATCACACCACCTGTAGGACAATGTGGAAATGATGTCACACTGCCTGTAGGACAATGTGGAAATGATGTCACACCTCCTGTAGGACAATGTGGGACTGAAATCACACCATCTGTAGGACAATGTGGAAATGATGTCACACCTCCTGTAGGACAATGTGGGACTGAAATCACACCATCTGTAGGACAATGTGGAAATGATGTCACACCACCTGTAGGACAATGTGGAGCTGACATCACACCACCTGTAGGACAATGCGGAGCTGACATCTCACCTCCTGTAGGACAATGTGGAAATGTTATCACACCACCTGTAGGACAATGTGGAAATGATGTCACACCACATGTAGGACAATGTGGAGCTGACATTACACCACCAGTAGGACAATGTGGAAATGATGTCACATCGCCTGTAGGACAATGTGGAAATGATATCACACCACCTGTAGGACAATGTGGAAATGATATCACACCATCTGTAGGACAATGTGGAGCTGACATCACACCTCCTGTAGGACAATGTGGAGCTGACATCACACCACATGTAGGACAATGTGGAGCTGACATTACACCTCCTGTAGGACAATGTGGAGCTGACATTACACCTCCTGTAGGACAATGTGGGGCTGATGTCGCACCGCCTGTAGGACAATGTGGAAATGATGTCACACTGCCTGTAGGACAATGTGGGACTGAAATCACACCACCAGTAGGACAATGTGGAAATGATGTCACACCTCCTGTAGGACAATGTGGGACTGAAATCACACCATCTGTAGGACAATGTGGAAATGATGTCACACCTCCTGTAGGACAATGTGGGACTGAAATCACACCATCTGTAGGACAATGTGGAAATGATGTCACACCACCTGTAGGACAATGTGGAGCTGACATCACACCACCTGTAGGACAATGCGGAGCTGACATCTCACCACCTGTAGGACAATGTGGAAATGATGTCACACCACATGTAGGACAATGTGGAGCTGACATTACACCTCCTGTAGGACAATGTGGAGCTGACATTACACCACCAGTAGGACAATGTGGAAATGATGTCACATCGCCTGTAGGACAATGTGGAAATGATATCACACCACCTGTAGGACAATGTGGAAATGATATCACACCATCTGTAGGACAATGTGGAGCTGACATCACACCACATGTAGGACAATGTGGAGCTGACATTACACCTCCTGTAGGACAATGTGGAAATGATGTCACACCACCTGTAGGACAATGTGGAGCTGACATTACACCTCCTGTAGGACAATGAGGAGCTGATGTCACACCGGCTGTAGGACAATGAGGAGCTGATGTCACACCGGCTGTAGGACAAGGTGGATGTGATGTCACACCGCCTGTAGGACAATGAGGAGCTGATGTCACACCGGCTGTAGGACAATGTGGAAATGATGTCACACCACCTGTAGGACAATGTGGAGCTGACATTACACCTCCTGTAGGACAATGAGGAGCTGATGTCACACCGGCTGTAGGACAATGAGGAGCTGATGTCACACCGGCTGTAGGACAAGGTGGATGTGATGTCACACCGCCTGTAGGACAATGAGGAGCTGATGTCACACCGGCTGTAGGGAATTCTGAAGGTGATGTTGCACCGCCTGTTGGACAGTCTGGAGCTGAATTAATGTGCTTAGTTTGCTACTGCATATTCTGGTCTGGAGTATTTGGAGCAGTTTTTGGTCCCTTTCACAAGAAGGGATGTGCAGGCTCACAAGAATAATCACAGGAATGAAAGGGTTAATGTATGAGGGGCTTTTGATGGGCTTGTACTTGCTGCAGTTTAAAAGAATGAAAGGGGATCTTATTGAAACTCTTCAAATTTTGAAAGACTTAAATATTGTGGAGAGGATTTTTCTTGTAGTGGGAAGCATAGGACCAGAGGGCACAGCCTCAGAATAGCAGAATAGGGGGTTTTCTCTTTAGAACAGAGATGAAGAGGAACTTCTTTCACCACACAGTTTTCACGGACTTCATTGCCACAGACAGCTGTGGGGGCAAAGTCATTGGGTATATTTAAAGTGGAGGTTGATAGGTTCTTGATTAGTCGGGGCATCAGAGTGAGGAGGAATGTTTGAGAGGGATAATAAGTCAGCCATGATGGAGTGGCAGAGCTGAATCAATCGGCCAAATGGCAGAACTCTGCTCTTGTGTCTTATGGTGTGTGAATGGAGTGTGCGTGTGCTCACCCACTTACCTTTATTGTGTCTGTGCGCATGGGTTACCCTGTGCAATTTTGTGTCTATGTGTATAAGTCTGCATGTGTGTGGATGGATGTATGTGGGTGTGGACGTGTGTGGATGTGGACGTGTGTGGGTGTGGACGTGTGTGGATGTGGACGTGTGTGGGTGGATGTGTGTGGGTGTGGACGTGTGTGGGTGTGGACGTGTGTGGATGGATGTGTGTGGGTGTGGACGTGTGTGGGTGTGGACGTGTGTGGGTGTGGACGTGTGTGGATGGATGTGTGTGGGTGTGGACGTGTGTGGGTGTGGACGTGTGTGGGTGTGGACGTGTGTGGGTGTGGACGTGTGTGGATGGATGTGTGTGGGTGTGGACGTGTGTGGGTGTGGACGTGTGTGGATGGATGTGTGTGGGTGTGGACGTGTGTGGGTGTGGACGTGTGTGGATGGATGTGTGTGGGTGTGGACGTGTGTGGGTGTGGACGTGTGTGGATGGATGTGTGTGGGTGTGGACGTGTGTGGGTGTGGACGTGTGTGGGTGTGGATGTGTGTGGATGGATGTGTGTGGGTGTGGACGTGTGTAGATCGATGTGTGTGGGTGTGGATGTGTGTGAGTGTGGACGTGTGTGGATGGATGTTTGTGGGTGTGGACGTGTGTGGGTGTGGACGTGTGTGGATGGATGAGTGTGGGTGTGGACGTGTGTGGGTGTGGACGTGTGTGGATGGATGTGTGTGGGTGTGGACGTGTGTGGGTGTGGACGTGTGTGGATGGATGTGTGTGGGTGTGGACGTGTGTGGGTGTGGATGTGTGTGGATGGATGTGTGGGTGTGGACGAGTGTGGGTGTGGACGTGTGTGGATGGATGTGTGTGGGTGTGGACGTGTGTGGGTGTGGACGTGTGTGGATGGATGTGTGTGGGTGTGGACGTGTGTAGATCAATGTGTGTGGGTGTGGACGTGTGTGTGGATGGACGTGTGTGGGTGTGGACGTGTGTGGATGGATGTGTGTGGGTGTGGACATGTGTGGATGGATGTGTGTGGGTGTGGACGTGTGTAGATCGATATGTGTGGATGGATGTGTGTGGGTGTGGACGTGTGTGGATGGATGTGTGTGGGTGTGGACGTGTGTAGATCGATATGTGTGGATGGATGTGTGTGGGTGTGGACGTGTGTAGATCGATATGTGTGGATGGATGTGTGTGGGTGTGGACGTGTGTGGATGGATGTGTGTGGGTGTGGACGTGTGTGGGTGTGGACATGTGTGGGTGTGGACGCGTGTGGATGGATGTGTGTGAGTGTGGACGTGTGTGGGTGTGGATGTGTGTGGATGGATGTGTGGGTGTGGACGTGTGTGGGTGTGGACGTGTGTGGATGGATGTGTGTGGATGGATGTGTGTGGATGGATGTGTGGGTGTGGATGTGTGTGGGTGTGGACGTGTGTGGATGGATGTGTGTGGATGGATGTGTGGGTGTGGACGTGTGTGGGTGTGGACGTGTGTGGATGGATGTGTGTGGATGGATGTGTGTGGGTGTGGACGTGTGTGGGTGTGGACGTGTGTGGATGGATGTGTGTGGATGGATGTGTGTGGGTGTGGACGTGTGTGGGTGTGGATGTGTGTGGATGGATGTGTGGGTGTGGACGTGTGTGGATGGATGTGTGTGGGTGTGGACGTGTGTGGGTGTGGATGTGTGTGGATGGATGTGTGGGTGTGGACGTGTGTGGGTGTGGATGTGTGTGGATGGATGTGTGGGTGTGGACGTGTGTGGATGGATGTGTGTGGGTGTGGACGTGTGTGGGTGTGGATGTGTGTGGATGGATGTGTGGGTGTGGACGTGTGTGGATGGATGTGTGTGGGTGTGGACGTGTGTGGGTGTGGATGTGTGTGGATGTGGACGTGTGTGGGTGTGGATGTGTGTGGATGGATGTGTGTGGGTGTGGACGTGTGTGGGTGTGGATGTGTGTGGATGGATGTGTGGGTGTGGACGTGTGTGGGTGTGGATGTGTGTGGATGGATGTGTGGGTGTGGACGTGTGTGGATGGATGTGTGTGGGTGTGGACGTGTGTGGGTGTGGATGTGTGTGGATGGATGTGTGGGTGTGGACGTGTGTGGATGGATGTGTGTGGGTGTGGACGTGTGTGGGTGTGGATGTGTGTGGATGGATGTGTGGGTGTGGACGTGTGTGGGTGTGGATGTGTGTGGATGGATGTGTGGGTGTGGACGTGTGTGGATGGATGTGTGTGGGTGTGGACGTGTGTGGGTGTGGATGTGTGTGGATGGATGTGTGGGTGTGGACGTGTGTGGGTGTGGACGTGTGTGGATGGATGTGTGTGGGTGTGGACGTGTGTGTGGGTGTGGATGTGTGTGTGTGTGTGTGTGTGTGTGGATGTGTGTGGGTGTGGACGTGTGTGTGGGCGTGGATGTGTGTGTGTGTGTGTGTGTGGGTGTGGACGTGTGTGGGTGTGGACGTGTGTGGATGGATGTGTGTGGGTGTGGACGTGTGTGTGGGTGTGGATGTGTGTGTGTGTGTGTGTGTGTGTGTGTGTGTGGATGTGTGTGGGTGTGGACGTGTGTGTTGATGGATGGGTGTGAGTGTGGACATGTGTGTGGGTGTGGACCTGTGTTGGTGTGAACGTGTGTGTGTGGATGTGTGGGTGTGAATGTGTGTGTGGGTGCAGACGTGTGTGTAGGTGGCTGTGTGTGTGTGTGTGGACATGTGTAGGTGGATGTGTGTGGATGTGGACATGTGCGTGAGTGTGGACGTGTGTGTAGATGGATGTGTGGGTGTGGATGTGTGTGTGGACGTGTGTGTAGATGGATGTTTGTGTAGATGGATGTGTGTGTGGATGGATGTGTGTGGGTGTGTGGGTGTGGATGTGTGTGTGGACGTGTGTGTGTGTTGATGGATGTGTGTGGACGTGTGTGGGTGTGGATGTGTGTGTGGATGTGTGTGTGTGTGTGGACGTGTGTGTAGATGGATGTTTGTGTAGATGGATGTGTGTGTGGATGGATGTGTGTGGGTATGGACATGTCTATGGGAAAGGAAGTTACTGTTTCTCTGTCTCTAAGCGGGTTTTGCTAGAGCGGGGTTTGGAGTCTGCAAGTCTTTGGCAACCAACCCCACCATCATGGTGTCTATCTCGACCATGGTTTAAGGTTCTGTTAGGTGACTGGCCATGCTGATCTTTCCCTTCCTAGCATCCATTCTGCACCCAACAACATGTAACTGAGGGACCGAAGGCACAGCTGGATGCAGGCATAGAAACTGCACTTACATACTGTATGAGAAAGGGCCAACACGTCACTTGGGGAACAGGCCAGTTGGTTGGCATCTCTGCCACTGGACTAGGCATCCAACCCTAGGCCACGAGAGCTTAGGGGTGCAGTACACACTGACTGTGAGTCATCATGCTGAGACGGTGGGCTCCTCGTTAACTATTTCTCCACTTCCTTGATGTTCAAACTTGGTGGGACAGTGTGCAGTTCACTCTCTGTATGAAGCCTGAGATGCACAAAGATGGAACTAGAAACAGAGCAGCAGATTGTGTCATGGAACATAGAACATTACAGTACAGGCCCTATGGCCACGACGTTGTGCCTACATTTTAACCTACTCTAAGATCAACCTAACCCTTCCATTCCATTTTCCTTTCATCCACCTGCCTGTCTAAGAGTCTCTTAAATATCTCTAATGTATCTGCCTCTACCATTACCTAGCAGCAAATTCTACACACCCACAACTCTGTGTACAAAACATCCCCTCATACATACTTTCTTCCAATCACCTTAAAATTATGTCCCCTCATAGTAGCCATTTCCACCCTGGGAAAATGTTTTTGGCAGTCCAATTGATCTATTCCTCTTATCATCTTGTATACCTCTACCAAGTTACTTCTCATCCTCCTTCACTCCAAAGTGAAAAACTCTAGCTCGCTTTCTAATCCAGGATGCATCCTAGTAAATCTCACCTGCACCCGACTATAAGACCAGACTGTACACAATATTCCTAGTGTAGTCTAACCAGGGTTTTACAGAGCTGCAACATTATCTTCCTGCTCTTGAATTCAGTCCCTTGACTAATGGCCAACACACCGTACAGGTTCTTAACCACCCTATCAACTCACGCAGCAACTTCGAGAGACATGTTGACGTGGTACACAATATCCCTCTGTTCCTCCACACCTGCCATTGGTCCTGTATTTCATCTTCAAATTCGACCTTCCAAAATGAATTACATCACACTTTTCCACGTTGAACTCCATCTGACACTCCTTCGTGCAGCTCTGCACCCTATCGATGTCCCATGACTTCCAGACCTACGCTTTGACAGGTCATGGAGAGATAAGCATAGAAGCTGTCTCTTCGGCCTACGGAGACCATGCAGACCATCAGAAACCCATTCACGGTAAAGCTCCAATCCCATCTGAGAAGCTTAAATAATCCTATTTAATCACAAATCACTAATTGAGGGATATTTGAGGAAGCCATTAAAAGAAAATGCCTGGTCTTTGCCTTTGTTATGGGAGGTGGTCCAGTCTGGGTTGGATCTAGAATTAGCTTGTAATGTGAAGTGAGGTAAGAGAGTGGGCCCAGTCATGAGGCCTTCCTTTCCATCTAACACTGTCGCCACCTTCAATTAAAGGGCATTAAAGAGAAAATATCTCTACTTGGGACTGAAAGCACACAGCAGAATTGCAGCCCACCATCCCTCTGTGGCCCAACTTGAATGGAGGGAAGAAGTCAGCATCAATCACATAATAGTAATTGGTTTCATATTGTAACAGTCTCTGAAGTAGCTTGGAAACCCTTGAAAGCAATGTGAACTCTGTTACTGAAATCCTTTAATTTTCCCTTCACATGAAAATCAAAGCTCAATTGCCATTGAAGTCACCGAGACAACCCTACTCCTTCCTTGTGGTGTCAACATGTCTGTCTTCTGCTCTTTCCTCACTTCACCTAGCGAGGCCCAAGAGCCAGAGTCACGGGCAGTGGTTCGACTACCCAGCAATAAACGCCCAAAGCTCTGCACCACAAAGTGCCTGTCACCCCTGTCCCACGCTCGATGCTCATCAGCTCCAAATGCACACACGCCCGTCTCTTGGCAAGGCACACCTTCACTGTGCACGGTGTATTTTAGCAGGTGTGGCACTTCAAGTCCTGACACCACACCGAGATGAGTAGCTGTTGATTACCAATGAGCAGACAGCCTGGCAGGTCGGGAACATGTCTTGGAATCCCGAAGCCTCCCAGCCCTGTCACTTTGTCTTCCACCCTGTCGCCTGACTTACAGAGAAAGCCACCTTGCCTTTGATATCACCAGCTGGTTCTCTCAGGATGTGTGGCTGACATCTCCAAGCCAGATGCCAGTGTATCCACCACCGAACGTAGAACATTACAGCATAGTACAGGCTCTTCAGCCCACGACGTTGTGCTGACACTTTCACCAAGATCAATGTAATCCATCCCTCACACATGGCCTGCCATTTTTCTATCTAAGAGTCTCTAAATGTCCCCAGTGCATCTACTCTACCACCAGCCCAGCACTCAGCCACATACCCACCACACTGGAAAAAAACCTACCTCTGACACCCCCTATACTTCCCCCCAAGCACCTTGTACCTGTGACTTCTTGTATTAGCCATTTTCTCCCTGGAGAAAAAAGTCTGCTCTTCACTCAATCACCTCTATCAGGTCACCTCCCATTCTCCCTTCCTCCAAAGGGAGAAGCCCTAGTCTTGTGCAAATTCACCTTAAGATCCATCTCCGGTCCAGTAAGGAGCACAGAACCAGTGAATAAACCGAAAATGTTGGAAATGCCCAGAAATAATAAAATACCGATACTGAAAGGACTGGGTGGAGTGAATATGGAGAGGATGCTTCCACCAATAGGAGAACCGAGGGTCTGAGGGCACATCCTCAGAATGAAGAGATGAGGTGGAGATAAAATCAGAGCCAGGTTTATGAAATTTGATGTATTGCAATATTTAAAATATACTATAAATTACAATGCGAAATATAGAGTACAAGCAAACATTTAAATTAAGTAGTAGTGCAAAAAAAGTGAGGTAGTACTCATGAGCTGGTCCATTGTCCATTCAGAAACCTGATAGTGTAGAGGAAGAAGATATTCCTAAAACATTGAGTGTGTGTCTTCAAGCTCCTGTATCTGTAATTTCTTCATCCAGAGCACAGTGACTCTGTGGAATTTGTTGCCATGGAGGACTACGGAGGCCAGGTTGTTGAGTATATTTAAAGCAGAGATTGATAAGTCCTTGACTGGAAAGCAGATTAAGGTTACAGGGAGAAGGTGGATGAATGGGAATGAAAAAAAAATTATCCATGATGGAATGGCAGTGCAGACAGAATGGGCTGAATGGCCTAATTTAGCTCCTATATCTTTTGGTCTTAAATGAGGACAGTAAACTAATTCAACAGATCCATTTTAGCACATCATTGCTGCCCAGAAGCCCTGGAGCTGTGTCTAAATCTTCGCACCTTCACCAGCTACATTGCAGTAGTTCAGAAAGGTGGCTTATCATCACTTTCTCAGGGCCAACTAGGGATGGGTGGTGAATGCTGAATCTGCAAGCAACACCCAGATCCCGTGGAACAATTAAACACAGTAAATGAAAGGAAATCTAATTGTCAAAGAAAAAGAGAACCGGTTTTTCTCAGAAACTAACACACCTTAAAAATTCACCACGGAGGAGCAAGAGAAAAGCTTTGGTGTGCATCTGCTTTTTGACCTTCTGGCAGCGATGAGTTTGACTTTTGGAGTGAACCATGCAGACTACACTAGGAAGCCCCTTTCTCTGTAATATCATACTTCCCCCTTCTCCTAGCAGTCTGAACCTTTCTTTGTCAGGGCTGAGAACCTCCTGCAGCTGTGGATCACAGGGAAACCTGCTACTGACTCAGACTGGGTTTGGTCCTGCTGTTTTCAGGGATGGAGTGCCGTACAGATTTCTGGCATATTTCCACAGTCAGCATAAGATAAAACACTCCATATAACAGAAGATATAAACTCAGCAGCTATTTTATTAAGTACACATAACTACTCACTTATTAATGCAAATATCTAATCAGCCAATCATGTGGCAGCAACTCAATGCAGAAAAGCATGCAAACATACTCAAGAGGTTCAATTGTTGTCAAGGCTAAACATCATAACGGGGAAGAAATGTGACTTTGACCGTGGAATGATTGTTGGTGCCAGATGGGGTGGTTTGAGTATCTCAGAAGCTGCTGAACTTCCGGGATTTCCATGTACAACATTCTCTAGATGTTACAGAGAATTGTGTTGGAAACAAAACAAAAGCATCCAATGAGCAGAATTTCTGTGGGTGAGAATGCCTTGATTTGGGAGCTTAAGGTAAGGGACCTCTTAGGAGACAATGATCATAATATGACAGAATTCAGTCTGCAATTTAAGAAGGAGAAGCTAAAACTGGATGTATCAGTGTTACAGTGGAGTAAAGGGAATTATGGAGTCATGCAAGAGGAGCTAGCCAAAGTTGATTGAAAGGGGACACTAGCAGGGATGAGGGCAGAACAGCAATGGCTGGTGTCTCTTGGGATAATTCAGAAGGTGCAGGAAAGATACATCCCAAAGCTGAAGAAGCATTCTAAAGAAAGGATGATGTAAGCATGGCTAATGCGGGAAGTCAAAGACAGCACGGAAGTTTAAGAGGGTACATAAAATATAGCAAAAATTAGTGGGAGGGTAAAGGATTGGGAAGCTTTTAAAAACCAAAAGAAGGCAACTAAAAAGCCATAGAGAAAAGTTGAAATATGAAAGTAAGCTAGCCAAAAATATACAAGAGGATACAGGAAGTTTTTTCAGATATATAAAGAGTAAAAGAGAGTCAAGAGTGGATATTGGACTGCTGGAAAATGACGCTGGAGAGGGAGTAATAGAGTTCAAAGAAATGGTGGAGGAACTTAATAAGTATTTTGCATCAGTCTTCACTGTAGAAGACATAATAGCAGAATGCCAGAAATGAGAGACTGTCGGGGGAAGAAGTAAGTGTCATTGCTATTACTAGGGAGAAAGTGCTTGGGAAACTGAAAGGTCTGAAGGTAGATAAGTCAAACTGGACCAGATGGACTATAGGCCAGGGTTCTGAAAGAGGTACCTGAAGAGATTGTGGAGGCATTAGAAATGATCTTTCAAGAATCACTAGATTCTGGAATGGTTCCAGAAGCCTGGAAAATTACAAATGTCACTTAAGTCTTTCAGAAGGAAAGTTATAAGGCAGTTCAGTGGTTAGAAATACAGTATGTTGGAATCTATTCTAAGATGCCAGAAAGGATAGTGGAATGCCCCTCTTGGGGGATACCAGAAGGCAGGGAGACCTTCAGTGTCCCTGATGACTACAACTGCAAGAAACGCATCCAGCTGCATCATCTAACAATCTGTGTAGAAGCTGGAACTTGATGGACTCCAGATCATTCGGAGGCTGAAGAGGTGATAGATATGACATATAGAGAAGTAGTTACACCCAAGGAGCAGGACACAAAACCGGGTGACAGTCAGGAAGGGGAAAGGGGTTAACCAGGCAGTGCAGAATACCCCTGTGGCCACCCCCATCAGCTATAGGTTTATCACGTTGGATATTACTGGGGGGGAAGGGTTGACCTATCAGAGGAAAGTCACAGTGGTAGGGTCTTTGGCACAGAGTCTGGCTTTGTGACTCAGAAGGGAAGGGGGGAGAAAAGGCACATTATGTTGATAAGCAATTCATTAGTTAGAGAAATGGATAGGTTTTGTGGGTGAGAACACCCACACTTTAACAGGGGAGAGAGGCAGAAGAAAGGAAACTATAGGCCAGTTAGTCTGGCCTCAGTGTTGGAGTCAGTTATTAAGGCTGAGGTCGCAGGGTTCTTGGAGGCCCGTGATAAACAGGCTGTAGTCAGCGTGGTTTCCTCATGGGAAAACCTTGCCTGACAAATAGGTTGAAGTCTTTGAAGAAATAAAGGCAGGATAGACAAAGGAGAACTGGTTGATGTTGTGTACTCGATTTTCAGAAGGCCTTCGACAAGGTGCCACAATGAGGCTGCGTAACAAGCTGCACACCCACGGCATTAGAGAAAAGATTCTAGTGTGGATAAAGCAGTGGCTGATTGGCAGGCAGCAAAGAGTGGGAAAAAAGTGAACCTTTTCTACTTGGCTACTGGTTACTGGTGATGTCCCACAAGGGTCTGTGTTGGGACTTATTATGTTATATGTCAGTGATTTAGATGATGGAATTGATGGCTTTCTTGCAAAGTTTGCAGATGATATGAAGATAGGTGGAGGGGCAGGTAGTGTTGAGGAAGTAGAGAGGCTACAGGAGGACTTAGACAGAATAGGAGAATGGGCAAAGAAATGGCAGATGAAATATGATGTCAGAAAGTGTGTGGTTATGCACTTTGGTAGAAGAAATGAAACGATTGACTATTTTCTAAACGAAGAGAAAAGTAAAAAAAAACGGAGATACCAAAGGACTTGGGAGTCCTTGTGCAGGGTTCCCTAAAGGTTAATCAACAGGCTGAGTCTGTGTAAGGAAGGCAAATGCATTGCTAGCATTAGAGGACTAGAATATGCTGATCGGCAGAAAACAGAGTGGGAATTAAGGGATCCTATTCTGGCTGGCTGCCGGTTACCAGTGGAGTTCCACAGGGGCTGGGACCACTGCTTTTTACTATCTATGTCAACGATTTGGACGACGGGACTAATGGATTTGTGGCTAAATTTGCCAATGATACAAAGATGGGTGGAGGAGCAAGTAGTGTTGAGGAAACAGAGAGCCTACAGAGAAACTTAGATGGTTTAGGAGAATAGGCAAAGAAGTGGCAAATGAAATAAAATGTTGAGAAGTGTATGGTCATGCACTTTGGTGGAAGAAATAAACAGGTAGATTATTATTTAGATGGGGAGAGAATTCAAATTGCAGAGATGCAAAGGGACTCAGGAGTCCTTGTGCAGGATACCCTAAAGGTTAACCTCCGGGTTGAGTCGGTGGTGAAGAAAGTGAATGCAATGTTGGCATTCATTTCTAGAGGTATAGAATGTAAGAGCCGGGTTGTGATGTTGAGGCTCTATAAGGCACTCGTGAGACCACACTTGGAGTATTGTGTGCAGTTTTGAGCTCCTTATTTTAGAAAGGATATATTGATGTTGGAGAGGGTTCAGAGAAGATTCACAAGAATGATTCCAGGAATGAAAGGGTTACCGTATGAAAAACATCTGGCAGCTCTTGGGCTGTATTCCCTGGAGTTCAGGAGAATGAGGGGGGATCTCATAGAAACATTCTGAATATTAAAAGGCCTGAACAGATGAGATGTGGCAAAGTTATTTCCCATGGTAGGGGAGTCTAGTACAAGAGGGCATGACTTCAGGATTGAAGGACGTTCATTTGGAATAGAGATGTGGAGAAATTACTTTAGTTAGAGGGTGGTAAATCTGTGGAATTTGTTGCCACAAGCAGCTGTGGAGGCCAAGTGATTGGGTGCCTTTAAGGCAGAGATAGATAGGTTCTTGATTAGCCAGGGCATCAAAGGGTATAGGGAGAAGGCAGGGGTGTGGGGGTGACAGGAAGAATTCAGTCAGCCCATGATTGAATGACGGAGCAGACTTGATGGGCCGAATGGCCCACTTCTACTCCTACATCTTATGGTCTTATGGTCTCTTATAAAAGCGAGGATGTAATATTGAGGCTTTATAAAGCACTGGTGAAGCCTCACTTAGAGTATTGTGAGCATTTTTGGGCTCCTTAGAAAGGATGAGCTGAAACTGGAGAGGGTTCAATGGAGGTTCACGAAAATTATTCCAGGATTGAATGGTTTGTCATATGAAGGGTGTTTGGTGGCTCTGGGCCTGTATTCACTAGAATTTAGAAGAATGAGGAGTGACCTCATTGAAACCTTTCGAATGATGAAAGGCCTCGATAGAGTGGATGGTGACAGGGTGTTTCCTCTGGTGGGAGAGTCTAAGACCAGAGGACACAGCCTCAGAATAGAGGGGTGTCCTTTTAGAATGGAGCTGAGGAGAAATTTCTTCAGCCAGAGAGTGGTGAATCTGTGGAATTCTTTGCCACAGGCAGCTGTGGAAACCAAGTCTTTATTCATATTTAAGGCAGAGGTTGATAGATTCTTGATTGGTCAGGGTATGAAGGGATACAGGGAGAGGGCAGGAGAGATTGGTTTTGAAGTATATCAACCCCTACCTGAGGAGTGACCTGGAACTGCTCCAATTTGCCTACCTTCACAACAGGTCAACAGCAGATGCCATTTCATTGGCTCTTCACTCAGCTCTGGAACATCAGGACAGTGAAGGTGCATTCATCGGGATGCTCCTCATTGACTACAGCTCAGCATTCAACACCGTCATCCCCTCAAAACTAATCACTATGGTCCAAGACCTGGGTCTCGATAGCTCTCTGTGCAACTGGATCCTTGATTTCCTCACCAATAGACCCCAGTCAGTACAGAATTACAATAACATCTCCTCCACAATCACCATCAGCACTGGTGCACCACAAGGCTGTGTGGGTACATAGCCCCTGCTCTACCCGCTTTGTACTTATGACGTGAGACTAAGTCCAGCTCCAATGTTTGCTGACAACACCACTGTTGTTGGCCGAATCAAAGATGGTGGTGAATTGGTAGGTGGGAGGAAGCCTGAGAATCTGGCGGAATGGTGACACAACAACAACCTCTCACTCCAGAGAGCTGATTATCAGCGGGAAGAAGCTGGAGATCCATTGAGCTAGTCCTCATCAGGGGATCAGAGAAGGAGAGGGTCAGTAACTTTAGAGTCATTGGGGTTATCATATCAGAAAATGGGTCCTGGGA
This sequence comes from Hemitrygon akajei, assembly GCF_048418815.1. Taxonomy (NCBI): domain Eukaryota; kingdom Metazoa; phylum Chordata; class Chondrichthyes; order Myliobatiformes; family Dasyatidae; genus Hemitrygon; species Hemitrygon akajei. Next base: position 98,294,543 of record NC_133130.1, on the reverse strand, counting down.
CCAGCATGTAGAGGCTAACACAAAGAAGGCAGGACAATACCTGTACTTTGTAGATGTTTGCGTAGATTTGGCACGTCACCTAAAATTCCGATGCCAGTTAGGTGCATGTTATCCTAACTGGTTACGTCATGGGCTGGTATGGAAACACCAATGCCCAGGAATGGAAAACTCTACCAAAAGTGGCAGATACAAGCCCAGTCCATCACAGGCAAAGACCTTCCCTCCAATGAGAACATCCACAAAGTGCACTGCCACAAGAAAGCAGCATCCATCATCAAGGGCCCACACTGTACATCCTATGCTCTCTTCTCTCTATAACTATTGGGAAGGAGGTGCAAGAGACTTAGGTTCCACACGACCAGATTCAGAACTAGTTACTACCCTTCACTGTCAGGCGTGAATAACTTAATTCACCGCAACTCTGAACTGATTCCATAACATACTCACTCACAGTCAAAAACTCTACAACTCATGTCATCAGTATTTATTTATTTATTTGCACCGTTTATCTTCTTTTGCACGTTGGCAGCCAGTCTTCATCTGTGTATAGTTTTTCATAAATTCTACTGAAATTCTTTATTTTCCTGTAAGTGCCTGCAAGGAAATGAATCACAAGGTAGTTTGTGGTAACATATAGTGTATGTACTTTGATCATAAATTTGCCATGTACTTTGTAAATAAAAACTGTGCAGTTCAGTGGAAGTTCTTCCCCTGGTGTAAGGAATCACAGTGAGATATCTACGGTGCATGCTACGCAAGTACCAGTCTGGGACGGTGCAAGAAACTGGTTAGCTCGTATCCTCAACACTGACTGCAAGTGGAGTCCACTGCATCAGTGTGTGTGAGAATGGGGACAGTCGCTGCCGTCTAGATGCAGGGTCTCGGCTCGAGACGTCGACTGTTGACTCTTTTCCACAGATGCTGCCTGCCTGCTGAGTTCCTCCAGCATTTTATGTGTGGTGCAACACAATTGCTCCGTGCCTACCTGGCTCTGTGCTTGTGACAGACCTGCCCAGTGTGCGCTCTCTGCCCCACTCTCAGAATATTCACCCCTCACCAACAACCCCAAGCTGGAAGGCTGATCCGGCAGCCTTTTTCCTAAAGCTCCCATTTGGGGAATTGGGACCCTTTGTAGAGGATTGGCACCTTTATTTTCCTCAGGCCACCGACCATCCTTGAGGCTCCTTCTCCTGCAGACACAAGCACATCTCCTCCAGCATTGCCATCACCCCCAGAAGCCTGGGTTTCTGGCTGGAGACCTGAGGGAGCTAAGTACAATATTGGTCTTTATTAATCAGAAGACTAATCCTCCCATATGATTTTTTAAAATTAAAACATGCCTCACTCTAATCTGATGCTTCTTTAAGAATAGAATCACAGAATCACTGAATGGGTGCACCACAGGAGGCCATTCAGCCCATTGCCTTCATTCCATTTTTTTAACTAACTGTCACCCTCATGGCCTTTCTCACTGTGTTTTACCCAGTTCCCTCTAGAAGGCCGTAATTGAACTTGTCTCCCCAATATCAGCCACTCACTTCCTCTTTCTCATCGGCCTGTCACCAGCCTCCGGCAACAAATAGCTCCCCACACCCCATTTGGTCCACACCCCGGGAGTTCATAACGGGATATCTGTCACCCACGCCCTTTGCTTTACCTTCCAGGGAACTCTGGAATTGTCCGGTGGCCTGTGTGGGAATATGTCTCAATTGTCCCTGATCCACCTCTTCCCGAAAGGCAGCCCTTTGTGCTGCTGCTATTTTGCTTGTTAACTCTTGGTTATAATTTACCCGGGCTCCTGGATTCCATCTCACCCTTTTAAAATTGAACTTTATTTCTTTGGATTGCTCCTTCTTTTCCAGATCCACCCTAAACCTAATTACCACACGTACATCGAGTTCAAGTTTGATTTATTACCATTCAGCTGTGCATGTGCATACCACCAGTTGAATCGAGGTTCCTCCAGGCCAAGGTACATATCACACATACACAACACATACAGTGACATTACCACAAATAAGCAAGCAAATAATAATAAGGTGCATTAACAGCCAGCACAACCTAAGGAGGTACTGGGGGGAGCCCGTGAGTGTCACCACATATTCCGGCACCAACGTAGCAGGGCCGAACAACGCAAGACGCCCAGACAGCCGATCGACCCCATTGTATTGCGATCACTACCTTCCAAAGTTATGAAGGTGGCGCAGGCATGTACTCCAGGACATTACGAAGGGTTCAGACGTCTAGCCAAGGAGTAGAGGAGGGTGCCTGGGACTAGGGTATTGATGCACCATCAATAACTCACTCTGAGACATAAGAAGCAGTCCAGACAGGTATATGTAGTTCACCATAGGTATATAGGCAGCGGGAACTTGGTGGGCCAATAAGGCTCTTTCTTTAAGTCTTCATGACTCCATATTTCCCTGCTGAAACCATCTTGTTCCCCAGAACAGTTCCAGTAAAGCCTCCTTCCTCATTGGATCAGAAACAGATTTCTCTAGAACACTATCCCGGACACATATTAAAAACTCTTTATCCTATGTAAAACTTTAATCAGACTGCACTTGGAGTATGGGTGCAATTCTAGTTGCCTCATTCCAGGAAGGAAATTAAGGCTTTGGAGAGGGTTCTGCCTGGATTAGAGGGCATGAGCTACAATGAGAGGTTGGACAAACTGGGGTTGTTCTCTCTGGAGCAGCAGAGGCGGATAGAAATTTATTATAGAGACATAGAAAACCTACAGCACAATACAGGTCCTTCAGCCCACAAGCTGTGCCAAACCTTAGAAATTACCGAGGGTTACCCATAGCCCTCTATTTTCCTAAGCTCCATGTATCCATCCATGAGTCTCTTAAAAGATTATACGAGGTATAGAGAGGGTAGACAATCAGAATCACTTTCTCTGAAGTGCCAAGTACTAGAGAACAGGCATTTAAAATGAGAGATTCATGGGGCATTATTGCTTTTGCAGAGTGGTAGGTGCTAGGATTGGGCTGTTGGGGTGTTGGTAGATGAAGGTAAAATAGTGGCGTTTAAGAGACTTTTAGATAGGCACCTGGCAACGCAGAGAATGGAGGGGTACGGACCACCTAAAGGCAGAAGAGATGTGGTTTCACTTGGCATTATGTTTGGTAGAGACATCGTGGGCCACAAGGCCTGGTTCTGTGCTACACTGTTCTACTTCTATATTTTTAAAACTGTTGTGATCCCAGCTTACATTAAGCTCCCCCATTCTAACTATGTTTCTCTGTAAATAGCCACACACAGCTCCCTACTTCATTGGCTGAGTAAACCCATCAGTCCAGTGCTTTGCTCTAACTAAACAGGATACATTGATATTCAACGTTTCCATGTAAATTTATTGTCAGAACACTTCCTTGAGATTCATTTTCTTGCAGACGTACAGGAAGATAAAGAAATACAATAAACTTTTGGAAACTATACACAAAGACTGACAAACAGCCGATGTGCAAAAGAAAACAAAAAGGAATAAAATTAAAAGATTCTAATTTCCATTGCCTTTGGCTCTAAGGAACAGCCTCCAAAGATCATACGTTCACCTGTTACTAGCTCCTCGTCTATTAAATCACTTGTGTTTGAGGTCCTTAAAGGTTAACTAAAAAAAACAACAATAAGCCAAATGTTTTAAAAGGGCTTTACAAAAAGCAGTTGGTTGGCAGGTTGGAATAAAGTGCACTTTAGCACGATTCACAGAGAATCAGGGAGTTGCTCGACCGGTTTCCCCACCTTGCCCTCTGTCAGTGCATGCCTGCTCTTTGTGCAGGAACCCAGCCGAGGTTGGGAGAAACACACACACCTCTGCACAAAGACAGAAACATGACAACATCAGATCATCACCCACGCAACATCTCCAGCACGCCCGCCACTTTGTTTAAAGAGGAGATTGCTTAATCGGAGGGAGGGAACGACAGGGAAGGGGGTCATTCTGGTGTCGGTGGGGCATTTCAGAGATGCTTAGATGTTATCTAATTGTAATTTTCCAGAGAAGCGTGTTACCGGCACAAGGAGAATGGAGGCAGTCTGGTTCTGGGGGAAGGCTCGGAGTCAGGGTTTAAAATTAGGAGTGAGATTAGGGCTACCAGTTAGGATCTGGGGTTAGGTTTACTAGGCTGGGTTATCATCTGGAGTTAAGGGTGAGATTAGGGCTACTAGTTAGGTTACAAGTTAAGGTAAGTGGTGGTAGGGTTACTAGTAAGGATCTGGATGAGGGTTACTAGTTAGACCTTGGGGTTCTGGTTGAGATTAGGTCTACTAGTTTGGGTTATGATTTAGGGTTACAAGTTAGTGTTTTAATTAGGGGTGCGATCTTTGGGGTTACAAGTTAGGGGTCAAGGTTACGGTCACTGGATAGGGTTCAGAGTAGGTTTATGAGTTAGGATTACAAGTTAGGATTGGGTTAGTAGTTTATTTTAAAGGTTTGGGTACACTATTTAGAGTTCAAAATTTTGGCTAAAATAGAGTTTGCATGGGGTTGGGATTACTAGTTAAGGTTACTAAGTGTAGGTGCTTGGGCTGCTAGTTAGAGTTCGGAGTCAGACTTCAGAGTGAGTGTGTGTGTGTGTGTGTGTGTGTGTGTGTGTGTGTGTGTGTGTGTGTGTGTGTGTGTGTGTGTGTGTGTGTGTGTGTGTGTGTGTGTGTGTGTGTGTGTGTGTGTGTGTGTGTGTGTGTGTGTGTTTCTCATCCCCTGAGATTATTGGCCTCAGTATTTTCTGCCACTTTGAATTTACTCATATCCTGGTTCGCTCCATCCAGTCTCACTTGTGGTTATGTACCCACACTGGGGGCTCCTTCCAGCTTCAGACTCACTATCAGCCTGTTTCAACAGTGCTGTTGAAGGAGTGGCCTTGTTTAGTCATTTGTGGGACTGGCCTGGGAGGGTGGGATGGGTTAGGATGATGACTCTATTTATTTTAAATTCTCTCTCTGTTTAGCTGAATTATACCCAGTCTTCAGAGGAGTAGACATTAGACAGACAGTGTGAGGAGTTTTTGGTGTTGAGGTGAATTTGGGTGCTGTTTCTTCGGTAATGGACTTATTGGGATGAGCTGAGTCTGTGGCTGTTAGACATTTAGCAGCTGGGGCCTTACATTGGGGTTGGGATTTTCAGGTAGAAGACATTGTGAAGGAGGTTTGGTCTGGGTTGGGCTGGCTGGACCCATCTTTAAACTGAGACCAAACACTTCATGACCATGACTTCTGCTGAACAGCAACCACTCGTGGTTCCATGATACTATAATTAGCTCAATGCCCCTAGAACCTTCAGAACAAAATTGGTCTGGGAGATATTAGGGCAAGTCACTCAGAGAAGGATGCTTTCAACTATAGGGACTCCAACCGTCAGGCCCCAGTCAGCTGAAGGTGTTGCTACCAGTGATGGAGCAACTGAACATAGAGGATACAGTTCCCCTCTATAGACGCTGCCTGACCTGCTGAGTTCCTCCAGCATTTTGTGAGTGTTGCTCTGGATTTCCAACATCTGCAGAATTACACGTGCTTACAGAGGGTAGAGTTGGAGGCAAGATGCTACGTGAAGGGTTGTTGGACCAGGGAAGGTTACAGGGTTAAGGATTCAGTCCAAGTTGATGACCTTTGGGAGCCAGAGCAAGTTGGGGGACACGTGCAACAGAGATGGTCGATGAGAGGCTGCTGATACATGAATTGGAAGAGGGGTTCCTAACAGAACTTTCTTCAGCTCATTATTATTACAAATGTCAGGCATGCTTAAATATGCTTAAAAGCTCAGTATTTAAAAGAACAAAAAAAGACTTAAGAACTTCAAATCTGTATGGAATCAAGAGAGATAAAGAGTACGTAGACTGTGGTATAAATGGAGGTTTAGCACATTGCTCAGTACTGCCTACAGACAGATGTGAGGTGAAGGCAGCGTCTGCTGGATTGGAACAGTTTGCATTGACATACTGCCTTGCTCAACCCAAGCTGCTTGACGATTAAATTAGCTTTGTTATATGTACATCAAAACACCAAAACATCCAGTGAAATGGATCGGTTCGCGTCGACAGCCGACGGGGTCCGAAGATGTGCTGTGGATTGCCCACAAGATCCGCCACACCTCTGGCCCCAACGTACTAACCCGAACTCGCGCATCTGTGGAACATGGGAGGAAAGCGGAGCACCGAGAGGAAACCCACACAGTCACGGTGGACAATGTACGAGGCAGGAAATGTTTTCTGATAGGTGATCTCTGGCACTCTAAGCGATTGCATTAACCGCTACACAGCTGTGCCACTCGCTGGGTAATGAAGCCTAAACACCAAGGAAAGTGCGCTGATCTCCCGAGAAGTGGAGTGAGCTGTATGACTGGGGTCTCATCCAGAATTCTGTGGGGCACACCTTGAGCAATGCACCGGGATTGCAGCCTCTGCGGGATCAATCTGTGGCTTGGCTTGGAGAGCGGAGCACTGTAACTCAGTCACTGCTGGCTTTCCTCAGGAAGTCCCCTCCTCTGCTCCTGCTCTCTATGTCAATCTCCACGCGGGGACGGTAAGTTAATCCTAGAATTCATCCTCGACCACGCAGCAGCCATTTTAGAGTCAGCTCCTCCAACCAGGAGGTGCTGCCTCCGAACCCTAGTCCACGTAACGGACCCTAGACAACGTAACGAACCCTAGTCCACGTAACGAACCCTAGTCCACGTAACAGACCCTAGTCCATGTAACAGACCCTAGTCCACATAACGAACCCTAGTCCACGTAACAGACCCTAGTCCACGTAACAGACCCTAGTCCACGTAACGGACCCTAGTCCACGTAACAGACCCTAGTCCACGTAACGAACCCTAGTCCACGTAACAGACCCTAGTCCACGTAACGGACCCTAGTCCACGTAACGGACCCTAGTCCACGTAACAGACCCTAGTCCACGTAACGAACCCTAGTCCACGTAACAGACCCTAGTCCACGTAACGAACCCTAGTCCACGTAATGGGCCCTAGTCCTCTTTACGGACCCTAGTCCACGTAACGAACCCTAGTCCACGTAACAGACCCTAGTCCACGTAACGAACCCTAGTCCACATAACGAACCCTAGTCCACGTAACGGACCCTAGGACACGCACTTCTCCGGCTACTGCCTCAGAAGTAGGGAAGGAAATCTTTGGAAATCTCCTCCACTTGCTTCCTTCAACCCAGCAAACCCATTCCTTTGGTTTTCACCTTAACGTATGTGGAGTGTTTGATCACTCTGGGCCTGTTCCTGCTGGAGTTTAGAAGAGTGAGGGGGATATAATTGAAACTCATTGAATATTGAAAGGACTAGACAGAGTGAAGGAGGAGAGGGATGTTTCTAGTAGAGGCAGAGCCTCAGAATACAGGGTGTCCTTTTAGAGACATAGAGGTCGTAGAAAGGTACAGCACAGAATCAGGCCCTTTGGCCCATCTAGTCAGTGCCGAACCATTTAGTCTGCCTTGTCCCATCCAATTGCACCGGGACCATATCCCTGCATACCCCTCCCATCCAGGTACCTATCCAAACTTCTCTTAAACGTTAAAATTGAGCTCGCAGGTACCACTTGGACCAGCAGCTCGTTCCACACTCATGCGACCCTCTGAGTTAAGAAGTTTCCCCTCATGTTCTCCTTAAACATTTCACCTTTCACCCTTAACCCATGACCTCTAGTTGTGGTCCCACCCAACCTCAGAAGAAAAAGCCTGCTTGTGTTCCCCTTTTATGCAAAAAGATAGGTCTGGTCTGCAGGATGAGACTCTAAATTGGAGAAAAGCCGACTCTGATGGTATCAGAAAGGATCGGGGCAGGCTGTTTTCCGGCACATTTTGAGAGTGCAAAGCTTATATGTGCCTGTCAGAATAAAAGGTAAAGATAACTGGTTTAGAGAAGCTTGGTTTTCGAGGGATATTAGAAAGTAAGGAGGTGCATTGTGGGTATAGGCAGGTAGGAACAAATGAGGTACTGACAAAGTATATGAAATGCAAGAGAGCCCTTAAGAAAGCCACCAGAAGGGTTAAAAGGAGGCATGAGGTTGCCCGAGTGAACAAGGTGAAGGAGAATCCTCAGGGATTTTACAGGTTTGTTACGAGCAGTGGGATTTCAAGTCAAGTCAAGTCAAGTCAAGTCAACTTTTATTGTCATTTCAACCATAACTGCTGGTACAGTACATAGTAAAAATGCGACAACGTTTTTCAGGACCGTGGTGTTACATGACACAGTACAAAAACTAGACTGAACTACGTAATAAAAAAAAACACAGAGAAAGCTACATTAGACTACAGACCTACCCAGGATTGCATAACGTGCACAAAAACAGTGCAGGCATTGCAATAAATAATAAACAGGACAATAGGGCAGTAAGGTGTCAGTCCAGGCTTCGGGTATTGAGGAGTCTGATAGCTTGGGGGAAGAAACTGTTACATAGTCTGGTCGTGAGAGCCCGAATGCTTTGGAGCCTTTTCCCAGACGGCAGGAAGGAGAAGAGATTGTATGAGGGGTGCATGGGGTCCTTCATAATGCTGTTTCCTTTGCGGATGCAGCGTGTAGTGTAAATGTTCATGATGGCAGGAAGAGAGACCCCGATGATCTTCTCAGCTGACCTCACTATCCGCTGCAGGGTCTTGTGATCCGAGATGGTGCAATTTCCGAACCAGGCAGTGATACAGCTGCTCAGGATGCTCTCAATACAACCCCTGTAGAATGTGATGAGGATAGGGGGTGGGAGATGGACTTTCCTCAGCCTTCACAGAAAGCAGAGACGCTGTTGGGCTTTCTTTGCTATGGAGCTGGTGCTGAGGGACCAGGTGAGATTCTCCACCAGGTGAACACCAAGAAATTTGGTGCTCTTAACGATCTCTACCGAGGAGCCGTCGATGTTCAGCGGGGAGTGGTCGCTCTGTGCCCTCCTGAAGTCAACAACCATCTCTTTTGTTTTGTTCACATTCAGAGACAGGTTGTTGGCTCTGCACCAGTCCGTTAGCCGCTGCACCTCCTCTCTGTAAGCTGACTCGTTGTTCTTGCTGATGAGACCCACCATGGTCGTGTCATCAGCGAACTTGATAATGTGGTTCGAGCTGTGTGTTGCTGCACAGTTGTGGGTCAGCAGAGTGAACAGCAGTGGACTGAGCACACAACCCTGGGGGGCCCCCGTGCTCAGTGTGATGGTGTTGGAGATGCTGCTCCCGATCCGGACTGACTGAGGTCTCTCAGTCAGGAGGTCTAGGATCCAGTTGCAGAGGGAGGTGTTCAGGCCCAGTAGGCTCAGCTTTCCAATCAGTTTCTGAGGGATGATTGTGTTGAATGCTGAACTGAAGTCTATGAACAGCATCCGAACGTATGTGTCTTTTTTGCCCAGGTGGGGTTAGGGCCAGATGGAGGGTGATGGCAATGGTGTCATCTGTTGAGCAGTTGGGACGGTACACAAACTGCAGGGGGTCCAGTGAGGGGGGCAGCAGGGTCTTGATAAGCCTCATGATGAGCCTCTCGAAACACTTCATGATGATGGATGTAAGTGCAACGGGATGGTAGTCATTTTGGCAGGACACTGAAGACTTCTTTGGCACAGGGACGATGGTGGCGGCCTTGAAGCACATTGGAACGGTGGCGCTGCTCAGGGAGATGTTGAAGATGTCAGTGAGAACATCTGCTAGCTGGTCTGCACATCCTCTGAGCACTCTACCAGGGATGTTGTCTGGTCCAGCAGCCTTCCGTGGGTTGACCCTGCACAGGGTTCTTCTCACGTCAGCCATGGAGAGACACAGCACCTGGTCATTTGTAGGAGGGGTGGACTTCCTCGCCGCCACGTCATTTTCCGCCTCAAACCGGGCGTAGAAGTTATTCAGTGCACTTGGGAGGGAGGCATCACCTGCACAGGCAGGTGATGTTGTCCTGTAATTGGTGATATCCTGGATGCCCTTCCACATGCGCCGCGTGTCGCCGCTGTCCTGGAAGTAACTGTGGATTAGCTGGGCATGTGCACGCTTTGCCCCTCTGATGGCTCGGGACAGTTTGGCCCTTGCTGTTGTTCAAGGGACAGATCCAAATGATATTCTAAATGTGGAGCCAATGTAGATGGGGGAGATCTTAAACAGATTGTTTTTACATCTGTATTTATTCAGGAGACAGACACGGTGTCTATCGAAGTGAGGCAAAACAGCAATGAGGTCAGGGACTCTGTACAGATTACAGAGGAGGAGGTGTTTGTTGTCCTGAGGTAAATCAGGGTGGATACATCCACAGGGTCGGACAAAGTATTCCCTCTGACACTGTGGGAGGCAAGGGCGGAACTTGGCAGAGATATTTTGGCACGTTGGCCTTCATCAAACATTGAGTACACGAGACGGGATGTTGTGTTGAAGTTGTATAAGACATCAGAGAGGCCCAATTTGGGGTATTGTGTGTAGTTATGATCACTGACCTACAGGAAAGACGTAAATAAGTTGGAAAGAGTACCAAGAAAATTTACAAGGATGTTGCTGGGTCAGGGGACCTGAGTTATAAGGGAAGATTAAATAGGTTTGGATTTTATTCCTTGGAACATAGAAGATTGAGGGGAGATTTGATAGAGGTATACAAAATCGTGCCATGCTTTTTCATTCATTTTCAAAGTCAAGTGCTTTCATTACATTCCTACAAACCAATCAACAGCACTCAATGGCCCCATGGGGTGGTACCCTATTACAATAATTGAGGGGCTTCCGCCCCCAATGCAACTTATCCTTCTCCAGAAGCAGAAGAATCCTACACCGTGGTCCTTCCCCACCAAGGCCTTGCCGTGGTTGTTTCAAGAGTCAGGACATCGCTCAGCACGAACTCCCCCAGCCTGGAAAGTGCCAGTCAGCAGTGTTCCTCCACGGACATCTCGATGTGCTGGCTGTCCAACAACCAGTGTCAGTGTTGTGACACCTAGCATGGGAGAGCTCAGACACACAGGCTGCCCTCTGAATGGGTCGAGACTGCTCATTACAGTCTGTAGAAGCAACAGGGAGAGGAAGTGGGTGAAGATGGTAAACAGCTGTAAATGACTTCTCATTGTACATGCCTTCATTGTCGAGCGTCACAAAATGTATCTGCATAAACAGATCCAACCATTGTTCAACAGACCACATCTCCAATTACCCAACCAGCAACCACTTTGATCAATCAGGAGCCATACGTTGTTCACTCACTTGACTGTGTATTGCAAATTCCAGGCCTATAATTCTCAGCTCACTCAACCATAACCATATCGCTCGAGATTCTGTAGATGCTGGAAATCCAGAGGAGGACATGCAAAATGCTGGGTCAACTCAGCAGGTCAAGCCGCATCTCTGGAGGGGAATAGCCAGTCGACATTTCATCAGGACTCACTTGACACAGTGACCAGACGGTCTGGGTAGGCCTACCTGGACATTCCCTTGTCCATTTGTCCCTCCTCACTAATCTCCCTCCTGGCACTTATCCCTGCAGATGGGCTATGCCTTTTACATCTGCCCCTACACCTCCTCACTTACCTCCATTTAGGGGCCCAACTGCCCTTCCAGGTGAGGCAACACTTCACTTCCAAATCTGCTGGGGTTGTCTGTTGTGTCCGGTGATCCCAATGTGGCCTCCATTACAATGGTGAGACCCGTTGGAAATTGGGGGGACAGCTTTGTCGAGCACCTCCACACCACCGGCCACAAGTGGGACTTCCCGGTGGCCAAGCATTTTAATTCCAATACCCATTCCGACGTGCCAAGACGTGTCATGTTGGGGCCACCCTCAGGGTGGAGGAGCAACACCTTATATTCCGTCTGGGTACCTGCCAACCAGATGGCATAAATATCAATTTCACCTTCCGGTAAACAAATTCCCCCTCCCCCCATTCCCCACTCTGACCTTTAACTTCTTCTCACCTGCCTATTACTTCCCCCAGGCCTCCTCCTCCTTCCCTTTCATCTATGGTCCACTCTCCTCTCCTCTCAGATTCCTTCTTCTCCGGCCCTTGACCTTTCCCACCCTCCTGGTTTCACTCATCACGTTCCAGCTAGCCTCCTTCCCCTCTCCTCATCTTCCCCCTTCCGCCTCAGTCCTGAAGAAGGGTTTCAGCCTAAAACGTTGACTATCTATTCATTTCCATAGACGCTGCCTGACCAGCTGAGTTCCTGCGGCATTTTGTGTGTGTTGTTGTGGATTTCCAGTATCTGCAGGATCTCTCATGCTAACGGTTTTAAGTTGTTGGTATTGCATTTGAGCTGGTAAAAGATTCATTGATTCACAGAGTTACACAACCTGTGCACACTGAGCAAGGTGCCTATCTATAATACACTGCCTGTGTTTGGCTCATATCCGTTTCTAAGCCTTCCCTACCCATGTGACCATTCAACTGTCTTTGACATATGTAGTATAACTTCTGGCTGTTCACCCTCCCACTTTAGAATGCCTTTCACATGAGTCGAGCCAACCCTGATTCTGGCACCTGCAGGCAACATACCATCCGGGTGTCTCTTTCACGAATACAGAATCAGCTTTCTCCTCCTCTATGGAATCACTCATCACTACTGCACTCCTCTTCTCCCTCCTTCCCTCTGAGCCACAGAGCCAGACAGTGCCAGAGACCTGGTCACTGCAGCCTTCTCAACTGTATCCAAAGCAGACCACTCTAATACTTATTACTGAAGGGGACAGCCACAGTGGTTCCTACACTGATAGCCTATTCCCTTTCCTTCTCCTGTCAGTCACCAAGGTACCTGCCTTCTGAAACTTAGGAGTGACCCCTTAGCTCCTATCTATTGCCTCCTCGTTTTCTGTGTGAGCTGCAGCTCCATTTCCTTCACACGGTCTCTAAGGAGCTGCAGCTCGTACACGTTGTGCAGATGTGGTTGTCAGGGAGACTGGAGGCTTCCTAAGCTTCCCACATCTCACACAATGAACATGTCACTACCTCCAGATCCATTCTCAGGCACTCTAACTATTTACTAACAAGAAAGCTTATTAGAAACTTGATTTCTTTGAACCTCCACCTGTGCTTGACCAAACCTGTTTATGCCTAAGCCTGTCGAACCAAAGCTGGTCCACTCCAACAATTGTCACTCCACTTGCACTTTCTTATTTTTCATTGGCTCCATGCTGGTTGCTGCCCGCCAAGAGAAAAAGGAGGTGGGGGGAGGGAGGGAGTGATGTAAGAAGCTGGGAGACAATAGGTTAATAGGAATTTGATTGGAGGGGACGGTGGACTATGGAATAAAGCGAAGTAGGTGAGGAAGGGAACTGATGGGAGAAGTTTGTAGGTGGTAGGTGTGAGAAGAGAGAGAATGAGATAGGGTACTATGGGCCAGTTGGAACAGGGCAAAGGCATGGGGGAGCGATTAGCAGAAGTTTGATGTTGGAAACTGACCAGGTGGAGTCTAAGGTGCTGTTCACCTGTTTGTGTTTCACCACATAGCCCATGTACCTATCTAAGAGTCTTTTAAATGTCCCAGTGTATCTGCTCCCACCACCCCTAGCAGTTTGTTCCACACACCGACCACTCTCTATGTAAAAGAAACCTACCTCTGACCATCTGCTGCACTTTCCTCCAAGCACCTTAAAGTTATGCCTCCTAATTTTAGCCACTTCCACCCTGGGAAAGAGTCTCTGGATGTCCACTCGATCCACGCCTCTTATCATCTCATCCTCCTTCACTCCGAAGAGAACCAAACACAATAGTCCAAGTGGTTTAACCAGGGTATTAGAGAACTGAACTCAATCCCCCTGACGAACCAAGGCCAACACACTGTACCCTTCCTAACCACCCTATCAACTTGCACAGCAACTTTGAGAGATCTTTGGAGGTGAATCTTTCAACCCCTCTGTTCTGGTGCACTGTTAAGAATCTGGTCATTAACACTGCATTCTGCCTTCAAGTTCAACCTTTCAGAGTGAAGCGTTTCACACTTCCCACACTGTGTTGGGAGCTGAGAGTTCTCATCCAGGATCAGTAGGCTGAAAAAGGCACTGAATGCAGTGCCTCACACCTTGACACTCTATGCCGCTGCGGCTGTTTCGAATAAAATGTTGGTTCTCACAGGAGTTCGGAGAGAGTAATCGCTCCCGAGAGGATTCATTGGAAGGCCCTCTTGCCCTTTCCCCTGCTTGCTCAACTAACAATGCTTACTCTGACTGGCTTCTCACTACGTAGTCCCCGGGGGTGGCATGGTAGCAGAGCAGTTGGCAGATTACTTCACCGCGTAAGCTCTAAGATCAGGGTTCAATTCCCGTTTCAGTCTGCACGGAGGCGGGACGTTCTCCCCCTGCGCTTCCTCCTGGGTTTCCGGTTTACTCCCACATTCCGAAGAAGTACGGGTTTGGGTTGGGGAGCTGTGGGCACGCTATGTTGGCGCTGGAAGCATACGATGCTTATGGGCTGCCCAGCATTTGATTTGATACAAACAACGTTGTTCACTGTATTCTTCGATAAACAAAGTTAATTTTTCTTTGAAAGTACCGTTTTGGAAATTTAAAACCAGGGCAGGATTTGCATTGCACATGGCAGGGCTCTGGAAGGGATTTTAGAACAGGTAGTCTCAAGGATACAAGAAAGATGACGAAGGCATTTGGCATGTGATGCACCATCAATAACTCTGAGACGTGGGTTAAGGTAGGCTTTTATTGGCTGGAAGAAAGCACAAGCAGCAAGTGACCATCACACGACATCCTGGAGACTGAGGGAGGGTCTGTGGCTCCAATCGCCTTTATACCGGAGTCTGTGGGAGGGGCCACAGGAGCAGTCAGCAGGGGGTCTGTGGGAGGAGCCACAGGAGCAGTCAGCAGGGGGTCTGTGGGAGGAGCCACAGGAGCAGTCAGCGGGGGTCAGTGGGAGGAGCCACAGGAACAGTCAGCAGGGGTCTGTGGGAGGAGCCACAGGAGCAGTCAGCAGGGGTCAGTGGGAGGAGCCACAGGAGCAGTCATCGGGGTCTGTGGGAGGAGCCACAGGAGCAGTCAGCAGGGGGTCTGTGGGAGGAGCCACAGGAGCAGTCAGCAGGGGTCAGTGGGAGGAGCCACAGGAGCAGTCATCGGGGTCTGTGGGAGGGGCCACAGGAGCAGTCAGCAGGGGGGGGGGGGGGGGTGTCCAGACAGGTATAGGTAGTTCACCACAGCTCGCTGATCAGGTCTTTCAGTTCAGGAGTTGTAAAGGTGTTGGTGGGGTCACACTTTTCAGTACTGTGTGCGGGTTTGGTCCCCCGCTATAAGAAAGATGTCATTAAGCTGGAAAGAGTGCAAACAAGACTTATATGAACGTAGCCAGAACATTTGGGGTTACACTCTAGGATGAAGCTAGACCAGCTTGGATATTGTTCCTTGGTGTGTAGGAGACCGAGGGGTGATGTTATTGAGGTGTATAAGATCAAAGGAGCATAGATACAGTGAACGTACACTGTCCTTTTCCCGAGAAAGGGCAATCAAAAACTAGACGGCATAGGTTTAGGGAGAGATTTAAAAGGGAACTGAGGGGTAACTTCACACGACAAGGGTGGTCTGTATATGAAACGAGCTGCCAGAGGAAGCGGTTGACTCAAGTTCATAAACTGAACCTAACAATTCACAGATAGGAAAGGTTCAGAGGGTTTAGAGATGTTTCAGAAAGGTTTAGGTTAAGGGTTTAGATGGTTTGAAAAGGGCCAAGCTCAGGCAAATGGGACCAGCTTAGACATGCATTTTGGTCAGGGTAGGCAAGCAGAGCTGAAGGCCTGTTTCCCTGCTGAACTGTGTGATCTTTTCCCAGTTCCCCTCAGTCCCAGAAGGAAGACTTGGAGGCCTCCCAAACCTGAAGCAACTTGTTTCACCACAAGCTACCAAACTACCAAAGCAGTTCAAACCTGTTCGTCCCCTGTCAACAGTTGAAGTTAAGGATGTAGTTTGCACAGCTTGCTCATGCAGTGCTGAGTGGCAAGAGGCTGAGAGAAGGGTGTGGCCTGGATTGTGGCACGCAAAAACAGGACAGATGTCACATCAGCCCTGCAGTCCTGTTGATGAAATCATCACCCCACTCTGCCCATTGCCGGAAGCCATTGGATAAAAGACTGCCTGGCCATCCAGCTCTCACTTCTCAACGCAGAGGAGTCCCTTTAATCCCAAGAAGTGGAGAAGAGGAGTTTCAATTTTCTGCCAATTTTTACATGAATTTACAAACTGATTGGACGACTGAGAATTTAGTCAAACGTCCGAGTACCTGCTGCGTACTTTGAATTTTCGATATTCACTTTGCAATATAACCAATGAGTATCCTTTTTTTGGTTGCTCACTACTTCAGAGCGGACTTCCTGTTGTTCATGCAGGAACTTTAAGCATTTGGATTCTGTTATCCTAAGAATGTGATTAACTGGAGTAACACACACAAAATGCTGGAGGAACTCAGTGGGTCAGGCAGCATCTATGGAGGGGAATAAAACAGTCGACATTTTGGGCTGAGACTCTCCGTTCCTCTCCATAGATCCTGCCTGATCTGCTGAGTTCCTCCAGCATTTTATGAGTGCTTTGCTCTGGATTTACAGCATCTTGCAGAATCTCTTGTGCTTTTGTTTAACTGGAGATGGGAGCCACATAACATGCGGCATATTTACTCTGCAGGAGGCAAATAGAATCATAGAGCTCTTGCCAACCAAGATGGCATCCTAGGCTTGTTCCATTTGCCTGGACTTAACCCCTATCCCTCGAGATCTTTCCCATCCACTAACCTGTCCAAGTACCTTTTAAATGCTGTTACTCTACCTGCCTCAGCCACTTCCTCTGGCAGCAGGCTCCATATACCGTTCTCTGTTATTGAAAAAGTTGTCCTCAGCTTCCTCTCACCTTAAACCTGTGACCCCCCCCCAGTTCTTGATTCCCTAACCCTGGGAAAAAGTCTGTGTGCATTGACCTGATCCTTACCCTCATGATTTTACACACACCTCTGTAGGATCAACACTCATTCTCCCAAACCTACTCGAGCTCTCTCTGTAACTGAGTCACTCAGTTCCTTGTAAATTTCCTCTGCACTCCTTTCAGCTCAATGGCACCTTTTCCATAGCAGCAAACCAAACCTGAACACAGTAGTCCAAATGTACAGTACCTTGTACCACCGCAATATAACATCGCAACTTCTGTACTCAATGCTCTGAATGATGAAGACCAGCATATCAAAAGCCTTCTTCTTCATCCTGTTTATTTGTGACACCATTTTCAGAGAACCATGCCCTTATACCCTTAACTCCCTCTGTTCTACAACATTCCCCAAGGCTCTATCACTCACTGTGAAATCCCTGCCCTCATTTGTCTTCATAACATGCAATTCCAGACACCTCTCAGAATTAAATTCCATTCGCCATTCCTTGGCCCACTTTCCCAGTTGACCGAGATCCCTCTGTAAATCTTGATAACCACCATTAAAAGGTACCGCCTATTTTAGTGTCATCTGCAAGCATATTAACCATGCCTGGTCCATTCTCATTCAATCATTGATATACATAGTTGACAAATGACGACGTGCCCAGTACAGAGCCCCTGTGTAATGCTACTAGTCGCATGCCTCCATTCACAGAAACAATCCTCCACCATCATGCTCTGTTTTCTACCACCAAAGTAAATTCTGTTTCCAATTAGTTAGCTCTCCCTGTACCCCAAAAGATCTAACTTTCCATAGCAGCCTACCATACAGAATTTTAGCAATGGGTTTACCAGTCCATCTACCACCTGCCTTCATTGATCTTCTTGGTTTTCTCTTCAAAAGCTTCAATCAGATTCATGAGACATGATCACATAAGAACATTAGAAATAGGAGTAGGCCATCTGGCCCATCGAGCCTGCTCTGTCATTCAATAACAACATGGCTGATCTGGCCATGGACTCATCTCCACCTACCCACCTTTTCCCCATAACCCTCAATTCTCCTACAATGCAAAAATCTATCCAACCTTGTCTTCAATATATTTATTGAGGTAGTCTCCACTGCTTCATTGGACAGAAAATTCCACAGA
Source organism: Hemitrygon akajei (assembly GCF_048418815.1). Lineage (NCBI taxonomy): Eukaryota > Metazoa > Chordata > Chondrichthyes > Myliobatiformes > Dasyatidae > Hemitrygon > Hemitrygon akajei. The sequence continues at coordinate 98,276,604 of NC_133130.1, read as the reverse complement.
CTCACCACCCTTTGGGAAAAGTAGTTCCTCCTCATCTCTGTCCTAAATCTACTCCACTGAATCTTGAGGTTATGTCCCCTGGTTCTAGTCTCACCTACCAGTGGAAACAAATTTCCTGCCTCTATCTTATCTGTCATTTTCATAATTTTTTATGTTTCTTTAAGATCTCTCATTCTTCTGAATTCCAGTGAGTACAGTCCCAGGTGTCTCAATCACTCCTCATAGTCTAACCCATTCACCTCTGGAATCAACCTGGTGAACCTTATCTGCATAGCTTCCCAAGCCAGAATCACCCATGCACAACGCCATGCTGTCCATCCCGAATCAAACCTTTGTGTATCCTGTCCCTCAGAGGCGCTTCTCGTAGTTTACCTACCACAGATGATGGCCTTAAGATTGGTCTTTATTTGGCGGAATGTTCCCTCGTTCACAAGGTCGAGTAAACGTTACAGTCAGTGTGAAGAAGCGCTCTTGCATGTGGATCAATGGGCCCCCGAATTACTGCAGCACAAGAAATTGCAACATTCCAATGAAAGTCTCTTCCATCGAGGGACAGGACCAAGCACTTCCTGTGGTGAGTCACCTGAACAAAGAGGTCATTTTACCAACGATGTCTGGACATGCAATGATATCATCAGCGTGTGCGGCCCTCCTCTCTGCTCCAGCAGCTGAAGCTGGAGTCAGAAGTGCGACCTAAGACCTGCATCTTCCATTCAGGCTCAGACCAGGAGCTCATCCCCCAGCAACTGGCCGGCCAAGAGGGAAGAAAGTTGTCTACACCCTTGCTCTCAGGTTGTGCCCACACCTTTCTCCTACTGGAGGCAGTTCCTGTGTGTCCATGCACCACTGGAGCTTCCCACTGCAGGCTTCAGCAGTCCAGCTTTGCCCTGAATTATGAACCCACACCCCGTGTTAATGAGTGTTTCTGCTGCTGGCCTCGGTTAGGAACAGAGGCTGTGATCATAGGCACTAACTTTGGGATGTTATGTTGAAGTCATATAAGATGTTGGCGAGGCCAAATTTGGAGTATTGTATGCAGTCTTGGTCACCTACAGGAAATGTATCAGTAAGATTGAAAGAAAAATCTTCACAAGTTGCTGGGGCATGAGGACCTGAGTTACAGGGAAACATTGAACAGAGCACATCCCTTTGGCCCATAATGTTGTGCCAACATAGAAGAACGAGGGGAGATCTGACTATAACTAAGACATGCAGATGAAGAGTGTATTGACAATGGAAGAGAAAATGAGGTAGTGTTGAGCTTCGGGTGGTGTCAAGGGGAAGCAGGGTAAAAGGATGAAATGCTTTCACAGATCAGTACAGGATGCTGAGAGGAGAAGCTGGAAATAGGATGAAATGCTCCTACTGATCACTACCGAGAGCTAGGAGGGGAAGCAGGATAAAAGGATGAAATGCTCCACACTTCTTATCTTAATAGGTGCAAGGACATACAGTCTCTTATGCAACCTGGTAACCTCTGAAAAGCCAGCAAGCAAGACATTTGACGAAATTGTTACAATTCTACACAATCACCTGAGCCCTAAACCGCTGGTAATAGCTGAGAGATTTAGATTTCACAGAAAGTGAAAGCTTTTCTGAATACATTACAGAACTGCACAAACTTTCCCAGTACTGAGACTTTAGAGATGAACTTTCTGAGGCATTAAGGGACAGGCTTGTATGTGGCATGCATAGTCAAAGCACTCAAAAGAGGCTACTATCCGAAAAAGACCTAACCTTAGAACGGGCATTGACCATTGCAATATCGTTAGAGACTGCAGCAAAGGATGCAGAACTACACAAAAAAGAGGTTAGAATGTGAAATGCACAAAATGTCCCTGAATGGTGCAAAAAGCCAAAAATGTTACCGATGTGGAAAATCTTCCCATGATACAATGACTGTTGGTTCAAAGAAAAATACTGCAGAAAGCCTCACAGACAAGATCGCAAAGAGAGAATATACAAGGCAGACAAAAAGCACAACTGAGTGAAAAGTCTCAAAACAAAACTAAACAAATGCATGAAGTTACTGAATGTAAAACAGAATCAGACAACATAGAGTCTGACAAAGATGAACTGTCCTGCCTAGAAGTACACAGTATTACTGAAGTAGATCGCAATAACTGAAAATGGAGCTGTATACAGGGTCAGCTTTGTCCATAACTCCCCAGGTTGACTACAACAGACTGTTTTCTGAGATACCATTAGAGAAGATCTCAGCAATGCTAAAGACCTACACAGGCGAACACTTTTGTGTCTCCCAAAGGCAAACTGAAGGTGAATGTGACATACGAGGCCAAACTCATCAGTTAGAACTTTATTGAAAAGAGGAGGGCCAGCACTTTTTGGACGTGAATGGTTGAGAAAAATCCATTTAGACTGGCACTCAATCAAAGCTGTCAGTGTGACATCACAGGCAATGGCAGCCCAAATGGTGCCAGAGGCTGGCATAGCTGCTTAATGCTATTGAGAAGGGGATTGGTAAATTCAAAGACTTAAAGGCCAGAATTGAACTGTATGAAACAGCAATAACAAGATTCCATAAAGCACGTCCAGTGCCTTAAGCACTATGTCCTAAGTGGATGCTGTACTGCAGAGCTTGGACGTGCCTGGAACTCTCTCCAAGGTTGAGTGGAGTGATTGGGCTATGCCCATTGTCCTGGTGATCAAGAAAGGGAAGTCCGGAACCATTTGCGTAAGTGAGGATTTCAAGATGATCATCAACCCAATGCTGCATCTTTAGCAGGCGGAGAGAGGTTTTCAAAGTTTGACTTGTCACAAGCCCATCTGCAGTTGGAGATTGAGGAGTCGAGCAGGAAATTCCTCACAATCAATACTCACAAGAGGCTGTTCCGCTATAATCGTCTCGTCTTTGGCGTTGCATCAGCTCCAGCAATTTGGCAAAGAGCAATGGACCAGTTGCTCCAAGATATCGCAGGAACACAATGTTACCTTGATGACATCATCATGACTGGCAAGAATGATGACGGGCACCTCCAGAACCTTGGTAAAGTGCTTACCGGGCTGAGTGAGTATGGTCTGCATGCGAAAAGAGAGAAATGTGAGATTTTCGAGAATGAAATCTCATATTGTGGACATGTCATTGACAAGCATAAGTCACAAGAGAAGACTGAAGCAGTGCTACAGGCACCCGAAAATACGTCACAGCTCAGGTCATACTTGGGCCTTGGAAACTACTACGACCAGTTTCTGCTAAACATTGCTACAGTATCGCATCCACTGAACACACTCTTACAGACAGGAGCAAAGTGGGAAGGAATGGTCAAAAAGATGTGAAATCATCCAAGGAAACAGAAACTACTAACGTCTGATAATCTGGTCACCCATTATGACCCATCTCTGCCATCAGACTGGCGTGTGATGTGAACCCTTATGCACTGGAGCCGTTTTGTCACACATTATGAAAGATAGATCTGGATGCCTGATTGTATTTGCTTCAAGATCACTGATGAGTGTAGAACATGACTATGCACAGATTGACTGAGAGGCCCTTAGATACTATGGGGAATAAAGAAGTTCCACCACTATCTCTATGGATAAAAGTTTACCCTAATGACAAACCACCAGCCCCTTGTGTCCATCTTCAATCCCAGGAAGGGAATCCCAGTGATGACTGCTACATTGGTCACTGTTCCTAGCAGCCCACTCTTTTGGTTGAAGGGTAGCAAACAATACAGCAACACTGATGACTTGTCACGTCTTCCTCTACTGGCAACTGAAGAAGAAAAGTCTTCATACTGTGACCCAGCAGAAGTGTTCCACAACCCATTGGTGGACCAGTTACCAGTAACAAATTCCAAAATATAAAGGGAAACAAGGACATTGTCAAAAGCCTATGAAATCTCCACGCAAGGGGGGCCAGCTCATGGCAACCCGATGTTTCCAGAATTCTCAGTGAGACGAGACCAACTGTCAATATGTCAAAGAACTCTGATGTGTGGATCTCGTGTTGCGGTTCCCTCTAAACTGGGCACCAGTGTTAGAAAATCTACATGAAAGATACGGTCAAGATGAAGGGTATTGCCCGGAGTTACTTGCAGAGGTGGGGAATAGATAATCAGATTGATGACTTGGCCAAAAACTGTTCAGGAGCCAAAATGTTCAAAATGCACCCCCACAGGCACTGTTACACCCATGGGAGTGGCCGTCATCACCATGGCAAAGAGTACGTATTGACTTTGCTGGGCCATTCATGGACTCCATGTGTCTGATTGCTGTGGATGCTCATTCGAAGTGGCCGGAGGTTATACCAATGAAGCCAATCACCTCAGCAAAGACTGTTTCCACTCTGGGGACCATCTTCGCCAGAAACAGCTTACCAGAATAAACTGTGAGTGACAACGGATCACAATACAGGTCGGAAGAATTCTGACTGTTCAAGAAAAAAAATGGCATCAGACATTTCAAGACATCTCCTCAGCACCCAGCAACAAATGGGTTAGCTGAAAGGTTTATCCAAACCTTCAAGGTCCATTAAAGCAAAAGACAAGGAGAACATTTCTCTGCAGCAGAAGGTGACAACTTCCTTTTTGTGTATCTGAATTCTGTTCATGCGATGACAAATCAAATGCAACGGTGTTCTTGAACATGAATCTGAGATCTCACATAGAACTTTTGAAACCAGATCAATGAAGGGAAGTGCAGAATAAACAGTTCAGCCATTTGCCAAGTGAATCAGCAAGGAGCTTCAACGTTGGACAGAAAGTCCTAGCGCATGATTACCAAGAAGACAAACGGACACCCGATGGGATAGCGACAGGAACTGGACCACTGATATGCACAGCGGATGTTGGAAACAGACTTGGAGACGTCATGTGGATCAGGTACCAGATGCTCAACCGAAGAGCACACCTGAGTCATTTGCATCCAATGAGGTGGACACATTACAGTCACTGGACTTGCCTCTCAGTGATGGTGTCTCTGACAGCAATGTGACACCAGAAAATGAGAACATTGTCTTAGACAAGACACCTACCAAACCCTATGCCACTCCACAGGTCCAGAGGCCCGATCCTGAAAGAAACAGAGCGCCACTCAAAAGAGGGAATGACAATTGTGAATTGCCAATGGACCACAATACAGGTCAAAATCAAAGCAAGAGGCTGAGAGTGAAGGAGTAAAGAAATCTCAGAGAGCAATCTTTTATTTTACACTGCTTGGAGAAATGAGGCTAGACTGCACAGGCACGTGACATTAGCCAGTAGAGTGTCAAATGTTTAAAAAAAGACCACCATATACAGCGGGCAGCAGAGTGAGAGGGAGCAGAGTGGGCTGGCTTTGGCTCAACAGGCTTCGGCGTGAACAGGCAGAGGTGAGGGTAGGTTCCAGTAAGTTTTGTTTGTTCATTTAGAGTAGAGAGAATGCCAGGCAGGATGTTGGAATGCTCCTCTTGCAGGATGTGGGAAGTCAGGGAGACTTCCGGTGTCCCTGACAACAACACCTGCAAGAAGTGCATCCAGCTGCAGCTCCTACCAAACCACGTTAGGGAACTGGAGCAGGAGCTGGATGACCTCTGGATCATTTGGAAGAATGAGGAGTTTGTAGATAGTAGTTACAGGGAGGCAGTTACGCCAAAGGAGCAGCGCACGGGTAATTGGGTTACCATCAGGTGAGGGAAGGAGAAAGGGCAGGCAGAGCAGGGATCCCCTGTGGCCATACCCCTCAACAACAAGTATACCAATTTTGATACTGTTGGCGTGGGGGGATGACTTACCTGGGACAAGCTGCAGCAGCCGGATCTCTGGCACTGAGTCTGGTTCTGCAGTGCGGAAGGGAGTGGGGAAGCAGAGGAGAGCGGTAGTGACAGGGGATTCGATATTTAGAGGTACTGACAGGAGGTTCTGTGGTCGTGACAGAGACTCCTGGATGGTTTGTTGCCTCCCGGGTGCCAGGGTCAGGGATGTCTCTGATCGTGTGCACAGCATTCTGAAATGGGAGGGTGAGCAGCCAGATGTCATGATACACATCTGTACCAATGACGTAGGAAGAAAGAGTGAGGAGGTCCTGAAGAGTGAGTATAGAGGGCTTGGTAGGAAGTTAAAGAACAGCACCTCGAGGGTGGTAATCTCAGGATTGCTACCTGTGTTACATGCCAGTGAGGGTAAGAGTAGGATGCTCTGGAGGATGAACACATGGCTGAGGAACTGGTGTAGGGGACAGGGTTTCAGATTTCAGGATCATTGGGACCTCTTCTGGGGCAGGTGGGACCTGTACAAGAGAAACGGGTTACACCTGAACTACAAGGGGACCAATATCCTTGCAGGGAGGTTTGTTAGTGCTATTGGGGAGGTTTAAACTAGATTTGCAGGGGGATGGGAACCAGAGTGCCAGAGCAGATAGTGGAGCGGGGGTGAAAATAAATGATGTTAAAAGTTCATGCAAAGTCACAGAGCACCACCCAAAAGACTGAACCTTTAGAACTGTGAAGTTAGTTATGGACTGTTATTACAAAAGCACGTTTATTTGGAACATTGGTTTATGAAAGGGAAATTGAATGTTTTGTACATGTACAGTTATATGTTGCATTAGTCTAAAGGGGGAGGAAATGTAATGCTTTTAGAGCAATGACCCTCCCCTTAGCACTATGTATTGATCTGTTGTCTACACGTGTGCATTGTTCCCTCTCTCTCGATGCAATGTGAACACACCAGTTAAAGCCATCTCCCACGTGTCTACTTTTATTTAATTGATACGTGGTTGTGCACAGACACAACAGATTCCATGCTTTATCTCTGCATCATACACCACTGAAACAGACTTTTCAGTCCAACGACCACCATTTTATACTGATCCCATGGTCCACTCTCCTCTCCTATGAGATTCTTTCTTCTGCATTGGTGCTGCTTCCTGCATCCATGTGTAGCTCATCGACTTAATCAACTTTGCCTCCAACTTCAACTCTGCCCTCAAATTCACCTGGTTCACTTCGAACACCTCCCTTCCCTTTCTTGATCTCTCTGTCTCTATCTCTGGAGACAGCTTACCTACTGATGTCTATTATAAACACACGGACTCTGACATCTACCTGAACTATACCTCTTCTCACCCTGTTGCTTGTTAAAAACGCCATCCCCATTTCTCAATTCCTCCGTCTCTGCTGTATCTGCTCTCAGGATGAGGCTTTTCATTCCAGAATGAAGGGGATGCCCTCCCTTTTCAAAGAAAGGGGCTGCCCTTCTTCCACCATCAATGTTGCCGCATCTCTTTCATTTCACGCATGTCTGCTCTTACCCCATCCTTCCGCCACCCTACCAGGGATAAGGTTCCTCTTGTCCTCACCCACCACCCCCTCAGCCTCAGCGTCCAGCACATAATTCTTTAGAACTTGTGCCATCTCCATCGGGGTCCCACCACCAAGCATTCTTTCCATCCCACCAGTTTCTGCTTTCCGCAGGGATCGCTTTCTATGTGACTCCCTTGTCCATTCCTCCCTCCCCACAGATCTCCCTCCTGGCACTTATCCTTGCAAGCTGAACAAGTGCTACACCTGCCCCTACACCTCCTCCCTCACCACCATTCAGGGCCCCCAAAGTGCTTCCAGGTGAGGCGACACTTCACCTGTGAGTCTGTTGGGGTCACTTACTGTGTTCAGTGCTCCTGGTGTGGCCTCCTGTGTATCGGAGAGACCCAAAGTAGATTGGGAGGACATTTCACTGAGCACCTGTGCTCCGTCCACCGGCAGAAGTGGGATTTCCCAGTGGCAGCCCATTTTAATTCCACTTCCCATTCCCATTCCGATATGTCAGTCCATGGCCTCCTCTACAGTCGCAACGAGGCCACACTCAGGTTGGAGGAGCAACACTTTATACTCCATCTGGGTAGCCTCCAAGCTGACGGCATGAAAATCAGTTTCTCGAACTTCCAGTAATGCCCTCCCCCCACTTCACCATTCCCCTCTCTCACCTTAACTCCTCATCTGCCCATCGTCTCCCTCTGCTTCTCCTCCCCTCTCTTTTCTTTCTTCCATGGTCTCTGTCCTCTCTTATCAGATTCCCCCTTCTCCAGCCCTGTATCCCTTTCACCAATCGACTTCCCAGATCTTTACTTCACCCCTCCCCCTCCCAGTTTCACCCATCACCTTGTGTTTCTCTCTCCCTTCCCCCCACCTTTTAAATCTTTTTCCCTCCACTCCTGCCGAAGGGTCTCGGCCCGAAACATCGACTGTACTCTTTTCCACAGATGCTGCCTGTCCTGCTGAGTTCCTCCAGCGTTTTGTGTCTGTTGCTCGGGTTTCCAGCATCTGTAGATTTTCCCTTGTTTGTCTTCATCCCTTTGCCTTTCCTGTCCATCACATTCTTACTTCACAACTCCTTTCCACCCACCCACCTTCTCCCACACCTGGTTCTGTTCCTTGCCCTCCCCCTACACTTATTCTGGCTTCTTCTCGCTTCCTTTCCAGACCTGATGAAGGGTTATGGAACAAACTACTTACTCCACTCCATAGATGGTGCCTGACCTGTTGAGCACCTGCAGAATTCCTTGTGTTTCCAAATTCCATGGCAGATACACGACCCTATTGCCACTCAGAGCAATCTGGAGTTCAGAGGTTAACTCGGGGTTCATCTGTAAGGAGTTTGTACGTTCTCTCTGTGACCTCGTGGGTTTCCTCCAGGTGCTCCGGTTTCCTCCCACAGTCCAAAGACGTACCTTTTGATAGGTTAACTGGTCAACGTAAATTGCCCTGTGATTAGGGTAGGGTTAAGTAGGTGGGTTGTTAGGCAGTGTGGCTCGTTGGGTCTGGTGGCCCTGTTCCACACAGTATCTCTAAATAAATGAATAAAAACCACTCCCAGTGAATTTGGGACAGAGGATTCCAAAGGTCCACCTAACCTTTTACTCTGAGGCCATGCCAGTGGGAGGAAACACCATCCCTGATTCAGGTTTGTAGACCGCTGACCCAGTGCTCTGGTTACCCGGTACAGTACGGATTCTGAATGTACTTTAACATCGAGACATCCTTCCCCCTCTGAAAAATTAGTGCTGCGTGACTGTCGGCTTATCAGAGCGATAACAGGAAGAAACAGCCAGATGCCCTGACTCCGCCTGTTGTCTTTGTAACGCACACATTCCAACAGCGAGAACAGCTCAGTCACGGAGCCCTGCCCATTCCGACGTGTGACGCCCTTCACCAACACCCTGGGTGTTGCTGCTTGGCCAGGAGTCTTGGGAAGCCCCAAGAAATAGGAATGCAGCCTGCCATCCGGTAGGAACACCAGGTAGGCAGAAGCACTGGACGTTGATACCACATGCTCTGGAGGTCTTCTGTGTCAGGGGCAGAGTGCACCTGAGACAAAGATGACAATGTTTTAATTTGAAGATGCTGGAAGTATTGTGAAAGCTTTCATGGGTAACAATGCAGCCCTGTAGAACCCTGGCTAGACCATACTAGGAATATTGTGTACAGTTCATTGGGCAGAGGATATATACCAGGATTAGAGAGCGTGCCCTATAGGGATAGGCTGAGTGAGCTAAGGATTTCCTGTGGGGCGAAGGGGGATGAGAGGTGACTTGATAGAGATGTACAAGCTGGTAAGAGGAATAGATCGATTGGACTGCCAGGGTGGAAATGGCTACTATGAGAGAGCATAATTTTAAGGTGATTAAAGGGAAGTATAGGGGAAATGTCAGAGGTAGTTCTTTACACAGAGAGTGGTTGGTGTGTTGAACACTCTGCTGGAGGTGGTGGTAGAGGCAGATACATTAGGGGCATTTGGATAGTACAAGGATGGTGGAGAATGGAGAGCTATGTTAGAGGGAAGGGTTAGATTGATCTGAGAGTAGATTAAAAGGTTGGCACAACATCCTGGGAAGAAGGATCTGGACTGTACTTTAATGCTCTATGTCCTATATTCAATGAACAGGAATATTGGAAAAAATACACTCAGTGGCCACTTTATTAGGTACGCTGGCTCATTAGTGCAATATCTAATCAGCCAATCACGTGGCAGCAACTCAATGCATAAAAGCACGCAGACATGGCCAAGAGGTTCAGTTGTTGTTCAGACCAAGGTCGGAATGGAGAAGTAGCGTGACTTTGACCGTGGAATGAGGGCTGGTGCCAAACGGTGGGGTGGGGTTGAGCGTCTCAGAGATTTTCAAGCACAGCCATCTCTAGAGTTACAGGGACAGCACAAAAAAACAAAAGCAAAAAAATCCTGTCTGGGCAAAAATGCCTTGTTGATGAGAGAGGACAGGGAAGAATGGTTAGACTGGTTTGAGCTGACAGGAAGTTGACAGAAACTCAGATGATCACATGTTACACCAGTGGCGTGCAGTAGTGTATCTCTGAATGCACAGCACATCGAACCCTGAAGTGAATGGGCCACAGCAACATGCACTCAATGGCTACTTTATCAGGTGCAGGAGGTCCCCAACAACGTCCCACTGAGTGTATTTTGCAAAGAAGTGAAAGCAATGTTAAACAAGGCACAATTCCCAAGTTTAACCCACACAACTAAAGACCAGAACTTTCTCTCTGTCCCTGCTTTGTGTTACAACATGGTGGAGATCAATATTGCTTAATTCCTCCCCTGAAGGTAAGACGAACTCCTGGACAATGAATGGCCGCTGCCTAAAACAAGGATTTGGGAACGAACATCGGGAAGAAGGTGCAGAGAGAACAGAATTGTGGCAGAGAGGAGCAAGAGAACTCAGGAGAGTTAACAACTTATCTAGGCTGCCTGCCAGTTAGTGAGGCTTATGCACAAGATCGACTCTCCAACACTTCCTGGTTGGACGTGGTCCAACTGCGTATCACCTTCACACACTGCACAACCCTGCACCCGGGTCCTCAGCTCCCCACACAGAGGACCTGAATATCATACACTGTATTAAATGGTACCCATCACATGCAACACCAAAATTCGACACCTTTATAGTTTGTGCAATAGCTTTAAGTTCCTGTTCCTGATGCAAAAGCAGAACCTTGACAGCTGTAAACACAAGATGCTGGAAATCCAGAGCAGAACCCTAGAGGAGCTGAGCAGGTCAGGCAGCATCTATAGAGCGGAGCACACAGTCGATGCTTCTGGCCAAGAACCTTCATGAGCACTGGAAAGAAAAGGGGGGGAGACTAGAATAAGAAGGTGGGGGGGGGGGTTGGGGAAGGAGTATAAGATGGCTGGTGAGACCGGGGGGGGGGGTGAATGTGGGTAGGTGAAGGAGAGGGGGGAGGATGAAATGAGAAGCTGGGAACTGATAGGTGGAAGAGGTAAAGGGGTGAAGAAGAAGGAATCTGATAGGAGAGGACAGTGGACCATGGGACGGATGGGAGGAGGGGCATCAAGGTGGGGGGGTGGTGATGGGCAGGTGAAGAGAAGAGAAGGGGTGGGGGGGAGCCAGAATGTGGAATGCATAGAAGAGGGAGAACTAACCAGAAGTTAGAGTAATCAGCGTTCATGTCATAAGGTTGGAATGTGAGGTGTTGGTCCTCCAAACTGGCAGTAAAGGAGGCCATGGACCGACATGTTGGAGTGGGAAGTGGAATTAAAATATGTAGCCACCAGGAAGTCCAACCTTTTACTCTGAGAGTGCACCCGACACCAGGTGAAGACCGGTTCAGATTGTGGGTCTCATCGCTTTGAATGTTGGGGTGAGCTTGTGGTGAAAGGGTGATACAGAGAGTCAGAGGTTACAGTGTAGAACCAGGTACCTCAGATCAATTCATCCACGCTGACTAAAGTACCCCATGAAGATAATCCCATTTGACCCACATCTCCCTAAATCTTCCTTATTCACACACCTGTCTAAATGCTTTTTAAACGTTATAGTCCTACCTGCTTCGACCACTTTCATTTGCGCCTTGTTCTGTGTACAGGTACTCAACACCCACCTCCGTGTGTAAAAATGTTGTCTCTCCAATCCTCTTCTTCAGCCTTTAACACACAAGGAACTCAGCCGGCCAGGCAGCATCCATGGAAAAAAGTAGAGTCGATGTTTCCACAGATGCTGCCTGGCCCGCTGAGTTCCTCCAGCATTTTGTGAGTGTTGCTCGGATGTCCAGCAAGTGCAGCTTCTCCCTTCACTGTGTCTTCAGCCTTTACCTCATCAACCTCTCGCCTCCAGCTTTTCACCTCAACCCTCCCCCAGCTACCCACCTTCCTCCTTTCACCAGCTTACACTCCTTCTGCTCCTCCCCCTTCCTCTCCAGTCCCGATGAAGGGTCTCGGCCTGAAACGTCGATTGTTTATCCAGTTCCATAGACGTTTACTGAGTTCCTCCGCCATTTTGTGTGAGCGTGTCTGTTAAACCCCATCCCTCTCACCTTGAATCTATGCCCTCTAGTTTTAGACTCCCCTGCCCTGGGTAAAAGACAGATACCATCCACCTTATCTACATTCCTCAAGATTTTATAAGCCACTACACATCACTATTTCCCTTTGCAGAACAAGGGGACCTTTCGGCGTAAGGAGACCAGGTAAGGATGCAAACAGAGGATTCTAGGGTGACACTTGCTTTACTAATTCTGAGCGTTATTGGTCTTTAATGTGGAGATTCTATTGGCTATTAGACCTGTCTCATCACAGACTGATTGATCATGCAAAGAAGGACCTTGAACATACACAAGGTTACCAACAGGTGTCTCCAGCTACCTGTTTCATTCTGTATAAAAATGGCATTTCTTTGCTCAAACAGGGGCCAGGCTGTTCTTGTGCACAAGGAAATAAAGTGTGATGTGATTGAGGAACGAGAGTGGGGTTTCAGAGTACAGTTCACCAGCAACAATGCCATATCTTTCTCCCACACTGTTTCTGACCCCACTAGTCCAATCCAATGAAGGCTACAGCACCTTGTGCAAATGCGGTTTATAGAACTAGACCCAAGGTTTTGTCAGGTTCAGATTCATGTGTTTGTCACCTGTACATCAAAACACACAGTGAAATGTGTTGCTTCCATTAACACAACCCACGGCAACACTCACAAAATGCTGGAGGAACTCAGCAGGTCAGGCAGCATCTATGGAGGGGATTAAGCAGTCAACACTTCAGGCCGAGATCCTTCTTCAGGACTGGAAAAGAAGATGAGAAATCAGAGTAAGAAGGTGGGGGTGGGGAAAGAGGCGAGCTGGAAGGTGATGGGTGAAGCCAGGTGGGAAAAGTGGAGAAGGAGGAATCTGATAGGCAACGAAAGTGGACCATAGGAGAAATGGGAGGAGGAGGAGGGGACCCAGGGGAAGTGATAGGCAGATAAGAGGTGAAAGGTCAGAGTAGGGAAGAGTGAGTGGGGAAATTTTATTATTGGAAAGAACAATCGATATTTGTGCCATCAGGTTGGAGGCTACCCAGGTGGAATATAAGAAGTTGCTCCTCCACCCTGAGGGTGGCCTCATCTTGTGCCTCGACACGTCAGAATGGGAATTAAATGTTTGGCCACTGGAAAGTTCTGCTTGTGGCGGATGGATCAGAGGTGCTCAACAAAGTGGTCTCCCAATTTACGACAGGCTTCACCAATGTAGAGGAGACCACATCAGGAGCACCGGATACAATAGACATTCTGGCAGATTTGCAGGTGAAGTGTTTCCTCACCCGGAAGGGCTACTCGGGGGCCCTAAATGGAGGTGAGGGAGGAGGTGTAACACGTTGGCCACTTGCAGGAATAAGAGCCAGGAGGGAGATTAGTGGGGACGGATGAATGGACAAGAGACTTGCAGGGGAAGTGATCCCTGTGCAAAGAGGAGAGGGGTAGAAGGAGACAGAGAGGTGGAAAGTTATGTTTACTGGTGGGATCCCTTTGGAAATGGCTGAAGTTGCCGAGGATGTTGTGATGGATGGGGAGGCTGATGGGGTGATAGGGAAGGATGAGAGGAACTCCATCACTGTTAGCAGCATCAGGAAGATGGGGTGAGAACGGTTGGCTGGGAAATGGAGGAGGAGCAGACGAGGGCAGCATCAGTGGTGGATGTGCTGGAGGCTGCCTGCAGATTCCAGCCCCAACATAGCATGCTGACAACGTTCAGCCAGAACGGCACAAAACCAAATAAAATGGAACACAACGTGCTACAATACAATTGCAGCAAAACAAGCCCCTTTCCTCCCTCCCAACCACCCAACCACAGTGTTGGGTCCTTCCTCTACCGGAGAGGGAGGGCCTGGCTTGGATGAAGAAGCCCCTGAATTATTGTAGCAGAGCACTACCCCAGCGGGCCACGTCTGATGCAGTCCCCCAATACCAGGACAGGCCTTCACATCTCCAGTCTCCAGGGTTCAGTCCCCAGGCTTTGACCTCCGGTTGCAGTGATCAGAAAGCCTGAGATGCAGTCCGTTTGATAACTGGTCCAATCTTAAGATTCATGGAATATTCAAAGGATTTCAGGCTCCCTCTGGCTGCAAGACCGGAATCCAATGAACAGGATCCTGATGACTGACCTGTAGATGGTGACGTTGTACCTGCTGTGGAGTGTTGGAGCTGCCAGCAGAATCACTGCCGGTTGGGAGGTCAACACTCGCTGTTCCGGCTGGTCGTCCCACCGGCCCTAGCGCCTTGATGCGTGCTTCATGACTGAAATTCTAGAACGATCCATGGCTCGCCCCATGGATTCGGAGACTGTGAAAGGACTTTGGCTGTAATCATTTCATTTGCTTATTGAGACAGCGTGAAACAGGGCCCTCCAGCCCTACGAGCCACGCCACCCATCGATCCCCAGTTTAACCCTCGCCTAATCACAGGTCAATTTACAATGACCTATTAACCCCTACCGACAGAACACTACGTGACATATGGACTATGAACATAAGAATGAAAAGGTATTGCACAGTTTAATCGCTGCTGAGGATATTCGGGTCTCCATCTGCGCCAGCATGTGAAACCAGCCCGAGTGGAGCCTTTGACTGTCCCTCAGGCTCTCAAACAGGAACAGAAAATGCCAGAAACGCTCAGCGGGTCAGAGAGCATGTGTGACAGGACTCCCGCTGCACTTCCTTTCTCCCCATGACTGCATGGGGTTCCTCTCACTGTTGGCAAGCGGATGGTCATCGCACGTTGCCCTGTGATTGGGCTAGGGTTAAATTTGGGGGGGGGGGGGGGGGGTTTGCTGGTCGGTGTGGCTCACTGGGCCGGATGGGCCTGCCCCATGCTGTATCTCCAGTTGAGGGGCTTCCACACCCAACCCTCTCCTGTCGTGGGGAAAGCCTGTACTCTGTTCATTTCTCAGTGACTGTCGGCCATGCAAGAGTGAGCCACCAGGTGATGTAGGGAATGAGCACCCGAGCAGGTCTCTAGGGAAAAGGATTTGAACACCACTCTGCTGTTACAGAGAGCGACCCAGGCCGGGGGTGACAATCTCCTCTGGCTTCATCCTCCCAAAGTTAAAAACTGTTGGTCTTCATAATTATCCAATTTCAATGAATGATTTATATTATGAAACTTTAAAAAAAAATTGTCACACATTATAAACACAAGAGATTCTTCAGATGCTGGAAATCCAGAGCAACACACACAATATGCTGGAGGATCTCAGCAGGACGGGCAGCTAATCTGGAGGAGAATAAACAGTCGATGTTTTGGGCTGAGGACTGGAAAGGAAAGGGGCAGAGGCCGGAATAAGAAGGTGGGAGGGGAGTAGAAAGTGTACAAGCTGGTAGGTATTAGATAAAATCAGGTGGTTGGGTGGGGGAAGGGGATGAAGTAAGAAGCTCGGAGCTGATAGGTGGAAGGGGTAAAGGGCTGAAGAAGGAGTAATCTGATAGGAGAGGACGGTGGATCATGGGAAACGGGCACCAGGGGGAGGAGAAGGGAATGGGTAAAAGTTGACTTAAACTTCCTGTAAGTGGCAGGCTCCCACATCTTTGGATGATCACTCTCCTGATCATATGGTTAACCCAGAGCACTCAAGTTGCTCAGTGGTGGAGGGTCACCAGAGGGAGGGGCAGGCGGGTGAGGAGAAGGTAAGGGGTAAGAGAGGAGCCTGAGTGTCTGTAACAGGCTGCAGGTGTATGGGGTGAGCTGAGGATGTGCTGATGCTCAGAGGGGATATGCCTTCACTCCTCTCCAGGGACCTGTCACCACTGTTATGTTTTGTAACTCCAAATTGAAAGGAAAACTGAGTGTCTAGCTTTGTTTTTCACTTCAAATGAGCGTGTGCACTTATCACATGGTGGCGTGATGACGTGTGCCATTTACATACTTCTACATATAACTTGCACTGACAATGAGAGCTTAATCAAACAATATAATTATAATATTACTGAATATTAAATACACAACACACCTCCCTGCTTAGCTAGAAACTCCAACAATATAGAATGCATCTCAAATTATATACATACAGTATATATACAGTACACTATATAATACAACTACAACTCAGACATCCACAGCACAGTAAATTTTAAATTGTCCCACCCAGGCCTAAAAATTTAATTGCTGTGGAGGTTTTCCCTTTAATCTCACTTGCCCAGCAATCGCTTATGTGCCCACACTAGTCAAAAAGTCAAAAATCAAAGTAAATGAGTTATCAAAGAACATATATGTAACCTTGAGATTTATTTTCTTGCGGGCATTTACAGGAAAATAAAGAAATGTATTAGAATTAATGAGAAACTATACATAATCAAAGACTGACAAACAACCAATGTGCAAAAGAAGACACACTGTGCAAATGAAAAATAAAATAAGTCAAGTCAAGTCAACTTTTATTGTCATTTCGACCATAACTGCTGGTACAGTGCATAGTAAAAATGGGACAACGTTTTTCAGGACCATGGTGTTACATGTACGAAAACTAGACTGAACTACGTAAAAAAAAACAACACAGAGAAAGCTACACTAGACTACAGACCTACCCAGGACTGCATAAAGTGCACAAAAACAGTTCAGGCATTACAATAAATAATAAACAGAACAATAGGGCAGTAAGGTGTCAGTCCAGGCTTCAGGTATTGAGGAGTCTGATAGCTTGAGGGGAGAAACTGTTACATAGTCTGGTCGTGAGAGCCCGAATGCTTCGGAGCCTTTTCCCAGACGGCAGGAGGGAGAAGAGATTGTATGAGGAGTGCATGGGGTCCTTCATACTGCTGTTTCCTTTGCGGATGCAGCGTGTAGTGTAAATGTCCGTGATGGCAGGAAGAGAGACCCTGATGATCTTCTCAGCTGACCTCACTATCCGCTGCAGGGTCTTGCGATCCGAGATGGTGCAATTTCCGAACCAGGTAGTGATGTAGCTCTCAATACAACCCCTGTACAATGTGATGAGGATGGGGGGTGGGAGATGGACTTTACTCAGCCTTCGCAAAAAGTAGAGACGCTGCTGGGCTTTCTTTGCTATGGAGCTGGTTTTGAGGGACCAGGTGAGATTCTCCGTCAGGTGAACACCAAGAAATTTGGTGCTCTTTACGATCTCTACCGAGGAGCCGTCGATGTTCAGCGGGGAGTGGTTGCTCTGTGCCCTCCTGAAGTCAACAACCATCTCTTTTGTTTTGTTCACATTAAGAGACCGGTTGTTGGCTCTGCACCAGTCCGTAAGCCACTGCACCTCCTCTCTGTAAGCTGACTCGTTGTTCTTGCTGATGAGACCCACCACGGTCGTGTCATAAATAAATAATACTGAGAGCATGAGTTGTAGAGTCCTTGAACCTACTAACCGGTACATTTTTAGACTGTGAGAGGTAACCAGAGCACCCAGAGAAAACCTATTCATTCCTTAGGAAAGATGTACAGATTCCTTACCAATGATTGAACTCTGAACTGTAATGGTCTGACCTAGAAGTGCAGATGGAATACATGGAGAGGAAGCTGTCAGATTTACAAAATATTGTTGAAATACTATATAGGTGTGCACTGAGAGACAGACTGGAACCACTTGGAATCAATAGCTGCCAACTGTCCATATATCATGTGGCACCAAATACTCCACTTTTATAGAAAAGTTAATCAAAGGGCAAGAAAAATCCTGGGATGTCGTAATCTAACATAGAATTAGAGTTTACTGATGGAAAGGAAGCTGTTAGTTAGTGTATTTAATAGCTGGAGAATGTCCGGGTTAGATAGCCACATTTTCTACCAGCGGACTGTTCACAACACTTTAGGACCCATCACCATGGGCATCACAGTGAAGCCCAGGAGTTTCAGGAATTCCCCTGGGACATGGGTTTGACCACACCTCCCATGAGATCTTCATGGAGTCACATAGTTTAACTACAGGTCCTTTCACCTACTATACTCAAAGTACAAGGTAAATTTATTGTCGAAGTATGTAAATGGTACCTAATACTACCCTGAGGGTGGCAGGTGGAGATACATCTCTACCAAAGGAGGTGTAACCTGTAGGTGGCCCTTGGGCAAGGTGTAGCACTTGCTTGCCCCCTCCCCGATCAGAGTCACGTGAAGCCACAGGAGCAGGTGGTGGGTGGTTGCATGAGAAGTTGGTGCTGGTTACATGATCACTAATGCCAGGCAGACAGTCTCTGAAGAGTATTTATAATGACTGGGGCCACCTATCTTGTAAAGACACTGCCCAGAAGAAGGCAATGGCAAACCAACTTCTGTCGAATTATTTGCCTAGGATAATTGTGGTCAAAGACCATGATCGCTCACGTCATATGGCACAGCACATAATGACGATGATGATACTAACTTGAGCTTCATTTTCTTGTAGACATTTACAGGAATATGATGAAATATAATAGAATTTATGAGAAACTATATATAACCGATGTACAAAAGAAGACAAAATGTGCAGTTACCTCCTGCTTAGTGGGTGGTAGTGGGAAGAGAGCATGGTCTACATGGGGGGCATCCTCAGTGATGGTGCTGCTTTCTTGTGCCGGTGTTCCATGTGAAGGTGCTTTGACGGCGATGGACTTTGAGCAAACTCCTTCATTCCAGGGCACTCTATACCAGCTGTGACGCAGCCGGTTAGGATACTCTCTACTGCGTGTCTATAGAAATTTGGCAAAGTTTTAGGTGACATGCCGAATGTAAGCAAACTTCTAAGAAGACAGAGGCACTGTCGTGCCTTTTTGTTTTGTGATGGCACTCTGATGCGATAATGCCAAGAAGTTTAAAGTTGCTGACCCTCTCCACCTCTGATCCCCCGATGAGGACTGGCCCGTGGACTGACCTCCTGATAAATACCCTTTGGCCTTGCTGAAGTTGAGTGCTGTCTGTTAATCACTGATCTACACCAATCCCATTTACCAGCACACAGTCCATAGCCTTGGTGATTCAAGTGGTCATTGAGATTTATAAATGTTGTGAGAATCTTGGCCTTCAGTGTTGCTGGCTCCTGATGCTTTTGCAATCCAAAGGCTCTTCAGGAGTCAAGGATGAGGCATAAAACTTGTAACAAAAGTGAAAGAGAGAGCAAAGGAAGACTAAAAAGTTGTTGTGGTTTTCTCATACCAGGCTAGCGATAATAGAGATACCATTGATAAGAGTTAACCAATAAGATGGACAGATTCAAGTAACGTGACTCCTACTACTGAAACCAGAAGTTTCCAGAAAAATACAGAGGCAGCTGTTACTACGAGACAGCTTGCTGAACAATCACATGTCTATAGGTGATTATACTAAAACACAAACAAGTATAAGAAAGTTAGACTACAAGAAACAGAACAATTCTACACCCCAAGTTCAACATCATCCATCTGGCCATTGTGGCCCGGTGCTCTGAAGCAGTTTGGTTTGCCCTGTGGTTCCCTAACGCTGTCGGTGGAAACATCTCGATCTCCAGTGGCCAGCTTGATGGTGCCAGGTTCTGCTGCCACTGTGGAGATCACATCACACATGCCCCAGACAATGCGGAAAGGGCAAGACGGTGGCACAGCTGGTGGAGCCTCTGCTTCACAGCTTCAAAGTGAAATGATCAAAGTGCCTGTTTGTCACCAGATACTACCCTGAGATCCATTTTCATGCAGATAGTTACAGGAAAATAAAGAAATATGATAGAATTTATGAAAGCCTATCAACAATAAAGTCTGATGATGTGCAAAAGGCAAATTGTGCAAATAATTTAAAAAAGTAAGTCAGTAACACAGAGTTCTCAAGTCCTTGAAAGTGATACTGTGGGTTGTGGAGTCAGATCGGCATTGAGGTGAGTGAAGTTATCCACACTGGCTGTCACCTTACCCACTGCTGACCCTCACTGAGGTCTGGTACGTGCTCCCGCGTTGGAGTGTCACTGGAATTAATACGGCACTGTAAGGAATAATGAACAATCTCATGTAGCACCTACAGAGGCTGCAGCCTTAATCACTGCCACTTCACGACCAGCTCTACAGATCCCACAAAACTAATACCAACGCAAATAAGAGTTACTTTTAAAGATTAGTTTTATTTGTCACATATACAGCATGAAATCAAATCAGCGAGAATTGTGCTGGGCGGCCCACAAATTTCGCCGTACTCCTGGCGCCTACACAGCACACCCAGAACTCACTAACCCAAACCCACACCGCTTTTAGACAGCACCCGTAGCACCCAGACGAAACCTACGTGTTCACAGGGAGAACACTCACACTACATACAGGCAGCAGTGGGATTGGAACCCTGATCGGTAATCACAGGCGCTGTGATTGTGTTGTGTTCATCGCTACGCTACCGTAGCCGTGACAGGTATTTGTTGTTGCTAGCCTGCTCAAAATAACTGCTGCACTTCTGGTGTGTCTACAGTCTGAAATTCTTTTTTCAGAAAGGTGGATCACTCGGGGTGTGGCTGCATGCTTCAATGCATGGTTAATCCTTTAAACGCACTACTTGGTTTTTAACCCGATAGTCACCCTGGTTCCAATTCCCCAAAGTTGCAAACAAGGCTTGTTTTGACTTAACCTGCTTCTATTTGAATTGGAAAGGTCAGGCACGGGCCAAATCGAGGCGACAAGCACCAGGCCCGAGAGCTTATCGAAGTGATGGGGTCCAGGTCCGGAAGCAGTGAACAATCTGAGGTTTGGACGAGTTTGGCGCTGAGCCAGATTGGAAAGGTCAGGGTGTCAGCGCTGGAGGCGAGGGGCAGTCCAGTTCAGCTCACTGCGCCGTGACGTGTCTGTGCTGAACCGAGGCTGTGGCCCGCAACTAACAGGCTCCTGAATCAGCCGTGCCAGGCTTTGTAGATGTGGACTCACTTTTGTGAACTTTAGTTCTGAATGTGCTTTGCTTACTTTTATTGTTTGCGCAGTTTGTTTTTCTGCACATTCAGTGTTAGACGGGTTTTTTGTTAATGGGCTCTATTGGGTTTCTTTGTTTTGTGGCTCCCAGTAAGCAGACAAATCTCAAGGTTGTATGTAGTATACCTACTTAGGCAATAAGTGTACGTTGAACTTTGAACTAGCTTTAGCATACTGTTCAAATTCTGCCACCTTCTCCTCCATGCCCCTGTAAGCTTTGTCAGCTCCCCAGTCTTGCAAGAGTTAGACCATAAGACCGTAAGACACAGGAGCAGAATTCAACCATTTACCCCTTCGTGTCTGCTTTGCCATTCCATCATCGCTGATTTATTAACCCCCTCAATCCCATTCTCCTACCTTCTCCTCATAACCTTCGATGCCCTTACTAATCCAGGACCTATCAACCTCCGCTTTAAATATACCCAATGACCTGGCCTCCACAGCCACCTGTAGCAATGAATTTCACAGATTCACCACCCTCTCACTAAAGAAATTCCTCCTCATCTCTGTTCTAAAGGGATGTCCTTGAATTCAAGGGCTGGGCCTTCTGGTCCTAGACTCCCCCACAATTGGAAACATACTCTCCACGATCACTCTATCTAGGACTTTCAACATTTGATAGGGTTCATTGAGATCCCCTCCCCCCCCCCATTATTCTAAACTCCAGTGAGTACAGGCCTAGAACTATCAAACACTCCTCATATATTAACTCTTTCAATCTCAGAATCATTCTCGTGAACTCCCTTTGGACCTTCTCCAATGCCAGCACATCCTTTCTTAGATACAGGGCCCAAAACTACTCACAATATTCCAAGTGTGGTCTGACCAAAGCTGTATAAAGCTCCAGCTGCATTGTTCTGGTCTGATTTTCTGAGCCTTAAGCTTTGGTAGATGAGCCTTGAAAGGTTCAGGCCCTTAGCCCTGGGATTCCTTTCACAGGTTTCCTGTTTCAGTTCTCCTTACAATGCCACGTAAAACCTGCTCTTATTGTCACTCTGCTAGTGGATCTTGTCTGATTGTAATCCCGCAAAGTAAAGATCTTATATCATGTTAAAGGTGCTTGGTAAATGTCAAAAATGCTAAACAGATTTGGCACAGTGGTTAGTGTAACACTACTAAAGCACCAGTGGCATGGGTTCAATCCCAGCGTCGTCTGAAAGGACAATCATCTGTCTGTATGTTCTTCCCGTGACCGTGTGCCATTCCTTTCGATGTTCTGGTTTCCTCCCACATTTCAAAGACGTGTGGGTTAGTAAGTTAAAGGTCACATGGATGCAATTGTTGGGCCAGATGTGCCTTTTACTGTGCTGTATCTGTAAATTTAAAAAAATTCCAGGGATAAGATAAACATCCATGTAATCTAGTCAACAGCATGTAAGTGGGCCAACATCCCTCAGAGGTGTGATAGCACCGGACAGTTAACACATTGAGATTTCAGCAACATCAATGTCTCATTGTCATTGGTACATATCTATCTTGCACTTCATATTGATAATATTCCCTGTGTTATTCCGATCAGGCTGCTGCTGGAGTTTATTATTATTTGTCGTGGAGACTGAAAAAAATAAAGGCAGCAAATTTCCTCCAAAATGGTCAGTAACATTTCCTCTTGTTTCACTCGATGTGGATATTTCTCTCGGGCAGGGTTAGACAGCTAATTTCTTTCTTTATCAATCTTTTTTTTAGTTAAATAAGAGAGTACATATATATATAAACAAGAGGAGAATCATCACAAATATCTGTATCAATAACAATTCATATAAAAAGTAAAATAAATATTATCAAGATCATGCATAGTATTAATCTAATAGTATATAATAAACAAGAAGATAATTGATTCTCTTATCCATAAAAAGAAAAAAAAGATAAAGGAACTTTTGTAATTAAAATATACACAAAAAAAAACAAAAAAGAGAGAAAAGGAAAGAACTGGGCAGCTCAAACTGAGAGTGAAAGCAAGAAAAAAGAAAAACTTTCTGATCAAATCCAACACCTCGAGAAGGTAACTGTAAGGTAGACAGCTAATTTCACCCTATCTCCCACCAGCAGGAGCAGGGGCAGATATCTGTTGTGGCTGCACTCAGAGTTCCAGTTGAAGACCATATCACAATACAGATGATAGAATATCAACTGTACTGGTTTTCTAGGATGGGAAATTCACCTGGCTAACTCCTGGATGAGAGGCTTGTCCTTTCAATGAAACCGTGCTCTTAGTTCTAGATACCCCATAAGGAGAAACATGCCCTCAGCACCCATTTGTCAATGCCCTCTGAGAATCATCTCTGATCTCCTTGCTTTGTGTGAACACTTAGGGTATCACTGAGCTCATTCAGAGTTCACAGTCATGCCAAGCAGGCTAACCTGTGCAATGTCTTTGACATCTTACCACCTATGGTCTTTTTGCTAATGCTCTCACACACTGCGGATTAAGTGAGAAACCCATTGGTTTATAGAAGTATTTACACTGACGTGACCCTGAAAGTCTTCCAGTGCACACTGATGTGTTCTTTTGATTGATTGAACAAAATCAACACAGATCCTTTGGGCAGATAGCAGACTGCCTTCAAACAGAGTTTTCAATGATTACATTGTCCAAATCTTCATTTTCATTGTAATGTTCACAATGATTGTCAATACCCCTAAATTCTTCATAGTTCCTAACTTGTTGAAGTAGTGAAATAGTTTCATTTTCGTACCTGGCCCTTCCGGGCATCTCCAAGCCTGAATGCTTGAAACCACAGTGAGCAAAATAAATAGTCTTATTGTTTATTATTCATCAACTATCAATGACAAAAATCACTGCTTTTTCGACACAAACATGCAAGTGACACAACTTAAGAACTGTTTTTAACACAGCAAGAACTCTAAGCACAGTGTAGTGTCTAAATGCCAGATGACGTGCATGCGACTGACGCTAGCTGACCTGTTTGGCAACAATCTCCTGTCCCAACTGAGCGACAGAGTGTGCCAAGCAAGCAAAAGAAATTCTGGTATTTTTCTCGATTTGTTTTTGTTCTCTAGTAGTTGTCACAAATAAGTGGGTGCCCTGATTAACTGGCGGCCCAGTTAACTGGAATCCACTGTATACCCAACGCCTTGGCCTCTATGGCCACCTGTAGCAATGAATTCCACACATTTTAATATGAAAATGCAGGAGAGATGGACAGGGACTTATTGAAAAGTGTGATGAATTTTAATATTTTCTGTAAGTTGCAACTCTGCAGCCGGGATTCTGAGTTTACAATTTGTCTCACTCAGTTCCCTGCCTCTTTCCTTCCTTGGGACCGAGGGGTGACTTGGTTCTGTCGGTCCTGAGGAGCCCAATGCTCGCCCTGCAGACAATGGTACCGGTGGGGCGGAGGTTTCTGAGGGGGCAGGCCCACTCCACGTACAGTTTGTGCTGAGCCTCTGTGTGTTCCTATCGGAGAGTCAGTGACAACCCAACTGCCCCTCCTCGGCCAAGTGCAGGCACGGCCTGGAGGTTCCCTCAGCTCGGCAGGGGGTTTATGCTTTTCCGAGGAAACTGAGAATGTCCTTGAGTCAGGATCAGTTTTGTTTTCACTGGCACCTGTCTTGACATATGTTGTTTTGTGATAGCAGTACAGTGCAAGATATAAAAAACTACTGTAATTTACAATAAATAAATTAGGGAAATGGAAAGGTAAACAAATAAATAGATTGCAGAAAAGGAAAAGTGAGGTAGTGTCCTTGGGTTAATAGATCTTCAGACATCTGAGGGGAGAGAGGAAGAAGCTGTTCCTAAGACATTGAATGTTGGTCTTCAGGCGTCTGTACCTCCTCCCTGATGGTAGTAACGAGAAGAGGATGCATCCCGAATGATGAGGGTCCACTTTCTAGCTGGAAATTTCTTTCCATGACAGAGTCTGGAGTGGAATTTCTCTGGTAGCTCTTGTCAGTTTTGTGAGCAGCACAGCCTGTTCCACCAAGCCCACAGAACGTGCTAATGATGGTGATGTTGAACCGAGAGAGGACAGTGACGTTGGCTCCCTCAGATCAAGGTGAGGAGACGGAGAGCCTAATGACATGGTGTCAGGACTATAACCTTGCCCTCAGTGTCAGGAAAACAAGAGAGCTGGTCACTGGCTTCGGGGGTGGGGGGGGGGGGGTGCACATTCTCCTGGTTATATCAACCCTGTTGGGCTTGGGAGGAATATATGCTCCGAGTTCCGAGGAGTTAGCATCACCAACAGTCTGTCTTGTTCGAACCACAATAGACGCCGTGGCCAGAAAAGTGCACCAGCGCCTCTACTTCCTCAGGAGGCTAAAGGACTTGCCCGCTCCCTTTGATCAACGTGGCGTAGAAAGCATCTTACCTCTGCCCATGACTGCACGGAACTGCAGAGAGTGTGGGGTACGGCTCAGCACATCACAGAAACCCACCTCCCCTTCATAGACTTGTCTATACCGCACTGCCAATGTAACCAAAGACCCCACCCACCCTGCACACTCTCCCTCTCCCCACCCCACCCCCACATCACAGAAACCCGCCTCCCCTTCATAGACTTGTCTATACCGCACTGCCAATGTAACCAAAGACCCCACCCACCCTGCACATTCTCCCTCTCCACACCCCACCCCCCACATCACAGAAACCCACCTCCCCTTCATAGACTTGTCTATACCGCACCCACCCTGCACATTCTCCCTCTCCCCACCCCAACCCCACATCACAGAAACCCGCCTCCCCTTCATAGACTTGTCTATACCGCACCCACCCTGCACATTCTCCCTCTCCACACCCCACCCCCCACATCACAGAAACCCACCTCCCCTTCATAGACTTGTCTATACCGCACCCACCCTGCACATTCTCCCTCTCCCCACCCCAACCCCACATCACAGAAACCCGCCTCCCCTTCATAGACTTGTCTATACCGCACTGCCAATGTAACCAAAGACCCCACCCACCCTGCACATTCTCCCTCTCCCCACCCCAACCCCACATCACAGAAACCCGCCTTCCCTTCATAGACTTGTCTATACCGCACTGCCAATGTAACCAAAGACCCCACCCACCCTGCACATTCTCCTTCTCCCCACATCAACAGGAGATACAAAAGTCGGAAAGCAGGTTCCACCAGGCTTAAGAACAGCTTCTATTCCACTGTTACAAGATTATTGAACAGCCCCCTTGTACGATAACGTGGACTCTTAACCTCACAACCTCCTTCGTTATAACCTTGCACCTTGTCGCCTGCCCGCACTGCACTTCCTGTGTAACTGTAACACTGAATTCCGCACTCTTGTTATAGCTTTCCCTTGTACCACTTCAGTGTGCTGAATATCTGTGTGGACGCTATGTAAAACAAAGTTTTTCACTCTGCCTCAATAATAAACCAACTACCAGGCTCACTGGCCACTTGGAGGTGGCAGTGAATTCCATCATCGAGAGGTGGCTTTCCCAGGACTCGAGGTGGCCCATGCTTTCCAGGCCTGGAGCCTGAACTGTTATTGTCAGTGTGGTGAGTGGGGGAGGTCAGTGCAGACCCTTGCATCCCTACTTTCCGTATACGGCCCACCTTCTACTAAGAATTGGGATTGGGATGGAGAGGCTAGGATTAGGACTGATACTGGTATTGGGATTGTAATCAGGATTGGGATTGGGACTGAGAGGTGTTTGGTGCTTTAGACTTGGGTACAGTGGACAGAGGCTGTGTGATTCATTGTGTCGATCTTTGACATGACAGACTCAATGTCAGCTTGCACCATTTCATTTCATCCCACCCTCTGTCACACAGATCTGAAAGAAACTACCACACCAAACACCTCGCAGTCCTAATCTTAGTCTCGGTCCCAATCCCAATCCTGATTACAATCCTAATCCCAACCTCAATCCCAATTCCAATTCTAATTCCAGTTCAAATTCCAATCCTAATTATAATCCAATTCCCAATCCCAAACGGGATTACTATCCCAATCCTACAGCAAAATAATGGCACATCATTAGCAACACATTTTATTTTAACATGTACAAAATGTTTATCTTCATTTCAGGCTTTTTTTTCAATTTTTGTTTCTTCAGTTGTTACAGGCTTTTCATTTCTATTCTATCATTTGCTTTAGAATAGTATTCAATTTTAGAAAAATATTCATTGTGTTCTCTTCACAAAAACGTAACACCAGTTATTCAAATGTTTCTTTTTCAGCAGGTTCTTCTTAAATGGAAAAATGTTAAAATTCATAATTAAAGTTAATTTCCTTATTATTATGTCATATCAGGTGATTCATCTACAGTACTCCTGTCATATTTCTATTGTGCCAAGACCGCAGCGGTGGAGCTGGTGGAAGATGATGACTTATTACAATGGCAGTGCAGGTGGAGGAAGGTTGTAGTGGTGAAGGGTCCCCAGTCATCTTGGATGCCATGCCACTATATTCAGGCATATATTCAAAGTACCATGCCTGAACTATACAATAAAATAACACACAATGCCAATCATCCCACCTGTCAGAACCACACAATCAAATTCCTGGAAATAATAGTATCATTCAATTCAAGCATTATTATATTAGGAAAATTGTCTTGACTTGATATACATGAATAATATACAATTTGGTAATCAAAATGACAAACATTCTGCTTATCATTCAATGTTCAATTTGCTTGAGTATTGACCACCAATTGGTTATATTTTGATTGATAAGTGACTTGTTTTAGTTAGCTCTGATTATCAACTCTTTCCCAGGTGCTCTTTCTGTCTCTTCCCTAGGCTGACGTTCGAAGGTTGATCATCTCCTTACAGTCGTCCTGGCCGCGTCTGTAAAGTCTGTAGGGACAAGGCGGAGCACAGCATGAACAATCTGTCAGAGATTTGGAAGGAAGTGCAGACACTGACTCAGAACATGCCCTAATGATAAATACCTCATGATGTTCTCCACGTCGCTGATAGTTTCTGGTAGCCTTATTCCCCTCGTTTCAGGTAAAAGCATCATTAATCCACCAGCCACCAGAGCAAGCGCACCTGGGGTAACCAGCAAACCAATTATAATCTTCTTTATTTGCTTTTCAACACACTAATATACATAGGCTAGCTTAGGGAACACATCTAATTTATTGACTATCATAGGTGTAAAAGATTAATGCATAACCTTGACTGCCACAACTAAGTTAAAGTATTGTTTATAAGGAACACTGGTCAATGTGGTCGACTCCTGTTTATCTTCTGAAACAACTCAGTAAGTTAGTCAATTGTTTCAAACCAATAGTCCACAGCACCATTAGTCCAGGGATAAATGCAGAGTCTTACAGCAATTGGTAAAATTCCATCTTCCCTGGAGCATACCGCTGCAGTTCTTCACTGCCATCATAGCGAGCATCTTCACATCACTGCCTGATTTGTGCAACATCCTCTCACAATATACGAAAACTACGGTGAACTGTCAGGTCAGCAGGAAAGGTCACTGCGGTATCACTGCCGGACAAGGCAAAGATGCAGGCAGGAAAAACCAGTGTGGACACTACTCACCCAGCAAACTGACTTTTCCAAAAGCTCCTTTCCGGAAAGCGCTATAGAGCTATTAAAATAAAAACTTCACACCATCTTAAAAGTTTCATTCACCAGGCAGTTAATCTGATCAACTATTCCAGTTAGCCCACCCCAACCCCCATCACTGCACTTTATAATGCATTTGTAAATACATGCTGGTATTTATTAATTTATGTGCATTTTATTCCATATCCATAATTTACCCTCGAACTTTATTTTTACATAAATCTTTATCTTTATAATCATTGAGTGATGTTTTTTGTTGCATGTTGTGCACTGACCAACACATCACAGCAAATTCCTAATACGTGGAAATGTGAATAAAGTTGATCCTTGATCCTTGTCAGTTATCGTGGAATCCTTTAGTTGATCAGAGTGCAATTCCTTCCTGGTTTCTCCTGGCTCTGTTTCCAAGGGTGCCATCCCACACAAGGCATTCAGAGAGGATTGTTTAATTTACCCCGGCTGATCTTTCCAAATTAGCACAAGTCTCAGGCAGATCCCAAGGCCTTTCACATTCCAAAGTATGCAAACCTGATATACTCCCAGTGGCCACTTAATTAGGTACACCTGTACACCTGCTCATTAATGCAAAAATCTAATCAGCCAATCAACTCAAATAAACACGAGTTACAACAGTGGTGTGCAGAAGAGCCTGTCGGAATGTACAACATGTGGATGACCATGAACATTCACTCAGTACCCATTTTATTAGGAGCAGGAGGTAGTCAAACTTCACAGAGACCTCACATCACAGCCCTTATCCTTTCTGATCTGGAGTGTATCTGCTGGGATAAGGTGGAAACAGAGGGAAGTGGATACCAGAATTTAGAGAACGTGATGTTTATTTCTTCAGGTTGGAGAGATTAGCTAAAAGGAATATGAGGTGCTGTTCCTGTATCTAGCCTCAAGTTGCCAGTAGGGAGGCTACGGACATTGCATTGTGGGACGGAGAAGTGGTTCAGATATGTTTTGACCAGAGATTTCTGCAGCTGTAATGAATATCTTCACTCCAGTGAGCTGGACTGCTGGAGGTGTCATTGAGTGAGTGGGTAGTGTTGGAGTGGCTTTGCCTCATCATGCTTCGGTAAGATCAGCTGTGGATGAGGTAAGTATCTAGTAAGTTTCTTCCTCCTCGTTATATTCTTCAATCCTCACCTGATAGGGCACAGGGGCTGTGTTTTGTTCTGTGTATGGGATGTGAGGATTCTGACAGACCTCCAGACTCCCGGATAACCGTATCTGCACCGGATGAGCTGCAGAAGTGGAGAGAGTTCCTGGGTGTCAAAGATCTCTGAGGATCTAACCTGGACCCAAAATATCGATGCAATTGTAAAGAAGGCAAGACAGTGACCATACTTCATTAGGAGTTTGAAGAGATTTGGTATGTCAACAAATACACTCAAAAGCTTCTATAGATGTACCGTGGAGAGCATTCTGACAGGCTGCATCATAGTCTAGTATAGGGTGTTGGGGGGGGGGGGGGTGGAGGGGCTACTGCAAAGGACTGAAAGAAGCTGCAGAGGGTTGTAAATTTAATTGGCTCCATCTTGGGTACTAGCCTACAAAGTACCTAGGACATCTTCAAGGAGCAGTGTCTCAGAAAGGCAGCATCAACTATTAAGGACCTCCAGCACCCAGGACATGCCCTTTTCTCACTGTTACCATCAGGAAGGAGGTACAGAAGCCTGAAGGCACACACTCAGCGATTCAGGAACAGCTTCTTCCCCTCTGCCATCCGATTCCTGAATGGATATTGAACCCTTGGACACTACCTCACTTTTTTATTATATAGTATTTTTGTTTTTTGCATGATTTTTAATCTGTTCAATATACGTCTACTGTAATTGATTTGCTTATTTATTTATTATTATTTTATTCATTTTTTTTTCCTTCTAGATTATGTATTGCATTGAACTGCTGGTGCTAAGTTAACAAATTTCACATCACATGTCAGTGATAATAAACCTGATTCTGAGAGAACATGTTAAGGAACTGGAGCTGCAGCTCATACGGGAGACTGAGGAAGTGATAGATAGGAGCTACTGGGGGGGTAGCCACCCCTACATTGCAGGAGGCAAGTGACCGTGTGACTGACAGGAGAAGGAAGAGAAATAGACAGCCAGTGCAGAGTATCCCTGTGGCCATTCCCCACAATAATAGTATACTGCTTTGGAGATTATCGAGGGGATGGCCTACCAGGGAGAGTCGCATGACTGGGTCTCTGGCACTAAGTATGGTGCTGTGGCCTAGAAGAGAAGAGTGGTGAAGAGGACTGCAGTGGTGATAGGAGATCCATAGTCAGAGGAATAGAGACGAGATTCTGTGGGCACAATAGAGACATCCAGATGGTATGTTGCCTCCCAGGTGCCAGGGTCAGGGATGTCTCGGATCAGGTTCATGGCATTCCAAAGGGGGAGGGTGAGCAGCCAAAAGCCTTGGTACATATTGGCACCAATGACACAGGTAGGAAAGGCAAGGAGGTCCTGAAGAGAGAATAGCTGAAAAGCAGGACCTCCAGGGTAGTAATCTCTGGATTGCTGCCTGTGCCACGCACCAGTGAGGGTAAGAAGAGGATGATTTGGTAGGTGAATGTGTCGCTGAGGAACTGGTGCAGGGGGCAGGGGTTCAGATTTATGGATCATTGCGATCTATTCTGGGGAAGGTATGACCTGTAACACAGGGATGAGTCACACCTGATCCTAAGGGGTCCAATATCCTTGCAGGCATTTTTACTAGTGTTGGAGGGCTTAAACTGATTTGGCAGGGGAATGGGAACCAGAGTGATGGGGCTGAGGATGGGGCAGTTGGTTTACAAACAGAGGCAGTGTGTAGTGAGATTGCTAGCAGGAAGAGGCTACTGATAAGTCAAAATTAGAGTCAGGCAGATCAGCTGCAATGTAAAAGACGGATAAAATCAAAAAGGGTGAATACAGGACTGAAGGTGTTCTATTTGAATGCTCACAGTCAGTATATGGAACAAGATAGATGATCTTGTAGCACATTTACAGATCGGCATGTATGACGTTGTGGACATCACTGAATCATGGCTGAAAGAAGACCATGGCTGGGAGTTTAACGTCCAAGGATGGACTTTGAATCAAAAGGGCAGGCAGGTAGGCAGAGGGGGTGGGGTGGCTCTGTGGGTAAAAATTCAAATCAAATCGTGAGAAAGAGGTGACATAGGATCAGAAGGAGTAGAATTGTTGTGGGTAGAGCTAAGCAACTGCAAGGGTAAAAAGACCCTGATGGGACCCACAAACAATAGCAAAGACGTAGTCTACAAAGTTAGAAATTGCATGTCAAAAGAGAAATGCTACAATAGTCATGGAGGATTTCAATATGCATGGAGATTGGGAAAATCAGGTTGAAGCTGGATCCTTAGAGGGGGAGTTTGTAGAATGCCTACAAGATGGCTTTTTAGAGCAGTTCATGGTTGAGCCCACTAGGGGATCAGATATTCTGGTTTGGGTGTTGTGAAATGAACCAAAATTGTTAGAGAGTTTAAGGTAAAGGAGCTCTTAGGAAGCAGTGATTATAATATGATAGGATTTTATTACGCAGTAATAAAACCCTGCCACTTGAGAAGGAGAAGCTGAAGTCAGATATAAGTGTTACAGTGAAGTGAAGGGAATTACGAGAAAAAGTATAACAGAAGTATGAGAGAAAAGCTGGCCAGAATTGATTGGCAGGGAACACAATCAGGGATGATGGCAGTGCAACAATGGCTGGAATTTCTGGAAGCAGTTTGGAAGGTGCAGGATAGAAACATCCCAAAGAAGAAGTACTGTATTCTAAAGGTGGGATGATGCAACCATTGCTGACATAAAAGCCAAAGAGAGGGCATATAATTCAGCACAAATTAGTGGGAAGTCAGAGGCTTGGGAAGCTTTTAAAAACCAACGGAAGGCAACTAAAAAGTCATAAAGAAGGCATAGATGGAATATGAAGGTAAGCTAGCCAATAATATTGAAGAGGATACAAAATGTTTCTTCAGAGATAAAGAGTAAAAGAGAGGTGAGAGTAGATGTTGGACAGCTGGAAAATTATGCTGGAGGGGTAGTAATGGAAACAAGGAAATGGTGGATGAACTGAATAAGTATTCTGAGTTCACTGTGGAAGACACCAGCTGAATGCCAGAAGTTCAAGAGTGTCAGGGCAGAAGTGTATCTAGGGAGAAGGTGCTTGGGAAACAGGGTAGTCTGGAAGTAGATAAGTCACCTGGCTCAGATGGTCTACATCCCCAGGTTCTGAATGAGGTGGCTGCAGAGATTGTGGAGGCATCTTTCAAGAATCAGATTCTGGCATTGTTCCAGAGAAATGGAAAATTGCAGATGTCACTCCACTCTTCAAGAAGGGAGAGAGGCGGAAGAAAGGAAATAATGTGCAGTCAGTCTGACCTCAGTGGTTGGGAAGATGACGGAGTCGATGATTAAGGATGTGGTTTCAGGGTACTTGGAGGCACGTGATAAAATAAGCCAAAGTCAGCATGGTTTCAAGGGAAAATCTTGCCCTACTATCTGTTGAAACTCTTTGAAGAAATAGCAAACATGACAGACAAAGGAGAAACAGAGAATGTCATGTAGTTTGATTTTCAGAAGGCCTTTGACAATGTGCTACACATGAGACTGCTTAGCAAGTTAGGGCCCCGTGGTATTACAGCAGAGGTTCAAACATGGACTGAGCATTGACAGATGGGCAGGAGTGGCAATAAACGGAACCTTTTCTAATTGGATGCTGGTGACTAGTGGTGTTCCACACGGGTCTATGTTAGGACCGATTCTTTTCATGTTATGTCAGTGATTTGGATTACGGAATTGATGGCTTTGTGGACAAGTTTGCAGATGATACAAAGATAGGTGGAGGGGCTTTGTGGAAGCAGAGAGGTTACAGAAGGATTATACAGATTAGGGGAATGGGCAAAGAAGTGGCAGGTGGAATACAGCGTTGGGAGAAGAAATAAAAGCATAGACTATTTTCTAAATGGAGAGAAAATCCAAAAAATAAGAGTTGCAAAGGTGGTGAGGAAGGCAAATGCAAGGTTAGTATTCAATTTGAAAAGACTAAAATATAAAAGCAAGGATGTAATGTTGATACTTTATAAAGAACTGGCGAGGCCTCACTTGGAGTATTGTGAGCAGCTTTGGGCCCCTTATCTTAGAAAGGATGAGCTGAAACTGGAGAGGGTTCAAAGGAGGCTCACAACAATGGATTAAACAGCTTGTCATATGAGAAGAGTCTGATGGCCCTAGGCCTCTAGGCCTGAATTCAGAAGAATGAGTAGGGATGACACTGAAACCTATTGAATGTTGAAATGCCTAAATAAAGTGGATGTGGAGAGGATGTTTACTATGGTAGGGGAATCTATGACCAGAGGACACAGCCTCGGAATAGGAGATGAGGAGGAATTTATTTAGCCAGAGAGTGGTGAATCTGTGGAATTTGTAGTCACAGGCAGCTGAGGAGGCCAAATCATTGAGTGTATTGCGCAAAGGCATTGAGATAGTTACTTAAATAGGCAAATGCACCGATGGATATGGTCCTAATGCATTCTATGGGTTTGGTGTAGGTGGACAAAGCAGACAGCAATGACACTGTGTGGAAAGGGCCTGTTTCTGCATTGTGTGACCTTATGACCACCTTACTTCTTGTACTCAGTCTGCTCTGTGGGCTGTGAGGTGACTGATGAGGCCAATGTGGGACCTGCAGACTTCCACGGGAAGGTCAGGAAGTGACTGAGGGATTGGGTGAGTAGGCTGTGAGGTGGTTCCCTCACTCTGCCTCTTACAGAGAGCCGCTGTGTGTTCACGGTGCCATCCACACTCTGTGTAGAGCTGGGCCCAGAGGTTCCCTGCACTTCTTCAGGGGGGCTAGGAGGGCACCAATAACATCTCTCCCTGTGCATCGACAAGAGACAATGCCTCAATGAGGCAACGCCTGATGTCAAGGACCTCCACAATCCACATTATGCCCGCTTCCTGTTCCTACCATCGGGTGGGAGGTAGAGAAGCCCAAAGTTCCACGCCGCCAGATTCAGCCATCAGGTCCTCGAACTGACCTGCACAACCTTTTCTCAGCAATGAAACAACATGAACCATCTCTTGCACTGCCACCGATCTGTCTCTCGTTGTGGGGATTTTTTGCACTAATGTTTTGTTTAGCACACTTTCCCCCCCTCTCTGCTGTACGCAAGTTTTCCATCTGTCCTCTACTTCACCATACTTGTGCACACGACAATACATTTGGCTTGACTCGCAGTGAGTCTAGTGTGGGCTGTCCGAGCCAGTCACACCAACTGTGACCTCAGGTCTGGGGATTCTGGCCTGAGAAATGAAATGGCCGTAATTCATCTTTTCCCTCGCTACCTTACAGGAGCCTTAGGTCCTACACCAGCAAGTTTAGGAATGTTATCACCCTACAACCAACAGGCTCCTGAACCAGAGTGGATAACTTCACTCACCTCAACACTGCACTGGTTCCACAAACCTCACACTCACTTTCAAGGACTCTACAACACAGTACTAGAAACATAGAAAACCTACAGCACAATACCGGCCCTTCCGCCCACAATGCTGTGCTGAACATGTCCTTACCTTGGAAATTACCTAGGGTTACCCATAGCCCTCTATTTTTCTTGTGCTCCATGCAGCCATCCAGGAGTCTCTTAAAAGACCCTATCGTATCCACCTCCACCACTGCCGCTGGCAGCCCATTCCACGCACTCACTACTCTCTGTGTAAAAAACTTACCCCTGACATCTCCTCTGTACCTACTTCCCAGCACCTTAAAACTGTGTCCTCTTGTACTAGCCATTTCAGCCCTGGGAGAAAGCCTCTGACTATCCACACAATCAATGCCTCTCATCATCTTGTACACCTCTATCAGGTCACCTCTCATCGTCCGTTGCTCAATAAAGTACTATTTATTTAATTTTTATTATTTGTCTTCTTTTACACTTTGGTTATTTGTCAGTTTTTATTATTTATAGCTTTTTCATAAATTTATTGTATTTGTTCATTTCCTTGTAAGTGCCTGCAAAAAACAAATCTTAAGATAGTATATGGTGACATCTGTGTACTTCGAAAATAAATTTACTTTGAACTTCAAGTCTGTACCACTCTCCAGCAAGTCGATAAGATGCTTATCTGTTCCTTCGATTGCTTCTGAAAACTCACCAAAAATCACAAGAGGGAGTTCGGTCCACACAGTCGTTAAGGTGTAGAGGATAAAGGGGGCTGCAATCCCACCGACATCGCTCATGGACAGGCACGCCGAGGCTCCCATACTCCTGTTCCAGTCGTTGAAGGGAAATAATGATCCGATTACAAACTGCCACTCCCATTGCTGGTGGGGAGGAGATGCCAAACCAGAGAGAGAGGGAGAGGGAGAGGGAATAGGGTCAGCAAGAGAAGCCCGAGGAAGCAGGAGACAGGAGAGAAAAAGGAAGGGAGAGAAGGAGAGGCTCAGGGGAATGAGATGTGTAACGCCAGGCATCAGCTCAGTTACAGTATATGCTGGACAGTTTTTATTAAAAAGACTTATATCAGTAAATTAATGTTTCAAAGCAGATAGAGTCATACCGTTATAAAATCATACTACACGGAAACAGGCCTTTCAGCCCATCTGGGCCGTGCCAACCAAGATGTCCTCGTGAGCTTGTCCCGTTTGCCCGTGTTGAGCGTGTATTGTTCAAAACTTTCCTCCGTCCTTCTTGCTTTTCACAGCTGCCTCAAACTGAGGCCTTGCCAAGCTCCTCCTACACCAAACTTCTCCTCTGACTATCCCAGGTCACTTTCAAGCCCCTCACCCCCACCCACTCTGCCTGCCGTCACTTCTCTCACTTAGTGTCCTCTCCCCACTGTTCCCATCTGCCCTCTCTCACCTCATTCCATGCTCCCCCTCTCCTATCAGACTCCATCAACTCCTGCCCTTTGTCACCCCACCTATCACCTCTTGTCACCTACATTCCCCTCCTCTTATCACAATGTGGATGACCTTACATTTTTACCCATTCACTTAGCCTGTTCATTTCCCCCTGAATCCTCTCCGCATCCCCCTCACAGCCCGTATTGGCCTTTGATCACCAGCAGACTTGGACATACTGTACTTTATTATTATTTTAAACTTAGAGATACAGCACAGGAACAGGCCCTTCCAGCCCGATGAGATCACCCCATCCTATTACACCAATTAATTTACTAACCCCTACGTCTTTGGACTGTGGGAGGAAACCAGAGCACCCGGAGGAAACCCACACAGTCACAGTACAAACTCCTTACAGAGAGTGACAGGAATTGAACTCTGGTTGCTGGTGAGGTAAAGCGTAATGCTAACCTCTATATTTCCCGGCCTCCCCTCATCCGAATCATTGATATTGAATTGAACAGTTAAGACCCCAACCCACTCCCTGGGTCATCATAGCCTCCAACTCTAAATAACCAGACTATTGCTGCTTCCATTTTCTATCCAGTGACCATCTCTCCTCAAGGTGAAGGGACTCTGACCGAATCACCAATTGTCCATTTCCCTCCACAAATGCTGAGTTCCTTCAGCAGCTTGTTGTTGTGCGACTACACGGGTCACATTCAACTGCCTCATGTGGCATTGACTGGTTTCTCTTTGAAACCCTGATGTTCTCTTCCCATTAATTCCCAGTGCAGGTGAGGAGTTGGACCTGGGCCTGTCAGCTGCTCAGGTTATGAGACAGCCAATGGGAAGAAAGGTTTCGATTGGCTGCAGGGCGAGTAACCAGGGCGGGTTGTTAGCTTAGCAGTTAGTGCAATGTTGTACATCAGTATCTGTAAGATCAGCACTCAGAGCCTGACCCACTGGGCTCCTCCAAATTGTTTCTACTTTCTTCATTCATGTGCAGAAAACACAGTGCAGTTAGACCCAAGACAAACTTACATGCAAATCCAAATCCCATAAAGGAAACGTTTAAAGGGGATCTCACATAAAGAGGTGCACCACTCTTAGTTTCTCATTAGTGACATTTAGATAATTGGGTAATAAATTTACTTTGAGTTTGTACGTTCTCCCCCTGACCTCCTGGGTTTCCTCCGGCCGCACCGGTTTCCTCTCACGTTCCAAAAGGCGCACACGTTAGGGTTAATGAGTTGTGGGCACGCTGTGTTGGCGTCAGGGGCGTGGCAACACTTGAGGCAATTCTGGCTGATTTGATTTGACACAAAAGTGTTTCAGTTCACTGTACGTGTGGTAAATTATGCTAATCGTTTAAAAAGCTGGTCTTTGTTTAAAAAACTGAGGGAACACTGATGCAGGGAATGAGGAGGGTCTTCTCACAGACCAAGTGGTGTCCCCACAGACCCAGTGGGGAACAGATAGGGAGTGGAACAAATGCTCCGGTCACCACTGCGGAGACGGTGATCCACGGCAGCAACGTCAGTGCCGAGTCCCTGGTAGTAACACAATCATCCTAGGAATGACCCAGCCTTTGGAGTGCGCCAGTAATGCAGCTGGTCGAGCCACTACCTCACAGGATCAGAGACCCTGACCTCTGGTGCTGCATGTTCTGTGTGGGTTTCCCTGGGGGCTCCGGTGTCCTCCCTGGGCTGGTGGTTTATTTGTCCAGTGTAGGAGGTGCCCCCAGTGTGCAGTGAGGTGTAGATTTGATGAGTAAAAATAATGGGATATTTAGTAAAGAAGGCAAATGTATTGTTAGCACTAGTTGACAGTAAGGAAGACAAATTAATGCTAACATTAATTTCGAGAGGATTAGAATATAAAATGAAGGAAGTAATGCTGAGCCTCTATTGGTCAGCCTGCACTAGGAGTGTTGTGAACAATATTCAGCTTCTTATCTAAAAAAGGATGTGCTGGCATTGGAGAGAGTCCGGATGAGATTCATGAGAATGATCCCGGAAATGAAAGGGTTAACGTATGCGAAGCACATATGATGGCTCTGGGTCTGAACACGCTGGACTTTAGAAGAATTAGGTGGGATCTCCTTGAGTATTGAAAGGCCTATGTAGAGTGGACGTGGAGAGGATGTTTCCAATAGCAGGAGAGCCTAGGACCAGAGGGCACAGCCTCAGAATAGAACAGAGATGAGGAGGGATTATTTTAGCCAGAGGGTGATGAATCTGAGGAATTCATTGCCGCAGGCAACTGTGTGGGCTAAAATCATTGGGTATATTTAAAGCAGAAGTCGATAGGTTATTGATTAATAATGGCGTCAAAGGTTACAG
This sequence comes from Hemitrygon akajei, assembly GCF_048418815.1. Lineage (NCBI taxonomy): Eukaryota > Metazoa > Chordata > Chondrichthyes > Myliobatiformes > Dasyatidae > Hemitrygon > Hemitrygon akajei. The sequence goes on along the minus strand of NC_133130.1, from coordinate 98,237,772 downwards.
GGAGAAGACAGGAGAATATGGTTGAAAGGGACAAAACGTCAGCCATGATTGAATGTCAGAGCAAACTCGACGGGGCTGGATGGCCTCATTCGGATCCTATGTGTTTTGGTCTTCCTATTAGTGGAGGGTTAGTGCAAATGAATGATTGATAGTTAGGTTGAACTTGATGGGCTGAAGGGCCTGTATCTGACTCCTCGGGTGACTCAAGATCATGGTGAGCTTCTCTTCGTTACCTGACGGATGTAGGGTACAGCTCGTTGGTCATGAGGAAGAGTATGCTGAGTGAGATCGTTATTCCGAATCTGGCCAGCGTGGTGACGGCGGTCTTGAGCCTGTGCATTTCTTCGAGGGGAGTAAAACACAAGCAAAAAGGCAAAGTTTACTCCACAGTACTTGATCAGTAATGAGACTGACTACCCGCAAATAACAAACCCAGCCTGACCTTGAGAGCTCACCCCTCGAGTGGGTGACGAATAGAATGCCCAAAGGTAAACCCACACAAAGGTGACTGACTTTTCAGGAAGCTGTCATCTCCGAGAGTGGTGAGTGTGTGGAACACATCGTCACGAGTGGTGGTCGAGCCAGATACATTAGGGACGTTTAAGAAACTCTTAGACAGGCACATGGATGATAGAAAAATGGAGGCTGTGTAGGAGGGAAGGGAGAGATTGATCTTTGAGAAGAATAAATGGCCTATACTGTGTTTTAATGCTCCATGTTCTCTGTTCCACTCTGTGGTAAACTATGTATACCTGTCTGGACACGCCCCTCTGCTGACTGCTCCTGTGGCTCCTCCCACAGACCCCTGGATAAAGGTGATTGGAGGCACTGCTCCTCCCTCAGTCTCCAGAATGTTGTGGTCATTTTTGCTGCTAATAAAAGCCTATCGTTTGCCTCCCATCTCCGAGAGTTATTGATGGTGCATCACGCTCAGATTTACATTTCCTGTTCGACAGGCATTAATCACATGGCTTAGGGGGAAATTTCATCAGCGCCACATGTGGCAGGTGACGACATGTTCCAGCTACAACCCGATCCCTTCTCCAACCTGCTCGGTTTTGAGCTTAGCTGGTGGTGACTCACCTTGAACTTATATCTATCTAGGTTTACTGTATCAGACTATATTTCTTTCTCCCTCACAATTCGCACAAGTGTCACTATATTTTGCACATGTAAATTATGTATAATTAATGTAAAATTAAGTTTATATTAACTCTTGTTTGTGATGTGCTGAGCTGCTGCTGCAAGGAGTTAATTTTCATGACATTTATTCCCTGAGTATGTATTTATGCACTTGAACTTGTTCTCCCTCTGATTCCCCTCTTCCTTCCCTTTCTCCCATGGTCCACTGTCCTCTCCTATCAGATTCCTCCTTCTTCAGGCCTTTATCTCTTCCACCTATCACCTCCCAGCTTCTTACTTCTTCCCACCACCTTCCCACTTCACCTATCACCTGCCAGCTAGTACTCCTTTCCCTAACCCCCACTTTCCTATTCTGACTTCATCCCCCCCCCCATTCCTTTCCAGTCCTGAAGAAAGGTCTCAGCCCGAAATGTCAATTGTTTATTCCTCTCCACAGGCGCTACCTGACCTGCTGAGATCCCCCATCATTGTGTGCCGTCCACCTACCACCATGATTACTTATTCTACCTGATGTGGTGGGGTCCAAGGTGAATAATGCCTGCACTCAGTAAAGTGGTGACCTCTCCTCTCACGTCCCCATTTCTTTTCCAATGCCCAGTATTTACTGCAGTTCAATGGATTCATGTAGTGGCCACCTCCAACATTGATGTGAAATAAAGGAAAATCTCCAGAAGTTGTAAATCTGAAATAATAATCAAAACTACTGGGAAAAATGACTCAGCAGGTCAGGCAGCATCTGTGGTGGGAGCAACAGTCACCGTTTCATCCTAATGACCCTTCAACAACGAAGCTCAGAGAGAAGCTCTGTTTCTCTCTCCCCTACAGATGCTGTCTGATCAGCTGAGTATCCAACGTTTCATTTTGGAGAATTCAGCAGCCAATTTTTGATTTAGAATTGAAAATATTCCAGCCCTACGAGATCTTCGGCAGGGAAACAATGGAATGAGACTGCTGAGGTAAAACAGAGGTCCCATCGCAGATTCTGATACAATGCTGGACGTGGGTCCCTATTCCCCAGGACATTATTTCAGATTGGTTGCTGCTTTAGACTTTAAGGCCCTGTAGCTGTCCGTAGTTTTAACAGCTCCAGTGGTTTTACAGACAGAGAGGCGTCCACTGAAATGCTTCTCAGCACAGCTTGGTCAGGGAAGGGAGTCACAGCTGAGAAACTTGTCTCCCTTTGAGGGAAAGCAGGGGAAGGAGATTACCAGGACAGACACTTCTCTCTCGCTCGGGACACCAGCCGGAGGAAGTGTAGTGCAGATGACACAATTAGACAGCCACTGAGGCCTACCTATCACTGCAGGCAGCATCCCTCTGTGAGTTCAGCGGCTGGGCAGAAAGGGCAAAGATGCTAGCAAAGTAAACTTCCAGTCTGCGTCAAGTCTCAGCGGTGCAGAGGAGGCCACACTGGGTACAATAAGTGACATGTGAAGTGCTGTCTCACCCGGAAGGGCTGTGTGGGGCCCAGCTGGTGGTGAGGGAGGCAATGTGGTGCTTTGCATGGTTGCAGAGATAAGTGCCTGGAGAGGGATTGGTGGGGAAGGATGAGAGGTCAAGGGAGTCACGGTGTTATAAGACGTTCCCAACTGCGCCAGATTCCAGGATTTAGATGCTCTAATTCCCTGGAGTACTACTGGCAGGGGCCCTTTAGGGGTTCAGGACGATCCCGCTACTTGGTTTTGGGTGCCAAGAATTGAGTATTTAAGGAACACCTGAACTGAGGTTCATAAGCCCTTCTAGTGATTTGGTCTCACGTCTGTTTTGTGCTCAGTTCTCGATCCAGTTTGAGACCCTGTCTCGGTCCTCGCTTTGGATAATCCAGCCTTTGGATCGAAGCCATCCTCGTCAGGTACTCTCGACACAGTACAACTGAGCCAATGCGGAACCAACGAGCCTTTCGTCAGCGAGGCCAGCCACAACAAGAAGATTTTAAGGCAGAGCCTGGAGATTAGTGACCTCCCTGGTGCCGTGTGCCACCTATTGCAGGGAGGAAGCCAGTGTCACTCAGGTGAGGCTGTCGGTCACTCTGCGGAGCCAGTCCGTCTTCCAATCCTGGAGAGATCCGACGGTGACCCGGATTCTTGCTGCAGATTCCTCATCCAATGCTCATTAGTACTTGAAGCCCAGCCACCCTGGTTCCTATCGGAACATGGAGAGGTGGCCTTCATTATCCCTTGTTTGACAGAATGAGCCCTGGCCTGGGCCACTGTGCATTAGGAACGTAGGTCAGAAATTTGCTCAGATTTGGAGGAATTCACAGCTGTCACGAGGGAGGTGTTTTATCACCCCATTGGAGCCAGCCGAGTCTCAGACCGCCTGATGAAGATTTGACAGGGGGGCTATGGTCAGCGGCCGACTACAAGACAAATTTCGGACCTTGGCCCAGGAGAGCGGTTGGAACGGGGAGGCCTTGGTCACACTGTATTAGACTCTGATATAAACTGAAGGATGCCCTCACCTTGGGAGAGCCAGCAGAGAACTTAGGGGTTGTCATCGACCAGTCCATCTGTCTCGATAATCGTCTGGCAGAGTGTAAGTGGGACTTCAGAAGGTTGAAAAGACCCGGTCCAGGCCTGGCCCCTACACATCACAGTTCCACTCCCCAACCTCGGACCACGACCGCCCCTTCGCCTGTTCGAGATCGCCATTCAGGCTGGTTGCACCCGATGAGAGGACCCAGCGTTGGAGTCACGGTTGCTCCTTTCACTGTGAGGAAGCAAATCACCTGCGGGTCGAACATCCCAAGCTGCAGCCACCTGAAGAACTGCTAAGACCATCCAGTATCGAGGACTGTGACGGTAGCAGCCACTACGCCCGATCCCACGGACTCTGGTTTCATGCTGAAGGCATGGGGTAAGAACTTGAGGCAGGTGAATGACGGCTTTTACGGACTCTATGGCAGCGGGTAAATTTCTGCATTTAGAAACCACCCGCAGCTCGACATACCACTGCGAGGGTTGAGCCAGACCCTGCCCGCAACTGTCTTGGACGGCTGCCCGCTAGAATCTGGTAGGTCCAACAACAGACTGTGGTTTTGCAGATGAGGGTAGGGGATCATGTGGAAGTCATTATTGACTCTCCACTCGTACCCCTGATCCCCAAGTACCCTTGGCTGTCCCAGCATAACCCATCCGTGGACTGGAGGGAGGGGAGAATCACTGCTTGCTTCCAGTCATTGTGACAGGGTGTGTTTGCAGAGTGGTGTTCCGACACCCAGACACCCCAGAGACCATTGCCCAATAAGGGGACAACCTTCAGTACGAGAGAGCCTGAGACCTCCTGGAGATCTAGTACTGCCATCAAGAGTGGCCAGCGGGACTGCGTGAGTGCCGCAGGAACTAGAGAGAGAGAACCGCTAGTTCAGCAGAGGCCCAAGGAGATGCCCGAACAGTCTGGTAGACTTGCCACTGAGCTTAAGGAATCCAGCCGCCAGGTCTCGAAGGAGGGACAGACTCCTGTGTACTGATCCTCAGGGGTGGGGGAGGAGGTAGGAAGCCTCTGTAATGCCTCACTGCCATTGCCTGATGATACAGATAGGGATTTGGACTCTGGTTTGGCCACTCTTTCTACGAATGAACTTTGGGAGCTTAGGGAGAGGACTCTCAGGCCTGTTTAATCACCTCTGCCACCAAGAAGCCTCAGGAGTCATCCTGAGAAGGTCTGGAGGAGCTAGCAACACCCAATCTGGTCAAAATCCCTTCCATCTATAAGGACTTGGAGGAGGTCTTTATCAAGAGAAAGGCCTCGAATCTTCCACTGCACCGAACCCACCTTCTGTGCTATAGATCTGCTGCCCAGTACTTGTTGCCCGCAGGGTCAACTGTACGCGCTCTCAGACCCAGAAGCAAGCACAATGGAGGGGTATATAAAGGAAGCTCTTGCCAAGGGCTTCACTCGGCCTTCCACCCCACCCGCCAGTGCAGGCGGCTTCTTTGTACAAAAGAAAGATGGGAGCCTGCGGCCAAGCATTGATTATAGGGGATTAAACCACAAAACGATCAAGATTTGCTACCCCCTTCCTCTTATGAGTATGGCTTTTGAGATGCTGCAAGAGGGAAGGGTACTCACAAAACCAGTCCTACGGAATGCATACTATCTGGTCCGTGTCAGGGAAGGCGGTGAGTGGAAGACTCCATTCAATACGCTGACAGGGCACTACAAGTCCCTGGTTACGCCCTTCGGCCTTGCGAACGCTCTAGCCATTAGAATGCCTTCATCTATATGGACGATGTCCAAATCTTCCGGAAGTCCATGGAGGAGCATGTTGCTCACGTCAGGGACATTTTAAAGAGGCTTCTAGACCATGGACTTTAAGTCAAGTTGGAGAAGTCAGAGTTTCACATGATGACTGTTTCATTTTCAGTTTTCATCATCTCCAGTAGCAATCTCAAGATGGACACTACCATGTCCCAGGCAGTCAGAGATTGGCCACCACCATCCAGTATCAAAGAAGTCCAGCGATTCCTGGGGTTTGCAAACTTCTACCGGAAATTCATCGGGAACTTCAGCTTGGTGGCAGCTCTGCTGACGGCGCTAAGAAATCCGCGGACACTTTTGTCTGGACTACTGGAGTGGAGGCTGCTTTTGCAAAGTTTAAACTGCAGTTCACAACAGCTCCCATCTTGGTTTCTCTGAACTGGATCTTCCCTTCATTGTGGAGCTGGATGCCTCAGATATCGGAATGGGTGCCCTCTTATCTCAACGATAACCTTTGGACAGTAAACTGCACCTGTGTGCACTCTTCTCCACGTGGCCGGCCCCAGCAGAGAGGAATATGACATCGGGAATCGGGAGCTTCTTGTGGTTAAATTGGCTTTGGAGGAATGCCATCACTGGCTAGATGGGGCCAAAGACCCTTTTGACCACAAGAACCTGGCTTATATTCAGGAGGCCAGGCAGAGCAGGTGGTCTTTGTACTTTAACCTCTTTGAATTCATCCTGACCTCGCGACTGGGGTCAAAGGGCCAGAAACCAGATGCACTTTCTCGTCAGTATGATGGACCGGAACAAGAGGAACAGCCTACCACCATTTTGCCCTAAGCCAGGGAGGCAGCGCCAATTCACTGGGGAATCAACTCTCTAGTTCACGTGGCCCAAGCACAAAGGGAGATTCCTAAGAAAAGTCCTCCGAGTTGGCTGTTCATCCCAAGTTCCAGCCAGTCCCGAGTATTCCAGTGGGGACATTCATTGAGAATGACAGCACACCCTGGGATTGGCAGTACCCTTGAGTTTATCAGGAGGAGATATTGGTGGCCCGGAATGATGAAAGAGGTTCGGCATTGAAGGTCTGTGCCCAGAATAGGGAGTCCCGTACCTATCCTCAAGGGTTCCTCCATCCCCTACCTGTTCCAGAAAGACCTTGGACACATATCTCCATGGACTTTGTCACGGGTCTCCTGCCATCCAAGAGGAAGTCGGTCATTATGAACATTGTTGACCGGTTTTTGAAAGCCTGCAAGTTCATCGACTTGGAGAAGCTACCAACTGCGGCGGAGATGAACAAAATTCCCCTGGATCAGGTCTTCAGGATCCTCGGATTCCCAGTGGACGTTATCTCGGATCGTGGTGCACAAGTCACATCACGTTTCTGGAAGGCTCTCTGTAAGCAGATAGGAGCTACAGGAAGCCTTTCTTCTGGGTTTAAACCTGAAGTCCAACAGCCAGATGGAGCGGATCAACCAAGATTAAATACATATGCTAAGATGCCTGGCCTTGGAAAGACCTGATGAGTGGTGTGAAACTTTGATGTGATCAGGGGTCACACACAACACCTTATAGAATTCAGCACATGAGCAGCAGTTTGGTTATTCTCCACCTCTTCTTCCAGAACAAGAGACCAAGGTTGGGGTGCCTGTGGCCAAAGATCTCATCTAACACTGCGAGGAGAAATGCATTTGGGCAGGAGAGATTTGGATGGCCTCTAACCAGAAAGTGGAGACCAAGGTGAATCGAAGGAAAAGACAGGGACCTACTTTACAGCCTGGGCAATAAGTCTGACTGTCCACTCATGATTTGCCTCTCCGACTGGAACCTAGAAAGTTGGCGCCCAAGTTCATTGGACACTTCAAAGTCCTGAGGCAGTCCCCAAGACCCTAAAGATCAATCCCACCTTTCTTGTCTCTAAATTAAAGCCTGTCTGACCCGCCCCTAAGCACCAGCCCATTAGCCCCCCTACCATCAGCCCAGCTGCCACCCATCCCCATCAAAGGGGAATAGGTCTTCACAGATAGAAGACTTTTGCACTCACGTACTGTTCAAGGTGTTCGGCAATTCCTCGCGGACTGGGAAGGATTTGGACAGGAGGAGAGGCGCTGGGTGGCTGAAAGAGACATCTTGGATCTGGTTCTCATCCACATTTACCATTGTCATCCCTCCGAGTAGCGAGGGCCATCAGAGTCGGCCGAACGGGAAGGGGTCCTGTTATGAGACACTCTCAACCATGCCAGCTTCCAGGATTTAGACACCAATTCCTCAGAATACAGATAGCTGGCACGGCCCTTTAAGGTTCAGGATGGCCCTGCGAATTGGTAATCATGCTTCGGGCATGAAGAATTGAATATTTAAGGAATGCCTGTACTGAGGTTCAGCACTCAATTGTCACGCACGCAGACTGACATCTCTGCGGAAAGTGGAGAGGGGCAAAGGAGAGGAGGATACACCTGGTGGTGGGATTCCTGTTGGAGATGGCAGAAGTTGCGGAGAATGACGTGCTGCACGCAGAGCCTCATGGGGTGGTAGGTGAGGACAAGGGGAACCCTGTCCCTGTTATGTCTGGGAGGGGGTGGAATTTCACACTTTTTCCCTTAACTCACTGGCATCCGTCACACAATTTCACTTCCCTCCCCCAGCTACAAGTTCCTCCAATTGGTTCCCCTCCCCACCCCCTCCCTTTATTCCCTGGTCCACTCTCCTATCAGGTTCCATCTTCTTCAGCCCTTTGGTACTTCCCCTCTTACATGGATCTGCCCATCACCCACCAGCTCTTGCTCCACCCCAACCCTCTATCTCTTTATACCAACTATCCCAAAACCTCAACTCCACTGATACTGCCCGTCCTGCTGAATTCCTCCAGCATTTTGTGTCCTGTCCCCAATTTCCCACATTTTCAGTGTTTCTTGGCTCGGCCATTTCCTGGACCGATCATCACCCTCCAAATGTTTTCCCCGATGACATCTGATTGCATTGTAGAAGCCAGAATTCACTTATGAGTGCCTTTGCCTATTGGCGACACCTGCCCAAAGGGGTAACTCAACACAGCTGTTGGCATCTAGCCAAGGCAGTGCACACTCCCCATGCCAGCCAGACAGCAGTGTGCCTTCTGTGGTGGGGTCAGAGGCTTGTGGAGGGGGGAGAGAGGAAAGAGAGAGAGTGTGAGGACAGGGAGTGAAGAGACAGAGACAATGAGGAGAGAAAAATTGAGAGATATGGAAACGTACTTTACTTGTAGTAACAAAATAGCATTTTTGTCTGTCACAAAATGGAACCTGTAACGTACCACAGGGCTTTGCTAACAGTGTTCATGCAACAATACGCTGATGAAGCCTGAGTCCTTGACAAACTGCAGAAAGGCAGGCGGATTTGGTTACTGGAAGAATGCCAAGTACACTGATTAATCAGACAAACAGAATACATCCTGTCCTTGAACTGACGCACAGTCGCTATATGTGTGTATAAAGGAGAGATTATATTGTCGGTTTTATCGAAGCCATCACCAGTTCTTGTGCCAGTGCCAGTCTTCCATTGTTGCAAGTAAAATAAATGTACTTATGATTGATCCACACAGAGTTAATTGTTTTCATAAGACATGGTGAAAAGATGCTCAATAGAGAGGACACTGTGTGAGAGAAATGCCTCAGCCCTGAACATTACACTCAGCAGCTCAATATTGCAGGCTGCCTGTCTACAGCAATGTGCCTACCTCCAGAAATGCATGCTGCTATCAGGCAGAAGGCTCCGGCCAGGACGCTGGAGGCCACGAAAGGACAGCGCCGGCCCACGCGGTGCACAACCAGAAAGCCGAGCATTGTCGCTGGCAGTTCCACTGCCCCAGCTACGAAGATGTCACTGTAACTCTCACTGCCCTGGAACCCCAGGCGTAAGATAAGCCCCATGTACACCACGCTGCTTGTGAACCTGAGCATTGTGAAAGAGGAACAAAGACACTGTTACAGCAGACTCCCCTGTGAAGCCCTAGTACTTGTGGTGCCCGGCTGACACATGGAACATCCTGCACGTCATTATTCACTCCACATCCAGCCCGTGCTCAAATACAAACTCGATTCAAAGCCATGCTGCACAAAGCAAGGCCATTCAGACCACTCAGTCCATACCAGCCATTAGGCAGCACCCGATTACAATAAACGCCTACATTGATCCCACCACAGGGATGGGGAAAGGTTGAATAGGTTAGGACTTTAGTGCAGGAGAATGAGGGGAATTTTGATAGAGGATGTAAAATTCTGAAGAGTATAGACAGGATAAAAGTAGGCAACTTTTTTCCCCCCTGAGATTGGGTGAGACAAGAACTGGAGGTCATAGGCTAAGGGTGGAAGGTGAAATGTTTAAGAGAAACATAAGGGGGGGACTTCCTCACCCAGAGGGTGGTGCAAGCGTGGAACGAGCTGCTCACAGAAATGGTTGAATTTCAGTGTTTGAGAGAAGTTTGGATAAATACATGAATGGTCAGGGTATGGTGGGGTATAGTCCAGGTGCAGGTCAATGGGACTAAGCAGAGTAATAGTTTGGAACAGTCTAGATGAGTTAAAAGGCCTCTTTCTGTGCTGTACAGCTCTATGACTTTAACCTGTCTGTTGCTTCCTTCATGAACCAATCTTCCATTCATACCACTATATCACTATCAGTGCAATGCACACTAACCTCTTCTGTGACTCCATTACAAAAAGCCTTCTCTACGTCCAAACACGAGGAAATCTGCAGATGCTGGAAATTCAAACAACACACACAAAATGCTGGTGGAACACAGCAGGCCAGGCAGCATCTATAAGGAGAAGCACTGTCGACTCTTCGGGCCGAGACCATTCGTCAGGACCAACGTCTTGGCCCGAAACGTCAACAGTGCTTCTCCTTATAGATGCTGCCTGGCCTGCTGTGTTCCACCAGCATTTTGTATGTGTTGTCTCTATGTCCAAGTTGACATCAATTTGTTTGTCCTTAACTATCCTGCTGGTTAAATCCTCAAAAAATTCCAAACTATTTGTCAAACATGATTTTCTTTTTAGAAATCCATTTAGACAAGTAGCTAATCAACCTGTCACTTGTTGTTGCATTAATCATTACCACAACCGTAAGTGACAGATTGATTAGGTACTTGTCTAAATGGATTTATAAAAAGAAAATGTTTGAGAAATTGTTTGGAATTTAAAAAAATTGTTTATTATTACTATGCGGTGATCACATGCTAATTATAATATTAAGCACAGCCGGTTACATCATGGTAATCTCAGATGGTGATGAGGAGGCATGCAGGAGTGAGATTGATCTGCTGGTTGAGTGGTGTTGCAACGACAACTTTTCACTCAGTGTCGGTAAGGCCAAAGGATTGATTGTGGGCTTCAGGATGAGGAAGTCAAGGGAACACACATCAGTCCTCATCAAAGGATCAGCAGAGGAAAGGGTCAGCAGCATTAAATCCCTGGGTGACAACATCTCTGAAGATTTATCCTGGTCCCAACTGATTAGAGCAATGATGATGAAGTCACACTAGTGGCTGTATTTCATTAGGAGTTTGAGGAGATTTGGTAAGTCGCCAAAGACACTAGTAAATTTCTACAGATGTACTGTGGCCAGCACCCCCATCTGTATGGAGGCACTAATGTATTGGACCGGAAAAATCTACAGAGGGTAGTAAACTGAGCCAACTCTGTCATGGGCACTAGCTTCCTCACCATCGAGGACATCTTCAACAGGTGGTGCCTCAAGGATCCATCATGGATCCATCCTCACCACCCAGGACATGTCTGCTTCTCATTACTACCATCAGAGAGGAGGTACAGGAGCCTGAAGACACACTCATCATTTTAGAAACAGTTTCTTCCACTCCGTCATCAGATTTATGAATGGTCCTCATTAACACTGTTCTCAATTTTTGCACTATTTATATTTTATGTTTCTTATTGTAATTTATTGCAGTATTTAATTGGGATGTAGAGGAGATTAGGGTTGTCACCTGAAATACTCTAAAACTTCTACAGGTGTACTGTGGAGAGCCTTCTGACAGGCTGCATCACTGTCTGGTATGGGGAGGGGAGGGGGCTACTGCACAGGACCGAAAAAAGCTACAGAAAATTGTAAAATTAGTCAGCTCCATCATGGGTACTAGTCTTCATGACATCTTCAAGGAGTGGTGTCTCAGAAAGGCAGTATCCATTATTAAGGACCCCCACAACCCAGGACATGCCATTTTCTCATTGTTACCATCAGGAAGGAGGTACAGAAGCCTGAAGGCACACACTCAGCGATTCAAGAACAGCTTCTTCCCCTCTGCCATCTGATTTCTGAATGGACATTGAACCCATGAACAGTGCCTCATCACCTTTTCATTGTTTCTGTTTTTGCACTATTTTTAATGTAACTATTTAATATAGATAGATAGATAGATAGATAGATAGATAGATAGATACTTTATTCATCCCCATGGGGAAATTCAACTTTTTTCCAATGTCCCATACACTTGTTGTAGCAAAACTAATTACATACAATACTTAACTCAGTAAAAAAAATATGATATGCATCTAAATCACTATCTCAAAAAGCATTAATAATAGCTTTTAAAAAGTTCTTAAGTCCTGGCGGTAGAATTGTAAAGCCTAATGGCATTGGGGAGTATATTTATACTTACTGTAATTAATTTACTTACAGTTTTCTATATTTATCTGTATTACATGTACTGCTGCCACTAAGTTAACAAATTTCACAACATCTATCGGTGATAATAAACCGGATTCTGATTTGTGTGTACTAGTTATTCTCCGAGCTTCACATGAGTAAGGAATTTTATTACACCCTGGTGTATATGACAATAAACTAATATTATCTTAATCTAACATACTTCAACATTTTCCCTTCCACTAAAGTTAGGCTATCCAGTCAATAGATCCCTGCGTTTTCTCCTTTTCTTCTTTCTTAAATATTAGGTTTGATTTTCCACTTTCTAACCTGTGGGAGCAGTTCTCAAATCCATGGGAAGTTTGGAAGTCAGTAATCAGTATGGCTGTTATCACCAGAGGCAGCCCCTAGGGGGCAGGGCAGCAGACTCTGCACCACATGTCAGTCCCATTAATTTCCTGAATGCTAATTGCTTTCTGCTAATTTCGTTCAGTTCCTCATTTATTCCAGATTCTGAAAGGTTTTGACACAAAATATTCACATAGTTTCCCAACAATACTCAAGAACTTCTACATATGTGCAATGGAGAGCATCCTAATCTGCTGCGTCACCACTTGGTATGGAAACTGCCCTGTGGTGGACAAAAAGGATCTGCAACGGGTGGTCAAAGGTGTCCAATGCATCACTGGCACCGGCCTACCCACCATCAAGGACATATATTCAGAAAGGTGCCAGTAAAAGGCCAGCAATGTCATAAAGGATCCTACCCACCCTGCTCATGGACTGGTTGTCCCACTCCCATCAGGAAGGGGGCTAAATTGCTTCCGAGCCAGGACCACCCAGACTCAAAAACAGTTACTTTCTCCAGGAAGTAAGGCTGATCAATACGTCCCTCATTTAACCCACCCCAACCACCACTACTTCATCATTTCCTGTCAGAGTCACATTATGTGCAGGCATTCCCGTGCCTAGCTTCACCTTATGGACATACAAACAATATATGCATTTAAATTTAATACGTTTTTTATTATTGTGTTCTTTATCTTATTGTGTTTTTTATTAACCACATAACCATATAATAATTACAGCACAGAAACAGGCCATCTCAGCCCTTCTAGTCCGTGCTGAACTCTTACTCTCACCTAGTCCCACCGACCTGCACTCAGCCCATAACCCTCCATTCCTTTCCTGTCCATATACCTATCCAAGTTTTTTTTAAATGACAATATCGAACTTGCCTCTACCACTTTTACTGGAAGCTCGTTCCGCACAGCTACCATTCTCTGAGTAAAGAAGCTCCCTCTCGTGTTACCCCTAAACTTTTGCCCCTTAACTCTCAACTCATGTCCCCTTGTTTGAATCTCCCCTATTCTCAATGGAAAAAGCTTATCCACATCAACTCTATCTATCCCCTCATAATTTTAAATACACCTATCAAGTACCCCCCCACCTCAACCTTCTATGCTCCAAAGAATAAAGACCTAACTTGTTCAACCTTTCTCTATAACTTAGGTGCTGAAACCCAGGTAACATTCTAGTAAATCTCCTCTGTACTTTCTCTATTTTGTTGATATCTTTCCTATAATTCAGTGACCAGAACTGTACACAATACTCCAAATTTAGCCTCACCAATGCCTTGTACAATTTTAACATTACATCCCAACTCCTATACTCAAAGCTCTGATTTATAAAGGCCAGCATACCAAAAGCTTTCTTCACCACCCTATCCACATGAGATTCCACCTTCAGGGAACTATGCACCATTATTCCTAGATCACTCTGTTCTACTGCATTCTTCAATGCCCTACCATTTACCATGTATGTCCTATTTTGATTAGTCCCACCAAAATGTAGCACCTCACACTTATCAGCATTAAACTCCATCTGCCATCTTTCAGCCCACGCTTCTAACTGGCCTAAATCTCTCTGCAAGCTTTGAAAACCTACTTCATATTCCAGAACACTACCTACCTTAGTATCATCTGCATACTTACTAATCCAATTTACCACCCCATCATCCAGATCATTAATGTAAATGACAAACAACATTGGACCCAACACAGATCCCTGAGGCACACCACCAGTCACCGGCCTCCAACCTGACAAACAGTTATCCACCACTACTCTCTAGCATCTCCTATCCAGCCACTGTTGAATCCATTTTACTACTTCAGTATTAATACCTAACGATTGAACCTTCCTAACTAACCTTCCGTGCGGACCCTCGTGGTGCATCAGATCCAGATTTTGTTCACCTTTACATTTGTGTACTGGAAATGATATTGAACAATCATGAATCTTAACCATCGCCTTTCCACCCCCAAATAAGCTATTGTACCTATTATATTCAAATACAGCAGAGGTGTTTAAAAAACAAGGGGGCATAGGTTAAAGGTGAGAGGAGGGAGTTTAAGCTGAGTGGTAGGATTTCTTACCCAAAGTTGTTGACAACTGGAACATGCTGCTGGGGAGGAAGTGGAATCAGATGGAATCACTATAATGGACACTTACACAGGCCAGCATGGAAGGACGTGGTCCCACAAGGGACTGGTGTAGATGAGCATAAAGCTCAATGTGGACACAGTAGGCTGAAGGGCCTGTACATCGAGTTTCCCTCTGACTAACAGAACCCAGTTTTTTAAACCTACCAGGAGTACATTAAAATTAGCGCATGTCTTCTCATCTGTGGTGTCCTAAACAAGTCCAGGAAGGAAGGCTTCTTCACCTCTTCAGGGCTGTTCTCCACCATTATCATCTGAAAGACACAGGTGAGCCATGTTACCGGAAGAGAGATCCCACAAAATTCCACACTTGCTGCGAACCCTCATACTAAGGCAGCCAAACATGAGACCACATTCCCATTCTGGCATGTTGGTCCATGACCTCCTCTACCATCATGTTGAGTCAGATTGGAGGAGCAAGACCTCATACTCCTTCTGAGTAGCCTCCGACCCAACGGCATGAACTTTGATTTTTCTAACTTCCAGTAATTTTCCACTCCCTGTTCTGCCTCCCCTCTAACCCCTTCTCTTCTCCTCATTTGGCCATCACCTCCCTCTGGTTGGCCCTCCTCCTTCCTTTTCTCCCATTGTCTACTCTACTCTTCTATTAGATCCTCAGCCCTTTACCTCATCCATCTATCACCTGCTAGCTTCTCATCACTCCCCCTCCCTCAGCTAGTTTCACCTACCACCTACCAGCTTGCACTCCACTCCCTCACCCTTCTCCCTTAT
This sequence comes from Hemitrygon akajei, assembly GCF_048418815.1. Classification (NCBI taxonomy): domain Eukaryota; kingdom Metazoa; phylum Chordata; class Chondrichthyes; order Myliobatiformes; family Dasyatidae; genus Hemitrygon; species Hemitrygon akajei. Next base: position 98,222,548 of record NC_133130.1, on the reverse strand, counting down.
TCTGGCTTCTTCCCCCCCGCTTTCCAGACGTAGCCTGTAATGTCAACTGATCACTCCTCTCCACAGATGCTGCCTGACCTGCAGAGTTCTTCCAGCTTTTGGTGTGTCTGTTACTCTGCATTTTCAGCATCTGCAGAACCTTTCGTGGCACACAGTCCAAAAGAGGCCACAGTAAGGACAAGTGCCAGGCATGTCTGAAAGTTAAAGGTCTCACTAATGGCTACCCCTTTACCCCATTGCAGTTGCACATTATTGGAAGGTGGGATCGTGAGTCAGTATCAGCCACATGGGAATGAGGATTGTAACAACATTGCTAGCTTCAGTGAGCTGGTAGTTGTGAGACTCACAATTAGTTCTAGTGGGAGGGTCACCTTGTCATACATTTGGAAAGAGTTTGAGGATGGTGCGGCTAATCGGTATGTCAATACTGCCACTGCCTAGTTTATGCTGCAGCAGCACAAGAATTACCCTCAAGATATTCAAGGTCAACAACCGTATGTTTGATAACGATGCTGACATAGGAGGGAAGGGTTAGGTTGATCTTAGGTTACATTAAAAGATTAACACAATAGCATGGATTGAAGAGCCTGTAGTGTGATGTGATGTTGTTTGTTCTGTGTTCTATATATCCCAGTTTATCGTTATCATAATAATTGTTAGTTGAAAAGCTATGATATTAATGTTTATTTCTATTTAATCCCATGTTACCTCACCAAGGATCAACTTTATTCACCACATACATTTACAGGTATTAGGAATTTTGCTGTGGTGTGTTGGTCAGGGCATAACATGGAACAAAAAAACAATATTCAACAATTATAAAGAACAAAGAGTTATATAAAAATAAAGTTAGAGGACAAAGTGTGGACTTGGAATAAAATATGCATAAATTCGTTAAATACCAGCATGTATTTACAATGTAAACAGCTTTATGAAAAATGGTTTAAAGTGCTTACAATGACTGAGGTAATAAATAGAGAGGGTAGGGGTTAACTGGAATAGTTGATCTGATTAACTTACATGTGGAAGAAACTTTTAAGATGACGTCAAGTTTTTGTTTTAATAGCCCTATAGTGCTTTCTAGAAGGGAGCTTTGACAAAAGACAAAAAATTCAAAATTCAAATTTGGCACATTCATGCTTTACAAAAGTTTGAACCAATGTTGAGTTTGTGTTCTATGTAGTGGGGCATTTAAGCTTCTACCGTGGTTTTCCCGCATTCCTTGCCTTAAGTTCATTACCTCTTTGTAGATGGTCGGGAGACACTTTCCATTCTGCTCTGCCATCTCCTGGGCAACTTTCAACGCTTCCTTGGTTCTCTTGCAGGATAACAGCCACCGAGGAGACTCAGGGATTAGGCTAAAAGTGGAAAAGGTTGAGTTTGTAAAATCAATCAACACCACAGCCCTCGTGCATCATTCAGTGATGGGGAGAGTTTGCAGTAAATTGCAATTACCAGCAGTAAAGCAGCAAGACAAAGTTGGGGACAGTAACGGCCATGTGGATTCCTTTCCAGGATTCGATCATGTAGGCAAAACCAGGAAGTAGCATTGCACCCAAGGAGAAAACTGCTTGGGTTACGACGATTGCAAATCTTCTGTATCTGCATCCAACAACTTCTGTGGCTGAAAATAAATAACAATATAATTTGCTTTAGAGATGATTATGGTCAATCAACGATATACACTCAGTAGCCACTTTATTAGGTACACCTGCACACCTGCTTGTTAATGTAAATATCTAATCAGCCAATCATGCAGCAGCAACCCAATGCATAAAAGCATGCAGACATGGTCAGGAGGTTCAGTTGTTGTTCAGGCCAAACATCAGAATGGGGAAGAAATGTGATCTCAGTGACTTTGACTGTGGAATGATTATTGGTGCCAGATGGGGTGGTTTGAGTGTCTCAGAAACTGATGATCTCCTGGGATTGTCACAGTTTACAGAGAGTGGCGTAAAAAACAAAAATTGGACAGTTCTGTGGATGAAAATGCCTTGTTAATGAGAGGTGAGAGGAGAACGGCCAGACTGGTTCAAGCTGACAGGAAAGTGACAGTGACTCAAATCACCATGTGTGATCTATAGAAGAGCACCTCTGAATGCACAACACGTCAAACCTTGATGTGGATGGGCTACAACAGCAGGAGACCACGAACACACACTCAGTGAGCACCTTATTAGCTATAGGAGTGTACTGTATATCTGGTTAATTATATTTGGCTATAACTAAATTTGAGATTTTGATTGGCAATAGATAACAATTTCACCTTAACTCTTAAGTATCTCCGTCATTAATAATCATGTTTATTAAGAATGAGCACCCTGGAAATTGTAACAAAAACTTATTGTATTTTAAATTTGGTTACATTTGCCTTAGTACATTTTGAAATGTGTGAGACAAAATGGAAGTTTGTAAGACAAATAATGAGAAAGAGAGGGAGAGAATGACAGTGAAGGAGGACAAGAGAGAGAGAGAAGGTGAGAGAAAGAGAGAGAGAAAAAGCCGCCAGCACTTCTGATTCCCAGCAGCAGTTCAAAGTAAATTCATTATCAAAGAACATAGAGAAGAGAAGATCTGCAGAGGCCATACTCAGGGTGGAGGAACAACACCTTATATTCCGTCTGGGTAGTCTCCAACCTGATGGCATGAGCATTGATTTCTCCATCTGATATTGCCTCACCCCCTCTCCTTCACCATTTCCCATCCCCGTTTCCCTCCCTCACCTTATCTCCTCACCTGCCCATCACCTCCCTCTGGTGCTCCTCCCTCTTCCCTTCCTTCCATGGCCTTCTGTCCTCTCCTATCAGGTTCCCCCTTCTCCAGCCCGTTATCTCTTTCACCAATCGACTTCCTAACTCGCTACTTCACCCCTCCCCCTGCTAGTTTCACCATCACCTTGTGGTTCTTAAACCCCCCCCCCCACCTGCTTAGTCTGATTTCTCGTTCTTTTCCAGTCCTGACGAAGGGTGTCTGCCCCCCCATCGGCTGTTTTCTCTTTTCCACAGACACTGCTGAGTTCCTCCAGCACTTTGTGTGTGCTGTTTAAATGTCGCCATATCCCACCTTCAGATCCATTTTCTACCTTGACTAGATCACATTCTGTGGAGTGCCTTAGTGACTGATTACTAAGTATTAATTTGTCTCTTTTACTACTTTGTTAATCATTTTTCTTCTTTTTGGCAATTTATTCTTTATATAAATCTATAAAATAATTTATTATTACCTTTAACACATGCACAATGCTTCCTTTGTTTGTGAATATCTCTCACAAAAGGACAAGACAAGAATTTTTAAAATATTTTTGTTACAGCAATGGCAATACGGCCTCTGGATTTGTGACTTCGCAAGCTGTCAGGTTAGTGCCGAGTGGCACACTCGCCTTTATGATTAAATTGCATTGCTCAAGGTGAAATGCATCAGGGATGAGTTTCTTCCTGAAGTCTCCCGTTTCTACTCCGTTGGCCTGTTATCCCGCAGATCAAGTGACCCAGGATCCCAGCCACATACCAGGAGAGCAAGAGCCTGGCGGTGAATCTGCCCCCCCCCCCAGACATTCGCTGCAATGCCATCGCCATGGCAATGGCAAATGACACTCTCAATTCACCCTGGTGGAGACTTCAAAAATCCATTGTGTTATACGGCTGAGAGTTGGTGTGGCTAAGAGATATAATTGCAGAAAGTGAATCGTCATTGCCAGTAATGGGTAGCTGAGGTTTTACGATGCTTTGATCAGACCGTGCAAAGTACTGTGAGCAGTTGTAGGCCCGTTATCTAAAAGGGGCTGAGCTGGCGTTGGAGAAGGTCCTGAAGTACACGAGAATGGCCCTGGGAATGAAAGGGTTAAAGTATGGAGAGCCTTTTGATAGCTCTGGGTCTGTACTCACTGGAGCTTAGAAGAAGAAGAGGGGTATCTCATTGAAACCTACCGAATATTGAAAGGCCTAGACAAAATGGGTGTGGAAAGGATCCTTCCAATAGTGAGAGTGTTTAGGACCAGAGAGCACAGCCTCAGGATACAAGTATGGCTCTTCTAAACTGAGATGAGGAGAAATTCCTTCAGTCAGAGGGTGATGAATCTGTTGAATTCATTGTAATAGACTGTTGTGGAGGCCATTATTGAGTATATTTAAAGCAGAGATTGATAGGCTTTTGATTAATAAGGGTATCAAAGGTTATGGGGAGAAGGCAGAGGAATGCAGTTGAGAGGGATAATAAATCAACCATGATAGAATGACAGAGCAGACTCGATGGGCTGAATGGCCTAATTCTGCTCCTATGTCCTATGGTCTTGAAGAAAGCTGCTTTGTGACTAATTTGTCAGGAATTATACAAGTGAAAACCACACTAAAAACCTCAACAAAACACTCAAAATGCTGGTGGAACACAGCAGGCCAGGCAGCATCTATAGTGAGAAGCGCTGTCCACGTTTCGGGCCGAGACCCTTCGTCAGGACTAAAAACCTCAAGTAGGCTCAGGACCTTGTTGTCAAAGATCCAGCGTGTACTCAGCATAATCCACAGAACTCAGCCGTAAGGCGCTAACTCAACCCAGATGAAGTAACTCTAGGCAGTGATAAACACAGAGACTTATTGTGGGGCTTTGTCATAATGGCAGTGAATCCCCAGCAGGCTACTGTCCCACAGAAGCACAAACACCTCTCAAATCTACTGCGTGGTCATCTCTCTTCCCAAGTCCCCTACACAACCTTCTGCAAATGGCTCCAAGCTGCTGACTGACCCTGAGACATCCAGAGTGTCCTTCCCCCACATTTGAGACATCCCCAAAATTCACTCCTAAGTCTTTTTAAGATTATTTTTATTTGTCACATGTGTGTCGAAACACATCATTTGTGTCAATGACCAATGCACTCAGGATGTGCCGGGGGCAGCCCGCAAGCGTCACCAGCCTCCACACTAAAATAACTTGCCCATGACTGCTAACGCGACCCATAGGTCTTTGGAATGTGGGAGGAAACCTGAGCACCTGGAGGAAACCAACATGGTCACAGGGAGAACGTACAAATCTCCTTACAGGCAATGGTGGGAATGGAAACCCAGTCTTACATCTAGCACGGTATAGCATTACATGGTATAAAGTAAGTGTGTGTGTGTGTGTGTGTGTGTGTGTGTGTGTGTGTGTGTGTGTGTGTGTGTGTGTGTGTGTGTGTGTGTGTGTGTGTGTGTGTGTGTGTGTGAGTGTGAGTGTGTGTGAGAGAGAGTGTGTGTGTGTGTGAGAGAGTGTGTGTGTGTGTGTGTGAGTGTGTGTGTGTGAGTGTGTGAGTGTGTGTGTGTGAGTGTGTGTGTGTGAGAGTGTGTGTGTGTGTGTGAGTGAGTGTGTGTGTGCGTGTGTGTGTGAGTGTGTGCGTGTGTGTGTGAGTGTGTGTGTGTGTGAGTGAGTGTGTGTGCGTGTGTGAGTGTGTGCGTGTGTGTGTGTGTGAGTGTGTGTGTGTGTGTGTGTGTGTGTGTGTGTGTGTGTGTGTGTGTGTGTGTGTCTTTTGCTACTAACGCAGAAAGGGATTTAAACCGTGCACAAAACGTTGGCATGTTAAGTATATTTCACTATCGTACACAATCACATTTCCTTTTCTGGTTTCTGATGCAGACAGTGCCGACAACGTGGAGTTTGCAATGATCTGTCTGCAGGTTTTAGAGATGGTTTATTTATGCTGTTTTTATTGAAGAAATTATTCAGTGTGTATATGTTGTTGTCACTGGGCAAACAATTGCACAGCATAAGATTTTTGTGCACGCTGGTCATTACAAATTAGAGGCAACACTGGCTCCCTTGCCTTCTGCTCACCTCCCCCACCAAAGCAAGACAGCATCGGAGAAAGAAATTAATCATTTATAACAGTTTCCTGATGTCAGAATCAGCGCATTTTTAACCTTTTGCTCTGTTTAACTAGCAACCAGTTTACAATTAGCTTGACAATCAATGAAGCATTTTGTTTTGCCACAATTAACCTGGGAAGCCCAGTAATGATTGTTGCTAGAAGCTCTCCATTTATTCGCAGGAACACTTGACAAGTGATCCTTAAGCATAATCAATGCCACTTGGACATCCTTTTGCAAAATGCTAAACAATATGGCTAAAGAATAACCAAATATTTAACACAGTGAGTCGCAAGCTAATTGAAGAAATCAGACCAGATTGTACTGGAAAAATACAAAATTGAACAATTCCAGTTTTAAGCTGTGAGCAGAATTGATTACATGAGCAACTGATGCTTGACCCAAAGGCTGTAGAGCTGACAGATGAGGTGTGCGGGGTACCGAGGGAGGGCGAGAACCTCTGGTTCAGGGGCTTGTCGTGTCCATTCTGGGGCAGCTCACTCACCTTTGGTCCCCCCGGTCACTCAGCTCTCACCTGTGGCTCCAGGTAACTGTTAGCACATGACAGCAGCCACACTGGGAACACCGCTTCAACAGGCAGGCTGAGCTGGTCGAGGGTAGCCGGTGGGCCTTATGTACACCAGTTATATAGGGGCCTAGCATGTGAAGCCATCTCCGGCAGACTGGAAGGATGAGATCAACAGTGAGATCCGACAGTCAAGAAGGTGGTTCTGCAATGCTCCATGAAAAGGGCACAGAAAAGGGCACAAAGGGCATGAAAAGGCACAGAAGAGGTCATGATTATTCACTGTAACTGAGGAAGACCGCTGTTGTGACAACTGCTTGTACCACTGGACCTGGTTATCCAAGGCTGAGATAGTGGGTCTGCCCCAGTGCAATTGCTTTTCCACTGTAGAAACTCCCATACAACAGACAGCCAATCAATCATAGGCAGAGTGGTACAGACAACCAATCAATCATAGACAGACACGAGGAAATCTGCAGATGCTGAAAAAATGTCTTACTATCTTTCCTTTCAGTTAGTTCTGACGAAGGACCTCGGCCCGAAACGTCGACAGTGCTTCTCCCTATAGATGCTGCCTGGCCTGATGTGTTCCACCAGCATTTTGTGTGAATCATAGGCAGAGTTGTGCAGCCAGACAATCAATCATAGGCAGAGTGGTAGGCAGCCAATCAATCATTGGCAGAGTGGTAGGCAGCCAATCAATCATAGGCAGAGTGGTGCAGCCAGCCAATCAATCAAAGGCAGAGTGGTGATGGCAACCAATCAATCATTGGCAGGGTGGAACATTGGGTAGTGCAGATACCTCACATCTCCATCTAGCCAGGTTCCATTCTGACATCTGGAACTGTCAGTGTGGAGTTTGTTCTCCCCGTGAGTGTGTTGGTTTCCTCTGGGTGCTTTGGTTTCTCACCCACATGCCAAAGGCAGGTGAGTGGTAGAATCTGGGGGCTGTGGGGGTGAGAGTTGGAGGCAGTGTGGGGGTGGGGAGAATAAAATGGCTTTAAAGGGTGGATTAGTGAAAATGTGTTGGTGATCAGTGTGGGCTTAGTGAGCCAGAGCACCTCTGTCTGTCCTGGAGGAGCCCATGACACTAAAACTATAGAATGCCTCTGTACACTGAAGGACAAAATACAGGTACCTTCAGATCTGAAGCAATTAAAACAGACGGTAATACGTGCAGTGAATTTGGTTGAATTGCTGCATTATTCAAAAGAGAATTGCACTCAGTCCAGGATCAATGAAAAGGGAAGAGAACGGAAAAAGAATTAAATCAACAGGTTCATTGTCTGGAACAAGACGAGAAGAGCATTAAAAGCCAGAAAGCAGAACAACTTTACCACCAACGCCCACAAAGTGGAATTACTGACGTAAACACGAGAGGTTCTGCAGATGCTGGAAATCCAAAGCAACACATGCAATCGGGATTGCTGATATGTGGAATCAAATCAAGAAAGTTAGGAACCAGGAAGTTAAGAAGTGTTCAAATCTGTCATCCGAAAGATTTCTGATCAATGCCCCTGTCTTGCCTTGTCAAAGTAAGGCCTTTGACAAGGTTCCACATGGGAGGTTAGTTAGGAAGATTCAGTCGCTAGATATACATGGTGAGGTAGTAAATTGGTAGACATTGGCTCAATGGGAGAAGTCAGAGTGGTAGTGGAGGATTGCTACTCTGAGTGGAGGCCTGTGACTAGTAGGATGCCACAGGGATCAGTGCTTGGTCCATTGTTATTTGTCATCTATATCAATGATCTGGATGATAATGTGGTAAAATGGATCAGCAAATTTGCTGATGATACAAAGTGTGAGGTATTGCACTTTGGAAGGACAAACCAAGGTAAATGGTAGGGTACTGAGGAGTGCAGTAGAACAGAGGGATCTGGGAATACAGATACAAAATTCCCTAAAAGTGGCATCACAGGTAGAAGGGGTAGTAAAGGGAGTTTTTGGTACATTGGCCTTTATACATCAAAGTATTGAGTATAAGAGTTGGAATGTTATGGTGAGGTTGTATAAGACATTGGTGAGGCCGAATTTGGAGTATTGTGTGCAGTTTTGGTCACCTAATTACGGGAAGGATATTAATAAGGTTGAAAAAGTGCAGAGAAGGTTTACAAGGATGTTGCCGGGACTTGAGAAACTGAGTTACAGAGAAAGGTTGACTAGGTTAGGACTTTATTCCCTGGGGTGTAGAAGAATGAGAGGAGATTTGATAGAGGTATATAAAATTATGATGGGTATAGACAGAGTGAGTGCAAACAGGCTTTTTCCACTGAGGCTAGGGGAGAAAAAAAAACCCAGAAGACATGGGTTAAGGGTGAAGGGGGAGAAGTTTAAAGAGAACATTAGGGGGAGCTTCTTCACACAGAGAGTGGTGGGAGTGTGGAATGAGCTGCCAGATGAAGTGGTGAATGCAGGCTCACTTTTGACATTTAAGAAAAACTTGGACAGGTACATGGATGAGAGGGGTTTGGAGGGATATGGCCCGGGTGCAGATCAGTGGGACTAGACAGAAAAATGGTTCGGCACAGCCAAGGAGGGCCAAAAGGTCTGTTTCTGTGCTGTAATGTTCTATGTTCTATGGTTCTATTGTTTTGCGTATGCTTGCTGCAGCCCGGCTCTTTGAAGGAGATTATCATATCCATGGCCAGTTTTTTTTTGATGGTTGTGATCAGGATTTTGAATTTGGGTCACATCAGAACCAGAATCAGACTTATTATCACTAACACGTGTCTTGAAATGTGTTGTCTTGCATCAGCAGTACAGAGGAAAACATACAATATACTATAAATTACAATAAGAAATATACAGAGAATATGTACACTGTAAGTAGCACAAAGAGAGCAAAGTAGTGAGGCATAGTTCATGGGTTCCTGGGCATGTCCTGGGTGGTGGGGTCCAGCATCTTGAGGCTGCCCTCACTCACATCTCCTCCACTTCACAAACTTGCCACTGCCTTAGCAGTGACAGGATTCCTCGTGTCCCAACGAAGGGTCTCGGCCCGGAACGTTGACTGCCCGCCCTGCTGAGTTCATCCAGCTTGTTGTACGTGTTGCTTCCTCTTGTCCTTACCTACCACATCACGAGGTTCCTCATCTAACACATCATCCTCTGCTACTTGCACCATCTCCAAAGGGATCCTACCACCCAACATACCTTCACCTCCCCCCCACCCGCTTTCCGCAAAGATTGCTGCACCCATGACTTCCTTGTCCATTTGTCCCTTTCCACTAATCTCCCTCCCAACACTTATCCGTGCAAATTACATCAGCCCCTTCACCTCGTCCCTAACTTCACTCAGGACCCCAAACAATCCTTCCAGGTGGGGCAACACTTCATCTGTGAGTCTGCTGGGGTCATCCATTGTGTCTAGTGCTCCCAACGTGGCCTCCTCTACATTGGTGAGACCCGTTGTAAATTGGGGGACCGCTTCATCAAGCACCTCCACTTCACCTGCCAAAAGTGGAACTTTTCGTTGGCCAAGCATTTTAATTCCCATCCCCATTCCCGTTCTGTCATGTCGGTCCACGGCCTCCTTTTGATCCAAGATGAGTCAACCCTCGGGGTGGAGGAGGTCTGGGTAGCCTCCAGCCTGATGGCATAAATATTGATTTCTCCTTCCGTTAAAAAAAAAGTTTTCCCTCCCCCTTCCCTCTTCTTCTCTTCCCCATTCTGGCCTCTTACCTCTTCTCACCTGTCTATCACCTCCCCCGAGTTCCCTCCTCCTTCCCTTTCTCCTGTTGTCCACTCTCCTCTCTTATCAGATTCCTTCTTCTCCAGCCCTTTATCTTCCCTTCCCATCTGGTTTCGCCCATCACCTTCGAGCTATCCTCCTTCTCCTCCCACCACCTTTTTTTATTCCGGCATCTTCCCTCTTCCTTTCTAGTCCTGAAGAAGAGCCTTGGCCCGAAACATTGACCGTTTATTCATGTCTTTAGCTGCTGCCTGACCTACAGAGCTCCCCCAGCATTTTGTTTGTGTTGCTTTGGACTTCCAGCATCCACAGACTTTCTCATGTTTACATCCCTCTGCAGTGTTTTCCAATCCTGTCCAGTGGCCCCCTCCATACCAGATGGGGACGTGACCAGCTAGAATGTTCTCCACAGTGCATCTGGAGAAATTTGCTGGAGTCCTTAGTGACATAACAAACCTCCTCCAACTCCTAATGAAATTCAGCCGTTGTCGTGCTCTCTTTGTAATTGCATCAATATAATGGGCCTGGGATAGATCTTCAGAGATGTTGATGCCTACTGTTGCAAAGTCACATTGGCACAAGGAGTTAGCAGGTTGGCTTGTTATCCTGGCATTCCGGGAATATCATTCCTGAACCCATACTTAATTGTTGCTCTGCCTGAATATCAGTTTTGACATCATTGCTCGTCTCCCACTGGAATTTGCTTAAGCTGGTGGCGGGAGAAGGAGATTGTCCAGCTTCTGCTGGCTCTGGCATTGGCCTGCCGTGATCTTATCCCCAGTGCGAAATGTGCTGGATCCTGGGATCCCAAAGCCAATCTCCAAAAATCTGATTGTGTATATAATAATCTCCTTCAGACAGCAAGCCAACTCCAGAAGAAAGAACAATTGATTACCAGAAGTCTTCCAGGTGACAATATTTAGTGTTGCTATGGCAATAATTACAGGAGCTACAAAGTATGAAGCATCACTATTATAAGGAGCTGTATGAAGATGACTCAGTCAGATTCAGATTTCAAATCAATTTATTTATCACATGTACATCCAAATAGACAGAAAAATGTGCCTTTGCATTAACGACCAGCACAAGATGTGCTGGGGGCAGCCTGCAAGTACCACCGCCAAGCCAACGTAGCCTGCCCACAACGTTCAGCAGAACAGCACAGAACACAACAAAACGGAATCTAACAAAACAACAACAGCACAAACAAGCCCCTTTCCTCACTCTCACCCACTCACAAACCCACACAGACAGTCCTCCAACCCCAGCACAGGCTGCTGCACCCCCCCACCCCACCCCAGCAGACTCATACACAATGGCCCTCCAGCTTCTCCAGTGGGCTTCAGTACTTGACTTCCAGATTTCTGATTGACCGTTAGTATCAACCCCAGGGCTAGCTGATTATGGGACCACGAATTCCTGGCCTTAAGCTCTGGTCTTGCTGACTCATGTATCGGGGAGAGGGGAGGGGGGAGAAGGGTGGGGGGATGTCTGACGTTAGGTATACTGGCTCTCATGCTCCCTGCTCACATGGACATCTGCTCCTGGTACCACTGACGTGGGGGTCTCGCTGACCCAGTGGGCCACCAGCCGTTGCCTTCACTGATTTTCGTCCACAGTGCTTGCCAGCCCAACATCTGTGAATCTTCCATTGCATGTCCACATCTCTGGCCTTCGAGCACAGAGTGGAGGCCGAGACTCTGGATGTCCTTTGTCCCATGTCTATATCAGTAGGCTTCAACCACAGAGTGCAGAGCAGAGGCCTAAACTCCGGCCTGCCCTCTAACTCCTTCACATCCCTATCCCTAAACCCTAATCTGACCTCTACCTCCCCCACATTCCTGTCCCTAAATCCTCATCTGACCCCTAACTCCTCTTTCTGTCTTCAAAACCATCCCTATGAACTTGAGAAAACAACTAATTCCAAGCCACGACCTTGCCAGAGACCATAGATTGCCACGGGTGATACTGATATCCATTTAGTCATTGGGGTAAAATTGTATGAATATCCAATATATTCACAAGAGATCCTGCAGATGCTGGAAATCCAGAGCAATGCGCACAAGATGCTGGAGGACCTCAGCAGGTCAGGCAGCGTCTATGGAGAGGAATGAACAGTCAACGTTTTGGGCCGAGACCTCCATCAGGGCTAATGACACCTATCAGCAAGGATCCATCACCCTCTAGGCCATGCCCTCTTCTCGATGCTACTAACAGGCAAGGGTACAGAAGCTGAAATCCCACACCACCAGGTTCAGGAATAGCTCCTTTCTTGCAACCACCAGGTTCTTGAACTAACCTGCACAACCCTAACCACTTCAGGAATGAAAGTCTACGAGCACCCCTTACACTGACGTGAACTTGCTTTCTTTTCCACTAAGGGCCTGTAACTGGACAGTCTCTCGTTGTCTTTTTCTCAGCGTGTTATAATGCACATTCAGTGTATTGTCTGTACCTACAGGCCTGGCGCTGGTGCAAGCAAGCTTTTCATAGCATCAAGCACCTCACCATAGCTGTGCACATCACGGTAAGCTCAACTTATAACTTTAGCAAAGTTATAAAACAGTGCACACAGAAAAGCAAAACGCACTGCTGTACTCCTCAGATGACTCATTATTGATTAATCATTATTGAAATGGTAACTGATGAACAGGACAAGGTAACTGTGGCCCGAGCCTGCCTGATGATATCCCAAATGCTTGAGTCATGACAAAGACAAGATAATAACCAATCACATGCCAGTTAATTGCTACCTCATCATCACATCATTGTGTTTTCCCCCTGTCTAGGTTGTAACTTGATCAAAGCACCCGATTAGGAAAATGAATGACTAATATGTTGATCAGCAGGAGGGAGACTGAAAATCTGATTGAGTGGTGCCACAACAACAACCTCTCCTTCAACATCCGCAAAACCAAAGAGCTGATTATCAACTTCAGGAAGAGGAAACCAGAGGTCCATGAGCCAGTCCTCGTCAGGGGATCAGAGGTCAGTAATGTTGGATTCCTCAGCATTATCATTTCCGAGATTCCGTCCTGGGGCTGGGATGTGAGTGCCATCACAAAGAAGGCACAGCAGTCCTAGAAGACAACTGACTTAGAAGTTTGCATAGATCCGGCATGTCATCCAAAGCCTGGGCAAACATCTATAGAGGGAAGGTGAAGATTATATTGACTTGTTGTATGACAGGAGACACCAATGCTCAAGAATGGAAAAGCCTACAAAAAGTAATGGATACATCACAGGAAAAGCTCTCCCTATTACTGAGCACATCTACAAGGAGCGCAGTAGCAGGAAAGCAGCATCCATCGTCAAGAACCCCCACCATTCAGGCCACACTCTCTTCTCACTGCTCTCATCAGGAAGGAGGTACAAGAGCCTTAGGCTCCACACCACCAGGTTCAGGAACAGTTATTACCCCTCAATCATCAGGCTCCTAAACCAGCTTGAATGACTTTACTCACCTCAACTCTGAACTAATTCTAAACAGATGGACTCCCTCTCAAAGGCTCTACAACTCATGTTCTCAATATTATTTATTTGTTTATTTTGCACATTGGCAGTTTGTCAGTGTTTGTGTGTCGTTTTCCATCAATTCTATTGTGGTTCTTTGATCTGCTGGAATGCCTGGAAGAAAATTAATCTCAGGGTGGTATATGGTGACATACAGTATATGAACTTTGTTGATTGAAGGCTTTGTTGAAGATAAACTTTGTGAATCAGTTAGAATGTTCAGCTTAGCTTTAAGATTGCATTTTGTCACAAATGCCAGTGATTTCTCTGTACAGCGTTCACTTAACTCAATTGCACTCAGCTCCAAGGCTTACCCATGACGGCAATGATGAGAGATATCCCCCTTCCAAACAAGCCTTGCAGGAGTCGGAAAATCACAAACATCGGGTAAACGGGCGCGATGGTGACCAAGATCCCAGCGACTCCTGTCCCACCCAGGCAGGTCAGTAAACAGAGCTTGCGGCCAAACCTTGAAACAGAAGCATTTGTTTTGCTTAGTTAAGGAAGGGGTCGGGGGGACAAATGAATTCTCAGATTGCAGGTCCAACATACCTATCCGCAGCATAGCCTGTGATTAGTACTCCAAGGAAAAAGCCGATTTGAATGCAGCCTTGGGACAAGCCCACCTTCCAGGCGTCATTGCACACCAGCTCAAACTTTGCAGGAGGCAAGCAGAGGGAAGTAAAAGCATTGTTCAGCGTTAATAAGGATTTTGAATGTCATCACAAGCATTAACCGCTACAAACAGAGCATGGAAAATTCTAGAAATTTCGCAGGGCATTGTGAATAGAAGAAAAGTGAATATGTGAACTTAATATGGGAACTCTAACAAAGTTCAAAGTTCAAAGTAAATTTATTACCAACAAACATATAAGTCACCATATACTACCCTGGGATTCTTTTACACACAGAAAAGCAAAAGTGGTGGTCCCAGCCAGATCCGTCATGGGCACAGCTCTCCCTACCGGAGGACTCTACAAGACACAACATCTCAGGAAGATAGTATCCATCATCTGATACCCCCACCAACCAGGGCATGCCCTCTTCTCATCGCTAACAGGGGGTACAGGAGCCTGAAGACCCGCGTCTCAGCGACTTCTTCCCCATTGCCATCAGGATACTTAACCCACCTGAAAAGCCTTAACACTACCTCAGACTACTTTACTCTCTCTCTCAATCTTGCATTGGTGTCGCTGTGTTATTTTGTTGTTTATTTGTATATAAATTATTTATAACTTATGCTAATTTGAGTTTATATTAACATGTTTGTCCTCATCAAAAAGCCAATGTTTATGGAATTGATACCCTGTGTCTGGATGCCTATGACAACAATGAACTTCAGCTCTGGCTCAATAGTATTCCTTCAACTTTGGCTAAGTGGACCCACTAATTGATCAAAGAACAAAACATCCTTCGAAAACTATAAGTCAACCAATTAAATATCTTTAGTACCTGGAAAAATAATAAAAAATTTAAAAGATCTGGAATCTACTAAATGTCTTTAAGCTCAAGAGATTCTGCAGATGCTGGAAATCCAGAGCAACACACACAAAACGCTGGAGGAATTCAGCAGGTCAGGCAGCGTCTATGGAGAGGAATCTCTCGGCCCAAAATGTCAAATGTTTATTCCTCTCCGTAGGTGCTGCCTGACCTGCTGAGTTCTCAAGGAAATGATTGTGCATGACAATGGGGAACAGGTTAGACAGCTTTTCAAAGGGCTGGCCCAGGCACCATGAGCAGAGAGGCCTCAATCTGTGGATCTACAATGCTGTGGTTCCAGGAAATTTAACTTCCACGTCAATTCTGTTAAATTTTACAAAGACTTTTATGACTAAGCAACTATGTATCAAAAGAAACTGGTGATAAAATAATGTAAATCCTGGCATATCTCAGTGAAATATCGTTTACCTCGCTTACGATTGTTGTACGTGAACTGTCAAAGAACCAGCCGTTCTTACAGGACGTACGGTATACCTCGCCAGAGCTGTTTGTGATTAATGCTTCTGGATACTCGCAGCTGAGCGAGGTCAGGTTCCAGTCTGTATCGTAGCCCTCACATCGGCTGTACGTGGAGCTCCCAGGCTTCTCCGGAGGCACCGTGAAATTCCGCTCCTCTTCCAGAGTCCACCCGCACTTCTCCCGCAGTCCCGCGAGGGCAGGCGGGCCCCGGCACCAGTGTGTTGGAATCACTCCCAGGAAAACAAACACGGCAACCAGGAAGGAAAATGTCAGCCCGCACAAAGACAAAAGCAGAACAATCCACTTCTGGCATCTCCCAAACTCTCCGATGTCCCTCAGGACATTGTCGAATGTCACCATCTCGCCTGGCTGCCTGACACTGTGCCCTGTGTGAAAAGACAAGGGCTGGTTTATCTTCAACCTCGCAGGCTCGTGTTCCTTCCGCTGAACCTTTACGGTTCACTGGTGCAGAGTGGAGCTGGGCCAGAGTTCATATCCATAGCGGCTTGCAAAGTTTCCACAAACGGCTTCCAATCATCAATCAAAGCTCACACAATTCCAGCGCATCCCAATGCTCATTCCTAACTGCCCTCGAGAAGGTAACAGTGAATTGCTTCAGTGCTGATAGTGAAGGGTGTTTCAGGATTTAGACACAGCAACAATGAAAGACCTGCAATAAATCAGTAAATAAATTATTTAATTGGTTTATTATTGTCATGTGTACATGCATTGTCCTGAGAACATCATTCAGGATGTCCCAGAGATTAAGGAGTAAGTGTATAGGTTAAATCCAGACAAAATGTTGGAGGATGATACTGGCTCATGCAGAAGCTGCAGAGGGAAATGGAGAGTAGACATCTTGGAGTGAAACCTCTCATTCATGTAATCCAGTGAATGGCGTCATCCTGAAATGTCGACTGTGCATTCCCCTCCACAGATGCTGCCTGACCTGCTGAGTTCCTCCAGCATCTTTTTTTGTTGCTCCAGATTCCAGCACCTGTTGCCTCTTGTGTCTATAAGTTCAGTTTTTAATAAATAGAAAATATTTAAGAATGACTGTCGTATTTACAGGAGACAAAGTGTGGGAATAACTGGAGCCTTTTCTGCTTGGCTGCCGGTGACTTGTGGTGTTTCACAGGGGTCTGTACTCAGACTGACTTTTTTTTACATTATACGTCAATAATTTGGATAATGGAATCGATGGCTTTGTTCCAAAGTTTGCAGATGGTATGAAGATAGGTGGAGGGGCAGGTAGTTTTGAGGAAGTAGAAAGGCAACAGAAGGATTTAGACAGATTAGGAGAATGGCAAAGAAGTGGCGGATGGAATACAGTTTTGGGAACTGTACGGTCATGCACTTTGGTAGAAGAAATGAAAGGGTTGACTATTTTCTAAATGAAGAGAAAATACAAAAAATTGAGGCATAAAGGGACTTGTGAGTTCTTGTGTGGAATTCCCTAAAGGTTAATTTGCAGGTTGAGTCTGGGGTGAGGAAGGCAAATGCAATGTTAGCATTCATTTCAAGAGGGCTAGAATGTAAAAACAAGGATGTAATGTTGAGACTTTATAAAGCACTGGTGAGGCCTCACTTTGACTGTTGTGAGTAGGTTTGTGCCCCTTATCTTAGAAAGGATGGGCTGAAACTGGAGAGGGTTCAAAGGAGGTTCACAAAAATGATTCCAGGATTGAATGGCTTGTCAAATGAAGAGTGTTTAATGGCTCTGGGCCTGTATTCACTAGAATTCAGAAGAATGAGGAGTGACCTCATTGAAACCTATCAAATGGTGAAAGGCCTCGATAGAGTGGATGTGGAGAGGATGTTTCCTATGGTGGGAGAGTCTAAGACCAGAGGACACAGCCTCAGAACAGAGGGGTATCCTTTTAGAATGGAGATGAGGAAGAATTTCTTTAGCCAGAGAGTGGTGAATCTGTGGAATTCTTTCCCATGGGGGAGGCCAAATATTTGTGTATATTTAAGGCAGAGGTTGATAGATTCTTGATTGGTCGGGGCATGAAGGGATATGGGGAGGAGGCAGGAGATTGGGGCTGAGAGAAAAATTAGATCAGCCAAAATGAAATGGTGGTGCAGACTCGATGGGCCAAATGGCCTAATTCTGCCCCTATAGCTAATAGTCTTATGGTCTTATTTTGAAGACCATTTTTCCATAAAATTGTCAAGAAGGCTAATAGAGTGAGAGTGTAGGAGAGCAGAGAGGTATTGAGGTGCCATGTGAAATTAAACACTATCCACCTGTTTGAGTGAAACGACAATAATGGAACTGAAATCATAGTCATCATCTGTCAATCAAGTTACAACACAGAGTGGGGAAATTCAGCTTCCATAGAGCAAAGGTGATGAAGGAAAGGCAAGGTCCCACGTGGGAGATTGGTCGTGAAGGTTCAGCTGTTTGTCATTCAGGATGAGGTAGCCAATTGGATTGCACATTGGCTTCAAGGGAGAAGCTAGACCAGAGATGATTGGCTCTGTCACTGGAGGCCTGTGTCTAGTGGTGTGCCATAGGAATCAGTGCTGGGTCCGTTGTTGTTTGTTATTGATATCAACAATCTGGATGATAATAGGTCAACTAGATCAGCAAGTTTGCAGATGATACCAAGCCTGGGGTCTGTAGCAGACAGTGAGGAAGACTATCAAAGCTTGCAGCGGGATTTGGACCAGCTGGAAAAGCAGGCTGAAAAAGTGCCAGATTAGATTTAATGCAGACAAGTGTAGGTTTAGGAGGACAAGCCAGAGTAGGACTGGACACAGTAAACAGAGGGGCGCTGAGGAGTGTGGTAGAACAGAGGAATCGAGAATACAGGCCCACAATTACTCACAGGTAAGTAGGAAGAAAAGAGAGCTTTTGACACATCGCCCTTCTTATGTCAAAGTATTGAATACAGCTGTTGGGACGTTGCACTGCAGTGGAGAGCATTCTGATTGGCTGCATCACTGTCAGGTATGGAGGGGCTACTACACAGGACCGAAAGAAGCTGCAGAGGGTTGTAAATTTAGTCGGCTCCATCTTGGGTACTAGCCTGCAAAGTACCCAGTTCATCTTTAGGGAACGGTGTCTCAGAAAGGCGACGTCCTCCAGCACCCAGGACATGCCCTTTTCTCACTGTTACCATCAGGAAGGAGGTACAGAAGCCTGAAGGCACACACTCAGTGAATTAGGAACAGCTTCTTCCCCTCTGCCATCTGATTCCTAAATGGACATTGAATCTTTGGACACTACCTCACATTTTAAAAATTATATTTTTCTGTTTTTTGCACAAATTTTAATCTATCCAGTATATGTATACTGTAATTGATTTATTACTAATTTATTCATTATTATTATTTTAGTTTTCCATCTTCTATATTATGTATCGCATTGAACTGCTGCTGCTAAGTTAACAAACTTCACGTCACATGCCGGTGATAATAAACCAGATTCTGATTCTGAAGCCTAATTTGAAGAATTGTGTGCAGTTCTAGTCACCTACCTACAGCAAAGTTATCAATAAGAATGTAAGAGTTCAGAGAAAATTTACAAGGATGTTTCTGGGACTGAAGACAAGAGTTAGGACTTTACTCCCTGGAGGAGGGTGAGGAAAGATTTAAAAGAGGTATACAGATTATGAGGGCTAAACGCAAGCTGGCTTACTCCACTGAAGTCAAGTGAGATTGGAACTAAAGGCCAGAGGTTAAGGGTGACCGGTGAAATATTTAAGTGTAGTCCCTTCAATTAGAAGGTGGAGCAAGTGTGTATCGAGCTATCAGTGGAAGTGGTGCATGTGGGTTCAATTTCAACATTTAAGAGAAATTTGGATGTCCATGATTGAGAGGGGTAAGAGGGGCAAGATGCAGGTCAATGGGTCTATTTGGCATTTGGCATGGACTAGATGGGATTAAGAGCCTGTTTCTGTGCTGTATGACTCAATGACTTTAAGCTCCAGTATCAAATGCCCCTCCCAAGCTAGCCTCACTGATTTGGTCACGTCTGAAACCTCCCACCCACGTTGTTGCAGCTTGTTACTCCCTGGCTGACGTGTATCGAACTTGCATTTGAGTGAATCAGTAGAAACTGCCTTCAGTGTTCCATTCAGAGCTTTTGCCACAAACATTTACTCAGTTAATCATTCTTCCTACGCTACTGAGACTTCCTGCTCGAGTTAAAACTTTACCTTTTAATTCTATTCTGAAGTTCTTAATTACAGTTTACATGACCCTAGTAGAAGCATTCGAAACAGCAATCATATTGTAAGATCATGACCATAAGTCATAGGAGCAGAATTAGGCCATTCAGCCCATTGAATTTGCTCCACCAATCCATCATGGCTGATTTATTCTTCCTCTCATACCCATTCTCCTGCCTTCTCCCTCTAACCTGTGACGCCCTTAGTATTCAAGAACCTATCAACCTCCATGTTAAACATAACCAATGACTTGACCTCCACAGACATCTGTGGCAACAAATTCCACAGATTCACCACCCTCTAGCTAAAGAAATGGATTTTCCTCTAGTCTCAGACTGTGTCCTCTGATGCTAGACTCCCCCACTATGGGAAACATCCATTCTGTCTAAGCCTTTCAGTATTTGATAGGCTTCAATAAGATTCCCACTCACTCTTCTGAACCAGCTATCAAACACTCCTCATATGTTAACCGTTTCATAGAACAGTACAGTTTGGGAACAGGCTTTTCAGCCTGCAATGCTGTGCCAAACCACTTAAAAGGTAAATCAACCCCCCCCCCCCCAAAAACTAATCTTGTCTATTCTGCACTCGTTCTGCAGCTGTACAGGGCTCTGGTGAGACCACACCTGAAGTATTGTTTTCAGTTTTGGTCTCCAAATTTGAGGAAGGATATTTTTGCTATTGAGGGAGTGCAGCATAGGTTCACGAGGTTGATTCCTGGGATGGCGGGACTGTCTTATGTTGAAAGATTGGAGCGACTGGGCTTGTGTACACTGGAATTTAGAAGGATGAGAGGGGATCTGATTGAAACATATAAGATTATTAAGGGATTGGACACGCTAGAGGCAGGAAACATGTTCCCGATGTTGGGGGTGTCCAGAACCAGAGGCCACATTTTAAGAATAAGGAGTAGGCCATTTAGAACGGAGTTCAGGAAAAACATTTTCACCCAGAGAGTTGTGGATCTATGGAATGCTCTGCCTCAGAAGGCAGTGGAGGCCAATTCTCTGGATGCTTTCAAGAAAGAGTTAGATAGAGCTCTTGAAGAAAGCGGAGTCAAGGGATATGGGGAGAAGGCAGGAACAGGGTACTGATTGTGGATGATCAGCTATGATCACATTGACTGGTGGTGCTGGCTCAAAGGGCCGAATGGCCCACTCCTGCACCTATTGTCTATTGTTTACCTATACAATGTCCATACCGGGGACTTCTGGTAAGATGGCGATTGTTTAGCTGCTCCGAACTTTTGTTCCGTCACTGTCGCTATCTTTGCACTAAATGTCTCCATTTTTTAAACTTTAGTTAGAATTTTTTTTGGTATCTCTTACTTGCCTGTGAACACATCTAACTTACAATGTCTAGCAAGAGTTCTAAATCCGGGAAACAGGAAGTTCCGGCTCTTTCAGACGAGACCCTGGCTGCGCTCGGAAAGCTCCGAGATTGAATTTTAAAGGAATTTAAAACCGCTTTCAAACAGTTGGAAGACAAACTGGATCGGATCAACAATAAAGTGGACAAACATGCCGAACACCTATCTCGCATCGATTCGACTTCTGAAGATTTAGAAAGTCGTGTTCGATACTTGGAGACTCTCTGTTCCAGCTTAGAGGAAAAATGTAACAAACTCCTTTCCAAAATGGTGGATCTCGAAAATCACAGCAGACGCTGCAATCTTAGAATTCTTGGATTGCCAGAGGCGACCGAACATGGACCAACCGTGAAGTTTTTCGCCAAGTTTCTCTGTGAGATATTCGGGAAAGATTTGCTTCCGAACCCGCCTGAGCTCGAACGGGCACACAGAGTCTACGTTCCACCCAGAATTCTGGGCTCCCATCCGCGACCAGTAATCTTGTGCTTCCATCAATACCAGGTAAAACACAGTCTGATTGTAGAGGCACAATGTCCATATCCCTCCATCGTTCTCACATTCATGTGCCTATCTAAACTTCTCTAAAAGCCTCAAATGTGTTTGCTCTACCACCATACCAGGCAGCACATTCCAGGCATCCACCACTCTCAGAGTAAAAAAATTTAACCCTCACATCTCCTTTGAACCTATTCCCTCTCACCTTTAATGCACGCCCTCTGGTATTAGATGTTTCAACCGTGGGAAAAGGATTCTCCCTGTCCACTCTGTCTATGCCTCTCATAATCTTATAAACCTCTGTCAGATCTCCCCTCAGACTCCACCACTCCAGAGAAAACAACCCGAGTCTGTTGAGCCTCACGTGAGAGCACATGCTCTCTAAACCAGGCAGCATCCTGGTAAACCTCTTCTACACCCTGTTTAAAGCTTCAACATCCTCTCTACAGTGGGGCGATCAGACTGCATGCAATGCTCCCGATGTGACCTAACCAGAGTTTTATGAAGTTGCAACATAACCTCGACTTTTGAACTCAATGCCTCAACTAATAAAAGCAAGCATTCCGTAAGCCTTCTTAACCACCCTATCGACCTGTGTAGCCACTTTCCAGGAGCTTTGAACTTGGACCCCAGGATCTCTCTGCTCAGCAACACTGTTAAGGATCTTGCCCTTAACAGTGTCCTGTCTCCTTGCATTCACCCTGCCAAGGTGCAATGCCTCACATTTACCATGAAAGGGTTATCATATAAGCAGAGACTGAAGGCTCTGGGCTAGTACTCGCTGAAATTCGGAAGAATGACGGGGATCTTAATGAAACTTATTGAATGTTGACACGCCCAGATAGAATGGATTTGGAGAGGATGTTTCCTATAATTGGAGAATCTGGGACCAGAGGGTACAGCCTCAAAATAGAGGAGTGTCCATTTAGAACAGAGATGAGGAGGAATTTATTGGGCCAAAGGGTGCTAAATCTGTGGAATTCATTGCCGTAGGTGGCTGGGGAGGCCAGGTCACTGGGTGAATTCAAGGTGGAGATTGATAGGTCCTTGATTAGTCAGGACATGTAATGTTATGGCAAGAAGGTAGGAGAACAGGGTTAAGGGGGAAATGGATCAGCCATGGTGAAATGACAGAGTAGACTTGATGGGCCAAATGGCCTAATTGTTTATTTATGTCTTATTGTCTTAAGGACCAGCTGGAAAAATGGGCTGAGAAATGGCAGATGGAACAATGCGAGCTGTTGCACTTCGGTAGGACCAAACAGGGTAGGTCTTACTGTTCCATACCCTGTGGGTATCTTGTGACTGTCTTATGACCATGATGTAATTGACTATCTGGTGAACATGATGTAATGGTCTTGTGATGGTGGGGTGATGTAATTTCCCGCCAATGTGAGATCACATGATGTAATTTTCCCACCAGTGAGAGGTCATGTGATGGCCTCTTCTAACAGGTATAAAACGGGAAAGCCTTGATGTGACGCAGATTAGTTCATGGTTTAATTCGTCAGTTACTCCGTTATGCTGCGTATTCGCCTCATGACACAGTTTTGTTTTAAAGTGGAATTTTACTTTCTATCTTAAGTCTCAAAGGTTATTGCCAACAGTTTCACCAAATGCTGCCAGTTTAGTCCAGTCGGAGAGTGAAGAATTTATCGAAGTACAGAAAACCCGAAGGATCGAGTAAAGTTGGTGTCGTCAGCGGTAATATAGGATCAACCTTATTGAATCCTCATTCAGACGGTAGTAACCTGTATCCAAGATAGTCCTTGCATTGTGAAAGTAGAAAGGGCAGGGCACAGCATTATTCACCAAGACAAAGGTCAGTGCCTTTAAGCCGTTTTTAATTTCCTTCATTTTAAATCCTTCGGGAAAGGCATATTTCGGCTAGGATCAGCAGTAATGTCACGTCGCCGAGGAATTCGTTACTTCAGGAAAGTCTCTCATAATTGACTGTGTAAATCATTTGGACTTTTGCATTTACCACTTTTAAGAACTGTGTTCGCATTTATCGCCTTAAGAACTGTTCGAGTTGCTGTATAGCAGTTAATTTCTGGTTGTTAATTGTTTGTTTACTTTTCATTTTTATTGAGCAGTGTTTAATAAATGTTTCATTTGTTTATTAAAAAACCTGTCTCAATTCTATATTCATTGTTGCCGTATCATAATATTACACAGTGAACGGTAAAGCATTGAGTGTGGAACAAAGGGATCTGGGAATACAGGTCCATAATTTGTTGAAAGTGGCGTCACAGCTAGATAGGGTCGTAAAGAAAGCTTTTGGCACGTTGGCCTTTGTAAATCAATGTGTTGAGTACAGGAGATGGGATGTTATGTTGAAGTTGTATAAGATGTCGGTGAGGCCTAATTTGGAGTATTGTGTGCAGTTTTGGTCACCTACCTACAGGAAAGATGTAAATAAAGTTGAAAGAGTACAGAGAAAATTTACGAAGATGTTACTGGGACTAAAGTTATAAGGAAAGATTGAACCAGTCAGCACTGTAGAACTTAGAAAATTGAGAGGAAATTTGATAGAGGTATGCAAAATTATGAGGGGTATAGGTAGGGTAAATGCAAACAGGCCTTTTCCACTAAGGTTGTGTGGGACTACAACTGGAGGTCATGGGTTAAGGGGAGAGGTGAAATGTTTTAAGGGGAAGCTTCTTCACTCAGAAGGTCATGAGTGTGTGGAACAAGCTGCCAGCACAAGTGGTTCATGCAAACTCAATATCAACAGTTAAGAGAAGTTTGGGTAGGTACATGGACGATAGAGGTATGAAAGGCTGTGGTCCCAGAGCAGGTCGATGGGACTAGGCAGTTTAAATGGATTGACATGGGCTAGACAATCTGAAAGGCTTTTCTATGACTTCATGGTCACTTCAATCACTTTGCACTAAAATGGACTCTGCTGGTTCTTGCTCCAATTGTATTCTTTCTTGGACAAATTGTGCATAATTTATGTTTTTGTGTGAGTGCTGCTTATCTGATGCTATGTGCCTGTGATGTTGTGCAAATGACAAGAGACTCAACGGGATTTGACAGGTGACTCGAAACAGATTAGATTAGCTTTATTTGTTACGTCTACATCAAAGCATACAGTGAAAGGCGTCGTTGGCGGCAAACAAACATCACGGACCAAAGGTGCGCTGGGGGCAGCACAGCTCCTGCACACTTACCCATACATCTTTGGATTGTGGGAAGAAAAGTGGGGCACCCAGAGGAAACACGGATGGTCACAGGGAGAACGTACAAACTCCGTACAGACGGCGGCAGGAATCAAGCCCTGACAGCTACGTGGTGCGCCCGTGCTGATGGAGATCGTGGGAGGAGGCGTTGTTGCCAATCTAAACTAACTGCATTCCATTTGTGAGGAAGCCAAGGAACCAGCTGCGCAGGGAGGTGCCGAGGCCCAGGTCCTGGACTGGGTTTCCAGGGGTCAGTGAAGAGCATTCTGAAGTGTGCATTTTCACTGTCCGAGTGCTACAGAGCCAACAGAAGGATGTTTGCTTTGACTGATGCGGTGGAAGGTGAACTGGATCAAACACACAGAACAGTACAGCACAGGAACAGGCCCTTCAGCCCACAATGTTGTACTGAACTAGCTAAAAAGTAAAGCAAAAAAACCCCAAAAAAACGAATTCCTCCTACCCACAATGTCCATATCCCTCCATCTTCCTTGTATCCGTGAGCTTGTCTAAAAGTCCCTTAAAAGCATCTAATGTGTTTGCCTCTACCACCATACCAGGCAGTGCATTCCAGGCATCCACCCCTCTCAGAGTGAAAAACTTACCCCTCACATCCCTTCCCCCCATCACCTTCAGTATTAGACATTTCAACCCTGGGGGGAAAGGTGCTCCCGGTCTACTCTTTCAGATTCCCCCCTCAACCTCCGCCACTCCAGAGAAAACAACCCCAAGTTTTCCCTACCTCTCATGGTAGCACTACCTCACTCAACCTCTCCTCATGTGAATGGCTGCTACCCCCCTTTGGGTCCCCGGACAGAGGGAAGGGAAGAGGTGAGCGGACAGGTGCTGCATCTCCTGTACCTGCACGCGGGCGGGGGAGTGGTGGACCAGCGAGCTGCCCTGAAATACCAAAAGGGTACGCAAAGGCGTGCCTTCCGACAGAAACCCTGACGGCTAATCTACTGAGCGCAAATCTCTAAGACATAAACATTAAGGTCACATCAAAATGCCACATAACATAGCAAAAGGCACAATCATAAGTCATTATCATATCTAATTACAGAAAGACTGAAAGTTAAGTTCTTTTCAAAGTTCTTGGCACTGCAGAGTTAGAAGCATCAAATGTTATTGATCAGTAAATATTTGCTGTCAATGATTTAATCTCGTCATATGATGATCTCTGAGGCAGGCTCTTTCTCGGTACTTGTTTCTGCTGCGGAGTGTGGCGTCACCATCTGATAGCTCGTCTGAGGGCTGGCTTTCTTCTTCCTGCAGAAAGACGAGGAAGTCATTTTATCAAAGTATGCCAGGGATTTTGTTTTGTACAGGGTTTACATTTGGATTCTCTTCTCCTTGTGGAGTAAGTGGCACTGTTACAAGTAGCTGATACTCCCCCCCAACCCCGGTAATTAGGAAACCAACTTAAACTGGTGCCTGGGAGTCAGGTCATGGAGTCACAGAGCACTACAGCACAGAAACAAGCCTTTTGGCCCATCTAGTCTGTGCCTGCCCAGTATTCTGCCTAATCCCATCTATACCATAGCCCTCCATACCTCTCTCATCCGTGTCCCTCTCTTTAGTGTCGCATTCGAACCTGTGTCCACCACTTCCTCTGGCAGCTCTTTCCACACTCTGGGTGGTGATGAGTGGCAATGTTTCCCCCTCAGGTTCCCCCTAAATATTTCACCTTTCACCCTAAACCTATGACCTCTGGCTCTGGTTGCCCGAGAGAGAGTTGGTCCGTGGAGGGAGCGAAAAAGCAAACGTGTTTCTTCCACGATGACTGGCGGACAGAGGGCTTTGGCGAGTCAGGGACTTGGGTGAAGAAAGGCGAAAGAAGTAAATAAATGAATGAATCTGAGTAAAGAGAAGGGCGAAGCAGATCATGCGTACAGGAGCTGTTGTCTGCAGGAGTCATGATGCATGCTGACTATATCGGTAATAGGTACCTTCACTTTGAGGAACTTCATCTCCGAGGGGATGAGAGCCTGATACACAGGCAAGGAAGTTTCCTGTGTATTTTCCTCCAAGGGACAGTCACTAATGTTTAATTTGGGACCGTGAGACTGGGACAGGGGAGTGCCGAGGGGGTCGGTGCTGAGTTTGTTGCAATTTGTCCTGTACAGTCTATCCATGACCTGGATGGTAGGTCAGCAGATTTACAGACAGCACCAAGACTGGGGGCCACGGTGCACAGCAAGGAAAGCTTTCAAAGTGTGCAGCGGAATCTGGACCAGCTGGAATACGGCAGATGGAACTTAATGCAGGCATGACTGCAGTGTTGCACTTTGGGACGACACACAAGGGTAGGACTAACACGGTGAGAGTTAGCGCTCTGAGAAGTGAGGTAGGACAGAGGAATCTGGGAAAACAGATCCATAATTCCTTGAAAATGGTTTCACAGGTAGATGGAGTCGTAAAGGTGGCAATTGGCCTTCAGAAATCAAAGTATTCTGTACAGGAGTTGGGATGTTATGTTGAAGTTGTATCAGACATTGGTGAAGCCTAATTTGGAGTATTTTGTGCAATTCTGGTCACCTGCCTACAGGAAATATATCAATAAGATTGAAAGCATGCAGAGAAAATTTACAAAGATACCAGGAGTTGAGGATTGACTTTTAGGGAAATGTTAAATAGGTTAGGACTTTATTCCCTGGAGTTTAGGAGAATGAGGGGAGATCTGATAAAGATATACTAAACTATGAGGGATACAGATAGGGTAAATGCAAGCAGGCTTTTTATTACTGAGTTGGATTAGACTAGAACTAGAGGTTATAGGTTAAAGATGAAAGGTGAAATATTTAAGGGTACGTCCTGTACCTAATAAAGTGGCCACTGAGTGTATGTTTGTGGTCATCCACTGCTGTAACCCATCCACTTCATGATACCACATGTTGTGTGTTCAGAGATGCTCGTCTGCACACCACTGTTGTAACGTGTGGTTATCTGAGTTACTGTCACCTTCCTGTCAGCTTGAACCAGTCTGGCCATTCTCCTCTGACCTCTCTCATAGACAAGACGTTTTCACCCACAGAATTTCTGCTCACTAGCTGTTTTCTTTTTTTTACACACAATTTTCTGTGAACTCAAGAGACGATTGTGCATGAAAATCCGAGCAGATCAGCAGTTTCTGAGATACTCAAACCATCCTGCCTGGCACCAACAATTGTTCCATGGTCAAAGTCACTTAGATCACATTTCTTCCCCATTCTGATGTTTGGACTGAGCAACAACTGAACCTCCTGACCATGTCTGCATGCTTTTATTTACTGAGCTGCTGCCACATGATTGGCTGATCAGTTATCTGTATTAATGAGCAGATATACAGCAGCAACCGAGAGTACTGGTGAGACCACACTGGGAAAAGCCCTGGTATATCTACCTCAAGCATTTACTCACAATAGTCTAGTCAAGCAATGGTTCCCCAGGTTGATTCCAGTGGTGGGTGTGTGGGAAAAGTTAATATTGGACCTATACACTTTTGAGTTTAGAAATATAAAATGCTTATCATACTTGATAGAGCAGATGTGGGGGTGAGGTCCGTAGCTGGGGAGTTCGTAACCGGTCTCAGAATAAAGGGTCGGCCATTCGGACAGAAGTAAGAACTTCCAGCCCAAGGACCAGATGTCCCACTGCCCAGGCAGCTGTGGAAGTTCGGTCACAGGGCAAGATTGGTAAGTTTTTGGAAATGATGGGAATCGGGAAATGCAGAGTGAGAGGGAGAAACTGAAGGGCAACATTTTCACCTAGAGACTGGACAGTGCAGGTACATTAACAACATTTCAAAAGCACTTGGACAGGTACCTGGATAGGAAAGGTTTGGAGGGATATGGGCTAAATGGAGGGAAATGGGAAGGTGATCTTAGTCAGCATCGACCTTTTCCTTGCTGTATAACTCTATGAGTTCAATGGCAGAAAGTGGCACTGTGGTACAGGAGCAGCCCGTCCTGCCTCTATTCCACACGGCTTTGTGTTCAGATTGACCTGCCTCAGGTGAGTCTGCCACCCATTTCCCTGGGTACCTACCGTCCAAGGGTTTCTGCTTCTTCGATGGTCTCCGGTAACCGGGTGCCCTTGGTTTCAGGCAGGTAGAAGACGAGCCCCCCAGCGAGCAGAGCGGACAGCCCTGGAAGTGAACAGGAAGTGAGCATCCGCTCCCGAAGAAAACAATCCCGACTTCAATAAGTGAGCACTGGAAATTTGTACTGCCCACTGAATTAGTAAAGGCTGTTTGGAATCTCTCCCATTAACCAGCCTGATTAAGAATCAAGGATCAAAGGTCAACTTTATTCACCATGTGCATTGGCATGCAAAAGTTTGGGCACCCCTGGTCAAAATTTCTGTTACTGTGAATAGTTAAGTGAGTAGAAGATGAACTGATCTCCAAAAGTCATAAAGTTAAAGATGAAACATTCTTTTTAACATTTTAAGCAAGATTAGTGTATTATTTTTGTTTTGTACAATTTTAGAGTGCAAAAAAGGAAAGGAGCACCATGCAAAAGTTTGGGCACCCCAAGAGATTTGAGCTCTCAGATAACTTTTACCAAGGTCTCAGACCTTAATTAGTTTGTTAGGGCTATGGCTTGTTCACAGTCATCATTAGGAAAGGCCAGGCGATGCAAATTTCAAAGCTTTATAAATACCCTGACTCCTCAAACCTTGTCCCAACAATCAGCAGCCATGGGCTCCTCTAAGCAGCTGCCTAGCACTCTGAAAATTAAAATAAATGTAGCCCACAAGGCAGGAAAAGGCTATAAGAAGATAGCAATGCGTTTTCAGGTCGTAATGTAATTAAGAAATGGCAATTAACAGGAATGGTGGAGGTCAAGTTGAGGTCTGGAAGACCAAGAAAACTTTCCAAGAGAACTGCTTGTAGGATTGCTATAAAGCAAATCAAAACCCCCGTTTGACTGCAAAAGACCTTCAGGAAGATTTAGCAGACTTTGGAGTGGTGGTGCACTGTTCTACTGAGCAGTGACACCTGCACAAATATGATCTTCATGGAAGAGTCATCAGAAGAAAACCTTTCCTGCATCCTCACCACAAAATTTAGTGGCAGAAGTTTGCCAAGGAACATCTAAACAAGCCTGATGCATTTTGGAAACAAGTCCTGTGGACTGATGGAATTAAAATAGAACTTTTTGGCTGCAATGAGCAAAGGTATGTTTGGAGAAAAAAGGTGCAGAATTTCATGAAAAGAACACCTCTCCAACTGTTAAGCAAGGGGGTGGATCGATCATGCTTTGGGCTTGTGTTGCAGCCAGTGGCACGGGAAACATTTCACTGGTAGAGGGAAGAATGAATTCAATTAAATACCAGCAAATTCTGGAAGCAAACATTACACCGTCTGTAAAAAAGCTGAAGATGAAAAGAGGATGGCTTCTACAATAGGATAATGATCCTAAACACACCTCAAAATCCACAAAGGACTACCTCGAGGCACAAGCTGATGGTTTTGCCATGGCCCTCACAGTCCCCCGACCTAAACATCATCGAAAATCTGTGGATAGACCTCAAAAGAGCAATGCATGCAAGATGGCCCAAGAATCTCACAGAACCAGAAGCCTTTTGCAAGGAAGAATGGGCAAAAATCCCCCAAACAAGAATTGAAAGACTCTTCGCTGGCTACATAAAGCATTTACAAGCTGTGATACTTGCCAAAGGGGGTGTTACTAAGTACTGACCATGCAGAGTGCCCAAACTTTTGCTTCGGGCTCTTTTCCTTGTTATTTTGGAACTGTAAAAGATAGAAATAAAAAAGCAATTTTGCTTAAAATATTAAAGAAATGTATCATCTTTATGCCATTTGGAAATCAAGTCATCTTTTACTCACTTGGCTATTCACAGTAACAGAAATTTTGACCAGGGGTGCCCAAACTTTTGCATGCCACTGTACTTTTACACGTATTGCTGTGGTGTGTCGGTCAGGTGGCAACACGCAACAGAAAACAACAACATTTCACAAATGTACAGAATTAGGAATTATGTAAAAATAGTTAGAATAAAATGTGGATAAATGCATACTCTAACACCTACTAAGAATGTAAACAGCCTTATAAAAAAGTGGCTCACAGTGTTTACTGTGGAGTGCAGGAACTGACAGACAGACAGACAGACAGACATACTTTATTGATCCCAAGGGAAATTGGGTTTCGTTACAGTCGCACCAACCAAGAATAGTGTAGAAATATAGCAATATAAAACCATAAATAATTAAATAATAATAAGTAAATTATGCCAAGTAGAAATAAGTCCAGGACCAGACTATTGGCTCAGGGTGTCTGACACTCCGAGGGAGGAGTTGTAAAGTTTGATGGCTACAGGCAGGAATGACTTCCTATGACGCTCAGTGTTACATCTTGGTGGAATGAGTCTCTGGCTGAATGTACTCCTGTGCCTAACCAGTACATTATGGAGTGGATGGGAGACATTGTCCAAGATGGCATGCAACTTGGACAGCATTCTCTTTTCAGAGGCAATACATAGAGGGGTGGGGGGGGGGGGCTAACTAGAGTAGTTGATCATATTAACTGCCCCGGGGGGAAGAAACTTTTTAAAAATGGTTTGAAGTTTTAGTAGCTCTATAGCACTTTCCACAAGAGAGCTTTTGGACAAGGCAATTTGCTGGCTGTGTAGTGTTTCTGCTGTGGCTGTTCCTGCCCGGAAACAGAATTCCTGCAGTGATGGTAGACTATACCCAGTGAGAGGGTTGCAAAGAGGCTGTAACGAGAGTGGCATGTTGGTGTGCTTCGTTCCACCAGAGCACACTGTGCTGAAGGCCTCAGCTGAAAAATTCTGCAGCCCTGATGACAGACATCAAGTGGCCTGTCTTCTGTTGTGGGAGGATTATTGTACACCAGGCAAACTTACAGCCAGGCCCGGTGTGCAACACTGCCATCTGCTGGTACCTCCCCGGGTCTGCACTGTGTCGGGACAGTGGGGGTGTGTTAGCTCAAGATTAGGTTTCCAGAGTGGACACTTGCTGTTTCTATCGGTGGGACTCATATCCATTACACTCCATTACAAGATGAATACACTCATTTCCGGTAAGATAGCAGTGCGCATTGTGTAATTAAGGTGTAATTATTTGCCCTTTACATCTGTGGTGAACTACATATACCTGTCTGGACACACCCCTCTGCTGACTGCTCCTGTGGCTCCTCCCACAGACCCTTGGATAAAGGCGGTTGGAGACACTGCTGCCCCCCTCAGTCTCCAGGATGTTGTGTGGTTGTCTCTTGCAGCTAATAAAAGCCTATCGTTTGCCTCCCGTCTCCGTGAGCTATTGATGGTGCATCAACATCTTTGTTATGATTGCAAGACACTGCTGACTATTCTGAACACCAAGAACTGCAGATCTTCCTGATCTCATTAGTGCAGGAGCTGGGCTTGTTGCTGGACCGTGTTGGTACCTGTTACAGGAAGACGATGGAGGCAGTGCGCGGTCTAACAAATAGAGCGAGTGAGTGTCTTGGACGTTTATCCTGTGATCACAAGACCTGGTTTGGGCCCTGGTAATGTAGAATATTGCGAGTTTGGTTCGCTGGTTCATTGGCGAGATTGGCGGCGGGGGAGCTGCGCGGCCTCGGTTGTAGCGCAGACCCCCCCCTCGTGCCGCGGGGTCGCACGCCACAGTCGCCCAGTTGAGGAGATGGCAGAAATGGTGCGACATGACGGGCATCCATGACGGGTGGGGGCTGGCCCCTCCCAGTGTCCACTTAGTGGAAGACAAGCTGAACTGTGTTTGTCTACGTGATCGATCTGCAGTGGACTTATTTATGCTGACGACATCCATGCACAAATATCTATAGGTCTTGACACGCAGGGACTTGGGCTAGTTGATATTTTTTGTGTGACTATCAAAATTATGTGTGCTGTATAAACCTTGTATGACTGTCGGTAATACGGTTTTTAAAAACTTTTTAAAAATTTATTGAAATACAACGTGGAACAGGCTTTTCTAGCCCTTCGAACTGCAACGTCCCGCAATCTCCCCGATTTAATCCTGGGACAATTTACAATGCCCAATCAACTGACCAACCAGTACATCTTTGGACTGTGGGAGGAAGCTGAAACACCCGGAGGAAACCACGGGGTTACGGGGAGAACTCAGAAACTCCTCACAGGTAGCGGCGGGAATTGAACCCGGCTCACTGGTACCATCAAGCATTTGTGCTCACCACTGCGCTACCGCGCTGCCTGTTTGCCCTGCAGGAACGCTGCTTTGTTCGGATGTGTTCACGTACGGCTGAATGACAATTAAACTTGAACGGATGGCCCCCAGTCTGAATGGTATAATTCAGTGTGGGCTACACTAAAAAAAAACACGGTTACTTCCCCCACGGTTACTTGTCCCCAGGCTGATCAACACCTCCACCCATTAACCCAGCCCACCACCCCCCAACCACAACTACCGAACATCAACTAATGTACGTACAGTCAGTCGATGTATATCAGATAATCTTATGTATATAAGACCATAAGACACAGGAGCAGATTTAGGCCACTCAGTCCATCGAGTCTGCTCCACCATTCCATCATGGCTGATTTATTATCCCTCTCAACCCCATTCACCTGCCTTCTCCCCTGGTCTGACTATCCAATATAGGTTCAATTGCCAACCCAGCTTGTTTTCATTTACAATATACTGTCGCTCAACTGTCCAGTTCCCCCGAAGAATTTTTAAAAAACACATTCCATTGAACGCAGGCTTAAATCATTTAAAGTCAAGGCAGCCCACTCACCAAACACCACAAGGGGCAACTCCGTCCACACCACCACCAACCTGTACAAAACGAACGGAGCCACCACCCCTCCAAGGTCACACATTGCCGAGCAAATCGAAACAGCAAAGTTTCTGTTGAAGGAAACAAGCATTTACTTTCTAAATGGATCATAAATTAACTTCAGAAGTTCTTTCCGAATCAAAGAGCAGCATTTAATTTTATGTAGCATGGACTTTCCACAGAAATATTGCTTTGCTTGGATTCATAATTAATTGCAAGTATGCAGAATGTGTGTGTGTGTGGGGGGGGGGGTGCGTGAGGGTTAAAAATACATTCTGATTTTCAACTGTTTATTTAATTCAAAGGAAAGTTAATTGGGATCCCTATCTTTTACCCTTGACAACAGTACCGTGCACACAGCTCCTGAGGCCCCGGTTCAATACCGACCTCGGGTGCTGTTGGTGCGGAGTTTGCACATTCCCCCTGTAGCACCTTGCTTTCCTCTGGCTACTCCAGTATCCTCCCACATCCCAAAGACGTGCAGGCTGGTAGGTCGACTAGCTGGTATAAACTGCCCCTGGTGTGAGCGTGAGAGGTAGAATCCCGGAGAGTAGACGAGAACGTTGCAGGGAAACTCTGTGAGGGATTCAGATTGGTCTGCGTGCTGCCATTGACCTGTTGGGTAAAATAGGTCGGTTCCACCTTCCCCCTCACCTGCCTCCACCTTTCCCATCACCTCTCATCTGTATTCTTGTTCATCTATCTACAACTAGCTCCTGTCTCATCCCCCCGTCCTCTTTACACTGGAGATCCTCCTTCTCAATTCTCAGTCCTGATGAAGGGATTTGACCTCAAATGTTG
Organism: Hemitrygon akajei; assembly: GCF_048418815.1. Classification (NCBI taxonomy): domain Eukaryota; kingdom Metazoa; phylum Chordata; class Chondrichthyes; order Myliobatiformes; family Dasyatidae; genus Hemitrygon; species Hemitrygon akajei. Next base: position 98,188,214 of record NC_133130.1, on the reverse strand, counting down.
ACAATTCCTTTGTCCCCACAGATACTGAGTTTCTCTAGCAGGTTAGTTGTTAATTCTTCTATATTGTGCAGAAAATCCCAGTCTTACCATTTGCCAAAATTATTTAAGTATTTTGTTAAATTATGCATTAATGCTTTAAATGCCGAGACTCCTACAAAAATTGACTTCCTGTTCTACACCACTCCAACCAGTAAGAGCATGGGCTACCATTAAATGAAACTTCTCTGCCATTTGATGTTGAACAGATAAACTAAAAGTCATCCATTGAAATGAGTAAAATCTGTGCTCACCTTAAAAACGTTGGGTATAATTCAGTGTTTACAAAACAGACCATTAAAAAGGCTGCCGTAATTCCTAGCTTGCCCAAAGATACGGTTACTGTTTTCAGCCAGAAGATATCTGAATTAGAGATAGGTTAGATGTACAATTTGCCAAAGAAAAATATGTATTTTTTCAAACAAAATCAAGCATTTTAACTTTGGTAAACAAGAGAAAATCTGCAGGTGTTGGAAATCCCAGCAACACACACACAAAATGTTGGAGGAACTCAGCAGGCCAGGCAGCAGCTATGGGAATTGAAAATAAAATGGGACACCAAACTACTACTTTAGCAATCCATATTTCTGTAGAGTCATCTTAGTTTTATTTCTATTGAGGAAAATGTCTATTCATCTGTTATTTGAAACATGCAAGGAATTAATAAATATTTAGATTTGTTTACTTCCAAGAGTTAATTTTATAAATTTACAAAGATTAAATGATGTTTCATTTGTCACTCCACGTTTGTACACGTTGGTTTGAAATGACCATTACGTGGGGAAGTTGGTCTAATTCTCTATGTGGTACTGCTCAGGTCCACTGGATCTTTGCCAGTGTGTTGATATCCTTCCTGTACCGGGGTGACTGGAACTGTACACAGCCATCCCAATGTGCCCTTCGCACCGCCATGATAGCCTAACTGCTGGGCTCAGGATCCTCTCTTACGAAGGGAAGTGCGCCACAAGCCTTCTTCGCTACTCCGTCAGAGGGAGCAATTCTGTGCAGGTGTGAAATGTACTGCAGTGGCAGTTCCGTCCACCTGAGGCTTCCTAGCCGAGGCATGCGACTGTGCTGGTGACATTCCCTTCCTCCCACAGATACGGCGTGACCGGCAGATTCTGTGTCGATCCACCACTGCCCTTCACTCCAATCCAGCTCCTGGGATGGTTAAGGCCCCACCTCGTTAACCAAGATATTAACTACTCATCAATCACTTTTTCTTGTGTGAATATTTAAAACTTTCACAGACCTCTGTGGCACCTTTTTTTAAAAAAAAACAAAGCATTTATTATGTACAGGATCGTAGGCAGGGAACACTGAGTTTTTCCGGAATTCTCTGACTTTACATTCCCAATGAAGGGTCTCCGCCCAAAATGCTGACTGCTTATTCCTCTCTGTGGATGCTGCCTGCCTGATCGTGGAGATTATCCTGACTGTTTGTACTGTGGTCTGGTATGGAAACACTAATGCCCCAGAGAGGAAAAGCCTACAAGAAGTGGTGAATACAGCCCAGTCCATTGCACGTAAAGCCCTCCCCACCATTCGTTACATCTGCAAGGGGAGCTGCCCTGCCACAAGAAAGCAGCATCTATTATCAACAACACACCCCCCCCCCCCCCCCACCGTCCAGGCCATTGCTGCTACCATCAGGAAGGAGCCTCAGGACTCACACCACCAGGTTCAGGAACAGTTATTACCCCTCTACCATCAGGAAGGAGCCTCAGGACTCACACCACCAGGTTCAGGAACAGTTATTACCCCTCTACCATCAGGAAGGAGCCTCAGAACTCACACTACCAGGTTCAGGAACAGTTATTACCCCTCTACCATCAGGAAGGAGCCTCAGGACTCACACTACCAGGTTCAGGAACAGTTATTGCCCCTCTACCATCAGGAAGGAGCCTCAGGACTCACACTACCAGGTTCAGGAACAGTTATTACCCCTCTACCATCAGGAAGGAGCCTCAGGACTCACACCACCAGGTTCAGGAACAGTTATTACCCCTCTACCATCAGGAAGGAGCCTCAGAACTCACACTACCAGGTTCAGGAACAGTTATTACCCCTCTACCATCAGGAAGGAGCCTCAGGACTCACACCACCAGGTTCAGGAACAGTTATTACCCCTCTACCATCAGGAAGGAGCCTCAGAACTCACACTACCAGGTTCAGGAACAGTTATTACCCCTCTACCATCAGGAAGGAGCCTCAGGACTCACACCACCAGGTTCAGGAACAGTTATTACCCCTCTACCATCAGGAAGGAGCCTCAGGACTCACACCACCAGGTTCAGGAACAGTTATTACCCCTCTACCATCAGGAAGGAGCCTCAGGACTCACACCACCAGGTTCAGGAACAGTTATTACCCCTCTACCATCAGGAAGGAGCCTCAGGACTCACACCACCAGGTTCAGGAACAGTTATTACCCCTCTACCATCAGGCTCCTGAACCGGTGTGGGCAATTTCACTCATCTCAACTCAGAACTGACTCCACAACCACTCTTAACTCATGCTCTCAGAATTATTTATTTTTTTACTTTTCTGAGCTATGGGCATAGCTAAACACACCCATTTCTCATTGCTAGGAACTTTACGACTATTCTAGTGGTGTTCAGTATCTTTATGATGATTTACATAGATATTCCTGTGAGGCGTAATTGTAAATGTTATTGTGTAGTGACTTTGGGATGATACCAGTTACAGATATTACTGTCGGGACAATGTATACCCGGTTCATGTTCCATAGTCTTTCAATTTCCTCTTTAGATTCAGCATATTTCTGGTGTTTTTCATTTATTGATGTCTATACGTTGTGTGTGTTTGGAATGGCTATACCTCTTAAATAAATTGTTCTTGCTTGTTTATCCTGTAATATTATATCCAGATGGTTACTATGGATTGTCCTGCCTGTAATAGTGGATCAGTCGTGATATAATTTGTGGGACTCTGACTCTAAAGCTGGATCAGGCTTGTATTTGCAGTAAGGTTTGGTGTCTTTTATCAGTTTGTACTTTAAAGCAAGGTTTTGGGGAGTGATGTTTGCCACTTGATTGTGTCTGTGTAAGTAATCAGATTGAGTTAAACTGATACAGGATCCTGTAATGTGTTGGATTGTTTCTGCATTCATTGCTTTGAATTTGTTGACATTTGATTACGTATTTTTGATAATTTTTTGTGTTGACCACCTGGTCCTGCATTGCCAGAAGGAAATCCTTCGGTTTAAACAATTAAGTCTACACTGCATTATTTATGGAAATCTTCAAAAGGTTACAAAACGCCTCTGAGCCGAGCATTCAACACTTCCTTATCAACTCTAGCCTGCTCAGACTGTGGGGAGGGTCATGCTCTTCCATTAGTTAACTTTTTCTTCTGTTGTGTTGACGTTTTTCTGGGTGGTGCTTTCATTTAAGTTTAGCGGTATGTACTTCTTATCGAAACTGAATATGCTCACGTAGAGGGATGAATCCTGTTTTCATTGAGAAAAATACTGTACTGTATATCCTTAAATCTGTAAATATGTTCAAGTACATATAATGGTTTCTAAAATTTGTCATTTCAGTTCTCATTTTTCTTTATAAAATTTCCAGATTGCACATGTTTTACGTTTTCCAGTAAGTACATTCGGCACAACATTGTGGGCCGAAGGGCCTGTATTGTGCTGTAGGGTTTCTATTCGAGATTGTTTACGGACCAAGATATTATGTCAAAGAATATGTTAATATAGGTACAGTGAAACTGTTTATTGCCTTGGTTATATTTTTACTGATGAGCTCATCTTCTTAGGCCTTGGAGTAAATTCTGTCAAAAGTTTTCCCCTTATCACACTATCAGCTATTTTCTTTGCTCTTTGATATCCCAGATACTTACATGTTTCATATTCATTCATCAGTTGTATTGTATCCTGATGCTCTTTTTATATTCTACCAACTCTAATGCACCTTCCTTTATGTTTAATGTCCTGCACTTACCTAATCCAAACTTCTTGTTTATATCTTCAGAATTTTTTTCTACTATTTGAATTAATTGCTTTGGCTTTACTGATGAAGGAGCGTGTAATTTCAAACAGTCCAGGTATAGAAGGTGTGTCAAGGTATAATTCATTTGGTTGTCTCTGATTGGACACGCTATTTTCATCCAATTCAATAAATTAGAGAGCGGGTTTAAAGCTAGACAGAACCATAGTGGGTTTAGAGAGTTGCCCTGGAAAATGCCTCGGTTTATTATTATTATTATTCGCAAAGTTTTTCTTCTTTTGCACATTGATTGTTTGTCAGTCCTTGTTTGTGTGTAGCTTTTCATTGATTCTATTGTACTTCTTTGTTCTATTGTGAGAGCCTGCAAGTAATGGAATCTCTCAGTAGTACATGGTAACATACACATACTTTGATAATAAATTTACTTTGAACTTTTGAAATTGACCTGTTGAGTTCCTCCAGTGTTTTGTTTGTATGACTCTACATCGATATCAATCTCAGCCAAACGTGAATGTAATGTTAACCTTTGAGAGAAAATATAACTTATTTTAAACTGGTACTAGGGTTATTGGGTAGGCAGGGTGGAGATACGTCTCTCCCAAGGGAGTGGCAGGGTACTCCTTCCCTCCAATAGCCTGCAGGTCACCCTTGGGCAAGGTGTAGCACCCTGTTTAGCCCCCCCTCCCCTCCCTTCGTCAGGGTCACATGAAGCTATGGGAGGAGGTGGTGGATGGTCGTACGAGCAGCTGGTGCAGATCACGTCCTGATTATGCCCCACTGATGCCAGGCAGACAATCTCCGAAGAGTGTTGATCATGGCTGGAGCCACCTGTCTTGTAATGGCAAGCTACTTCTGTAGAAAAATTTGACAAGAATAATCATCGTCACCATGATCACCTACGTCACGTGACATGGCACATAATGATGATGACGATTAGAGGTTAATAAGGTCACCTTATCTTTCTCCTGCTGTACACCAGGACGGGCGTTAATATTGAGACTGTTAACTGCACCTGGGTCACAACACCGGTGTGACTGCACAGTCTGGATTTGGACCCAGTTCAGTGCTAAGCTTACCATCGGGGATGAAGGCAGTCACCAAGCAGGTTACCCCCGCCAACAGGTAGCCGGCTGCAAAGGGCCAGCGACGCCCCACTCGATCGATCAGCAGCACAATGAGGATCGCCGAAGGGATTTCCATCAACCCCGAGACAAAGAAATTGAGGTAAATGTCCCCTCCTATAACTCCCAAGCGCATCACGAGGCCAAGATACACCAGAGCACTGACGAACCTGAAACAGAGAAGCTTCCCGTTGAGGCAGTTCGCTGACTCGGTAACCACAGACATTTATATCCCATCTCTGAATCCCTCAGCCTCCTCTACTTGGACCCCGTCTACACTTCCTGCTGCCTCAGGAAAGTAAGCGATGTTATTACGGAACCCCCTCCAACCCTGGCTGCTCTCTCTTCCCTCCCCCTTCCTGTTGGGTAAACGATAAGGAAGTTTGAGAGCAGATTCCACTAGGCTCAAGGACAACTATTATCAGATCCTTGAGTGAACCTCTTAGGTGATAGAGGTGACTTCTTGATCTCTCAGTCTACCTCTTTGCGGTTCTTGCACCTGATTGACTGCCTGCACTGAACTTTCTCTAGAACTATAACACTTTATTCCTTTTGCACCGCCTCGATGCAGTTATGTGCACCGTGGTCTCGCTGGTTGACACAAAAACAATATTGTTTCTCTGCGTCTCTGTACACAAGACAATAATGAGCCAATTGCCACCAAATTCAGGGCCCGGCCCTGTCCCATACATGGAGACGTGGAAAGGCTGCTGCGGCCTTCTCCTTGCTCCCTTTCGATACCTCTTGGATCTTGCTGGCCAGAAACTGTCACGTGAACAAGAGACGGGTGGCACTGTGGTGCCGTGGTTAGCGCATCGCTTTACGGCACCAGTGGTAAGATTGTGGTTCGATTCCCACCGCTGACTGTGAGGAGGCTGTACGTACTTTCCACGACCGCATGGGTTTCCTCCGGGTGCTCCGGTTTCCTCCCACAGACCAAAGGCGCAAGTGTCAGTAAGTTGTGCCGGGGGGGGGGGGGTAGGGATTTGGGGGTTGTGACACTTGCAGGCTGCCCAGCACGATCCTCACTGCTTTGATGTGATGTAAACAGTGCACTTCACTGTATGTTCTGATGCACATCTGACATACAAAGACAATCTTAAAATACCTTCGGAGTGGAGTTCTGGGATGTCTCGAGTGTAAGGAAAGGGCTCTAGTCAAATTCACTGGGGGCAAGTCACAACTGCTGTGTAATCTAGGTATTCTCACAAGTGGGCAGTTGAAAGAAATCGGTTATCACACGAGAGAATTCCACACATTCCAGCCAATTTGGATTTCTCAGTAACTGAATTTAACTCCCATGCTTCCATTTCAGTCTTGTTACATCCTGATCAAAGCGCAGTGATGACTATGGTCCCTGCTTACCTTAGGCCACGTTCCAGGAAAGGAGATTAATAATTTAGATAGACACTGTAAGGTACTGCATTAATTTAGTGTTAAGTTACTGCTTCCGAGCCACAGTGACGGTGTTAGCTTTAGTTTGAGAGTTATTTTCCTTTGTTCTGAACAGTTCTTACTAAAACTCAGTGAACTGTTCTTTCCAGGTCTGTGTCTCTCCCTCTGCACTTGGGCCATCACCAAAATCCTGTTAGGGCAAAGGATTTGGTCAAATTCTGGAGATCACTTTTGTTTAATCTTTTGCAATGTATTGAGGGTGTTGCGGAAGGCATCACTGAAGGCAGAGATGGCGGTAGGCAATATAAAGTTAATTTCCCTTACTGACCTCTAACCCTTGACCCTCTGTCCTCTTGCAGCTAGTCTAATGAGCAGCAGCTGTGGGACGGTAAAGGTAGGGGAGCTGTCACGCACAATGAGGGACAGGTTTTGCAAAGCCCTCTATTTGGGACGTTTCAAAGCATTGAGGTGGTGCAAGGAAAAAGCAATTACAGAATGCAGGATATAGTGTTACAGTTGCAGAGAGAGGGTGGTACAGGTAGACAATAAGGTCCAAGGGACATGAGAAGGTAGATGATGAATGATAGAGGTGGCACGATAGCACAGCAACAAGTGCAATGCTTTACCACGCCAGCTGTCAGATCGGGGTTCAGTCCCGTCACTGTCTGTAAGGAATTTGAACATTCTCCCCGTGACCGCGTGGGTTTCCTCCCACAGTCCGAAGACGTACAATTAAGTTTGGTGAGTAATGGGCTTGTTGGTTGCCCCCAACACAATCCTCGCTGATTTGATTTTGACAGCGCATCCCGCTGCATGTTTCCGTGTCCGTGTGACATATAGAGCTAACCTTTAACAGAATCACAGTAGGTTTCTGGTGAAAGTCACGTAAGCTCTAAGCACAAATTTGAACTTACAGAGGTGAGCAAGCTTCGGGCTTGGACCTCATTGTAATGACTGCACGGTGGTGGGGATGCCATAGCAACTCAGTCTTCATTGCGTCGTGCTGCCTCTTTGCACAGCAGAGTCCTCAGCTCACCTCCCAGCAACACTTGGACGCAAATGCTAATTCATGTTGAAAGAGAGGAATTCTAAAAAAGCACTTACCAGTTGTACATCAGAATGAGAGTATACTTCCTTATCTGTGGCGTTTTCACCAGATCTGTGAAAGTTGGCTTTCTTAGCCCATCTTCAGAATTTTCAATTTTGACCGTCTGCAGTAAAGAGAATCCCAAAATGACAAAATAGCCTAGAAAGCCGTCTGCTTCTTAATCAAAAAGTGACTGCAATTCAAATACTGCATATTAAAAATGGATCAGCTGTTTGAGTGGTGTCACAACAACAAGCTTGCTCTCAACAACAGTAAGACCAAGGATTTGACTGTGAACTTCAGGAAGGGGAAGTTGAGGGAGACTCACTAGCCCTCATCGAGGGATCAGCAGTGGAAAGGGTGAGCACCTGGGTGTCAACATCTATCCTGGACCCAACATATTGATGTAATTATGAAGATGGCACACCAGTGGCTATACTTCATTTGATGTTTCAGGAGGTTTGGTGTGTCACCAAAGACTGTTGCAAATTTCAACAGACGTACATACAGTGGTGAGTGTTGTGACCATTGCTTCACTGTCCGGTATGGAGGGGCCACTGCACGGAATTGGAAAAAGCTGCAGAGGATTGTAAACTCAGCCACCAGGCTCTCCCGTGTCGAGGAAATCAAAAGGCGGTGCCTCAAAAGGGTAGCATCCGTCATTGATGACCCCTCCATCTAGGACTGCCCTCTTCTCATTGCTACCATCAGAGTACAGGACTCCTCTATTCTGAGCCTCTGCCATCTGATCCTAGACTCTCCCACCAGAGGAAACATCTCCCTATCCACTCTCTATAGACTTTTCAACATTTGATAGGTTTCAATGAAACTTCATAGAAACATAGAAAACCGACAGCACAATACAGGCACTTCGGCCCACAAAGTTGTGCCAAACATGTCCTTACCTTAGAAATTACCGAGGGTTACCCACAGCCCTCTATTTTTCTTGTGCTCCATGTACCTCTCCAGGAGTCTCTTAAAAGACCCTATCATATCCGCCTCCACCATAGTCGCCGGCAGCCCATTCCACACACTCACCACTCTGAGTAAAAAATTTATCCCTGACATCTCCTCTATACCTACTTCCAAGCACCTTAAAACTATGCCCTCTCGTGCTAGCCATTTCAGCTCTGGGAAAAAGCCTCTCATCATCTTGTACACCTCTATCAGGTCACCTCTCATCCTCCGCCGTTCCAAAGAGAAAAAGCCGAGTTCACTCAACCTATTCTCATAAAGCATGCTCCCCAATCCAGGCAACATCCTTGTAAATCTCCTCTGCACCCCTTCTATAGTGTCCACTTCCTTCCTGTAGTGAGTTGACCAGAACTGAGCACAGTACTCTAAGTGGGGTCTGACTAGGGTCCTGTATATCTGGAAGAAACATTACCTCTTGGCTCCTAAACTCAAGCCCACGATTGATGAAGGCCAATGCACCGTATGCTTTCTTTCCTCCTCATTCTTCTAAATTCTAGAGAGTGAAGGCCAAGAACCATCGATCACTCCTCGTATGATAAGCCTTTCATTCCTGGAATAATTCTTGTAAACCTCTTCTGAATCCTCTCCAGTGACAGCACATCCTTTCGTAAGTAAGGGGTCCAAAACTGCTCACCAATACCCTATAAAGCCTCAGCACTACATCCTTGCTTTTATATTCTAGTCCTTTCGAAATGAATGTTAAAATTGCAGCTGCCTTCCTCAGCACCCTAACCCTAACCGTAACCTGCAAATTAATCTTCAGGGAATCCTGCACAAGGACTCCCAAGTCCCTTTGCACCTCGGAGTTTTGAATTTTCTCCTCATTTAAAAAATAGACTCCATCTACCAAAGTGCATTACCATACATTTTCCAACACTGTATTCCATCTGCCACTTCTACACCCATTCTCCTATTCTGTCTAAGTCCTTCTGAAGCCTCTCTGCTTCCTCAACACTACCTGCCCCTCCACCTATCTTTGTATCATCCACGAATCTGGCCACAAAGCCATCAATTCCATCATCCAAATCACTGACATACAACGTAAAGAGAAGTGATTCCCAACACCAAACTCCTGTAGAATACCACTACTCACAAGCAGCCAATCAGAAAAGGCTTCTTTTACTTCCACTCTTTGCCTCCTTCCAATCAGCCAGTGCGCTATCCATACTAGTATCTTTCCTGTAATACCATGGGCTCTTATATTGTTAAGCATCTTGTCAAAGACCGTCTGAAAATTTGAGTTAATGACATCCACCAATTCTTCTTTGTCAGTCCTGCTTGGTAATTTCTCAAAGAATTCCAACATATTTGTCAGGCAAGATTTTCCTGTAAGAAGACCAAGTTGACTTTGGCCTATTTTATCATTTGCCTCTAAGTACCTGAACCCACATCCTTAACAATCAACTCCAACATCTTCCCAACCACTGAGGTCAGACTAACTGGCCTACAATTTATTTTCTTCTGTCTCCTTCCCCTCTTGAAGAGTGGAGTGACATTTGCAATTTTCCAGTCCTCCAGGACCATGTCTGAATCCATTGATTCTTGAAAGATCATTGCTAATCTCTTCTGCTGCTTCTATCAGGACCCTGGGATCTAGTCTATCTGGTCCAGGTGACTTATCTACCTTCAAACCTTTTAGCTTCCCAAGCACTTTCTCACTAGTAAAGGCAACTTTACACACTTCTGCCCCCTGACACTCGTGAACTTCTAGCATTCTGTTAGTGCCTTCTGCAGTGAAGAGTGATGCAAAATATTTATTCAATTCATCTGCCATTTCCTTGTCTCCCATACTACTTATCTAATATCATTTTCCAGCAGTCCAACGTCTATTCTCACCCCTCTTTTACTCCTTATATATCTGAAAAAGCATTTTATATCCTTTTTCATATCATCAACTAGCTTACCTTCATATTTAATCTTTTCCCTTATGGCTTTTTAGCTGCCTTCTGTAGGTTTTAAGAAGTTTCCCAATCCTCTAACTTCCCACTAATTTTGCTTTATTATATGGCCTCTCTTTTGTTTTATGTTGGCTTTGAGTTCCCTTGTCAGCCATGGTTGCATCTTCCTGCCTATAGAATACTTCTTATTCTTTTGGATGCATCTATCTTGCACCTTCCAAATTGCTCCCAGAAACTCCAGCCATAGCTTCTCTGCCATCATCCCTGCTAGTGTCCCCTTCCAATCAACTTTAACCACCTCCACTCTCATACCTCTGTAATTCCCTTTACTCCACTGAGTACTGATACATCTGACTTTAGCTTCTCTCTCTCAAATTGCAGGGGGAATTCATATTATTTAATGATCACTGTCTCCTAAGGGTTCCTTTACCTTAATCTCCCTAATCAAATCCAGTTCATAACACAACACCCAATCCAGAAGAGCTGATTCCCTAGTGGGCTCAAACACAAGCTGCTCTAAAAACCCATCTCATAGGCATTCTGCAAATTCCCTCTCTTGGCATCCAATCTATCTGCATAGTGAAATCCCATGACTATCGTAAAATTGCCCTTTTGACATCCGTTTTCTATCTCCCACTGTAATTTGTAGCCCACATCCTGACAACTGTTCGGAAGCCTGAATATAACTCCCATCGGGGTCTTTCTACACTTGCAGTTTCTTCACTCTACTCACAAGGATTCTACATCTTCCAATCCTATGTCACCTCTTTCTAAGGATTTGTCTCAGTTTTTACCTACAGAGCCACGCCAGTCCAACTGCCTAACTGTCTGTCCTTTTGATACAAGGTGTACCCTTAGATGTTAAGCTCCCAACCATATCTTCTTTCAGCCTCGATTCAATGATGCCCACAACATCAGAACTGCCAATCTCTTTCTGCACTACAAGATCATCTACCTTATTCCATATATTGTGTGCATTCACTTTCAGTCAGTATCCGTCACCCTTTTCAATCTTGTCCCCATTTTGCACTGCATCTCATCCCACTGACTGCAATTTTTCCCTATCATCTGCCTGTCCTCCCTGACAGTCCACTACTCCCTATCACTCCAGTTCCCACCCCCCTGCCAAATTAGTTTCCACCATCCCCAACAGTTCTATCAAACCTGCATGCAAGGATAGTCCGTTCCTTTTATACCGGTCATACCTTCCCCAGAATAGATCCCAATGATCCATAAATCTGAACCTTTGCTCCCTGCACCAGTTCCTCAGCCACACATTCATCTGCCAGATTATCCTCTTCTTACCCTCACTGGTGCATGGCACCAGCCACAATCCAAAGATTGCTACCCTGGAGGTCCTGCCTTTCAGCTTTCTACCTAGCTCTTTAAATTCTCCCTGCATGACCCCCTCACTTTCCCTGCCTATACCATTGGTGCCAACGTGTACCAAGGCTTCTAGCTGCTCACCCTCCCCCTTTGGGATGACGTGGACCTGATCTGAGATGTCCCTGACCCTGGCTCCTGGGAGGCAATATACCATCCAGGTGTCTCTATTGTGCCCACAGAGTCTCCTGTCTAGTCCTCTGACTATGGAACCCCTTATCATTACTGCAGTCCTCTTCTCCTTTTTTTCCCTTTCTGAGCCACAGTGCCAAACTCGATGCCCCCCCTCTTCAGTAGGGGACCACCCACGGGGGTACTCTGTACTGGCTGCCCATTTCTGTTCCCTCTCCGGACAGTCACCCTACAACTTAGGGGTGACTACCTTCCTGTAGCTGCTGCCTATCACTTCCTCAGCTTTCTTCTGGAGACAAAGGTCATCGAGCTGCAGCTCCAGTTCCTTAACACGTTCTCTGAGGCACTGCAGTTCTGATCCGGTGCTGATGTGGTTATCGGGAAGGCTGGAGGTCTCCCAGAATCCCAACATCTCGGAAAAACAGACCCTGGAGCCACCATCACTGCTCTAACTATGTGCTAACAGATGAAGAATGAAGAGTGAAGAAGAAGAAAGAAGAAACTTACCAGATATGTACCTCACCCAAGTCTGTTCTTGCATAAGCCTGATGAGCCAAAACCTACCCACTCCAACCCTGGTCCACTCACACAATGGCTGCTCCACTTTTGCCTGCCTCGATTTTATTTTCTCGTGCTAGTGAGTCATGACTGCACTGCCAAAAAAGCCAAACTCCCGCTAAAGCACCTTTATTAAATCTTACACGCCCAGACCTGTACGAGGCCTCCTCGATTGATTCAACTGCAACTGTGCCACCAAGAAACAACAGTGGAATTAACGGAACTCCAGAGGCAAGAGAGAGGAACTGGCAAAGGAACACTAGCAGGGCTGATAGCAGAACGACATTGGCTGGAGTTTCTGGGAGCAATTTAGAAGGAGCAGGATAGATTCATCCCAAAGATGAAGAAATATTCTGAAAGGAGGGTGAGGCAACCATGGCTGACGAGTGAAGTCAAAGGCAGCATAAAAGCGAAAATTAATGGGAAGCTAGAGGATCAGGAAACTTTTAAAAAGCAGCAAAAGGCAACTAAAAAAGCAAGGAGAGAAAAGATGAAATATGAAGGTAAGCTAGCCAATAATATAAAAGAGGATACCAAAAGTTTCTTCAGAGTAAAAGAGAGACGAGAGTGGATATTGGAACAAAGGAAAACAAAGCTGGACAGATAGTAATTGGGGACAAAGAAATGGTGGATGAACTGAATCAGTATTTTGTTTCAGTCTTCACTGTGGAAGATAATAGCAGTGTGCCAGAAATTCAATAATGACAAGGGGCAGAAGTGAGTGGAGCTGCTATTACTAAGGAGAAGGTGCCCAGGAAACTGAGTGTTCTGAAGGTGGATAAGTCACCTGAACCAGATGGACCACATCCCAGGGTTCTGAAAGAGGCGGCTGAAGAGATTGTGGAAGTATTAGTAATGATATTTCAAGAATCACTAGATTCTGGAATAGTTCCAAAAGACAGGAAAATTGGAAACCTCACTCCACTCTTTAAGAAGGGAGCGAGGCAAAAGACAGGAAATGAAAGGGCAGTTAGCCTGACTACAGTGGTTCGGAAGATGTTGGAATTCATTGTTAAGGATGGGGTTTTGGAGAAGTTGGAGGTGCATGATAAAATAAGCTGAAGTCAGTGTGCTTTCCTCAAGGGAAAATAAGTCAGCCATGATGGAATGGCAGAGCAGACTCGATGGGCCGAATAGTCTAATACTGCTCCTACGTCTTATGTCTAATGGTCTGATTCTGAAAGCAATAGGTGATTGTTATGAATGTCAGACTCAGCAGCTTCAGGGTACAACTCTTAATAAGTATTGTTTTGAAAGGGAGCTGACAAAATACTGGAAATGTTTTACCAGGGTGCTCAGAACTTTGGTTCTTTGGTCTCGGCATTGTGATGGCATAATTTTGTTTTTGTTACAGGTTCATGGATATTTTAACAGTGAACTGAGGTGGTTCAAGGATACAGACTGTTGTCAGTGTTTCTAGCCCAGGTTCTGGCGCCCATGGACCTGTTTGTGGTGAATCACAGCACAGCTGAGGAGAGGCAGTGCACTGAGGTCGAGTGGAGCAGACTCCCGTCTGGTAGCGGTGCTGCCTCACGGTGCCAGAGCCCGATGAGGAGGAAGTTCTTCATCCAAAGGTGGTGAGTCTGTGGAGGCCGAGTCACTGGGTGTATTTAAAGTGGAGGTTGATGGGTTCTAGATATGTAATGGCGTCAAAGGGTGGACGTCAGGAGAGTGGAGTTGAGAGGGATAATAAATCAGCCCTGATGGAATGGGAGAGTAGACCCGATGGGCCAAATGGCCGAATTCTGTTCCGATGTCTTATGGTTTTATAGTCTTACATCGAGAGAGCAAGCGTGTTGAAAGGGGTACAAAGTGCGGGTTACTGTGGCATAATTACCTCAATATTTATCGAGAAAGCCTTCTTGTTCCTTTTTGCCATTTTCTGAAGGACTTTGATAGCCTTTTTTTGTTCATTTCTTGACAGTAACCACCTCGGGGACTCTGGCAGCAGCCTGCGATTATAAAACAATTGTTGTCTCCGCAGTTTGTGTCCACACTCTCGAGCAAGCAATAATGAGTATTGTGATGGACTTTACCAGTAGTAGATCAGGAAAATGAAGTTGGGCACGGTGGTCACCAGCTGCAGCGTCCTCCAGGCTGGCGCCAGGTAAGCGATAGCGGCCAGTAACATCATCCCAAAGCTGAAACACGTCTGGATTACAATCCCCACTGTTCTTCTGTGCTGCATTCCGACTAGCTCAGAAACTGGGGGTTGGGTGAAAGTAGACATCTTACAGGCAACTTCCTGAACCAGACACTCCTTGCGAGGGCCCCAAGTGTGCGCCATAACCTCTCCCAGTCCGTCACCCAACCTGTCCTCAGAAAGCCCCAGCCGCGGGACATCAGTGACCCTCCCTGGTCCCGCTCACACCGACTCAGACATTCTCATTCCCTGTACACCTGCCACTGCACCTTGATGACCGGGTGGAATTCATGGTGTTCTCTGCCAGCCCGGGCGACAGTCTGGCATAAGGCTGCGTTCCTGACTGCTCCAGTCAGCATGTGTCACCCGTCACGGTGGCACTGTGGAATATTGCAGCTTTCTCTCGATAAAGCACCTCACAGCTCTGCCCATCACACACACTCAGACATCACTGCATGGTGCGGGATCCCTCAGCTGTGGCTCAGACACACCACACACACATTCATACTCACACACTCACACACACTGACACACTCATTCACACACCCACACATTCACACACACTCACACACTCATTCACACACTCACACATTCACACATTCATACTCACACACTCACACACACTGACACACACACTCACACATTCATACACACACACACACATTCATGCTCACACACACTGACACACACACTCACACACACTCATTCACACACTCACACATTCACACACACACATTCATACTCACACATTCACACACACTCACACATTCACACTCACACTCACACACACATTCACACACTCACACACACTCATTCACACACTCATGCATTCACACACACTCATGCACACACTCACACACACTCACGCACACACTCACACACACATTCATACTCACACATTCACACACACTGACACACACACTCACACACTCATTCACACATTCACACACATTCATACTCACACACACACTCACACACTCATTCACACACTCACACACACTCATTCACACACTCATGCATTCACACACATTCACGCACACACTCACACACACATTCATACTCACACACACTGACACACACACTCACACACTCATTCACACATTCATACTCACACACTCACACACTCATTCACACATTCACACACACCCACACACTCACGCATTCACACACACACTCACACACACACACACATTCACACACACACACACACACACACACACACACGCACACACTCACTCACACACACACACATTCACACACACACACACACACACACACACACACACGCACACACTCACTCACACACACACACACACACACACACACACTCACACACACACACACATTCACACACACACTCACACACATACACACACATTCACACATTCACACACACTCACACACACACATTCACACACACATGCACACACTCTCACATATAAAAACACACACATTCATACTCACACACGCGCACACACACACACACACATTCATACTCACGCACTCACACACACTTACACACTCACACACACACACATTCATACTCACACACTCTCACACACATTCACACCACACACACTCACTCTCACACACTCTCTCACATTCACACTCAAACACTCACACATTCACACACACTCACTCATACTCACACAATACACACTCAAACACACACACATTCACACACTCATACACACCACACACACACACTCACACACACATGCACACCACACACTCACTCACACACTCTCAGAATGTTACCTGGGTTTCAGCACCTAAGTTACAGAGAAAGGTTGAACAAGTTAGGTCTTTATTCTTTGGAGCATAGAAGGTTGAGTGGGGACTTGATAGAGGCATTTAAAATAATGAGGGGGATAGATAGAGTTGATGTGGATAGGCTTTTTCCATTGAGAGTAGAGGAGAATCAAACAAGAGGACATGAGTTGAGAGTTGGGGGCAAAAGTTTAGGGGTAACACGAAGGGGAACTTCTTTACTCAAAGTGGTAGCTGTGTGGAACGAGCTTCCAGTAGAAGTGGTAGAGGCAGGTTCGATTTTGACATTTAAAAAGAAATTGGATAGGTATATGGACAGGAAAGGAATGGAGGGTTATGGGCTGAGTGCAGGTAGGTGGGACTAGGTCAGCGTAAGCACTCGGCATGGACTAGAAGGGCCGAGATGGCCTGTTTCCGTGCTGTAATTGTTATATGGTTATATCGTTTAGGGAAATCTGAACTAGGACTCCCAAGTCCCTTTGTATCTCCGATTTCTGAATTTGCTACAGTTTTAATCCTTCTACCAAAGTGCATGACGGTGAATTTCCCTACACCGTGTTTCACATGCCACTTCTTTGCACACTCCCCTAGTCTGTTCGTCTTTCTCCATACTCCCTGCTGCCTCAGCACTATCTGCTCCTTCACCTATCTTTGTATCATACATGCACTTGGCCACAAAGCCATCAATTCTGTCATCGGATCATTGACATGTCATCTGCAGAAATTCTCTGATGACTCAGCAATAGTTGGGTGTATAAAGGGAGGATGAACACAGGGCCCTGGTGTGGGACTTTGTCAAATGGTGCAAACTGAATCATCTGCAGCTCACCATCAGTAAGACAAAGGAGATGGGGATGGACTTTAGGAAAACTAAGCCTGCATTGCTCCCTGGTACTATCGATGGCGAGGACATGGATGTGGTGAGGGCCTACAAGTTCCTGGGGGTGCATCTGGGTGACAGACTTGAGTGGAGCACCAACACAGAGGCTGTGTACAAGAATGGCCAGAATTGCCTCTACTTCCTGAGGAGACTGAGGTCTTTTAGAGAATGAAGGACTCTCCTTCACATGTTCTACCAGTCTGTTGTCACCAGTGGTTTGGTGACATACCAGTCTATATGGTGGTGTGCTGGGGAAATGGCATCAACACAGGTGATGCCAACAGGCTCAATAAGCTGAAGATAGAGGTCAAACTGGATACACTGAAGGTTATGGTAGAACAAAGGACTCTACGGAAAATCCTGGCCTATTCCAGACTGTTTCTCACCCCACCTTGGTTGTACAGAGGAGCACTTTGAGTGATAGACTAAGACAACCCTGCTGTTCAAAAAGAGTGCTATATGAGGTCATTCTTATCCTCAGCTGTTGGGCTCTATAATGAGTCAACCTATAGCCCCACTCCTCTTAGACTGTTTGTGGTAACTTTTTTAAATTCTTTCTACTTCTCTTCGAATATTTATATATCTGTGCAGTTGAAATGCTACTTTGACCCTGTAATTTCCTTTGGGATCATTAAAGCATCTATCTGTCTATATAATGAGGAAAGAAGGGGCACAACACTGGCCTCTGAGGAACACCACTGGTCACCTGCAGTCAATCAGAAAATGCCTTCTTTATTCCTACTCTTCGCCTCTTGCCACTCAGCCAACCTTCTATTTATGCTAGTATCTTTCCCGTAATACTGTGCGTTCTTTTCTGATTTTTGTTAGCAGCCTCAGGTACAGTACAGTGTGAAAACCCAAGTAAACTATACTGATACTGATACTCTGTTGTGGCAAAATGGCAAATTTCACGTCAGGTAAGTCAGCGACAATAAATCCAATTATGAAAAGTAAGACCTACAAATAACCAGTGACACCAGACCAATCGTAAGTTAGAACCAGAGAGAAAAAGGGAAAACTTTTTTTGTGTTCCTGATGAGGACATCCGAAACTGGAGCATGCATTAGTAACAAATTCCTCCATTATTAATGAGTTTTGCAAACATCTCTATAGCAACATCCAGTATCTTTAAAATAGCAGAATTATTTAAGGGTCATTATCAACATAAAAAAACACTTACTTATATATGCAGACACTTGAACCCTTGTCTCTACTTACTCATTCATAAAAGCAGAGAAGTTGAAAGGCAAGGGAGGGTTTACAGGGAATTCCCGGAGTTTAGGAATGAGTAACAGGCCTCAGGCGATTAAATCTTGGGAGATGTAAAATTCCAGGACTGAAGGAGCACACATATCTCACTGAACTATTTAGCAGAAATAAAAGAGAGACTTACTTAAGACATAGGCACTGAGCCAGCCCCCTTTACTCAATAGTCCCTGCAGTGTGCGGAAGATGAGGAACCAAAGGTAATTCGGAGCCAATGCCACTGCGATTCCTGCCACCGTGGTCGCAAATTGGGAAAATAAGAAACAGAGTTTCCTACCATATCTACAAAGAGAGAAGGGGAAAATATTCAGATTTGCAACTGGTAAACGTTGTTGAATGTTACTTTTCACATAGTGTAGACGTGGATCGATACTTACATGTCTGCCCCAAAACCCAGGATAACAGTTCCAATCATAAATCCCAAATTTAGACAAGCTTGAGACAAATCCACCTTCCAGGCATCAGTACACACAAGTCCGAACTGTACCATTGGCAGAAGAAGACAAACATAGCAACATATCAATACTGTTCTTCGATTACTTATATGCTCAGTGGAAAACATCTAATCAGCCAATCATGTGGCAGCAACTCAATGCATTAAAGCATGCAGACATGGTCAGGAGGTTCAGCTGTTGTTCAGACCAGAATGGGGAAGAAATGTGATCTAGATGATTTTGGCTGTGAAATGATTATTGGTGCCAGACAGGGTGGTCTGAGTATTTCAGAAACTGATTATCTCCTGGGGTTTTCACACACAACAGTCTCTAGAGTTTACAGAGAACAGTGTGAAAACAGAATAAAAATCCAGTGAGCAGCAGTTCTGTGGGTGAAAATGCCTTGTTAATGAGAGAGGTGAGAGGAGAACAGCCAGAATGGTTCAAGCTGACAGGAAAGTGACAGTAACTCAAGTAACCACACGTTACAACAGTGGAGTGCAGAAGAGCATCTCTGAACACACAATACATGTCTAATCTTGAAGTGGATAGGCTACAGCAGCAAAAGACCCCATGAACATGCACTCAGTGGCCACTGTACTCAGTACAGGAGTTATCTAATATGGTGGCCGCAGTGTGTATGAGCTGACGATTTGCTGGAATTACTATTTCAGGGTAACTCAAGAGGGAGGAAATAAAATTTAACTGGCCACTGGGAATTGCCCCAGATGTGTCAGTCAGTGGCATACTCAGGAGGGACACAGAGTTTCAACCCCACACCTTGACAATTTCTCTCCCCTAACAGACGCTGATCACTGCTCGACCCGTTGAGTTCCTCCAGCAAGTTATTTGTAGCTCAAGATTTCACCATCTGCAGTCTCCCGTGTCTCCAGAATAAAGTAAACTTGGGGTGGAATTGGTGTAAATTTATGATGGATGGTTGGCATAAACTCAATGTGTCCATCCTGTATGATTCTCAAACTGTGGAATAAAAGGAATAGAACGTGATAAATCTGAGGAATTCATTACCAAGTGATTGGATATATCAGAGTGGGGGTTGATGGGTTCATGGTTAGTCAGGGTGTCAAAGGTTACGGGGAGATGGGGCTGAGAGCGATAATAAATCAGCCATGATGGAATGGCTGAGCAGACTCGATGGGCCGAGTAGGATTGCCTATATGCCTTGTATTTTGCGTTGCACATTTATTCTGGGTCATTTGTCACGTGGGTTAAGGCATAGTGGAGGCGAATGAGTAGTTTCGTGTTCACACTGTTTAAGTCAGGTTAGTCTGGTGAGAGCCAGGGGTGATCATTTTTGTCGACTGCTTTGCGCTTAAGAATGCCTAAATGGGTTTAAGAACGCTAAGATCACCTATGGTACCGGTTAGGCCGTTTATTTCATTATATCGCTAGTTCTGGTCTCATTAATTTTTTTTATCGTTACAAGATTGTTCATCTTTGCTTGTTTCTTAAAGAGGATCAAACGTACCTTGCACCTCCCTGGTGCAAGGGTCAAGGATGTCTCTGAGCGGCTGCAGGACATTCTGGAGTGGGAGGGTGAACAGCCAGTGGTTGTGGTGCACATAGGTACCAACGATATAGGTAAAAAACGGGATGAGGTCCTACAAGGTGAATTTAGGGAGTTAGGAGATAAACTGAAAAGTAGGACCACAAAGGTAATAATCTCTGGATTACTACCAGTACCACGTGCTAGTCAGAGTAGAAATAGGAGGATATTTCAGATGAATACGTGGCTTGAAAAATGGTGCAAGGGGGAGGGATTCAAATTTCTGGGGCATTGGAACCAGTTCTGGGGGAGGTGGGACCGGTATAAACAGGACGGTCTGCACCTGGGCTGGACTGGAACCAATGTCCTAGGGGGAGCGTTTGCTACTGCTGTTCAGGAGGATTTAAACTAATGTGGCAGGGGGATGGGAACAAGTGCAGAGAGACAGAGGGGTGTAAAATGAGGGTAGAAGCAAAAAGTACTAAGGTGAAAAGTAAAAGTGGCAGCCAGGCAAATCCAGGGCAAAAAGCAAAAAGGGCCACTTTTCAACATAATTGTATAAGGGCTAAGAGTGTTGTAAAAACAAGCCTGAAGGCTTTGTGTGTCAATGCGAGGAGCATTCGTAACAAGGTGGATGAATTGAATGTGCAGATAGTTATTAATGAATATGATATAGTTGGGATCACAGAGACATGGCTCCAGGGTGACCAAGGATGGGAGCTCAACATCCAGGGATATTCAATATTCAGGAGGGATAGACAGGAAAGAAAAGGAGGTGGGGTAGCATTGCTGGTTAGAGAGGAGATTAATGCAATAGAAAGGAAGGACATTAGCCTGGAGGATGTGGAATCGATATGGGTAGAGCTGCATAACACTAAGGGGCAGAAAACACTGGTGGGAGTTGTGTACAGGCCACCTAACAGTAGTAGTGATGTTGGGGATGGCATTAAACAGGAAATTAGAAATGCGTGCAATAAAGGAACAGTAGTTATAATGGGTGACTTCAATCTACATATAGATTGGGTGAACCAAATTGGTAAGGGTGCTGAGGAAGAGGATTTCTTGGAATGTATGCGGGATGGTTTTCTGAACCAACATGTCGAGGAACCAACTAGAGAGCAGGCCATTCTAGACTGGGTATTGAGCAATGAGGAAGGGTTAGTTAGCAATCTTGTTGTGCGAGGCCCCTTGGGTAAGAGTGACCATAATATGGTGGAATTCTTCATTAAGATGGAGAGTGACATAGTTAATTCAGAAACAAAGGTTCTGAACTTAAAGAAGGGTAACTTTGAAGGTATGAGACGTGAATTAGCTAAGATAGACTGGCAAATGATACTTAAAGGGTTGACGGTGGATATGCAATGGCAAGCATTTAAAGATTGCATGGATGAACTACAACAATTGTTCATCCCAGTTTGGCAAAAGAATAAACCAGGGAAGGTAGTGCACCCGTGGCTGACAAGGGAACTTAGGGATAGTATCAAGTCCAAAGAAGAAACATATAAATTAGCAAAAAAAAGCGGCACACCTGAGGACTGGGAGAAATTCAGAGACCAGCAGAGGAGGACTAAGGGCTTAATTAGGAAAGGGATAGAAGATTATGAGAAAAAGCTGGCAGGGAACATAAAAACTGACTGTAAAAGCTTGTATAGATATGTGAAAAGAAAAAGATTGGTCAAGACAAATGTAGGTCCTTTACAGTCAGAAACAGATGAATTGCTCATAGGGAACAAAGACATGGCAGACCAATTGAATAACTACTTTGGTTCTGTCTTCACTAAGGAGGACATAAATATTATTCCGGAAATAGTAGGGGACCGAGGATCTAGTGAGATGGAGGAACTGAGGGAAATACATGTTAGTAGGGAAGTGGTGTAAGGTAAATTGAAGGGATTAAAGGCAGATAACTCCCCAGGGCCAGATGGTCTGCATCCCAGAGTGCTTAAGAAAGTAGCCCAAGAAATAGTGGGTGCATTAGTAATAATTTTTCAAAACTCCTTAGATTCTGGATTAGTTCCTGAGGATTGGAGGGTGGCTAATGTAACCCTACTTTTTAAAAAAGGAGGGAGAGAAAAAGCGGGGAATTATAGACCGGATAGCCTGACATCGGTGGTGGGGATAATGCGAGAGTCGGTTATCAAAGATGTGATAGCAGCACATTTGGAAAGAGGTGAAATCATCGGACAAAGTCAGCATGGATTTGTGAAAGGAAAATCATGTCTGACAAATCTTACAGAATTTTTTGAAGATGTAACTAGTAGAGTGGATAGGGGAGAGCCAGTGGATGTGGTATATTTAGATTTTCAAAAGGCTTTTGACAAGGTCCCACACAGGAGATCAGTGTGCAAACTTAAAGCACACGGTATTGGGGGTATGGTATTGATGCGGATAGAGAATTGGTTGGCAGGCAGGAAGCAAAGAGTGGGAGTAAACAGGACCTTTTCAGAATGGCAGGCACTGACTAGCGGGGTACCACAAGGCTCAATGCTGGGACCCCAGTTGTTTACAATATATATTAATGATTTAGATGAGGGAATTAAATGCAGCATCTCCAAGTTTGCGGGTGATACGAAGCTGGGCGGCGGTGTTAGCTGTGAGGGGGATGCTAAGAGGATGCAGGGTGACTTGGATAGGTTAGGTGAGTGGGCAAATTCATGGCAGATGCAACTTAATGTGGATAAATGTGAGGTTATCCACTTTGGTTGCAAGAACAGGAAAACAGATTATTATCTGAACGGTGGCTGATAGGAAAAGGGGAGGTGCAACAAGACCTGGGTGTTATTGTACACCAGTCATTGAAGGTGGGCATGCAGGTACAGCAGGCGGTGAAAAAGGCAAATGGTATGTTGGCATTCATAGCAAAAGGATTTGAGTACAGGAGCAGGGAGGTTCTACTGCAGTTATACAAGGCCTTGGTGAGACCGCACCTAGAGTACTGTGTGCAGTTTTGTTCCCCTAATCTGAGGAAAGACATTCTTGCCATAGAGGGAGTACAAAGAAGGTTCACCAGATTGATTCCTGGGATGGCAGGACTTTCATATGAAGAAAGACTGGATCAACTAGGCTTATACTCACTAGAATTTAGAAGATTGAGGGGGGATCTTATTGAAATGTATAAAATTCTAAAGGGATTGGACAGGCTAGATGCAGGAAGATTGTTTCCGATGTTGGGGAAGTCCAGAACGAGGGGATCACAGTTTAAGGATAAAGGGGAAGCCTTTTAGGACCGAGATGAGGAAAAACTTTTTCACACAGAGAGTGGTGAATCTGTGGAATTCTCTGCCACAGGAAACAGTTGAGGCCGGTTCATTGGCAATATTTAAGAGGGAGTTAGATATGGTCCTTGTGGCTAAAGGGATCAGGGGGTATGGAGAGAAAGCAGGTACAGGGTTCTGAGTTGGATGATCAGCCATGATCATACTGAATGGCGGTGCAGGCTCGAAGGGCCGAATGGCCTACTCTTGCACCTATTTTCTATGTTTCTATGTACTCTTTTGAAATTGGGAGTTTGGTTATTGTCATATAGTGTCACCCCGACCCCGTTCATAGTCTCTGAGCGGTTTTGGTTTGTTTTCAAGTAACCGACAGGCCCAATTCTGCTCCTGTGTCTTATAGTCATATGAAGATAAGATGGCAAAATCAGAATTTCATCAGTAGAAGAGGAAATCTCAAGAGAAAAGCTGTAGTGGGGCTGAGAAAATGCCAATAGTGTGTAAGCTGTCTTAGCTTCAAGCAACCCAGGACTCAATGGCAGCAGCAACCAAAGACCCGAACTCCAGACTACCTGATGACTGCAGCTCCGAACACTGGGCCTCAAACTCTGACCTCGCTGATTCGCGTTCCTAGGGGGTCCAGGAACCCACTGGTGACTCGCTGACTCACCGATCCAGGGTGGGGGTTCTCACCCTCACAGGTCTGCCATCCCGACATCCACCCGTGATGTCCCACGCCCACATCACTGACCTTTGACCTAGGCTCCAGCCTGATCCCTGATTCCCCAAACACTCCCGTCCCTAAACGCTAACCTGACCCTGATCTAAAAAAAGCAACAAGGTCTGAGCCATGACTTAAGCTGAGACTGCAGCTCAGTCACATCTTGAACAGAAGCTCTGATTTAAAATAATCAAAGAAAAATTACTCTGGAAGGTTCCAAATACCCTTATGTTCATAGTGTAGGGTGCGGTGGGACGTTATTGGCCTTAGTTCAGTCGTTGGATCTTGTCTCGTGTCTGTCGTTGCAGACTGAGGTAAAGGTCAGTTTATGTCAGACAGCATCAATTAGCGAAAGCCAAATAGTCTTTGATGTTTTTGATAAGATATCAGAGATGAGGCCTCGGGGAATGGATAAAGGAGGCATGTCATGAAAGGAATGTGGTCACATGAGGAGAGAGACTGAATGTGGTGAACTAAATTGCAGAAAAGGCCTGACTTCAGCAGAGAATCAGAGGCCCATCATCAAATTGTGCTGAAGACAGTAGAAGACTCAAGACGGGAAGTGGCTCAGCTTACTAAAGGGTGTCGCTATTCACTGCAGGTAAGTAATACACACAGTGAACATGAGAACAGTGCATTAAAGTGTCAAGAGTTTTTCAAGAAGTGGAGGGAAATGGGGGCCATGGTATATAGATATGCCAGTTATTCAATCAGGTAATAGCAAATGCATTGAAAAGCAGGTGCAGTGGAAGACCATAATACAATCAGGCCATCTGGCCTACTGAGGCAGCTCTGCCATTTGTTCATGGCTGATTTATTTTTCTCTCCGAACACCATTCTCCTGCCTTCTCCTCATAATCCTTGACACCCTTACTAACTGAGGATCTACCAACCTCCGTTTTAAATACACCCGATGACTTGGCCTCCATGTCATTAACAGCAATGGATTCCATAGATTCACCACACCCACCAGCGATAAAAATTGCTCCACATCTCTGTTCTAAAGGGTCATCCTTCTATTCTGAGGCTATGCCCTCTGGTTCTAGATTCTTCCACTATTGAAAACATCATCTCCATGTCCACTCTACTGAGCACTTTCCATATTAGTTGGGTTTCAATGAGATCCCCCCTCATTCCTCTAAATTCCAACAAGTGCAGTCCAGGCCCAGAGCCATCAGACGTTCCTCATTCATTAATCTTTTCATCATTGTCATAAAACTCTTCTGGACTCTCTCCAATGCCAGGATATCCTTCCTTAAATATGGGACCCAGGTCTCCTCACAATCCCCCAAATGCAGCCTGACAAAGCCTTATGAAGGCTCAGCATTCCATCCTCTTTTTTTTATTCTAGTCCTCTTGAAGTGAATGCTAACATTGCATTTACCTTCCTCACCACCGTCTCAACCTGCAAGTGAACGTTAAAGGAATCATGCACAAGGATTCCAAAGTCCCTTTGCACTTCTGAATTCTGAATTCACTCCCCATCTAGAAAATTGCCTATGCCCTTATCCCTTCCACTAAAGTGCATCTGCCTCTTCTTTGTCCATTCTCCCAATCCTCTGCTTCCTCACCACTGCCTACTCTTCCACCTATCTTTGTATTGCCAGCAAACTTATACTCAAAGTCCACACTTCTGTCATCGAGATCATTGACAATATAACGTGGAAAGCAGCAGTGCCAGCACCGATCCCAGTGGAATGCTCTGGGCACTGGTAGCCAACCAGAAAAGCCCCTCCTTTATTCCCACTCTTTGCATTCTGCCGATCAGTCAATCTTCTCTCCATGATAACATCTTTCCTGTATTACCATGGGTTCTTAATTTGTTGAGCAGCCTTGTGTGCAGCACCTTGTCAAAGGCCTTCTGGAAATCCAAGTAAACTGACTCTCCTTTGTCCAACCTGCCTGTTATTTCCGCAATGAAGTTTGTCAGGGTTTGTCAGACGAAACGCCCTCTAAGGAAACCAAGCTGACTTTGCCTATTTTATCATGTGACTCTGAAGTCTCATCCTTAATAACAGACTCTAAAATCTTCCCAGCCTCTGAAGTCGAGCTAACAGGTCTATAATTCCCTGCTTTTTCCCGTCTACTGTGGTCAAAGTACCTGAGACCCAAGTTCAGCCCTGACTCCAGGTGCTCTCTGTGTGGAGTCTGCATGTCCTTCCTGTGATTGTGCCGATTTCTTGGAGGGCTACAGCCATGCCCCCACCGCCCACACCACAACCCAAATGCACAGAGGCTGATGGGTTAACGTTCTGCAGTAACTTGTCCCTGATGTGCAGCAGGTGGTGGGAGCTGATGGATTTTTTCACATTTAGAGATCCAGCACAGTAACAGGCCCTCCCAACCTGGGCAGCAAGTCCACGCTGCCCAGCTACACCATGTGACCAAATGACCTGCTGCTACGTCTGCTTTGGAACGTAGAGGAAGCCAGAACACCTTTCTGGTCAAGCAGATAAGTTACAAACTGCTACGGACAGTGGCACGGCTTAAACCCGGCTCACTGGTGCTGCCAAGTGATGCGCTAGCTGCTAAGCGACTGTCCTGCCCGGGGGTGGGGTTGGGGGGGGGGGCAAATTTATGGTCACTGGTCAGCATGGACTCAGTAGGCCGAAGGGCCTTTTTTTCTGGGCTGTATCCCTCAATGAGCCTATAGGGTGGCTTGACTTGTTGGCTGTAGGGCCAGAGGCAAAGGTTGCAATCGGAGGTGACGGTGAGCTTGTGCAGACTTAATTAGGTCCATGTTGGTGCAATGGTAGCAACGCGTTAGACCCCTTACACCACCAGCACAAAGCAAAGCCAAAAGCACAGCATCGATTGATCCACGGGGTTTAACTCCAAACGTCACATGCTGGAAACACTCAGCCGTATCCGTGGGAGGACAGAGTGAACACTTCGTGTTGAAAGCCTTCCTCACTTTTCAGTGACTCGTGCATTTTCTGCTTTTATTGGAGATTTCACCTGCAGTTTTCTTTCTGAATTTCATTCACTGGGACATAACCATGAAAGACAGGGTTGGGGTCACTGTTGAGAATTGCTGGGATCTTTTGTATTGCTCTCAAGTCCGTTAAGAATAGACCTGATAGAGTATGGAGAGGTTAAACATAGAAACATAGAAAACCTACAGCACAATACAGGCCCTTCGGCCCACAAAGCTGTGCCAAACATGTCCTAGGTTTTACCCATAGCCCGCTATTTTTCTAAGCTCCATGTAGCCATCCAGGAGTCTCTTAAAAGACCCTATTGTATCCGCCTCCATCACCACCACCGGCAGCCCATTCCACACACTCACCACTCTCTGCATAAAAAACTTACCCCTGACATCTCCTCTGTACCTGCTTCCAAGCATCTTAAAACTGTGCCCTCTCGTGCTAGCCATTTATCCCTGGGGAAAAGCCCCTGACTATCCACACAATCAATGCCTCTCATTATCTTGTACTCCTCTATCAGGTCATCTCTCATCCTACGTCGCTCCAAGGAGAAAAGGCCGAGTTCACTCAATCTATTCTCATAGGGAATGCTCCCCAATCCAGGCAACATCCTTGTAAATCTCCTCTGCACCCTTTCTATGGCTTCCACATCCTTCCTGTAGTGAGGCAACCAGAACTGAGCACAGTACTCCAAGTGGGGTCTGACCAGGGTCCTATATAGCTGCAACGTAGCTACATTTGGGGAAATAAAGTAGGGGAAATAATATAACAGGGGAAGTTGATCCTCTGGCAGTGAAAGTGCATATAGTTAAGACAATGCCACAAAGAATTTGATAACTTAAATATTGATGCAGAAATTTTATTTGCTGGTGGTGAAGCCACTGCTGAAGACAGAGTCCATCAAATATTTTAGTGAGAATTATAATAGCAACACCCAGAAACTGAACCAATTAGCACCTTTTTGTTACATTTAAGACACATCCAAAATCAGCATTAACTGGATTACACTGGCAATCAGGTTCAACTGAAAGCACGTCTCAGATGAACAACAGATTATACCACCAGTAGTGCCAGGCGCTGCTCCATCGTTCATTAGAGCTCTTGGGTATAAATGATGAGCTTCACTGCATGCCCATGTTGTATAGAATTGTTATTTCTCTTGTAGTTTAACTTTTTGAATTTTAATGTAATCCATGCAATTGTCTGCGAATTTTCCAGTAATTACGGTATTGTTGCTTCTGTATTTTCAGCAGCAGGTGTCACAGGACTGGAACCTGACTACTTTATACTTTAATTGTTACCACATGAATTTGTTTTATCTCCAGTGTGACCATGAGACAACCACAACTGCTCTTTCCTTCCTCTTTTTCTTTGTTCTCATGGCTCCTGTTTTTTGTTCACATTCTGTCTAGTAACTGTCGAAGGGGAAAGAGTAGAGAGGACAAATACCTAGTCAACAGGGATGTGGATTGTGCTAATAAGACCAAAAGATACAGGAGCAACATTAGGCCATTTGGCCCATTGAGTCAGCTCCGCCATTTCATCATGGCTGATCCATTTTTCCTCTCAGCCCCGATCTCCTGCCTTCTCCCCATATCCTTTCATGCCCTGACCAATCAAGAATCTATCAGCCTCTGCCTTAAGTATACATAAAGACTTGGCCTCCACAGCTGCCTGTGGCAATGAATTCCATAAATTCACCACTCGCTGGCTAACAAAATTCCTCCCCATCTTCATTCTAAAAGGACACCCCTCTATTCTGAGGCTGTGTCCTCTGGTCCTAGACTCTCCCACCAGAGGAAACATCCTCTCCACATCCACTCTATCAGGGCCTTTCACCACTCAATAGGTTTCAATTAGGTCATTCCTCATTTTTCTGAAGTTTAGTGAATGCAGACCCAGAGCCATCAAATGCTCTTTATATGATAAGCCATTCAATCCTGGAATAATTTTTGTGAACCTCCTTTAAACCCTCCCCAGTTTCAGCACATCCTTTCTAAGATAAGGGGTCCAAAGCTGCTCACAATACTCCCAGTGAGGCCTCACCAGTGCATTATAAAGTCTCAACATTACATCCTTGCTTTTATATTCTAGTCCTCTTGAAATGAATGCTAACATCATATTTGCCTTCCTCACCACAGACTCAACCTGAAATTAACCTAAAGGGAATCCTGAACAAGGACTCCCAAGTCCCCTTGAGCTTCCAATTTTTGTATTTTCTCTCCATTTAGAAATAGTCAACCCTTCATTTCTTTGACCAAAGTGCATGACCAAACACTTCCTGACACTGTATTCCATCTGCCATTTCTTTGCCTATTCTCCTAATCTGTCTAAATCCTTCTGTAGCCTCTCTACTTCCTCAAAACTATCAGTTCTCCATCTATCTTCGTATTGCCTGCAAACGTTGCAACAAAGCCATCACTTCCATCATCCAAATCATTGACATATAATGTAAAATGAATCAGTCCCAACACAGCCCCCTGTGAAACACCATTAGTCACCAGCAGCCAACCAGAAAAGGTTCCCTTTATTCCCACTCTTTGCCTCCTGCCAATCAGCCATTGCTTTATCGATGCTAGTATCTTTCCTGTAATACTATGGGCTCGTAGCTTGTTAAGCAGACTCATATGTGGCACCATATCAAAGGCCTTCTGAAAATCCAAGTACACAGTATTAACCGGTTCTCTTTTGTCTATCCTGTTTGTCATTTTTAGAAAGAATCCCAACAGATTCTGGGAACAGCTTCTTTCCAACTCTGATAAGACTGCTGAACGGATCCTGACCTGGATCTGGGCCATACCTTCCAAATATCCGGACCTGTCTCTCGGTTTTTTTTTGCACTACCTTACTTTCTCTTTTCTATTTTTTATTTATGATTAAAATTTAAATTTTTATTATATTTACTATCAATTTGTACTCCAGGAAGCACGAAGCGCAGAATCAAATATCGCCGTGATGATTGTACACTCTAGTATCAATTGTTTGGTGACAATAAAGTAATGATAAAGTAATTACAATAATAATAAAGATTTGTAGGGTGAGATTTTCCTTTGAGGAAACCACACTGACTACGGCTGATTTTATCATGTGCCTCCAAGTACCCTGAAACCACATCGTTAGCCATCAACTCCAAAATCTTCCCAACTACTAAGGTCAGATTAATTGGTCTATAATTTCCTTTCCTCTGCTTCTCTCCCTTCTTGGAGAGTGGAGTGACATTTGCAATTGTCCAGTCTTCCGGACCATTCCAAAATCTAGTGATTCTTGAAAAATCATTACTAATGCCTCCATTATCTCTTCATCCACCTCCTTCAGAACCCAGGGAGTGTATACCATCTGGTCCAGGTGAATTATTTACCTTCCGACCTTTCAGTTTCTCACAAACTTTTGCCCCAGTAATGGTAATTTCACACATTTTATGACCCCTGACACCTGTGTCTTCCACAGTGAAGACTGATGCAAAATACTTATTCAGTTCATCTGCCATTTCCTTGTCCCCCAATACTACCTCACCAGCATTGTTTTCCAGTGGTCTGATATCCACTCTCACCTCTCGTTTACACTTTACTTATCTGAAGAATCTTTTGGTATCCAAATATGATGACATGGAACCGGAGACAAAAGTAGAGACATGGGATGCAACAGCAATGACACAAGAAGTTTCAGGAACTTCATAAATGATGTTACAGCACGCATCTATTATTGTAATAGAACAATAGATTCTCCAGCTTACCATCACCCACACCTGGTCTCAACTGTCACACTAGATTGTGCTCCTTCCACTTCTCCCCTGCCCCCCGCCACCCTCTTATTCTGACTTCCGCCCCTTCCTTTCCAGTTCTGATAAAGGGTCTTGGACCAAAACGTCTACTCCTCCATAGACGCTGACTGACCTGCAGAGTTCCTCCAGCATTTTGCGTGCATGGCTCTGGAAGGACGTAATTGCGTCACAGAAGAGACAGGTAATGCTGATCTCCAGCAAGGGAGTATGCAGCCACCCAATATGTTCCAACCCCTCCCTGTCACTGAGACCCTCACCATCACTGTGCTGCCGGTCATCAGTGCTAGAAAATGCTCTGGACCAGACACGGACATGCCGTCATTGCAAGACCAGCAACAAGGTAGGATTGTCTACACTGAGTGACTCAGCTCCTGGCATCCCAAAGCCTTTCCACTAGGAGTCAGGCACAAGTTAGGAGAGAGGTGGAACAGCCTCCAACTGCCTGGATGGGTGTAGATCCAACACAATCCAGCAAAAAGCAGACAGTTCACGAGCGTCCCCTAAAAACAGAACCTTCCCTACATCCCCCCACAACAGACTTGGCTCAG
The DNA here is from genome assembly GCF_048418815.1 of Hemitrygon akajei. Lineage (NCBI taxonomy): Eukaryota > Metazoa > Chordata > Chondrichthyes > Myliobatiformes > Dasyatidae > Hemitrygon > Hemitrygon akajei. The sequence goes on along the minus strand of NC_133130.1, from coordinate 98,156,460 downwards.
TGTGTTCCAGCTATAAGGCAGAACTCAGCTTAGCATCACTACGATCTATGCTGGGTACAACCCACACTACGATCTATGCTGGGTACAGCCCACACTAGTCTATGCTGTGTACAGCCCACACTAGTCTATGCTGGGTACATCCCACACTACGATCTATGCTGGGTACAGCCCACACTAGTCTATGCTGGGTACAGCCCACACTACGATCTATGCTGGGTACAACCCACACTACGATCTATGCTGGGTACAGCCCACACTAGTCTATGCTGCGTACAGCCCACACTACGATCTATGCTGGGTACATCCCACACTACGATCTATGCTGGGTACATCCCACACTACGATCTATGCTGCGTACAGCCCACACTACGATCTATGCTGGGTACAGCCCACACTACGATCTATGCTGCGTACAGCCCACATTAGTCTATGCTGCATACAGCCAACACTACGATCTATGCTGGGTACAGCCCACAATACGATCTATGCTGGGTACAGCCCACACTAGTCTATGCTGGGTACAGCCCACACTAAGATCTATGCTGGGTACATCCCACACTACGATCTATGCTGGGTACAGCCCACACTACGATCTATGCTGGGTACAGCCCACACTACTCTAGGCTGGGTACAGCCCACATTAGTCTATGCTGGGAACAGCCCACACTAGTCTATGCTGGGTACATCCCACACTACGATCTATGCTGGGTACAGCCCACACTACGATCTATGCTGGGTACAGCCCACACTAATCTATGATGGGTAGAGCCCACACTACGATCTATGCTGGTTACAGCCCAAACTACGATCTATGCTGGGTACAGCCCAGACTAGTCTATGATGGGTAGAGCCCACACTACGATCTATGCTGGGTACAGCCCAGACTAGTCTATGATGGGTAGAGCCCACACTACGATCTATGCTGGGTACAGCCCACACTAGTCAATGCTGGGTACAGCCCACACTACGATCTATGCTGGGTACAGCCCACACTACGATCTATGCTGGGTACAGCCCACACTACAATCTATGCTGGGTAAAGCCCACACTAGTCTATGCTGGGTACAGCCCACACTACAATCTATGCTGGGTACAGACAACACTACGTTCTATGCTGAGTACAGCCCAACTACAGTCGATTCTGGGTACAGCCCACTCTAAAATCTATACTGGGTACAGCCCACACTAGTCTATGCTGGGTACAGACAACACTACGTTCTATGCTGAGTACAGCCCACACTAGTCTATGCTGGGTACAGACAACACTACGTTCTATGCTGGGTACAGCCCAGACTAGTCTATGATGGGTAGAGCCCACACTACGACCGATGCTGGGTACAGCCCACACGACAGTCTATGCTGGGTACAGCCCACACTACAATCAATGCTGCGTACAGCCCACACTAGTCTATCCTGGGTACATCCCACACTACAGTCTATGCTGCGTACATCCCACACTACAATCTATGCTGGGTACAGCCCACACTAGTCTATGCTGGCTAGAGCCCACACTACGATCTATGCTGGGTACTGCCTACACTAGTATATGCTGGGTACAGCCCACACTAGTCTATGCAGGGTACAGCCCACACTACAATCTAAGCTGGGTACAGCCCACACTACAATCTATGCTGGGTACAGCCCACACTAGTCTATGCTGGGTACAGCCCACACTACAATCTATGCTGGGTACAGACAACACAACTTTCTATGCTGAGTACAGCCCACACTACAGTCTATGCTGGGTACATCCCACACTACGATCTATGCTGGGTACAGCCCACACTAGTCTATGCAGGGTACAGCCCACACTACGATCTATCCTGGGTACATCCCACACTACGATCTATGCTGGGTACTGCCTACACTAGTCTATGCTGGGTAGAGCACACACTAGTCTATGCTGGGTACAGCCCACACTACAATCTATGCTGGGTACAGCCCACACTAGTCTATGCTGGGTACAGACAACACTACGTTCTATGCTGAGTACAGCCCAACTACAGTCGATTCTGGGTACAGCCCACTCTACAATCTATACTGGGTACAGCGCACACTACGATCTATGCTGGGTACAGCCCACACTACAATCTATGCTGGGTAGAGCCCACACTACGATCTATGCTGGGTACAGCCCACACTACGATCTATGCTGGGTACAGCCCACACTAGTCTATGCTGGGTACAGCCCACACTACAATCTATACTGGGTACAGCCCACACTACAGTCTATGCTGGGTACAGCCCAATCTACAATCAATACTGCGTACATCCCACACTACAGACTATGCTGGGTACAGCCCAATCTACAATCAATACTGCGTACATCCCACACTACAGACTATGCTGGGTACAGCCCAATCTACAATCAATACTGCGTACATCCCACACTACAGTCTATGCTGGGTACAGCCCAATCTACAATCAATACTGCGTACATCCCACACTACAGACTATGCTGGGTACAGCCCACACTACAGTCTATGCTGGGTACAGCCCAATCTACAATCAATACTGCGTACATCCCACACTACAGACTATGCTGGGTACAGCCCAATCTACAATCAATACTGCGTACATCCCACACTACAGTCTATGCTGGGTACAGCCCAATCTACAATCAATACTGCGTACATCCCACACTACAGACTATGCTGGGTACAGCCCAATCTACAATCAATACTGCGTACATCCCACACTACAGTCTATGCTGGGTACAGCCCACACTAGTCTATGCTGGGAACAGCCCACACTAGTCTATGATGGGTAGAGCCCACACTACGACCGATGCTGGGTACAGCCCACACGACAGTCTATGCTGGGTACAGCCCACACTACAATCAATGCTGCGTACAGCCCACACTAGTCTATCCTGGGTACATCCCACACTACAGTCTATGCTGCGTACATCCCACACTACAATCTATGCTGGGTACAGCCCACACTAGTCTATGCTGGCTAGAGCCCACACTACGATCTATGCTGGGTACTGCCTACACTAGTATATGCTGGGTACAGCCCACACTAGTCTATGCTGGGTACAGCCCACACTACAATCTATGCTGGGTACAGCCCACACTACAATCTATGCTGGGTACAGCCCACACTAGTCTATGCTGGGTACAGCCCACACTACAATCTATGCTGGGTACAGACAACACTACTTTCTATGCTGAGTACAGCCCACACTACAGTCTATGCTGGGTACATCCCACACTACGATCTATGCTGGGTACAGCCCACACTAGTCTATGCAGGGTACAGCCCACACTACGATCTATGCTGGGTACATCCCACACTACGATCTATGCTGGGTACAGCCCACACTACGATCTATGCTGCGTACAGCCCACACTAGTCTATGCTGGGTACAGCCCACACTACAATCTATGCTGGGCACAGACAACACTACGTTCTATGCTGAGTACAGCCCACACTACAGTCTATGCTGGGTACAGCCCACACTAGTCTATGCTGGGTACAGACAACACTACGTTCTATGCTGAGTACAGCCCAACTACAGTCGATTCTGGGTACAGCCCACTTTACAATCTATACTAGGTACAGCGCACACTACAGTCTATGCTGGGTACAGACAACACTACATTCTATGCTGAGTACAGCCCACCCTACAGTCTATGCTGGGTACAGCCCACTCTACAATCAATACTGCGTACATCCCACACTACAGATTATGCTGGGTACAGCCCACACTAGTCTATGCTGGGTACAGCCCACACTAGTCTATGCTGGGAACAGCCCACAATAGTCTATGCTGGGTAGAGCCCACACTACGACCGATGCTGGGTACAGCCCACACTACAGTCTATGCTGGGTACAGCCCACACTGCAATCAATGCTGCGTACAGCCCACACTAGTCTATGCTGGGTACAGCCCACACTAGTCTATGCTGGGTACAGACAACACTACGTTCTATGCTGAGTACAGCCCAACTACAGTCGATTCTGGGTACAGCCCACTCTACAATCTATACTGGGTGCAGCCCACACTAATCTATGATGAGTAGAGCCCACACTACGATCTATGCTGGGTACAGCCCACACTACAATCTATGCTGGGTACATCCCACACTACGATCTATGCTGGGTACAGCCCACACCACGATCTATGCTGAGTACAGCCCACACTACAGTCTATGCTGGGTACAGCCCACTCTACAAACTATACTGGGTACAGCCCACACTACAGTCTATGCTGGGTACAGCCCACACTAGTCTATGCTGGGTACAGACAACACTATGTTCTATGCTGAGTACAGCCCAACTACAGTCGATTCTGGGTACAGCCCACTCTACAATCTATACTGGGTACAGCCCACACTAGTCTATGCTGGGTACAGACAACACTACGTTCTATGCTGAGTACAGCCCAACTACTGTCGATTCTGGGTACAGCCCACTCTACAATCTATACTGGGTGCAGCGCACACTACGATCTATGCTGGGTAAAGCCCACACTAGTCTATGCTGGGTACAGCCCACACTACAGTCTATGCTGGGTACAGCCCAATCTACAATCAATACTGCGTACATCCCACACTACAGACTATGCTGGGTACAGCCCACACTAAGATCTATGCTGGGTACAGCCCACACTAAGATCTATGCTGGGTACATCCCACACTACGATCTATGCTGGGTACAGCCCACACTACGATCTATGCTGGGTACAGCCCACACTAGTCTAGGCTGGGTACAGCCCACATTAGTCTATGCTGGGAACAGCCCACACTAGTCTATGCTGGGTACATCCCACACTACGATCTATGCTGGGTACAGCCCACACTACGATCTATGCTGGGTACAGCCCACACTATTCTATGATGGGTAGAGCCCACACTACGATCTATGCTGGGTACAGCCCACACTACGATCTATGCTGGGTACAGCCCAGACTAGTCTATGATGGGTAGAGCCCACACTACGATCTATGCTGGGTACAGCCCAGACTAGTCTATGATGGGTACAGCCCACACTACGATCTATGCTGGGTACAGCCCACACTAGTCTATGCTGGGTACAGCCCACACTACGATCTATGCTGGGTACAGCCCACACTAGTCTATGCTGGGTAAAGCCCACACTAGTCTATGCTGGGTACAGCCCACACTACAATCTATGCTGGGTACAGACAACACTACGTTCTATGCTGAGTACAGCCCAACTACAGTCGATTCTGGGTACAGCCCACTCTACAATCTATACTGGGTACAGCCCACACTAGTCTATGCTGGGTACAGACAACACTACGTTCTATGCTGGGTACAGCCCAGACTAGTCTATGATGGGTAGAGCCCACACTAGTCTATGCTGGGTACAGCCCACACTACAGTCTATGCTGGGTACAGCCCAATCTACAATCAATACTGCGTACATCCCACACTAAAGACTATGCTGGGTACAGCCCACACCACAGTCTATGCTGGGTACAGCCCACACTACAGTCTATGCTGGGTACAGCCCACTCTACAATCTATGCTGGGTACAGCCCACACTAGTCTATGCTGGGAACAGCCCACACTAGTCTATGATGGGTAGAGCCCACACTACGACCGATGCTGGGTACAGCCCACATGACAGTCTATGCTGGGTACAGCCCACACTACAATCAATGCTGCGTACAGCCCACACTAGTCTATCCAGGGTACATCCCACACTACAGTCTATGCTGCGTGCATCCCACACTACAATCTATGCTGGGTACAGCCCACACTATGATCTATGCTGGGTACAGCCCACACTAGTCTATGCTGGCTAGAGCCCACACTACGATCAATGCTGGGTACTGCCTACACTAGTATATGCTGGGTACAGCCCACACTAGTCTATGCTGGGTACAGCCCACACTACAATCTATGCTGGGTACAGCCCACATTACAATCTATGCTGGGTACAGCCCACACTAGTCTATGCTGGGTACAGCCCACACTACAATCTATGCTGGGTACAGCCCACACTAGTCTATGCTGGGTACAGCCCACACTACAATCTATGCTGGGTACAGACAACACTACTTTCTATGCTGAGTACAGCCCACACTACAGTCTATGCTGGGTACATCCCACACTACGATCTATGCTGCGTACAGCCCACACTACGATCTATGCTGGGTACAGCCCACACTAGTCTATGCTGGGTACAGCCCACACTACGATCTATGCTGGGTACATCCCACACTACGATCTATGCTGGGTACAGCCCACACTACGATCTATGCTGCATACAGCCCACACTAGTCTATGCTGGGTACAGCCCACATTAGTCTATGCTGGGTACAGCCCACATTAGTCTATGCTGGGTACATCCCACACTACAATCTATGCTGGGCACAGACAACACTACGTTCTATGCTGAGTACAGCCCACACTACAGTCTATGCTGGGTACAGCCCACACTAGTCTATGCTGGGTACAGACAACACTACGTTCTATGCTGAGTACAGCCCAACTACAGTCGATTCTGGGTACAGCCCACTCTACAATCTATACTGGGTACAGCGCACACTACAGTCTATGCTGGGTACAGACAACACTACATTCTATGCTGAGTACAGCCCACACTACAGTCTATGCTGGGTACAGCCCACTCTACAATCAATACTGCGTACATCCCACACTACAGATTATGCTGGGTACAGCCCACACTAGTCTATGCTGGGTACAGCCCACACTAGTCTATGCTGGGAACAGCCCACAATAGTCTATGCTGGGTAGAGCCCACACTACGACCGATGCTGGGTACAGCCCACACTACAGTCTATGCTGGGTACAGCCCACACTACAATCAATGCTGCGTACAGCCCACACTAGTCTATCCTGGGTACATCCCACACTACGATCTATGCTGGGTACTGCCTACACTAGTCTATGCTGGGTACAGCCCACACTACAATCTATGCTGGGTACAGCCCACACCAGTCTATGCTGGGTACAGAAAACACTACGTTCTATGCTGAGTACAGCCCAACTACAGTCGATTCTGGGTACAGCCCACTCTACAATCTATACTGGGTACAGCGCACACTACGATCTATGCTGGGTACAGCCCACACTACAATCTATGCTGGGTAGAGCCCACACTACGATCTATGCTGGGTACAGCCCACACTACGATCTATGCTGGGTACAGCCCACACTAGTCTATGCTGGGTACAGCCCACATTACAATCTATGCTGGGTACATCCCACATTACAATCTATGCTGGGTACATCCCACACTAGTCTATGCTGGGTACAGCCCACACTACAATCTATGCTGGGTACAGCCCAATCTACAATCAATACTGCGTACATCCCACACTACAGACTATGCTGGGTACAGCCCACACTACAGTCTATGCTGGGTACAGCCCAATCTACAATCAATACTGCGTACATCCCACACTACAGACTATGCTGGGTTCAGCCCACACTACAGTCTATGCTGGGTACAGCCCACTCTACAATCTATGTTGGGTACAGCCCACACTAGTCTATGCTGGGTACAGCCCACAGTAGTCTATGCTGGGAAAAGCCCACACTAGTCTATGCTGGGTAGAGCCCACACTACGACCGATGCTGGGTACAGCCCACACTACAGTCTATGCTGGGTACATCCCTCACTACAATCAATGCTGCGTACAGCCCACACTAGTCTATCCTGGGTACATCCCACACTACAGTCTATGCTGCGTACATCCCACACTACAATCTATGCTGGGTACAGCCCACACTATGATCTATGCTGGGTACAGCCCACACTAGTCTATGCTGGGTAGAGCCCACATTACAATCTATGCTGGGTACAGCCCACTCTACAATCTATACTGGGTACATCCCACACTACAGACTATGCTGGGTACAGCCCAATCTACAATCAATACTGCGTACATCCCACACTACAGACTATGCTGGGTACAGCCCAAACGACAGTCTATGCTGGGTACAGCCCACACTACAATCAATGCTGCGTACAGCCCACACTAGTCTATCCTGGGTACATCCCACACTACAGTCTATGCTGCGAACATCCCACACTACAATCTATGCTGGGTACAGCCCACACTAGTCTATGCTGGCTAGAGCCCACACTACGATCTATGCTGGGTACAGCCCACACTAGTCTATGCTGGCTAGAGCCCACACTACGATCTATGCTGGGTACTGCCCACACTAGTCTATGCTGGGTACAGCCCACACTACAATCTATGCTGGGTACAGCCCACACTAGTCTATGCTGGCTAGAGCCCACACTACGATCTATGCTGGGTACAGCCCACACTAGTCTATGCTGGCTAGAGCCCACACTACGATCTATGCTGGGTACTGCCCACACTAGTCTATGCTGGGTAGAGCCCACACTACAATCTATGCTGGGTACAGCCCACACTACAATCTATGCTGGGTACAGCCCACACTACGATCTATGCTGGGTGCAGCCCACACTAATCTATGATGGGTAGAGCCCACACTACGATCTATGCTGGGTACAGCCCACACTACAATCTATGCTGGGTACATCCCACACTACGATCTATGCTGGGTACAGCCCACACCACGATCTATGCTGAGTACAGCCCACACTACAGTCTATGCTGGGTACAGCCCACTCTACAAACTATACTGGGTACAGCCCACACTACAGTCTATGCTGGGTACAGCCCACACTAGTCTATGCTGGGTACAGACAACACTATGTTCTATGCTGAGTACAGCCCAACTACAGTCGATTCTGGGTACAGCCCACTCTACAATCTATACTGGGTACAGCCCACACTAGTCTATGCTGGGTACAGACAACACTACGTTCTATGCTGAGTACAGCCCAACTACTGTCGATTCTGGGTACAGCCCACTCTACAATCTATACTGGGTACAGCGCACACTACGATCTATGCTGGGTAAAGCCCACACTAGTCTATGCTGGGTACAGCCCACACTACAGTCTATGCTGGGTACAGCCCAATCTACAATCAATACTGCGTACATCCCACACTACAGACTATGCTGGGTACAGCCCACACTAAGATCTATGCTGGGTACAGCCCACACTAAGATCTATGCTGGGTACATCCCACACTACGATCTATGCTGGGTACAGCCCACACTACGATCTATGCTGGGTACAGCCCACACTAGTCTAGGCTGGGTACAGCCCACATTAGTCTATGCTGGGAACAGCCCACACTAGTCTATGCTGGGTACATCCCACACTACGATCTATGCTGGGTACAGCCCACACTACGATCTATGCTGGGTACAGCCCACACTATTCTATGATGGGTAGAGCCCACACTACGATCTATGCTGGGTACAGCCCACACTACGATCTATGCTGGGTACAGCCCAGACTAGTCTATGATGGGTAGAGCCCACACTACGATCTATGCTGGGTACAGCCCAGACTAGTCTATGATGGGTACAGCCCACACTACGATCTATGCTGGGTACAGCCCACACTAGTCTATGCTGGGTACAGCCCACACTACGATCTATGCTGGGTACAGCCCACACTAGTCTATGCTGGGTAAAGCCCACACTAGTCTATGCTGGGTACAGCCCACACTACAATCTATGCTGGGTACAGACAACACTACGTTCTATGCTGAGTACAGCCCAACTACAGTCGATTCTGGGTACAGCCCACTCTACAATCTATACTGGGTACAGCCCACACTAGTCTATGCTGGGTACAGACAACACTACGTTCTATGCTGAATACAGCCCACACTTGTCTATGCTGGGTACAGACAACACTACGTTCTATGCTGGGTACAGCCCAGACTAGTCTATGATGGGTAGAGCCCACACTAGTCTATGCTGGGTGCAGCCCACACTACAGTCTATGCTGGGTACAGCCCAATCTACAATCAATACTGCGTACATCCCACACTAAAGACTATGCTGGGTACAGCCCACACCACAGTCTATGCTGGGTACAGCCCACACTACAGTCTATGCTGGGTACAGCCCACTCTACAATCTATGCTGGGTACAGCCCACACTAGTCTATGCTGGGAACAGCCCACACTAGTCTATGATGGGTAGAGCCCACACTACGACCGATGCTGGGTACAGCCCACACTACAATCAATGCTGCGTACAGCCCACACTAGTCTATCCAGGGTACATCCCACACTACAGTCTATGCTGCGTGCATCCCACACTACAATCTATGCTGGGTACAGCCCACACTATGATCTATGCTGGGTACAGCCCACACTAGTCTATGCTGGCTAGAGCCCACACTACGATCAATGCTGGGTACTGCCTACACTAGTATATGCTGGGTACAGCCCACACTAGTCTATGCTGGGTACAGCCCACACTACAATCTATGCTGGGTACAGCCCACATTACAATCTATGCTGGGTACAGCCCACACTAGTCTATGCTGGGTACAGCCCACACTACAATCTATGCTGGGTACAGCCCACACTAGTCTATGCTGGGTACAGCCCACACTACAATCTATGCTGGGTACAGACAACACTACTTTCTATGCTGAGTACAGCCCACACTACAGTCTATGCTGGGTACATCCCACACTACGATCTATGCTGCGTACAGCCCACACTACGATCTATGCTGGGTACAGCCCACACTAGTCTATGCTGGGTACAGCCCACACTACGATCTATGCTGGGTACATCCCACACTACGATCTATGCTGGGTACAGCCCACACTACGATCTATGCTGCGTACAGCCCACACTAGTCTATGCTGGGTACAGCCCACATTAGTCTATGCTGGGTACAGCCCACATTAGTCTATGCTGGGTACATCCCACACTACAATCTATGCTGGGCACAGACAACACTACGTTCTATGCTGAGTACAGCCCACACTACAGTCTATGCTGGGTACAGCCCACACTAGTCTATGCTGGGTACAGACAACACTACGTTCTATGCTGAGTACAGCCCAACTACAGTCGATTCTGGGTACAGCCCACTCTACAATCTATACTGGGTACAGCGCACACTACAGTCTATGCTGGGTACAGACAACACTACATTCTATGCTGAGTACAGCCCACACTACAGTCTATGCTGGGTACAGCCCACTCTACAATCAATACTGCGTACATCCCACACTACAGATTATGCTGGGTACAGCCCACACTAGTCTATGCTGGGTACAGCCCACACTAGTCTATGCTGGGAACAGCCCACAATAGTCTATGCTGGGTAGAGCCCACACTACGACCGATGCTGGGTACAGCCCACACTACAGTCTATGCTGGGTACAGCCCACACTACAATCAATGCTGCGTACAGCCCACACTAGTCTATCCTGGGTACATCCCACACTACGATCTATGCTGGGTACTGCCTACACTAGTCTATGCTGGGTACAGCCCACACTACAATCTATGCTGGGTACAGCCCACACCAGTCTATGCTGGGTACAGAAAACACTACGTTCTATGCTGAGTACAGCCCAACTACAGTCGATTCTGGGTACAGCCCACTCTACAATCTATACTGGGTACAGCGCACACTACGATCTATGCTGGGTACAGCCCACACTACAATCTATGCTGGGTAGAGCCCACACTACGATCTATGCTGGGTACAGCCCACACTACGATCTATGCTGGGTACAGCCCACACTAGTCTATGCTGGGTACAGCCCACACTAGTCTATGCTGGGTACAGCCCACATTAGTCTATGCTGGGTACAGCCCACATTAGTCTATGCTGGGTACATCCCACACTACAATCTATGCTGGGCACAGACAACACTACGTTCTATGCTGAGTACAGCCCACACTACAGTCTATGCTGGGTACAGCCCACACTAGTCTATGCTGGGTACAGACAACACTACGTTCTATGCTGAGTACAGCCCAACTACAGTCGATTCTGGGTACAGCCCACTCTACAATCTATACTGGGTACAGCGCACACTACAGTCTATGCTGGGTACAGACAACACTACATTCTATGCTGAGTACAGCCCACACTACAGTCTATGCTGGGTACAGCCCACTCTACAATCAATACTGCGTACATCCCACACTACAGATTATGCTGGGTACAGCCCACACTAGTCTATGCTGGGTACAGCCCACACTAGTCTATGCTGGGAACAGCCCACAATAGTCTATGCTGGGTAGAGCCCACACTACGACCGATGCTGGGTACAGCCCACACTACAGTCTATGCTGGGTACAGCCCACACTACAATCAATGCTGCGTACAGCCCACACTAGTCTATCCTGGGTACATCCCACACTACGATCTATGCTGGGTACTGCCTACACTAGTCTATGCTGGGTACAGCCCACACTACAATCTATGCTGGGTACAGCCCACACCAGTCTATGCTGGGTACAGAAAACACTACGTTCTATGCTGAGTACAGCCCAACTACAGTCGATTCTGGGTACAGCCCACTCTACAATCTATACTGGGTACAGCGCACACTACGATCTATGCTGGGTACAGCCCACACTACAATCTATGCTGGGTAGAGCCCACACTACGATCTATGCTGGGTACAGCCCACACTACGATCTATGCTGGGTACAGCCCACACTAGTCTATGCTGGGTACAGCCCACACTAGTCTATGCTGGGTACAGCCCACATTACAATCTATGCTGGGTACATCCCACATTACAATCTATGCTGGGTACATCCCACACTAGTCTATGCTGGGTACAGCCCACACTACAATCTATGCTGGGTACAGCCCACACTACAATCTATGCTGGGTACAGCCCAATCTACAATCAATACTGCGTACATCCCACACTACAGACTATGCTGGGTACAGCCCACACTACAGTCTATGCTGGGTACAGCCCAATCTACAATCAATACTGCGTACATCCCACACTACAGACTATGCTGGGTTCAGCCCACACTACAGTCTATGCTGGGTACAGCCCACTCTACAATCTATGTTGGGTACAGCCCACACTAGTCTATGCTGGGTACAGCCCACAGTAGTCTATGCTGGGAAAAGCCCACACTAGTCTATGCTGGGTAGAGCCCACACTACGACCGATGCTGGGTACAGCCCACACTACAGTCTATGCTGGGTACATCCCTCACTACAATCAATGCTGCGTACAGCCCACACTAGTCTATCCTGGGTACATCCCACACTACAGTCTATGCTGCGTACATCCCACACTACAATCTATGCTGGGTACAGCCCACACTATGATCTATGCTGGGTACAGCCCACACTAGTCTATGCTGGGTAGAGCCCACATTACAATCTATGCTGGGTACAGCCCACTCTACAATCTATACTGGGTACATCCCACACTACAGACTATGCTGGGTACAGCCCAATCTACAATCAATACTGCGTACATCCCACACTACAGACTATGCTGGGTACAGCCCAAACGACAGTCTATGCTGGGTACAGCCCACACTACAATCAATGCTGCGTACAGCCCACACTAGTCTATCCTGGGTACATCCCACACTACAGTCTATGCTGCGAACATCCCACACTACAATCTATGCTGGGTACAGCCCACACTAGTCTATGCTGGCTAGAGCCCACACTACGATCTATGCTGGGTACAGCCCACACTAGTCTATGCTGGCTAGAGCCCACACTACGATCTATGCTGGGTACTGCCCACACTAGTCTATGCTGGGTACAGCCCACACTACAATCTATGCTGGGTACAGCCCACACTAGTCTATGCTGGCTAGAGCCCACACTACGATCTATGCTGGGTACAGCCCACACTAGTCTATGCTGGCTAGAGCCCACACTACGATCTATGCTGGGTACTGCCCACACTAGTCTATGCTGGGTACAGCCCACACTACAATCTATGCTGGGTACAGCCCACACTACAATCTATGCTGGGTACAGCCCACACTAGTCTATGCTGGGTACAGCCCACACTACAATCTATGCTGGGTACAGACAACACTAGTCTATGCTGGGTACAGCCCACACTACAATCAATGCTGCGTACAGCCCACACTAGTCTATCCTGGGTACATCCCACACTACAGTCTATGCTGCGTACATCCCACACTACAATCTATGCTGGGTACAGCCCACACTAGTCTATGCTGGCTAGAGCCCACACTACGATCTATGCTGGGTACTGCCCACACTAGTCTATGCTGGGTACAGCCCACACTACAATCTATGCTGGGTACAGCCCACACTACAATCTATGCTGGGTACAGCCCACACTACGATCTATGCTGGGTAGAGCCCACACTACGATCTATGCTGGGTACAGCCCACACTACGATCTATGCTGGGTACAGCCCACACTAGTCTATGCTGGGTACAGTCCACACTACAATCTATACTGGGTACAGCCCACACTACAGTCTATGCTGGGTACAGCCCAATCTACAATCAATACTGCGTACATCCCACACTACAGACTATGCTGGGTACAGCCCAATCTACAATCAATACTGCTTACATCCCACACTACGATCTATGCTGGGTACAGCCCAATCTACAATCAATACTGCGTACATCCCACACTACAGACTATGCTGGGTACAGCCCAATCTACAATCAATACTGCGTACATCCCACACTACAGACTATGCTGGGTACAGCCCACACTACAGTCTATGCTGGGTACAGCCCAATCTACAATCAATACTGCGTACATCCCACACTACAGACTATGCTGGGTACAGCCCAATCTACAATCAATACTGCGTACATCCCACACTACAGTCTATGCTGGGTACAGCCCAATCTACAATCAATACTGCGTACATCCCACACTACAGACTATGCTGGGTACAGCCCAATCTACAATCAATACTGCGTACATCCCACACTACAGTCTATGCTGGGTACAGCCCACACTAGTCTATGCTGGGAACAGCCCACACTAGTCTATGATGGGTAGAGCCCACACTACGACCGATGCTGGGTACAGCCCACACGACAGTCTATGCTGGGTACAGCCCACACTACAATCAATGCTGCGTACAGCCCACACTAGTCTATCCTGGGTACATCCCACACTACAGTCTATGCTGCGTACATCCCACACAACAATCTATGCTGGGTACAGCCCACACTAGTCTATGCTGGCTAGAGCCCACACTACGATCTATGCTGGGTACTGCCTACACTAGTATATGCTGGGTACAGCCCACACTAGTCTATGCTGGGTACAGCCCACACTACAATCTATGCTGGGTACAGCCCACACTACAATCTATGCTGGGTACAGCCCACACTAGTCTATGCTGGGTACAGCCCACACTAGTCTATGCTGGCTAGAGCCCACACTACGATCTATGCTGGGTACTGCCCACACTAGTCTATGCTGGGTACAGCCCACACTACAATCTATGCTGGGTACAGCCCACACTACAATCTATGCTGGGTACAGACAACACTACTTTCTATGCTGAGTACAGCCCACACTACAGTCTATGCTGGGTACATCCCACACTACGATCTATGCTGGGTACAGCCCACACTAGTCTATGCAGGGTACAGCCCACACTACGATCTATGCTGGGTACATCCCACACTACGATCTATGCTGGGTACAGCCCACACTACGATCTATGCTGCGTACAGCCCACACTAGTCTATGCTGGGTACAGCCCACACTACAATCTATGCTGGGCACAGACAACACTACGTTCTATGCTGAGTACAGCCCACACTACAGTCTATGCTGGGTACAGCCCACACTAGTCTATGCTGGGTACAGACAACACTACGTTCTATGCTGAGTACAGCCCAACTACAGTCGATTCTGGGTACAGCCCACTTTACAATCTATACTAGGTACAGCGCACACTACAGTCTATGCTGGGTACAGACAACACTACATTCTATGCTGAGTACAGCCCACCCTACAGTCTATGCTGGGTACAGCCCACTCTACAATCAATACTGCGTACATCCCACACTACAGATTATGCTGGGTACAGCCCACACTAGTCTATGCTGGGTACAGCCCACACTAGTCTATGCTGGGAACAGCCCACAATAGTCTATGCTGGGTAGAGCCCACACTACGACCGATGCTGGGTACAGCCCACACTACAGTCTATGCTGGGTACAGCCCACACTGCAATCAATGCTGCGTACAGCCCACACTAGTCTATCCTGGGTACATCCCACACTACGATCTATGCTGGGTACTGCCTACACTAGTCTATGCTGGGTAGAGCCCACACTAGTCTATGCTGGGTACAGCCCACACTACAATCTATGCTGGGTACAGCCCACACTAGTCTATGCTGGGTACAGACAACACTACGTTCTATGCTGAGTACAGCCCAACTACAGTCGATTCTGGGTACAGCCCACTCTACAATCTATACTGGGTACAGCGCACACTACGATCTATGCTGGGTACAGCCCACACTACAATCTATGCTGGGTAGAGCCCACACTACGATCTATGCTGGGTACAGCCCAATCTACAATCAATACTGCGTACATCCCACACTACAGACTATGCTGGGTACAGCCCACACTACAGTCTATGCTGGGTACAGCCCAATCTACAATCAATACTGCGTACATCCCACACTACAGACTATGCTGGGTACAGCCCAATCTACAATCAATACTGCGTACATCCCACACTACAGTCTATGCTGGGTACAGCCCAATCTACAATCAATACCGCGTACATCCCACACTACAGACTATGCTGGGTACAGCCCAATCTACAATCAATACTGCGTACATCCCACACTACAGTCTATGCTGGGTACAGCCCACACTAGTCTATGCTGCGTACAGCCCACACTACAATCTATGCTGGGTACAGCCCAATCTACAATCAATACTGCGTACATCCCACACTACAGAATATGCTGGGTACAGCCCACACTACAATTTATGCTGGGTACAGCCCAATCTACAATCAATACTGCGTACATCCCACACTACAGACTATGCTGGGTTCAGCCCACACTACAGTCTATGCTGGGTACAGCCCACTCTACAATCTATGTTGGGTACAGCCCACACTAGTCTATGCTGGGTACAGCCCACAGTAGACTATGCTGGGAACAGCCCACACTAGTCTATGCTGGGTAGAGCCCACACTACGACCGATGCTGGGTACAGCCCACACTACAGTCTATGCTGGGTACATCCCACACTACAATCAATGCTGCGTACAGCCCACACTAGTCTATCCTGGGTACATCCCACACTACAGTCTATGCTGCGTACATCCCACACTACAATCTATGCTGGGTACAGCCCACACTATGATCTATGCTGGGTACAGCCCACACTATGATCTATGCTGGGTACAGCCCACACTAGTCTATGCTGGGTACAGCCCACATTACAATCTATGCTGGGTACATCCCACACTACGATCTATGCTGGGTACAGCCCACACTATGATCTATGCTGGGTACAGCCCACACTAGTCTATGCTGGGTACAGCCCACATTACAATCTATGCTGGGTACATCCCACACTACGATCTATGCTGGGTACAGCCCACACTATGATCTATGCTGGGTACAGCCCACACTAGTCTATGCTGGGTACAGCCCACATTACAATCTATGCTGGGTACATCCCACACTACGATCTATGCTGGGTACAGCCCACACTACGATCTATGCTGGGTGCAGCCCACACTAATCTATGATGGGTAGAGCCCACACTACGATCTATGCTGGGTACAGCCCACACTACAATCTATGCTGGGTACATCCCACACTACGATCTATGCTGGGTACAGCCCACACCACGATCTATGCTGAGTACAGCCCACACTACAGTCTATGCTGGGTACAGCCCACTCTACAAACTATACTGGGTACAGCCCACACTACAGTCTATGCTGGGTACAGCCCACACTAGTCTATGCTGGGTACAGACAACACTATGTTCTATGCAGAGTACAGCCCAACTACAGTCGATTCTGGGTACAGCCCACTCTACAATCTATACTGGGTACAGCCCACACTAGTCTATGCTGGGTACAGACAACACTATGTTCTATGCTGAGTACAGCCCAACTACTGTCGATTCTGGGTACAGCCCACTCTACAATCTATACTGGGTACAGCGCACACTACGATCTATGCTGGGTAAAGCCCACACTAGTCTATGCTGGGTACAGCCCACACTACAGTCTATGCTGGGTACAGCCCAATCTACAATCAATACTGCGTACATCCCACACTACAGACTATGCTGGGTACAGCCCACACTAAGATCTATGCTGGGTACAGCCCACACTAAGATCTATGCTGGGTACATCCCACACTACGATCTATGCTGGGTACAGCCCACACTACGATCTATGCTGGGTACAGCCCACACTAGTCTAGGCTGGGTACAGCCCACATTAGTCTATGCTGGGAACAGCCCACACTAGTCTATGCTGGGTACATCCCACACTACGATCTATGCTGGGTACAGCCCACACTACGATCTATGCTGGGTACAGCCCACACTATTCTATGATGGGTAGAGCCCATACTACGATCTATGCTGGGTACAGCCCACACTACGATCTATGCTGGGTACAGCCCAGACTAGTCTATGATGGGTAGAGCCCACACTACGATCTATGCTGGGTACAGCCCAGACTAGTCTATGATGGGTACAGCCCACACTACGATCTAGGCTGGGTACAGCCCACACTAGTCTATGCTGGGTACAGCCCACACTACGATCTATGCTGGGTACAGCCCACACTAGTCTATGCTGGGTAAAGCCCACACTAGTCTATGCTGGGTACAGCCCACACTACAATCTATGCTGGGTACAGACAACACTACGTTCTATGCTGAGTACAGCCCAACTACAGTCGATTCTGGGTACAGCCCACTCTACAATCTATACTGGGTACAGCCCACACTAGTCTATGCTGGGTACAGACAACACTACGTTCTATGCTGAGTACAGCCCACACTAGTCTATGCTGGGTACAGACAACGCTACGTTCTATGCTGAATACAGCCCACACTTGTCTATGCTGGGTACAGACAACACTACGTTCTATGCTGGGTACAGCCCAGACTACAATCAATACTGCGTACATCCCACACTAAAGACTATGCTGGGTACAGCCCACACCAGTCTATGCTGGGTACAGCCCACACTACAGTCTATGCTGGGTACAGCCCACTCTACAATCTATGCTGGGTACAGCCCACACTAGTCTATGCTGGGTACAGCCCACACTAGTCTATGCTGGGAACAGCCCACACTAGTCTATGATGGGTAGAGCCCACACTACGACCGATGCTGGGTACAGCCCACATGACAGTCTATGCTGGGTACAGCCCACACTACAATCAATGCTGCGTACAGCCCACACTAGTCTATCCTGGGTACATCCCACACTACAGTCTATGCTGCGTGCATCCCACACTACAATCTATGCTGGGTACAGCCCACACTAGTCTATGCTGGCTAGAGCCCACACTACGATCAATGCTGGGTACTGCCTACACTAGTATATGCTGGGTACAGCCCACACTAGTCTATGCTGGGTACAGCCCACACTACAATCTGTGCTGGGTACAGCCCACATTACAATCTATGCTGGGTACAGCCCACACTAGTCTATGCTGGGTACAGCCCACACTACAATCTATGCTGGGTACAGCCCACACTAGTCTATGCTGGGTACAGCCCACACTACAATCTATGCTGGGTACAGACAACACTACTTTCTATGCTGAGTACAGCCCACACTACAGTCTATGCTGGGTACATCCCACACTACGATCTATGCTGCGTACAGCCCACACTACGATCTATGCTGGGTACAGCCCACACTAGTCTATGCTGGGTACAGCCCACACTACGATCTATGCTGGGTACATCCCACACTACGATCTATGCTGGGTACAGCCCACACTACGATCTATGCTGCGTACAGCCCACACTAGTCTATGCTGGGTACAGCCCACATTAGTCTATGCTGGGTACAGCCCACATTAGTCTATGCTGGGTACATCCCACACTACAATCTATGCTGGGCACAGACAACACTACGTTCTATGCTGAGTACAGCCCACACTACAGTCTATGCTGGGTACAGACAACACTACGTTCTATGCTGAGTACAGCCCAACTACAGTCGATTCTGGGTACAGCCCACTCTACAATCTATACTGGGTACAGCGCACACTACAGTCTATGCTGGGTACAGACAACACTACATTCTATGCTGAGTACAGCCCACACTACAGATTATGCTGGGTACAGCCCACACTAGTCTATGCTGGGTACAGCCCACACTAGTCTATGCTGGGAACAGCCCACAATAGTCTATGCTGGGTAGAGCCCACACTACGACCGATGCTGGGTACAGCCCACACTTCAGTCTATGCTGGGTACAGCCCACACTACAATCAATGCTGCGTACAGCCCACACTAGTCTATCCTGGGTACATCCCACACTACGATCTATGCTGGGTACTGCCTACACTAGTCTATGCTGGGTACAGCCCACACTACAATCTATGCTGGGTACAGCCCACACCAGTCTATGCTGGGTACAGACAACACTACGTTCTATGCTGAGTACAGCCCAACTACAGTCGATTCTGGGTACAGCCCACTCTACAATCTATACTGGGTACAGCGCACACTACGATCTATGCTGGGTACAGCCCACACTACAATCTATGCTGGGTAGAGCCCACACTACGATCTATGCTGGGTACAGCCCACACTACGATCTATGCTGGGTACAGCCCACACTAGTCTATGCTGGGTACAGCCCACACTACAATCTATGCTGGGTACAGCCCAATCTACAATCAATACTGCGTACATCCCACACTACAGACTATGCTGGGTACAGCCCACACTAC
This sequence comes from Hemitrygon akajei, assembly GCF_048418815.1. Lineage (NCBI taxonomy): Eukaryota > Metazoa > Chordata > Chondrichthyes > Myliobatiformes > Dasyatidae > Hemitrygon > Hemitrygon akajei. The sequence continues at coordinate 98,135,663 of NC_133130.1, read as the reverse complement.
AGTCTATGCTGGGTACAGCCCACTCTACAATCTATGTTGGGTACAGCCCACACTAGTCTATGCTGGGTACAGCCCACAGTAGTCTATGCTGGGTAGAGCCCACACTACGACCGATGCTGGGTACAGCCCACACTACAATCAATGCTGCGTACAGCCCACACTAGTCTATCCTGGGTACATCCCACACTACAGTCTATGCTGCGTACATCCCACACTACAATCTATGCTGGGTACAGCCCACACTATGATCTATGCTGGGTACAGCCCACACTAGTCTATGCTGGGTAGAGCCCACATTACAATCTATGCTGGGTACATCCCACACTACGATCTATGCTGGGTACAGCCCACACTAGTCTATGCTGGGTACAGCCCACATTACAATCTATGCTGGGTACATCCCACACTACGATCTATGCTGGGTACAGCCCACACTATGATCTATGCTGGGTACAGCCCACACTAGTCTATGCTGGGTACAGCCCACATTACAATCTATGCTGGGTACATCCCACACTACGATCTATGCTGGGTACAGCCCACACTAGTCTATGCTGGGTACAGCCCACATTACAATCTATGCTGGGTACATCCCACACTACGATCTATGCTGGGTACAGCCCACACTATGATCTATGCTGGGTACAGCCCACACTAGTCTATGCTGGGTACAGCCCACATTACAATCTATGCTGGGTACATCCCACACTACGATCTATGCTGGGTACAGCCCACACTACGATCTATGCTGGGTGCAGCCCACACTAATCTATGATGGGTAGAGCCCACACTACGATCTATGCTGGGTACAGCCCACACTACAATCTATGCTGGGTACATCCCACACTACGATCTATGCTGGGTACAGCCCACACTACGATCTATGCTGAGTACAGCCCACACTACAGTCTATGCTGGGTACAGCCCACTCTACAAACTATACTGGGTACAGCCCACACTACAGTCTATGCTGGGTACAGCCCACACTAGTCTATGCTGGGTACAGACAACACTATGTTCTATGCTGAGTACAGCCCAACTACAGTCGATTCTGGGTTCAGCCCACTCTACAATCTAAACTGGGTACAGCCCACACTAGTCTATGCTGGGTACAGACAACACTACGTTCTATGCTGAGTACAGCCCAACTACAGTCGATTCTGGGTACAGCCCACTCTACAATCTATACTGGGTACATCCCACACTACAGACTATGCTGGGTACAGCCCAATCTACAATCAATACTGCGTAATTCCCACACTACAGACTATGCTGGGTACAGCCCACACGACAGTCTATGCTGGGTACAGCCCACACTACAATCAATGCTGCGTACAGCCCACACTAGTCTATCCTGGGTACATCCCACACTACAGTCTATGCTGCGTACATCCCACACTACAATCTATGCTGGGTACAGCCCACACTAGTCTATGCTGGCTAGAGCCCACACTACGATCTATGCTGGGTACTGCCCACACTAGTCTATGCTGGGTACAGCCCACACTACAATCTATGCTGGGTACAGCCCACACTACAATCTATGCTGGGTACAGCCCACACTAGTCTATGCTGGGTACAGCCCACACTACAATCTATGCTGGGTACAGCCCACAGTAATCTATGCTGGGAACAGCCCACACTAGTCTATGCTGGGTAGAGCCCACACTACGACCGATGCTGGGTACAGCCCACACTACAGTCTATGCTGGGTACATCCCACACTACAATCAATGCTGAATACAGCCCACACTTGTCTATGCTGGGTACAGACAACACTACGTTCTATGCTGGGTACAGCCCAGACTACAATCAATACTGCGTACATCCCACACTAAAGACTATGCTGGGTACAGCCCACACCACAGTCTATGCTGGGTACAGCCCACACTACAGTCTATGCTGGGTACAGCCCACTCTACAATCTATGCTGGGTACAGCCCACACTAGTCTATGCTGGGTACAGCCCACACTAGTCTATGCTGGGAACAGCCCACACTAGTCTATGATGGGTAGAGCCCACACTACGACCGATGCTGGGTACAGCCCACATGACAGTCTATGCTGGGTACAGCCCACACTACAATCAATGCTGCGTACAGCCCACACTAGTCTATCCTGGGTACATCCCACACTACAGTCTATGCTGCGTGCATCCCACACTACAATCTATGCTGGGTACAGCCCACACTAGTCTATGCTGGCTAGAGCCCACACTACGATCAATGCTGGGTACTGCCTACACTAGTATATGCTGGGTACAGCCCACACTAGTCTATGCTGGGTACAGCCCACACTACAATCTGTGCTGGGTACAGCCCACATTACAATCTATGCTGGGTACAGCCCACACTAGTCTATGCTGGGTACAGCCCACACTACAATCTATGCTGGGTACAGCCCACACTAGTCTATGCTGGGTACAGCCCACACTACAATCTATGCTGGGTACAGACAACACTACTTTCTATGCTGAGTACAGCCCACACTACAGTCTATGCTGGGTACATCCCACACTACGATCTATGCTGCGTACAGCCCACACTACGATCTATGCTGGGTACAGCCCACACTAGTCTATGCTGGGTACAGCCCACACTACGATCTATGCTGGGTACATCCCACACTACGATCTATGCTGGGTACAGCCCACACTACGATCTATGCTGCGTACAGCCCACACTAGTCTATGCTGGGTACAGCCCACATTAGTCTATGCTGGGTACAGCCCACATTAGTCTATGCTGGGTACATCCCACACTACAATCTATGCTGGGCACAGACAACACTACGTTCTATGCTGAGTACAGCCCACACTACAGTCTATGCTGGGTACAGACAACACTACGTTCTATGCTGAGTACAGCCCAACTACAGTCGATTCTGGGTACAGCCCACTCTACAATCTATACTGGGTACAGCGCACACTACAGTCTATGCTGGGTACAGACAACACTACATTCTATGCTGAGTACAGCCCACACTACAGATTATGCTGGGTACAGCCCACACTAGTCTATGCTGGGTACAGCCCACACTAGTCTATGCTGGGAACAGCCCACAATAGTCTATGCTGGGTAGAGCCCACACTACGACCGATGCTGGGTACAGCCCACACTTCAGTCTATGCTGGGTACAGCCCACACTACAATCAATGCTGCGTACAGCCCACACTAGTCTATGCTGGGTACATCCCACACTACGATCTATGCTGGGTACTGCCTACACTAGTCTATGCTGGGTACAGCCCACACTAGTCTATCCTGGGTACATCCCACACTACGATCTATGCTGGGTACTGCCTACACTAGTCTATGCTGGGTACAGCCCACACTACAATCTATGCTGGGTACAGCCCACACCAGTCTATGCTGGGTACAGACAACACTACGTTCTATGCTGAGTACAGCCCAACTACAGTCGATTCTGGGTACAGCCCACTCTACAATCTATACTGGGTACAGCGCACACTACGATCTATGCTGGGTACAGCCCACACTACAATCTATGCTGGGTAGAGCCCACACTACGATCTATGCTGGGTACAGCCCACACTACGATCTATGCTGGGTACAGCCCACACTAGTCTATGCTGGGTACAGCCCACACTACAATCTATGCTGGGTACAGCCCAATCTACAATCAATACTGCGTACATCCCACACTACAGACTATGCTGGGTACAGCCCACACTACAGTCTATGCTGGGTACAGCCCACTCTACAATCTATGTTGGGTACAGCCCACACTAGTCTATGCTGGGTACAGCCCACAGTAGTCTATGCTGGGTAGAGCCCACACTACGACCGATGCTGGGTACAGCCCACACTACAATCAATGCTGCGTACAGCCCACACTAGTCTATCCTGGGTACATCCCACACTACAGTCTATGCTGCGTACATCCCACACTACAATCTATGCTGGGTACAGCCCACACTATGATCTATGCTGGGTACAGCCCACACTAGTCTATGCTGGGTAGAGCCCACATTACAATCTATGCTGGGTACAGCCCACTCTACAATCTATACTGGGTACATCCCACACTACAGACTATGCTGGGTACAGCCCACACTAAGATCTATGCTGGGTACATCCCACACTACGATCTATGCTGGGTACAGCCCACACTACGATCTATGCTGGGTACAGCCCACACTAGTCTAGGCTGGGTACAGCCCACATTAGTCTATGCTGGGAACAGCCCACACTAGTCTATGCTGGGTACATCCCACACTACGATCTATGCTGGGTACAGCCCACACTACGATCTATGCTGGGTACAGCCCACACTATTCTATGATGGGTAGAGCCCATACTACGATCTATGCTGGGTACAGCCCACACTACGATCTATGCTGGGTACAGCCCAGACTAGTCTATGATGGGTAGAGCCCACACTACGATCTATGCTGGGTACAGCCCAGACTAGTCTATGATGGGTACAGCCCACACTACGATCTAGGCTGGGTACAGCCCACACTAGTCTATGCTGGGTACAGCCCACACTACGATCTATGCTGGGTACAGCCCACACTAGTCTATGCTGGGTAAAGCCCACACTAGTCTATGCTGGGTACAGCCCACACTACAATCTATGCTGGGTACAGACAACACTACGTTCTATGCTGAGTACAGCCCAACTACAGTCGATTCTGGGTACAGCCCACTCTACAATCTATACTGGGTACAGCCCACACTAGTCTATGCTGGGTAGAGCCCACACTACGACCGATGCTGGGTACAGCCCACACTACAGTCTATGCTGGGTACATCCCACACTACAATCAATGCTGAATACAGCCCACACTTGTCTATGCTGGGTACAGACAACACTACGTTCTATGCTGGGTACAGCCCAGACTACAATCAATACTGCGTACATCCCACACTAAAGACTATGCTGGGTACAGCCCACACCACAGTCTATGCTGGGTACAGCCCACACTACAGTCTATGCTGGGTACAGCCCACTCTACAATCTATGCTGGGTACAGCCCACACTAGTCTATGCTGGGTACAGCCCACACTAGTCTATGCTGGGAACAGCCCACACTAGTCTATGATGGGTAGAGCCCACACTACGACCGATGCTGGGTACAGCCCACATGACAGTCTATGCTGGGTACAGCCCACACTACAATCAATGCTGCGTACAGCCCACACTAGTCTATCCTGGGTACATCCCACACTACAGTCTATGCTGCGTGCATCCCACACTACAATCTATGCTGGGTACAGCCCACACTAGTCTATGCTGGCTAGAGCCCACACTACGATCAATGCTGGGTACTGCCTACACTAGTATATGCTGGGTACAGCCCACACTAGTCTATGCTGGGTACAGCCCACACTACAATCTGTGCTGGGTACAGCCCACATTACAATCTATGCTGGGTACAGCCCACACTAGTCTATGCTGGGTACAGCCCACACTACAATCTATGCTGGGTACAGCCCACACTAGTCTATGCTGGGTACAGCCCACACTACAATCTATGCTGGGTACAGACAACACTACTTTCTATGCTGAGTACAGCCCACACTACAGTCTATGCTGGGTACATCCCACACTACGATCTATGCTGCGTACAGCCCACACTACGATCTATGCTGGGTACAGCCCACACTAGTCTATGCTGGGTACAGCCCACACTACGATCTATGCTGGGTACATCCCACACTACGATCTATGCTGGGTACAGCCCACACTACGATCTATGCTGCGTACAGCCCACACTAGTCTATGCTGGGTACAGCCCACATTAGTCTATGCTGGGTACAGCCCACATTAGTCTATGCTGGGTACATCCCACACTACAATCTATGCTGGGCACAGACAACACTACGTTCTATGCTGAGTACAGCCCACACTACAGTCTATGCTGGGTACAGACAACACTACGTTCTATGCTGAGTACAGCCCAACTACAGTCGATTCTGGGTACAGCCCACTCTACAATCTATACTGGGTACAGCGCACACTACAGTCTATGCTGGGTACAGACAACACTACATTCTATGCTGAGTACAGCCCACACTACAGATTATGCTGGGTACAGCCCACACTAGTCTATGCTGGGTACAGCCCACACTAGTCTATGCTGGGAACAGCCCACAATAGTCTATGCTGGGTAGAGCCCACACTACGACCGATGCTGGGTACAGCCCACACTACAATCAATGCTGCGTACAGCCCACACTAGTCTATCCTGGGTACATCCCACACTACGATCTATGCTGGGTACTGCCTACACTAGTCTATGCTGGGTACAGCCCACACTACAATCTATGCTGGGTACAGCCCACACCAGTCTATGCTGGGTACAGACAACACTACGTTCTATGCTGAGTACAGCCCAACTACAGTCGATTCTGGGTACAGCCCACTCTACAATCTATACTGGGTACAGCGCACACTACGATCTATGCTGGGTACAGCCCACACTACAATCTATGCTGGGTAGAGCCCACACTACGATCTATGCTGGGTACAGCCCACACTACGATCTATGCTGGGTACAGCCCACACTAGTCTATGCTGGGTACAGCCCACACTACAATCTATGCTGGGTACAGCCCAATCTACAATCAATACTGCGTACATCCCACACTACAGACTATGCTGGGTACAGCCCACACTACAGTCTATGCTGGGTACAGCCCACTCTACAATCTATGTTGGGTACAGCCCACACTAGTCTATGCTGGGTACAGCCCACAGTAGTCTATGCTGGGTAGAGCCCACACTACGACCGATGCTGGGTACAGCCCACACTACAATCAATGCTGCGTACAGCCCACACTAGTCTATCCTGGGTACATCCCACACTACAGTCTATGCTGCGTACATCCCACACTACAATCTATGCTGGGTACAGCCCACACTATGATCTATGCTGGGTACAGCCCACACTAGTCTATGCTGGGTAGAGCCCACATTACAATCTATGCTGGGTACAGCCCACTCTACAATCTATACTGGGTACATCCCACACTACAGACTATGCTGGGTACAGCCCACACTAAGATCTATGCTGGGTACATCCCACACTACGATCTATGCTGGGTACAGCCCACACTACGATCTATGCTGGGTACAGCCCACACTAGTCTAGGCTGGGTACAGCCCACATTAGTCTATGCTGGGAACAGCCCACACTAGTCTATGCTGGGTACATCCCACACTACGATCTATGCTGGGTACAGCCCACACTACGATCTATGCTGGGTACAGCCCACACTATTCTATGATGGGTAGAGCCCATACTACGATCTATGCTGGGTACAGCCCACACTACGATCTATGCTGGGTACAGCCCAGACTAGTCTATGATGGGTAGAGCCCACACTACGATCTATGCTGGGTACAGCCCAGACTAGTCTATGATGGGTACAGCCCACACTACGATCTAGGCTGGGTACAGCCCACACTAGTCTATGCTGGGTACAGCCCACACTACGATCTATGCTGGGTACAGCCCACACTAGTCTATGCTGGGTAAAGCCCACACTAGTCTATGCTGGGTACAGCCCACACTACAATCTATGCTGGGTACAGACAACACTACGTTCTATGCTGAGTACAGCCCAACTACAGTCGATTCTGGGTACAGCCCACTCTACAATCTATACTGGGTACAGCCCACACTAGTCTATGCTGGGTACAGACAACACTACGTTCTATGCTGAGTACAGCCCACACTAGTCTATGCTGGGTACAGACAACGCTACGTTCTATGCTGAATACAGCCCACACTTGTCTATGCTGGGTACAGACAACACTACGTTCTATGCTGGGTACAGCCCAGACTACAATCAATACTGCGTACATCCCACACTAAAGACTATGCTGGGTACAGCCCACACCACAGTCTATGCTGGGTACAGCCCACACTACAGTCTATGCTGGGTACAGCCCACTCTACAATCTATGCTGGGTACAGCCCACACTAGTCTATGCTGGGTACAGCCCACACTAGTCTATGCTGGGAACAGCCCACACTAGTCTATGATGGGTAGAGCCCACACTACGACCGATGCTGGGTACAGCCCACATGACAGTCTATGCTGGGTACAGCCCACACTACAATCAATGCTGCGTACAGCCCACACTAGTCTATCCTGGGTACATCCCACACTACAGTCTATGCTGCGTGCATCCCACACTACAATCTATGCTGGGTACAGCCCACACTAGTCTATGCTGGCTAGAGCCCACACTACGATCAATGCTGGGTACTGCCTACACTAGTATATGCTGGGTACAGCCCACACTAGTCTATGCTGGGTACAGCCCACACTACAATCTGTGCTGGGTACAGCCCACATTACAATCTATGCTGGGTACAGCCCACACTAGTCTATGCTGGGTACAGCCCACACTACAATCTATGCTGGGTACAGCCCACACTAGTCTATGCTGGGTACAGCCCACACTACAATCTATGCTGGGTACAGACAACACTACTTTCTATGCTGAGTACAGCCCACACTACAGTCTATGCTGGGTACATCCCACACTACGATCTATGCTGCGTACAGCCCACACTACGATCTATGCTGGGTACAGCCCACACTAGTCTATGCTGGGTACAGCCCACACTACGATCTATGCTGGGTACATCCCACACTACGATCTATGCTGGGTACAGCCCACACTACGATCTATGCTGCGTACAGCCCACACTAGTCTATGCTGGGTACAGCCCACATTAGTCTATGCTGGGTACAGCCCACATTAGTCTATGCTGGGTACATCCCACACTACAATCTATGCTGGGCACAGACAACACTACGTTCTATGCTGAGTACAGCCCACACTACAGTCTATGCTGGGTACAGACAACACTACGTTCTATGCTGAGTACAGCCCAACTACAGTCGATTCTGGGTACAGCCCACTCTACAATCTATACTGGGTACAGCGCACACTACAGTCTATGCTGGGTACAGACAACACTACATTCTATGCTGAGTACAGCCCACACTACAGATTATGCTGGGTACAGCCCACACTAGTCTATGCTGGGTACAGCCCACACTAGTCTATGCTGGGAACAGCCCACAATAGTCTATGCTGGGTAGAGCCCACACTACGACCGATGCTGGGTACAGCCCACACTTCAGTCTATGCTGGGTACAGCCCACACTACAATCAATGCTGCGTACAGCCCACACTAGTCTATCCTGGGTACATCCCACACTACGATCTATGCTGGGTACTGCCTACACTAGTCTATGCTGGGTACAGCCCACACTACAATCTATGCTGGGTACAGCCCACACCAGTCTATGCTGGGTACAGACAACACTACGTTCTATGCTGAGTACAGCCCAACTACAGTCGATTCTGGGTACAGCCCACTCTACAATCTATACTGGGTACAGCGCACACTACGATCTATGCTGGGTACAGCCCACACTACAATCTATGCTGGGTAGAGCCCACACTACGATCTATGCTGGGTACAGCCCACACTACGATCTATGCTGGGTACAGCCCACACTAGTCTATGCTGGGTACAGCCCACACTACAATCTATGCTGGGTACAGCCCAATCTACAATCAATACTGCGTACATCCCACACTACAGACTATGCTGGGTACAGCCCACACTACAGTCTATGCTGGGTACAGCCCACTCTACAATCTATGTTGGGTACAGCCCACACTAGTCTATGCTGGGTACAGCCCACAGTAGTCTATGCTGGGTAGAGCCCACACTACGACCGATGCTGGGTACAGCCCACACTACAATCAATGCTGCGTACAGCCCACACTAGTCTATCCTGGGTACATCCCACACTACAGTCTATGCTGGGTACATCCCACACTACAATCAATGCTGGGTACAGCCCACACTAGTCTATGCTGGGTACAGCCCACACTAGTCTATGCTGGGTAGAGCCCACACTACGACCGATGCTGGGTACAGCCCACACTACAGTCTATGCTGGGTACATCCCACACTACAATCAATGCTGCGTACAGCCCACACTAGTCTATCCTGGGTACATCCCACACTACAGTCTATGCTGCGTACATCCCACACTACAATCTATGCTGGGTACAGCCCACACTATGATCTATGCTGGGTACAGCCCACACTAGTCTATGCTGGGTAGAGCCCACATTACAATCTATGCTGGGTACAGCCCACTCTACAATCTATACTGGGTACATCCCACACTACAGACTATGCTGGGTACAGCCCAATCTACAATCAATACTGCGTACATCCCACACTACAGACTATGCTGGGTACAGCCCACACGACAGTCTATGCTGGGTACAGCCCACACTACAATCAATGCTGCGTACAGCCCACACTAGTCTATCCTGGGTACATCCCACACTACAGTCTATGCTGCGTACATCCCACACTACAATCTATGCTGGGTACAGCCCACACTAGTCTATGCTGGCTAGAGCCCACACTACGATCTATGCTGGGTACTGCCCACACTAGTCTATGCTGCGTACAGCCCACACTACAATCTATGCTGGGTACAGCCCACACTACAATCTATGCTGGGTACAGCCCACACTAGTCTATGCTGGGTACAGCCCACACTACAATCTATGCTGGGTACAGCCCACAGTAGTCTATGCTGGGAACAGCCCACACTAGTCTATGCTGGGTAGAGCCCACACTACGACCGATGCTGGGTACAGCCCACACTACAGTCTATGCTGGGTACATCCCACACTACAATCAATGCTGCGTACAGCCCACACTAGTCTATCCTGGGTACATCCCACACTACAGTCTATGCTGCGTACATCCCACACTACAATCTATGCTGGGTACAGCCCACACTATGATCTATGCTGGGTACAGCCCACACTAGTCTATGCTGGGTAGAGCCCACATTACAATCTATGCTGGGTACATCCCACACTACGATCTATGCTGGGTACAGCCCACACTAGTCTATGCTGGGTACAGCCCACATTACAATCTATGCTGGGTACATCCCACACTACGATCTATGCTGGGTACAGCCCACACTATGATCTATGCTGGGTACAGCCCACACTAGTCTATGCTGGGTACAGCCCACATTACAATCTATGCTGGGTACATCCCACACTACGATCTATGCTGGGTACAGCCCACACTAGTCTATGCTGGGTACAGCCCACATTACAATCTATGCTGGGTACATCCCACACTACGATCTATGCTGGGTACAGCCCACACTATGATCTATGCTGGGTACAGCCCACACTAGTCTATGCTGGGTACAGCCCACATTACAATCTATGCTGGGTACATCCCACACTACGATCTATGCTGGGTACAGCCCACACTACGATCTATGCTGGGTGCAGCCCACACTAATCTATGATGGGTAGAGCCCACACTACGATCTATGCTGGGTACAGCCCACACTACAATCTATGCTGGGTACATCCCACACTACGATCTATGCTGGGTACAGCCCACACTACGATCTATGCTGAGTACAGCCCACACTACAGTCTATGCTGGGTACAGCCCACTCTACAAACTATACTGGGTACAGCCCACACTACAGTCTATGCTGGGTACAGCCCACACTAGTCTATGCTGGGTACAGACAACACTATGTTCTATGCTGAGTACAGCCCAACTACAGTCGATTCTGGGTTCAGCCCACTCTACAATCTAAACTGGGTACAGCCCACACTAGTCTATGCTGGGTACAGACAACACTACGTTCTATGCTGAGTACAGCCCAACTACAGTCGATTCTGGGTACAGCCCACTCTACAATCTATACTGGGTACATCCCACACTACAGACTATGCTGGGTACAGCCCAATCTACAATCAATACTGCGTAATTCCCACACTACAGACTATGCTGGGTACAGCCCACACGACAGTCTATGCTGGGTACAGCCCACACTACAATCAATGCTGCGTACAGCCCACACTAGTCTATCCTGGGTACATCCCACACTACAGTCTATGCTGCGTACATCCCACACTACAATCTATGCTGGGTACAGCCCACACTAGTCTATGCTGGCTAGAGCCCACACTACGATCTATGCTGGGTACTGCCCACACTAGTCTATGCTGGGTACAGCCCACACTACAATCTATGCTGGGTACAGCCCACACTACAATCTATGCTGGGTACAGCCCACACTAGTCTATGCTGGGTACAGCCCACACTACAATCTATGCTGGGTACAGCCCACAGTAATCTATGCTGGGAACAGCCCACACTAGTCTATGCTGGGTAGAGCCCACACTACGACCGATGCTGGGTACAGCCCACACTACAGTCTATGCTGGGTACATCCCACACTACAATCAATGCTGCGTACAGCCCACACTAGTCTATCCTGGGTACATCCCACACTACAGTCTATGCTGCGTACATCCCACACTACAATCTATGCTGGGTACAGCCCACACTATGATCTATGCTGGGTACAGCCCACACTAGTCTATGCTGGGTACAGCCCACATTACAATCTATGCTGGGTACATCCCACACTACGATCTATGCTGGGTACAGCCCACACTATGATCTATGCTGGGTACAGCCCACACTAGTCTATGCTGGGTACAGCCCACATTACAATCTATGCTGGGTACATCCCACACTACGATCTATGCTGGGAACAGCCCACACTACGATCTATGCTGGGTGCAGCCCACACTAATCTATGATGGGTAGAGCCCACACTACGATATATGCTGGGTACAGCCCACACTACAATCTATGCTGGGTACATCCCACACTACGATCTATGCTGGGTACAGCCCACACTACGATCTATGCTGAGTACAGCCCACACTACAGTCTATGCTGGGTACAGCCCACTCTACAAACTATACTGGGTACAGCCCACACTACAGTCTATGCTGGGTACAGCCCACACTAGTCTATGCTGGGTACAGACAACACTATGTTCTATGCTGAGTACAGCCCAACTACAGTCGATTCTGGGTACAGCCCACTCTACAATCTATACTGGGTACAGCCCACACTAGTCTATGCTGGGTACAGACAACACTACGTTCTATGCTGAGTACAGCCCAACTACAGTCGATTCTGGGTACAGCCCACTCTACAATCTATACTGGGTACAGCGCACACTACGATCTATGCTGGGTAAAGCCCACACTAGTCTATGCTGGGTACAGCCCACACTAGTCTATGCTGGGTACAGCCCACACTACAGTCTATGCTGGGTACAGCCCAATCTACAATCAATACTGCGTACATCCCACACTACAGACTATGCTGGGAACAGCCCACACGACAGTCTATGCTGGGTACAGCCCACACTACAATCAATGCTGCGTACAGCCCACACTAGTCTATCCTGGGTAAATCCCACACTACAGTCTATGCTGCGTACATCCCACACTACAATCTATGCTGGGTACAGCCCACACTAGTCTATGGTGGCTAGAGCCCACACTACGATCTATGCTGGGTACTGCCCACACTAGTCTATGCTGGGTACAGCCCACACTACAATCTATGCTGGGTACAGCCCACACTACAATCTATGCTGGGTACAGCCCACACTAGTCTATGCTGGGTACAGCCCACACTACAATCTATGCTGGGTACAGACAACACTACTTTCTATGCTGAGTACAGCCCACACTACAGTCTATGCTGGGTACATCCCACACTACAGTCTATGCTGGGTACATCCCACACTATGATCTATGCTGCGTACAGCCCACACTACGATCTATGCTGGGTACAGCCCACACTAGTCTATGCTGGGTACAGCCCACACTACGATCTATGCTGGGTACATCCCACACTACGATCTATGCTGGGTACAGCCCACACTACGATCTATGCTGCGTACAGCCCACACTAGTCTATGCTGGGTACAGCCCACATTAGTCTATGCTGGGTACATCCCACACTACAATCTATGCTGGGCACAGACAACACTACGTTCTATGCTGAGTACAGCCCACACTACAGTCTATGCTGGGTACAGCCCACACTAGTCTATGCTGGGTACAGACAACACTGCGTTCTATGCTGAGTACAGCCCAACTACAGTCGATTCTGGGTACAGCCCACTCTACAATCTATACTGGGTACAGCGCACACTACAGTCTATGCTGGGTACAGACAACACTACATTCTATGCTGAGTACAGCCCACACTACAGTCTATGCTGGGTACAGCCCACTCTACAATCAATACTGCGTACATCCCACACTACAGATTATGCTGGGTACAGCCCACACTAGTCTATGCTAGGTACAGCCCACACTAGTCTATGCTGGGAACAGCCCACAATAGTCTATGCTGGGTAGAGCCCACACTACGACCGATGCTGGGTACAGCCCACACTACAGTCTATGCTGGGTACAGCCCACACTACAATCAATGCTGCGTACAGCCCACACTAGTCTATCCTGGGTACATCCCACACTACAGTCTATGCTGCGTACATCCCACACTACAATCTATGCTGGGTACAGCCCACACTAGTCTATGCTGGCTAGAGCCCACACTACGATCTGTGCTGGGTACTGCCTACACTAGTCTATGCTGGGTACAGCCCACACTAGTCTATGCTGGGTACAGCCCACACTACAATCTATGCTGGGTACAGACAACACTACTTTCTATGCTGGGTACAGCCCACACTACAGTCTATGCTGGGTACAGCCCACTCTACAAACTATACTGGGTACAGCCCACACTACAGTCTATGCTGGGTACAGCCCACACTAGTCTATGCTGGGTACAGACAACACTACGTTCTATGCTGAGTACAGCCCAACTACAGTCGATTCTGGGTACAGCCCACTCTACAATCTATACTGGGTACAGCGCACACTACGATCAATGCTGGGTACAGCCCACACTACAATCTATGCTGGGTAGAGCCCACACTACGATCTATGCTGGGTACAGCCCACACTACGATCTATGCTGGGTACAGCCCACACTAGTCTATGCTGGGTAAAGCCCACACTAGTCTATGCCGGGTACAGCCCACACTACAGTCTATGCTGGGTACAGCCCAATCTACAATCAATACTGCGTACATCCCACACTACAACCTATACTGGGTACAGCCCACACTACAGTCTATGCTGGGTACAGCCCACTCTACAATCTATGCTGGGTACAGCCCACACTAGTCTATGCTGGGTACAGCCCACACTAGTCTATGCTGGGTACAGCCCACACTACAATCAATGCTGCGTACAGCCCACACTAGTCTATGCTGGGAACAGCCCACACTAGTCTATGCTGGGTAGAGCCCACACTACGACCGATGCTGGGTACAGCCCACACTACAGTCTATGCTGGGTACAGCCCACACTACAATCAATGCTGCGTACAGCCCACACTAGTCTATCCTGGGTACATCCCACACTACAGTCTATGCTGCGTACATCCCACACTACAATCTATGCTGGGTACAGCCCACACTAGTCTATGCTGGGAACAGCCCACACTAGTCTATGCTGGGTACAGCCCACACTAGTCTATGCTGGGAACAGCCCACACTAGTCTATGCTGGGTAGAGCCCACACTACGACCGATGCTGGGTACAGCCCACACTACAGTCTATGCTGGGTACGGCCCACACTACAATCAATGCTGCGTACAGCCCACACTAGTCTATCCTGGGTACATCCCACACTACAGTCTATGCTGCGTACATCCCACACTACAATCTATGCTGGGTACAGCCCACACTAGTCTATGCTGGGTAGAGCCCACACTACGACCGATGCTGGGTACAGCCCACACTACAGTCTATGCTGGGTACAGCCCACACTACAATCAATGCTGCGTACAGCCCACACTAGTCTATCCTGGGTACATCCCACACTACAGTCTATGCTGCGTACATCCCACACTACAATCTATGCTGGGTACAGCCCACACTAGTCTATGCTGGGAACAGCCCACACTAGTCTATGCTGGGTACAGCCCACACTAGTCTATGCTGGGAACAGCCCACACTAGTCTATGCTGGGTAGAGCCCACACTACGACCGATGCTGGGTACAGCCCACACTACAGTCTATGCTGGGTACGGCCCACACTACAATCAATGCTGCGTACAGCCCACACTAGTCTATCCTGGGTACATCCCACACTACAGTCTATGCTGCGTACATCCCACACTACAATCTATGCTGGGTACAGCCCACACTAGTCTATGCTGGGTACAGCCCACACTAGTCTATCCTGGGTACATCCCACACTACAGTCTATGCTGGCTAGAGCCCACACTACGATCTATGCTGGGTACTGCCTACACTAGTCTATGCTGGGTACAGCCCACACTAGTCTATCCTGGGTACATCCCACACTACAATCTATGCTGGGTACATCCCACACTACAATCTTTGCTGGGTTCAGCCCAGAGTACAATCTTTGCTGGGTACAGCCCACACTACAAACTTTGCTGGGTACAGCCCAGACTACAATCTTTTCTGGGTACAGCCCAGACTACAATCTATGCTGGGTACAGCCCACACTGCGATCGGTGCTGGGTACAGCCCAGACTACAATCTTTGCTGGGTACAGCCCACACTGCGATCAGTGCTGGGTACAGCCCACACTGCGATCGGTGCTGGGTAAAGCCCAGACCACAATCTTTGCTGGGTACAGCCCACACTGCGATCGGTGCTGGGTAAAGCCCAGACCACAATCTTTGCTGGGTACAGCCCACACTGCGATCGGTGCTGGGTAGAGCTCAGTCAATCACCGGCTGAGCTGTCCCTAACGTTGAGCACGTCTACACAGAGCACTGCCACAAGAATGTATCTTCCATCATCCATGTTTCCCTACCATCCAGTCTGTGCTCTCTTCTCATCTCTACCGTCAGGCAGGAGGTAGGAGAGTCTTAGGCTCCACACCACCAGGTTCAGAAGCAGTTATTAGTTTACAGGCTCCTGTCTGGTGTGGATAACCTCATTCACCACAATTTTGAACTGATCCACAGCCTACAGACTTTCTTTCAAGGATTCTTTACCATTCATGTCCTCAGGATCATTTTTCCTTTGTACAATTTGCCTTCTTTTGTACATTGGATGGTTGTTTATATATAAAGAATAACTGAGCACAATTAGGCCATTCAGCCCATCGAGTCTGCTCTGCCATTCCATCGTGGCTGATTTATTATCCCTCTCAAACCCATTCTCCTGCCTTTTCTCCATAACTTTTTATGCCCCAACTAATCAAAAACTTATCAACCTCTGCTTTAATAACTTTGGCCTCCACAGCCATCTGTGCCAGTGAATTTCACAGATTCACACCCACTGGCTGAAGAAATTCCTCCTCATCTCAGTTCTAAAGGGATGTCTTTGTATTCTGAGGCTTTGCCCGCTGGTCCTAGATTCTCCCACTATTGGAAACATCTTCTCCACGTTCACTCTATCTTAGCCTTTCAATATTTGATAAGTTTCAGTATTGAAAATTTCTTGAAAATTGCCTGCAAGAATATGAACCTCAAGATAGTATCCAGCAACATTGATAATAACTATTTTGAGCTTTGAACTTCAGGGAGCTTCTCGTTTATATGATCATAGTGATCTAAATCCATGTTCACACTATAAGCAGCACACACTTAGCACATCAGACGATGAAAATCCAGTTTCTAGGCATAAAGGGAGGTGGAGAATGGGTGGAAGGAAGTGAATAGAACAGAGATAGCAATATTCCAGGAATCAGCCATCCCAATGCCCCTGTGGTTGGAGTAAATATCAGTTTAAAGCCTGGATCCATTCCACATTGGAAGTCAAAAGCTCCCCCATTGAGGGCCAAATTCCAAATAACATTGCACCTTCCAAAAACAATGGAATAGAAACATACTGAAACACCGAAAGATATTGAACTTGACACAGTGAGATGCAGCTGCCTGGCATGCCAGTGGGAAAGGGGAAAGAAGATACGACAGTGGCGTGTAAGAGGCTCTCCTTTAGGGATGTGAGAGTGCAGGGCACGGGGCAATGTGGATGCATGCGGACAGAAGAGAATTAGTTTAATTTATCACGGTGCTGAGCCGAAGGGTGTCTTCCAAGTTCTATGAGGCATAGAATCAGAGAAATAAGATATGGTTTAGAAGCACCAGCTCACGTGTGTCTGAACCTGCTCCCGCTCTTCCTGGATTCCAGTCGCTCAGCTGTTAACTGCTTCTTTGGCCACAGGCACTGGCTGATCTGGTGAGTATTTCCTGCAGTAGGTTCTGCGAGCTCAGGTTAGGATCTCGGTTCAATTCAGCTACTTGGCATAAACTGAAGCTGTGTATCTGAGTAGCTGGGGAGCGGGGTGGGGGTTTGCTGGCTTCGCCATGCACTGGGCTGGATGTCGGGACACAGGATCAGATTCAGATTCATTTGTCACGTCAAAACAGATGGCAAAATGCCCCAGTTGTGACCAAAGGACGTGCCCACTAGTGTCGCCAACATAGCGTGCACACAACGCTCAGCAGAACCGCACAGAATGCAAAAAAACGGAACATACCAAGCGACAAAGCAACTACAGTGAAACAAGACCGCTTCCTCCCTCCCTCCTACATGCATACAGTGCGCGGTCCTCTAACAGGGGGAACTGCGGCTGCTTAGCTGCTGAGAGCCAGGCTCGCGAGGGGTGACCTACCTCGGTGACAATGCTTGGGTATGAGCCTTCCTCAAAAACCCATCCCCCCTGGCAGAGGGTGAGGGGGAGCTCCTGTGCCGAGGTGTTTGGCAGGAACGAGAGCGGAGTCTTGCAGTGACTTGATGGGGTCCACTGCCACTCCACATCGTACCTGAGGCAGTGGCTATGTGATAGGACCCCTCCGTCAGCAGGGGGCACTGTATAGTTCCACTCCTCCTCCTGGGACCATCCGCAGTTCGCCCTCAGCTCTGATACCCCTGGGCTTCTGCACCAGTGCCTAGGAGTGAATGCCAGGAAAACAATCCCAATGTACAGATAGGAGAATGTTGCTGATGTTATGCAAACCAGAGTGAAAGCCATCTTCTGAAAGACTCCAAATTCTCCAGCTTCCTCCAAGAGGTCGTCAAAGGTGGCCATTTCCCCGGCCTTGTAGTCCTTTTGCTACCAGTGAGTGTGTTGCTCACACAGAAGGGGAGCTGATCTGAGTCTGGCTCAAAGGTCTTCAAAGTGTTTGAGCAAATAATGAAGTTAATAAATAAAAAAAACTAACTGTGTTTCACATTCGGGCTAACCATTTCACATCAGGCTCATCAATTATCAATTCCGTAAACACCAAAGTCTGGGTGTTTACGGAATCTAATCCAGCCGAATGTGAGGTTTGTACTTAGGAAGATCAAATATAAAGGAAGAGACAATAACAGCAACAGTGGATGTATCTTGGGGTCTAAGTCCAAAGCTCCCTGACAGTGACTCCACAGCCCAATAGAACTGAAACGCATGTGCCATGTTTCCCTTTTGTAGATGAGGCACTGAGTTCAAAAACTCATAAGTTATGTTGCAGCGTGAATAAGTTCACTCACCACAACTCTGAATGGATTCCACAACCGACAGACCCGCTTTCATGGGCTCTACAACTCATGTTCTCAGTATTGATCAGTTTTTATTTGCACAATTTGTCTTTTGTATATTGGCTGTTTGTCAGTTTTGTTTACATATTACTTTTCTTAAATTCTATTATATTCAGTCACTTCAGTGGCCGTTTGATACTACACCATGCTTAGAGCGAACTACTTTTAAATAGCATCAGTTGTGTGTGTTTGTGTTCAAAAAACAGTGAATTTTGTCACTACCAGCTCTTCAGAAATAAGTAGTGAGACAATTCAGAACTGTTTAGCTCACTGTGATTTCAAGGGTTCAGACTCGGAGATGATAGAATCAGCTGGGAGTGAAAATGAAACAATTTCACTATTTCGACAAGTTAGGGACTACAAAGAATTTGAAGGTATCAAAAATCATCTTGAATGTTACAGCGAAACTGAAGATTTGCAGGATGCAATCATCAAAAATTGTATTGAATGAAAGCACTGTATGAAGGCAGCCCATTATCTGCACCAGGTGTCTGTGCTGATTTTGTTCAATCAAACTGGATGAATTCATTCATTAACAACATTAGGAACTAATGCACATTTTTATAGTACTGTAGTAATATTGGTAGTGTTTAAATTTGTTCTGTATTTCATTGAAATGCTTAAATGGTTACTCAGTTGAGCAGTATTTTGACTTTTTAATTTTTTGTAACTATTTCCTTGAAGCTGGCAAATTGGGGTAGCTTCTTAAATGGGCCAAAATGTACTGATCCCAATGTGTCCCAGTCAACTGGAATCCACTGTATATGTACACACTTTGAAAATAAATTTTACTTTGATTTTGACTTTGAGCATCAGAAAACCCTAGTTAGGCCACATCTGGAGTTCCATTCTCATGCCCCATTTTCGAGAGGATATAGAGTTTGGAAAGGGTGCTGAAGAGGTTTACCAGGGCACTGCCTGGATTAGAGGGCATGTGTTATAAGGAGACGTTGGACAAATGAGTTTCCACTGGAGGATTGGAAGCTGAGGGGAGATCTGGTAGAGGCTTATAATCTTACAGGAGGCACAGATTGGTAGACAGCCGGTGGCGATTTCCCAGGGATGAAATGTCCAATACTAGAGCATGAGTACTCAGGATGAGTGGGGTCAAGCTCAAGGGAAATAAGCAGGGCAAGATTTACTCAGGGAGAGTTGGGTGCCTGGAATGCATTGGCAGTGGTGGTGCTGGAGGAAAATACAAAAGAGGTGTCCATAGATTGGGTGAATCGAGCTGGTCGAGGTGGACTATAAAATGCATCTGTGATGGCTTTCTTGAACAGCATGTTACTGAACCTACAAGGGAATGTGTTGTCTTAGATCTGGTCCCATGCTAATGAGACAGGTAAAATATCCTCTTGGAAAGAGAGATTGAATTTCTCATACAAATGGAGGGTACAATAGTTCCATCTAAAACCAGTGTATTATGCTTAAACAATGGCAACAACAATGGGATGAGGAGGAGTTGGTTAGTGTACACAGGGAACACAGGCTATATGGTGGGATGGTTGAGGAACAGAAACTTTCTTTTTCCAACATTTTTATTAATTTACATATAAGAATACAGAGTACAAGAAAAAAATATATATATATCAATACATTATAAAGGCTCCTTACCCTATATTCATACAGATTAATTAATTCATAACATTGAAATATAATAATTCTATTATATTAAAAAATCTAACCCACTACCAAGACTGTAGCTGATTAGTAAAGAAAAAAATAAAAAAATATATTAATCATCATCTGTGCTTTAACAGCAGATCAAAGGTTTTGAAAATAATTCAGAAAAGGTCCCCACAATGTTTGAAAGTCTTGACTAGATTCAGAGATTGAACATCGAATCTTCTCTAAGTTTAAACATGACACCACATCACGTAACCACTGGGCGTAAATAGGAGGAGTCACATCTTTCCATTTAAGCAAGAGCGTCCTTCTGGCTGTAAGAGAAATAAAAGCCAAAATGTGCAAGTCAGATGACTCCAAAATAATGTCCTTTCCTCCAACAATACCAAATAAAGCGGTCAAAGGATTAGGCTTAAAGTTTACTTTGAAAAGTATCGAGAAAGTTTGAAATACTTCTTTTCAATATTTTCCAAGACTCAGACATGTCCAAAACATATGAATGAGTGAAGCTTCTCCATTGTTATACTTATCACAATACGGAGATGTATCTAAATAAAAACGAGACAACTTATCCTTGGTCATATGGGCCCTATGGAGGTCTATAGGAGAGAGTGGCGGGCACATAACGATGAAGTGTTAACCAATTAAAAAATTTGATTCCAAGTTTCCTCAGAAATTGAAGCCTGTAAATCTCGTTCCCAAGGATTTTTCACGGTGCTCAATGAAACTATATTCTAGTTGAAAGCAAGGACAGTAAGAGTAGGGGGTGCTAGCCTGGGATAACTAAGGAAATAAAAGAAGGCATCAAACTAAAAGCTCATGCATACAAAGTCACCAAGAGTAGTGGGAAATTGGAAGATTGGGAAAACATTAAAAAGCAACAAAGAGCCACTAAGCAAGCAATAAAGAAAGGGAAGATAGATTATGAAAATAAACTAGCACAAAATGTAAAAATTGTTTGAATTGTATCTCATTCATAATATTCTAAATATTAATAAAAAGATTGAAAGAGAAAATGTAAAAATGGATAGTAAAAGTTTTTATAATTATATAAAGTGGAAAAGAATGACTAAAGTGAATGTAAGTCCTTGGGAGAAGGAGAAGAGGCAATTGATATAGAGAATGAGGAAATGGCTGAGGCTTTGAATGACTATTTTGTGCCAGTCTTCATGGTGGAGGACACACCTAACATGCCAAAGAGAGATGTTATGGGTGCAATGGGAGGTGAGGACCTTGATTTTATAGCTGTTACTAAAGAGGTTGTGCTGAGCAAACTTGTGGGCCTGAAGACAGACAAGTCCCCTGGTCCTGATGGAATGCATCCCAGGGTACTGAAAGAAATGGCAGAGGTTATAGTAGTGGCTTTGGTGAGAATTTACCAAAATTCTCTGGACCCTGGGCAGGTGCCACTGGATTGGAAGACGGCAAATGTCTCACCACTATTCAAAAAAGGTATAGGCAAAAGGCAGGTAACTCTGGGCCAGTTGGTTTAATATCTGCAGTTGGGACAATGCTTGAAGCTATCATTAAAGAAGAAATAGCGAGGCATCTGGAAAGAAATGGATCCATCAGGCAGACACAGCATGGATTCAGCAAAAGCAGGTTCTGTTTGACAAACTTACTGGAGTTCTTTGAGGAAGGTTAGTTAGGAAGGTTCAATCGTTAGGTATTAATATTGAAGTAGTAAAATGGATTCAACAGTGGCTGGATGGGAGATGCCAGAGAGTAGTGGTGGATAACTGTTTGTCAGGTTGGAGGCCGGTGACTAGTGGTGTGCCTCAGGGATCTGTACTGGGTTCAATGTTGTTTGTCATATACATTAATGATCTGGATGATGGGGTGGTAAATTGGATTAGTAAGTATGCAGATGTTACTAAGGTAGGTGGCGTTGTAGATAATGAAGTAGGTTTTCAAAGTTTGCAGAGAGATTTAGGCCAGTTGGAAGAGTGGGCTGAATGATGACAGATGGAGTTTAATGCTGATAAGTGTGAGGTGCTACATTTTGGTAGGAATAATCCAAATAGGACATACATGGTAAATGGTAGGGCATTGAAGAATGCAGTAGAACAGAGTGATCTAAGAATAATGGTGCATAGTTCCCTGAAGGTGGAATCTCATGTGGATAGGGTGGTGAAGAAAGCTTTTGGTATGCTGGCCTTTATAAATCAGAGCTTTGAGTATAGAGGAGTTGGGATGTAATGTTAAAATTGTACAAGGCATTGGTGAGGCCAAATTTGGAGTATTGTGTACAGTTCTGGTCACCAAATTATAGGAAAGATGTCAACAAAATAGAGAGAGTACAGAGAAGATTTACTAGAATGTTACTTGGGTTTCAGCATCTAAGTTACAGAGAAAGGTTGAACAAGCTAGGTGTTTATTCTTTGGAGCATAGAAGGTTGAGGGGGGACTTGATAGAGGCATTTAAAATTATTAGGGGGATAGATAGAGTTGACGTGGATAGGCTTTTTCCACTGAGAGTAGGAGAGATTCAAACAAGAGGACATGAGTTGAGAGTTAAGGGGCAAAAGTTTAAGGGTAACACAAAGGGGAACTTCTTTACTCAGAGAGTGGCAGCTGTGTGGAATGAGCTTCCAGTACTTCCTTAGAAGGTTGGCGTCATTAAGTATTGTATGTAATTAGTTTTGCTACAACAAGTGTATGGGACATTGGAAAAAAAGTTGAATTTCCCCATGGGGATGAATAAAGTATCTATCTATCTATCTATCTATCTATCTATCTATCTATCTATCTATCTATCAGTAGAAATGGTAGAGGCAGGTTCGGTATTGTCATTTAAAAAGAAATTGGATAGGTATATGGACAGGAAAGGAATGGAGGGTTATGGGCTGAGTGCAGGTAGGTGGGACTAGGTGAGAGTAAGCATTCAGCACGGACTAGAAGGGCCGAGATGACCTGTTTCCATGCTGTAATTGTTATATGGTTATATAACACAGGCGGTGGGTAGAGGGGAACAGATAGGCATTATTTGCTTGGATTTCCAGAAGGCATTCGATAAGGTGCCACATAAAACACTTACCCATAAGATAAGCATGCCACATAAAAGAGTTGGGGTGATGTATTAGCATGGTAGAGAATTGGTTAACCAATAGAAAGCAGAGAGTCGGGATACGTGGGTGTTACTCTGGTTGGCTATCAGTGGTGAGCAATGTGCTGTAGGGGTCAGTGCTGGCCCCACATCCGTTCACGATATACATTAACGAGCTGGAGGAGGGGACCGAGTGTAGAGTACTGTATCTAAGTTTGCTGATGACACTAAATTGAGTGGAAAAGCAAATTGTACAGAAGATATGGAGATTCTGCAGAAAGATATAGATAGGTTAAGTGAGTGGGCAAGGGTCTGGCAGATGGACTACAATGTTGGTAAATGCGAGGTCATCCACTTTGAAAAGAAAAATGGAAGAGCAGATTATTATTTAAATGGTGAAAGACTGCAGCACGCTGCTGTGCAGAGAGACTTGGGAGTGCTTGTGCACGAATTGCAGGTGCAACAGGCTATCAAGAAGGCAAATGGAATGTTGGTCTTCATTGCTAGAGGGATTGAATTCAAGAGCAGGGAGGTCATGCTGCAACTATACAGGGTACTGGTGAGGCCACACCTGGAGTACTGTGTGCAGTTCTGGTCTCCATACTTGAGGAAGGATATACTGTCTTTGGAGGCAGTGCAGAGAAATATATAAAATTTTGAAAGGGATGGATAAGATAGAAGCAGGAAAATTGTTTCCACTGGTAGGTGAGACTAAAACTAGGGGGCATAGCATCAAGATTCAGAAGAGTAGATTTAGGATGAAGATGAGGAGGAACTGCTTTTCCCAGAGAGTGGTGAATCTGTGGAATTCTCTGCCCAGGGAAGCAGTGGAGGCTACCTCAGTAAATATTTTTAAGAAAAGGTTAGATAGATTTTTGCATCGTAGTGGAATTGAGGGTTATGGGGAAATGCAGGTAGGTGGATGGGTCAGATGGCCTACTCCTGCTTCTATTTCTTATATTCAAGAGGCTGTTCGGTGGGCACAGGAATATGCAGAAAGTGGAGGTACAGGCAGAAGGAACTCATATCGTCAGGCATTTAACTCCAAGTTTAGTTAGGTCAGCACATTGCCATGGGCCATAGGGCCTGATCCCCGGGAGGGGGGGGGGGCTGCACAGTTCAATGTTCTGTTGGCATGGTAACCCCAGGTTGCCGTTTGTCTTCGCTGCTACTCTTCCCCACTCGGGATGACTCCGTCAGCGGCGGAGCGCAGCTGAGCTGGGACTGAAGAGTGGCGCTCACACTGCCCCGGAGCATGATAGTGCAAACTCAGCCCCAGTAATTCCAGCTCACATCTCCACAGTCAGAAATGGCAAAAGATCCCCACTCGAACGTACATTGCAAACCTGTTCAGCACTACAAACACATAGCGTCACTGGGTAAACACACTACGTGTTCTCCGAAAGAAGCCCTTTCAGTGTCGCAAAATTCACACGCAGCTCGTCCAACCTCATCTGTTCTATTTCGTGCCCGTCAGATTCGCCGGTCTGGCCACTGAACAGACATCACTGGTTGCGAGTAAGTATATTAAGCACTTATTTAGACAGATAGTAAACCTACAGCACAATACAAGCCCTTCGGCCCACAATGCTGTGCTGAACACCTTAGGGATTACCTTGGGTTACCCATACCCCTCTATTTTTCTGAGCTTCATGTACCTTTCCAAAAGTCTTTTAAAAGACCCTTACAAACAAGCTGGATGAACTCAGCTGGTCGGGCAGCATCCGTTGAAAGGAGCAGTCAACGTTTCTGGCCGGGACCCTTCGTCAGGAATTTTCAGAGCGGGGTGTGGGAATTATGAGTTTTTTGGCTGAGGATGGAAGGTCTCCGGAGTTGATAAGGGCAGTGATGGTACAGGAGACAATGGTTTGATGTTTTTTGGTGGGGTTCTGTTCCAGGGGTAAGTAAGAGGAGGTGTCAGAGAGCTGTTGTTTGGCCTCACTGAGGTAGAGGTCCGTCCGCCAGACTACTACGGCACCACCATTGTCTGCGGGTTTGATGGTGAGGTTAGGATTAGTGTGGAGAGAGTGGAGGGCAGTGCTTTCAGAGTTCAGCGCCTTAAACCTGTGTCCTCTTGTGGCAACCAGTTCAGCCCTGGGAAAAAGCCTCTGACTATCCACATGATCAATGCCTCTCATTATCTTATACACCTCTATCAGGTCACCTCTTACCCTCCAACCCCCCCCCCCCGTCACTCCAGAGAGAAAAGGCCGAGTTCACTCAACCTATTCCAACCTATTCTCATAAGGCATGCTCCCCAATACAGGCAACATCCTTGTAAATCTCCCCTGCACCCTTTCTATGGTTTTCACATCCTTCCTGTAGTGAGGCGACCAGAACTGAGCACAGTAACTCCAAGTGGGGTCTGACCAGGGTCCTTTATAGCTGTAACAAAAGCAAGAGCAACTTGTCTCCGCCCCCAGCTACGGGAATCTCAGCCTCCCATTCAGCACGCCCTCCTCCTGGAAAGTACGGACAGCCCATGACCCCACTCCTCCGGGGTCCCAATAGGACCAAACGGTCCCACTGCCGTTACTTCAGCGCTAGTCTGAACTAAAGCAAAGTCTTTGCCTGCCATTTCATCAAACCTCTGCTCCATAATCCCAAGTGTTCCTAATGCTTTGACGGTGCTTGAAATCCGAATTGACAATTCATTAGGACTACAACACTCAACACACATGCATTCATTACCAGTAACTCCGCATCGTAATCACTCTACCGGACAATAGTTTAACACACAACCCACTGGATCAACGCTCATGACAATCACACAGCATCCAATGAAACCGATCCGAGACTATACGCCCGCAGATGAAATCCCACCCGTTTCTTTGGCTGTGTGAATCTGGGGAGTACACACTCCGGTCCTGCCAAACCCCGTGAGCTTGAGACGCTCTCTCACCCCAAAGCCCGGTTTGTGTGGAATTTGCTGCCCTGTACAATTCAGTGCGAAGAAACAGCAGACAGCACACTCCATACGATTAAAGGAATTATATTTATCAATTTTAACTAAAGCTTCAGTAACGAAAAAGAACAAAACAACAAACAAAAAGGTCCCATTATAATTAAACAGTTACATGTGCCCGTGTTGGAGCTCAGCTCTTTCAAAAAGTAATATTCACCGATCCTCAGTCGACTGCGGCCATTCTCCATTGGATCTCGGTCCCCCACGGATCAAATCATACCACCGGGTCTCTCCAGCATCTTCACTCTTCAGCCACTGAACAAAGACCCAGCTCACATTCCACAACACCCGTTATCTCTACCCAAACCCCCAACACTGCTTCCACAGAAAGACCATTCCGTTAGCAGTCAAACCTTCCCGGGGGGTACATTTGTTCTTCTGTGTGAGGAGGGGGATTCGGGGGTCGATGTGCCTGTTCCCTTATTGTTTGTTTTAATGAGTAACTACACAATAATTTTATTAAAATTAATCTACGACTGGACGCATGCCTGAATGAATGGAGCGATGGAATAACTTGATGCATCAGAAAAGTGTAGGAGCTGGTTGGGAGGTGGGGCAAGGCTTTTAAACTAAATCCACACAATGAATTGACTCTTTAAAGCATTCAATATTTGTATGATTGCCAAAGCATCAGGACACTCGGCTTATTTAATCAAATGATTCATTGTACAGTCAGATAAAAAGGAATTGCATTATTATTGATACGACAGAAAAATTCATTGGACTTCGACTCAAACTTCTCCTTGCATTCCCGGCGGTGGTCTTGCGTACGCGTTAGATATTAATTTTCACACAGCTTCGTTTCAGAGTTGTTTGCTTTTTGGAAGGAGGAATGGACCAAAGCACAAAGTGGCACATGAAGAACTAGGAAGGGAATAAAGCACGTAAGTATGACAATGATTCATTTACCTAAAATATTATAATCTGCAGAGAATACATAGTTTTACCTCGGATGCTCCAGTGGTTTGAATGATTTTGCAGTCTTTTCCGTTCACTCCAGCTCTAACAGCTGGACAGCTTGTCTTCCCAATGAAGACATCTATCATGTAGAGAATTCCCTCAAGCACCTAGAGCAAGAACAAAACCAGCTTATACTCCTGTGTCGAGTGTCAAGTACTGCCTTTATCCTGAAATAAAGGTCACATTTTCCTCTCATCTGCTAGGAGCTCTAACCCAGGTGAAGCCACTGTGGGTGAAGCTCCTTGCTTCTGCCAGAGTTCTGTAGAAAATGAGGCTCCTTTTTCTGGATCGTCACTCCACACTCCGGTTCCTCCTTACATTTCAAAACATGTTCTCATTTCATCCGAACTTCCGAGCTGTGTAACACAGCACACAGAGCTCAGCATTTCTATCACAAATCACAAGAGATTCTGCAGATGCTGGAAATCCAGAGCAACACTCAAAGAATGCTGGAAAGACTCCACGGGTTCAGGCAGCAGTGATATAATTATTCAATTATTCCAATCATTTAATGGCAGCATATCCACTATTACTTCTGTACAACCGTAGGGCAAATACTTCATGGGGTTTAACAGAGTTCCTAGCCATTTATTACACAGTGATTACAGGGTCTGAACTGTGGCTCTTCCCCACACCCCTTACAGTGACTACACCCAGAGTCAATGCATCCCTGACGGGCTCATAATGAATGGGAACAGGCCATTTGGACCCATTCACAGTAATCCCATGCACTTTTATGCAAAGACAATTCAAGTGCTTGTAAATCCCCTGTTCCAGAGCAGGTAATAGACTGCATGCATGGCTCTCTTTCAAACAGTGTATTCCAGGTACTCACCATTCTCTGGCTGAATGAGGTCCCCTCTGAACTACCTTCCAAATCTCTTACCTCTTACCTTTAATCTACATCCTCTGTTTTTATTTACCCATATGACCAAACAGCCTCCTAACCCTGTAACGTCGCACTAACCAATACTCAACTAACTGTGCCTCCCTCCTAGTGGGAAATAGAGCCTTTTAATTCAAACAGCTTTGATTGAGGTTGTGGATAAAGTAAGTTCTGCAGACTTTACCTGTGCCTTGGTATCCACATACTGCATGATCCTGAACAGAGAGCCTTTCTCGGAGCTGAATTCTTCCAGGGCCAAATTTGCAATATACTGCAGCTGGTTGTCGCTTGTGTCGACTTTCAGAAGCAATGGGTTGCCGTGCTGAGTTTGAGCAAGCTGCTCTATCTCTTGAACTCGGTGCTTGGTCTCAGCACAGACAGACAGAAGAGCGACAGAGAAGACAGCGAATGCCAACTGCCAGGGAGCCATGATCTCTTTGTGTCGATCACTGAACAGACAGAGGAGCGACCAGCTGCCCTGTTCTTATACCATCACAAATCAGGGGTGTGACGATGATTCTCTATTTGATTAAACATTAAGCAGGTGATATTTGGGGCATTTACAAGATAAGAGATAATTAAATGATTTCTTAAAGCAAATAGGAGTGGTTTGTGTGTGTGTTTTACTTTCAATCAAGTTACTCACATCCCTAATCAGATATGATTCCAACAGCACCATGTTGGAAAGTTTTGCTCAATAATTCAGCAATCCAAAGCTAGCAGTCTCCAACATCCGCTCAGTGCCAGAGGGGAAAACGTACTTATCAGGAATCCTTCATTCTGCTGTTATCCAGTTTGCTTGGAGCTCAGCCCCACGCTTGGTGTCCCCTGTGAAGTGACCAGCAACGTGTTCAATTATAGCCCTTCGTCAAAAAGCATTGGCTCAGTATCCTCACTTTATTAGATCTGTCGAGAGACAGAGAACAGAAACTCTCTGTAGATCCCACCGTTCACCCACACACCAGAGGTATTTTCCCCTGGCCAATACACTAATGAGCACGTGGAGGCCACTTCATGAGGTTCACCTGCTGCTTAATGCAAATGTCTAATTATTCTTGGTCAGACCCCACTTGGAGTATTGTGTTCAGTTCTGGTCACCTCACTACAGGAAGGATGTGGATACTAAAGACAGAGTGCAGAAGAGATTTACAAGGATGTTGCCTGAATTGGGGAGCATGCCTTATGAGAATACGTTGAGTGAGTTTGGCCATTTCTCCTTGGAGTGACTTAGGATGAGAGGTGACCTGATAGAGGGTTATAAGATGATGAGGGGCATTGATTGTGTGGATAGTCAGAGGCTTTTTCCCAGGGCTGAAATGGCTAACAGGAGGCAGCATAGTTTTAAGGTGCTTGGAAGCAAGTACCGAGGAGATGTCAGGGGTAAGTTTTTTACACAGAGTGTGGTGAGTATGTGGAATGGGCTGCTGGAAATGGATGTGGAGGTGGAAATATTTTGGTCTGTTAAGAGACTCTTGGATAGGTACATGAAGCTTAGAAAAATAGAGGGGTATGGGTAACCCGAGCTAACTTCTAAAGTAACTAGATGTTTGGCACAGCATTGTGGGCTGAAGGGCCTGTATGGTACTGTCGGTTTTCTATGTTTCTATGTTTTCTTCTCAGGCCAGGCCAAATCTATTCATCCCTCGTGGTAACCTGTCTTGCCTGGAACCAGCCCAGTGAATCTTTGTTATTCTCCTTCCAGTGCAAGGACCAAAACTCTCCACAGGTCTAGAGATACACAAGAAGAATAAGGCATTTTGACTCTGACATTCAAATCCTCTCCTGAGAAAGGTCATAATGCCGGCATTGTTCATTTGATTTCATGTATTTTCGATGCTGGTTTGATCTGTTCTTATTTAATGGATGTAGGTTCATGGTCTTCCACTGCTGTAGCCCATCCATTTCAGGGTTCAACGTGTTGTGCAGTCAGAGAATCTCTTCTGTGTAATGTTTATTTGAGTTACTGTCACCTTCCTGTCAGCTTGAAGTAGTCTGGCCATTCTCCTCTGACCTCTCTCATTAACAAGGTGTTTTCACCCACAGAACGGCCACTCACTGGATGATTTGTTTTTCACACCATTCTGTGTAAACTCTAGAGATTGGTGTGCATGAAAATCTCAGGTGATCAGCAGTTTCTGAGATACTCAAGCCACCCCATCTGGCACCAACAATCATTCCACGGTCAAAGTCACTTAGGTCCAATTTCTTACCAATTTGATGTTTGGTCTGAACAACAACTGAACCTCTTGACCGTCGACATGCTTTTTTGCATTGAGTTGCTGCCACGTGACTGGCAGATTAGATATTTACATTAACAAGTTGGTGTACCTAATAAAGTGGCCACTGAGCAGATGTATTATTTTTGAAATGAGTCATGACTTTGATGATAAACAGATGTGAGGTCAATTTGCAGTGACTAACGCTTTGAGTTTGTAACCCAGTTTTGCAATCGATACTCCTTTTTACAAATATAACTGATATGCTATTTCTGTTTAAAGTTTTGTACTCAGACTCGAGGAACCATTGAATGATATATGATGCTAGAAACACTAATCTCAATCAGTTGTGGCAGAATTAGGTGGGATCGATCCTTGGTTGCTGGGAGGTGGGAGGGGTCAGAGATATTGTGCTGCAATCTTTTATAGCAGAAGGCAGAACTGCTGCAAGTATTTCGTAGGCAGTCCTCGGGTTTCCGTGTGCCCATCATGGTTTCCGTGTGCCCATCGTGGTTTCTGTGTGCCCATCATGGTTTCCGTGTGCCCATCGTGGTTTCCGTGTGCCCATCGTGGTTTCCGTGTGCCCATCATGGTTTCCATGTGCCCATCGTGGTTTCCGTGTGCCCATCGTGGTTTCCGTGTGCCCATCATGGTTTCCATGTGCCCATCTTCATACAGAAGAGCTCTCATAGTATTAACATATTCAAAAGTCCAGCATATGCAGATACGTTCATTCCTACAGATGGCAGAACGAACCACCTCTCTCTCCCCCCACTTCCAGCACTGTTCCTAATTATCAATCTTATGTGCTTTGATGTTATTCATTAAAATAATGTGGAGATATGGTTACCATATTGAATGATTTAAGGTCATGGCATAGGAGCAGATTTAGGCCATTTGGCCCATCGAGTCTGCTCTACCATTCCATCATGGCTGATTTATTATCCCTCTCAATCCCATACTCCTGCCTTCTCCCTGTAACCTTTGATGCCCTGACTAATGAAGAGCCTATCAACCTCCACTTTAAATATACCCAATGACTTGGCCTCCACAGCCATTTGTGATAATAAATTCCACAGATTCACCACCCGCTGCCTAAAGGAATTCCTCCTCATCTCTGCTCTAAAAGAGCATCCTTGTAGTCTGAGGCTCTACCCTCTGGTCCTCGATTCCACCACTATAGGAAACATCCTCTCCATGGGGGCCTCTCCATATCCACTCTATCTAGGGAGTTGATGGGTCTGCTCCGTTTTTATTCGATTTTTTCTGCGGGGAGGGGGATTTGGGAGTCGACATACCTGTTCTGTGTTTTTTTTTGTTTTTTAGTGTGGGAGGAGGGATTTAGGGGCTGATGTGCCTGCTCCGTTTTGTTCGGTGTTTGTGCAGACAGGGGATTTGACAGTGGATGTGGCTGCTCCGTTTTTGTGCGGGGAGGGGGGATTCGGGGTCGACGTGCCTGTTCGGCCCCACTGGTTTCCTTGGCTGTGTAAGTCTCGGGAACACGCACTCCAGTCCCGCCGAACCCAAACTCTTTCAGAAAGGAATATTCACCGATCCTCAGTCGACTGCGGCACGTTCTCCATCGAATCTCGGTCCCCCACCGGGTGTCTCCAGCATCTTCATCAGCCACTGAACAAATAGCCAGCTCACTTTCCAAAGCACCCGTTACCTCTAACCAAACCCCCAACACTGCTATGACAGAAAGACCATTCCGTTAGCAGTGAAACCCTTCCCATGACGTTGAGATAATTTGCCACCCCTTCACACAAAGCATAAAGTCCAACCCAGTTGTGACATAGCTCACCAAGGGGATAGGTGCCACATTCTGTTCCCCGGCTCTGACATGGGCCAGTCTGTCTAGGGGTTTCCTGACTCTTTGGGACCTCCTAATCCCATCATCTACTTCTTCAGCTTCAGACACTACCTGGGCTCTTCGCTGTCTACACGGGGAGTCCCCTGCCTGTCCATTACTCGCACTTTCCGACACCTCAGGTCTCCTCGTCACTTAGCTGAGCTCACCTGAAGCCCAGTCACTTTCGAGCCCAGCCTCCCGTGATTATCTAACCGCAAACCTGCCTGTCCACTGCTAGTCCCCTCAATTCACCCGCCTCAGTGTGAGATGGGTGGGGAATCTCTTCGTCAGTTTCTGGAGAGTTTGAGAAGGGCAGCATATACCACACCGCCACTTCCGCATCCTCCAAGTCTGTATCACATTCAGGGCTGGGGTCCAGTCTAATCCTTCCCACTGCTGGTCGTTCAGTTCCTCCACATTGCCGAAGAGGTGTCGGCTCCAGGCCAGGCTCTGGGTCTGGGTCAACCTGCACCTCTTGTCCCAGAAGCAGCAGGTGGTTCCAATGGCGAATCTTGACAGGCCCATTCCCATCCTCTGGTTTCCCCCAGAAAACTGGTACGTTTGGCATCTGACTCTCCACCACATAGGGCGTAGCTGCCCAGCG
Source organism: Hemitrygon akajei (assembly GCF_048418815.1). Lineage (NCBI taxonomy): Eukaryota > Metazoa > Chordata > Chondrichthyes > Myliobatiformes > Dasyatidae > Hemitrygon > Hemitrygon akajei. Next base: position 98,101,985 of record NC_133130.1, on the reverse strand, counting down.
GACAGACAACTTACGCTTCCCAGGGAGCCCCAAATTCTTTATGAGGACTCGGTCTCCAGACATTAGTTGCGAGAACCCTAATCTTTTGATCATACCTCCTCATATTTCCTTGATTCTGCCTGGTAGCCGCGACCTCAGCTAATTCATGCCTTTGTCAGCAGGTTCGGATACGGCCCAAGTTGCGAAATGAGAGACACTGAAACGGGTCGATAGTTCACAAAACTTTAATGCGAACGGCGTTAAAGGGGAAATAAAACAATAAACGCTAGGCCAAACAGGGCCGTTAACTAAAACTCTCAAACAGGAAAGAACATCTGATTATTAAACGGATACCGCTTGTCCAGAGCCAGTTGACTCCACAGTCCAATTTCTCAGGCAAACAAAAGCGAAGCATTGCCGTGCTGCGTCCAAGTCTCGACAAGCACTATGACAACAAGAATGGACTTAAATACTACCATAGTTAAATAATCATCAGCTGACACGTGCACATTCTCAAGCGCAATTGCGCAGCTGAATCCGTGATTTTTGAAAACCCTTTTCAGCTCCCTTCTCACGTCAGACACATACTTCAGATGAGTCTTCGGGGGCAGATCTTCCTCACCAGTCCCAAACCAAAGGTCGATGGGCAACCTCGCCTCGCACCCAAACATCAGATAATATGGCGAGTACCCGGTAGCTTCCTTTCGTGTAGGGTTGTAGCCGTGGACCAAATGTCCAATATGTCGACTCCACTTGTTCTGCTTGCTGATCTCCAGGGTCCCCAGCATGTCTAGCAAGGTCCAACTAAACTTCTTGGGCTGGGGATCACCCTGTGGGTAATAAAGCGGAGTCCTCGACTTCTCGACTCCAAGCACGCTCAGTAACTCGTGGATGATCCTGCTCTCGAAATCCCGTCCCTCATCACTATGTACCCACCTGGGGAGGCCAGAATAAATGAAATACTTCTCCATAACACTGTGGCCACCATGGACACCCTCTAATCCTTGGTAGGGAAAGCCTGCGCATATCTGATGTAGTGATCCGTGATGACTACGACAATCGCCGTGTTGCTGGCATCAGGTTCTATTGACAGGAAATCCACACACACCAGGTCCAGGGCCCCGCACTCTGCAAGTGGGACAAGGGAACTGCCCGCCTAGGCAGCATCTTCCTCCATATACATCAAATGGACGACTTGCTGTACTTGTCGGCCTCCAGCTTCTTTTGGGGCCAGTGGAACCGATCTCTGAGCAATCCATCGGTCTTGTCAACCCCTAAATGTCCAGAATCATGATAAAGTGATTTCACACAACCCTCCAATACTTCTCAGGCCGAACCAGCTGGGGACGCCGAGGTCGGTCCGGAGGTGACGTGACCCGGTATAGGAACCGGTTCCTCAACTCCAGTCTTGGCCATTCTCTCAGTAGTAGAGGCACTGCGGAGTGTTTCATCTTGTCTGTTTGAGTCACGTCCCCTTTCGCAACTGCTGACCAAACAGTAGCAATGCCCGGGTCATCTCACTGAGCAGATGCCACTTCCCCGGTACTCAATTCCGGCAACTGCTTTGTCGTCAGAGTGGTCAGGTTGTCGTAAGCTTCTGGAATGGCGCCATCAGAAGCTCCGAATTGATCTACCGCTCGCTTCTGCCCTTAACTTCTCTCTGCCTTCACCGTGATGGAAAACTGGCACATGGCTTTCACTCCTGGGGCAGGAACACTCTCCCACTCTCTGTCCCTGTCCAGCCCTTCATGAGCACATCGAGACAACGCATCGGTATCAATGTTCCGACTCCCCGGCCGGTACTTCAGGCTGAAACCATAGGCAAACAATGCCACCAACCACCAATGGCCTGTGGCATCCAGTTTCACTGAGGTCAGGTTATAAGTTAACGTTGTCCGTCCTCACCTCAAACGTGGCACCATATATAGATAGTCCCTTAGTTTATCCACCACAGCCCATTTCAGTGCAGGAACAATCATCTGTGCATGGGGTAGTTTCGCTCAGAGAGTGACAGATTCCAGCTGACAAACATGACTGGTCTCAGCCTGGTGGCCTGATCCTGATACAGGACACCCCCGAGCCCTCTCTGCTGGTATCTGGATACAATCGGGGGTCTGCAAACGCCAGCACAGCCGCTTTCGTCAGCAGCTCCTTCAGCAACTGAAAGCCTCTTCACATTTCTCATCCCATCTCTCTCCAAAATGCTCCAAAGGACTAAGATAATCTTTACTCTCCTTTCCTTTCCTCCTCCTCCCTTTCTTCCCCAAGGGAGGGTAACCGCACGGAAGCTGATTTGAAGGGTGATCGCTTTAAAGTAGTCCTTTACGAACCTCCGATAGTGCCCACTGAGCCCGAGGAATGAGGTCAAGGTGCTCACAGTCTGGGGCCTTGGCCATGTGGTCGCCGCCTCGATCTTAGCCGGATCCACCATGTGGGACTATGTGCCCAACATAGCTGACAGACGTCTTGCAGAACTGCCACTTGTCCAGGGAAAGTTTTAACCCTTCAGCTCTCAGGAGGCCCAGCATCCTCACTTTTGTCCCTCCAAGGTGGACCGGAACTCTGAGTGGACTCAGTGATGATCCCAGCTTCCTTCGGCTTCCGCAGATGCTGTCGAGCATCCTCCACCTCTGCAGGTCCAGTCTCCATGACCCTTCTCTGAACCCTGGTGTGGCGAGTGATCGTGGAACAACCCATATCAAGCTCATCAGTAGAAAAGACACCTTCCAGCTTCACCATCTTCTCTATCAACCTCCTCTTCCACCCTCCAGGTACTGCGGAGTTGAATGACCCCGCAGCCAACTCTCCCCATTTCGGAGAGAGTTTCTTCCCAGCCTGTCCCACAGGGACACTAGATCACCGTCACCGGGAAGAGGTTCACCATCTGCATCCCCTGCCGGAGGGTGACCTCCCACTCCGAAAGGTTCCTGACACTCACCGTCATCCTGTTCAACCGAGGGCTCCTGCAGTTCGGGCCTCACCAGTACCCCAGCAGGTAAGCGCGAGTCCTCCTCGTGGTCTTCCGGCGCACCCACCGAGAGGGCCTCGGCCTCGGCCTCGGGCATTCCGGGAAATATGGGGATTCCCATCACTCTCACTACTTCCCCAGGTCGTAACACGACTGGTTTTGACCGGGTGAACCACCCAGTCCCTCGCTTATCCTCATCACCCAGCCCAGCGGGCCACTTCTCTTCCTCAAAAACAGCTCTGAACACAGAGGGAATGGACAGCATTTTCAGAAAGCTCTCTCCAACTTCCGCCTTGCGGGCTCCCACTAAGCTCCTCACAATAGGAGTATTTGCCCGTCATGAATTGCAGTTTTGCCCTTCTCAACGGGGTCCGGACAAACCAGCACTCCGCCTCCTCCGAGGACCTCAGCCTCCGAAACTCCAGCTTCACTGACAAAGAGCCATCATACGGATAGTCATCTGTACTAAGACCCCAGATCTCTAGCACAGTGAGTGGCATCAAGGGTAAATATCAAATACCAGGTTTACGATGAGAGTCGGTGTCACGTATGGCTCTAGCAGAAATACCCTCAATCCGTAGCTTGGCCCCACTGAGTCTTCAGGAATAGGGTACTTTGCTTTAGGGTGTTCTCGAGATATCCCCCTCGAGTCGCCAGGCCGTTCCCTCACTGGGTCTCTCCGCCGAGATACCCGGGGGCTCACTCTCCGAGGGGATTCCCGTCATTCACACTCCCGCCTGATGTCCCGCTTCACCACAGTTATAGCGGTCACTCCCCTTCCCGCCGGAACCCGTTCACTTGCACCCCTCTGCTTCGCCCGTCCCCTCAACGCGTCTGAATCCACGTCGGCTTCACTGTGAAAAAGCTCTCACTGTATGCCTCGTCAAACTCTCTGGCAATCACTGTCTTTTCACATTGTCAGAGCACTGGCACTCACCCAGCATCTGAGCGGTCTGCACCGCCCAAATCTCACACTCCTCTTCCCCTGGGGTGGGCTTCGTTCCTGACAACACGCCGAGCCTGCAATGACTGGGACTTTGAACCTGGACACTTTGCCAGGGAGGTGAGGGCCGACTCAGAAAGCTCAGCCCTCGCTGCAGGACTCATTACATCCTCTACATCAGACCATTCCTACCCCTCGCGCCGCAAAAGCAAGAGCAACTTGTCTCCGCCCCCAGCTACGGGAATCTCAGCCTCCCATTCAGCACGCCCTCCTCCTGGAAAGTACGGACAGCCCATGACCCCACTCCTCCGGGGTCCCAATAGGACCAGCCGGTCCCACTGCCGTTACTTCAGCGCTAGTCTCAACTAAAGCAAAGCCTTTGCCTGCCATTTCATCAAACCTCTGCTCCATAATCCCAAGTGTTCCTAATGCTTTGACGGTGCTTGAAATCCGAATTAACAATTCATTGGGACTACAAATGCCTACCCCACACAACACACATGCATTCATTACCAGTAACTCCGCAACGCAATCACTCTACCGGACAATAGTTTAACACACAACCCACTGGATCAACGCTCATGACAATCACACAGCATCCAATGAAACCGATCCGAGACTATACGCCCGCAGATGAAATCCCACCCGTTTCTTTGGCTGTGTGAATCTGGGGAGTACACACTCCGGTCCTGCCAAACCCCGTGAGCTTGACACGCTCTCTCACCCCAAAGCCCGGTTTGTGTGGAATTTGCTGCCCTGTACAATTCAGTGCGAAGAAACAGCAGACAGCACACTCCATACGATTAAAGGAATTATATTCATCAATTTTAACTAAAGCTTCAGTAACGAAAAAGAACAAAACAACAAACAAAAAGGTCCCATTATAATTAAACAGTTACAGGTGCCCGTGTTGGAGCTCAGCTCTTTCAAAAAGTAATATTCACCGATCCTCAGTCGACCGCGGCCATTCTCCATTGGATCTCGGTCCCCCACGGATCGAATCATACCACCGGGTCTCTCCAGCATCTTCACTCTTCAGCCACTGAACAAAGACCCAGCTCACATTCCACAACACCCGTTATCTCTACCCAAACCCCCAACACTGCTTCCACAGAAAGACCATTCCGTTAGCAGTCAAACCGTCCCGGGGGGTACATTTATTCTTCTGTGTGAGGAGGGGGATTCGGGGGTCGATGTGCCTGTTCCGTTTTTGTTTGTTTTAGACAATATACAATAGACAATAGGTGCAGGAGTAGGCCATTCGGCCCTTCTGGCCAGCACCGCCATTCCCTGTGATCATGGCTGATCATACACAATCAGTACCCCGTTCTGCCCTCTCCCCATATCCCTTGACCCCGCTATCTATAAAAACTCTATCCAACTCTCTCTTGTATGCATCTAGAGACTTGGTCTCCACTGCCTTCTGGGGCAGAGCATTCCACATATCCATCACTCTCTGGGTGAAAAAGCTTTTCCGCATCTCAGCTCTAAATGGCCTACCCCTTATTCTTAAACTGTGGCCTCTGGTTCTGGACTCACCCATCAGTGGGAACATGCTTCCTGCCTCCAGCGTGTCCAATCCCTTAATAATCTTATATGTCTCAATCAGATCCCCTCTCATCCTTCTAAATTCCACTGGATACAAGCCCAGTCGCTCCAATCTTTCAACATATGACAGTCCCGCCATTCCGGGAATTAACCTTGTGAACCTACACTGCACTCCCTCAATAGCAAGAATGTCCTTCCTCAAATTTGGAGACCAAAACTGCACACAATACTCCAGGTGGGGTCTCACCAGGGTCCTGTACAGCTGCAGAAGGACCTCTTTACACCTATACTCAATTCCTCTTGTTATAAAAGCCAGCATGCCATTAGCTTTCTTCACTGCCTGCTGAACCTGCATGCTTGCTTTCATTGACTGATTACAAGAACACCTAGATCTCGTTGTGCTTCCCCTTTTCCTAATTTGACTCCATTTAGATAGTAATCTGCCTTCCTGTTCTTGCCACCAAAGTGGATAAACTCACATTTGTCCACATTAAACTGTTTTCTTTGCGGGGAGGGGGATTTTTGGTGGGGGGGGGGGGGGGTGATCGTGCCGCCGTTCTTTTCTTTCCTGCTCTCATGGCGACTCGCAGAAGAAGAATTTCCGAGTTGTATACTTTGACAATAAATTAACCTTTGAACGTTTGAATCTTTATTTTCTGGCTTATGGATATCTGTAAAAACAGAACCCCGTTTACTCCCTAGTGATGTCCTGCACCTTTAGTGAAGAAGGCATTTAACCACTGGGTGGATGACGAGTCAAAGCTAGAATGGACCAAACCTTGGACAAATGCGAGACTGTGTTCGAGACATCTATGTAAGTTAATGAGTAACTACACAATAATTTTATTAAAATTAATCTACGACTGGACGCATGCCTGAATGAATGGAGCGATGGAATAATTTGATGCATCAGAAAAGTGTAGGAGCTGGTTGGGAGGTGGGGCAAGGCTTTTAAACTAAATCCACACAATGAATTGACTCTTTAAAGCATTCAATATTTGTATGATTGCCAAAGCATCAGGACACTCGGCTTATTTAATCAAATGATTCATTGTACAGTCAGATAAAAAGGAATTGCATTATTATTGATACGACAGAAAAATTCATTGGACTTCGACTCAGACTTCTCCTTGCATTCCCGGCGGTGGTCTTGCAGGCCGTACGCGTTAGATATTAATTTTCACACAGCTTCGTTTCAGAGTTGTTTGCTTTTTGGAAGGAGGAATGGACCAAAGCACAAAGTGGCACATGAAGAACTAGGAAGGAAATAAAGCACGTAAGTATGACAATGATTCATTTACCTAAAATATTTTAATCTGCAGAGAATACACAGTTTTACCTCGGATGCTCCAGTGCTTTGAATGATCTTACAGTCTTTTCCGTTCACTCCAGCACTAACAGCTGGACAGCTTGTCTTCCCAATGAAGACATCCATCATGTAGAGAATTCCCTCAAGCACCTAGAGCAAGAACAAAACCAACTTATACTCCTGCGTCGAGTGTCAAGTACTGCCTTTATCCTGAAATAAAGGTCACATTTTCCTCTCATCTGCTAGGAGCTCTAACCCAGGTGAAGCCACTGTGGGTGAAGCTCCTTGCTTCTGCCAGAGTTCTGTAGAAAATGAGGCTCCTTTTTCTGGATCGTCACTCCACACTCCGGTTCCTCCTTACATTTCAAAACATGTTCTCCTTTCATCCGAACTTCCGAGCTGTGTAACACAGCACACAGAGCTCAGCATTTCTATCACAAATCACAAGAGATTCTGCAGATGCTGGAAATCCAGAGCAACACTCAAAGAATGCTGGAAAGACTCCACGGGTTCAGGCAGCAGTGATATAATTATTCAATTATTCCAATCATTTAATGGCAGCATATCCACTATTACTTCTGTACAACCGTAGGGCAAATACTTCATGGGGTTTAACAGAGTTCCTAGCCATTTATTACACAGTGGTTACAGGGTCTGAACTGTGGCTCTTCCCCACACCCCTTACAGTGACTACACCCAGAGTCAATGCATCCCTGACGGGCTCATAATGAATGGGAACAGGCCATTTGGACCCATTCACAGTAATCCCATGCACTTTTATGCAAAGACAATTCAAGTGCTTGTAAATCCCCTGTTCCAGAGCAGGTAATGGACTGCATGCATCGCTCTCTTTCAAACAGTGTATTCCAGGTACTCACCATTCTCTGGCTGAATGAGGTCCCCTGAACTACCTTCCAAATCTCTTACCTCTTACCTTTAATCTACATCCTCTGTTTTTATTTACCCATATGACCAAACAGCCTCCTAACCCTGTAACGTCGCACTAACCAATACTCAACTAACTGTGCCTCCCTCCTAGCGGGAAATAGAGCCTTTTAATTCAAACAGCTTTGATTGAGGTTGTGGATAAAGTAAGTTCTGCAGACTTTACCTGTGCCTTGGTATCCACATACTGCATGATCCTGAACAGAGAGCCTTTCTCGGAGCTGAATTCTTCCAGGGCCAAATTTGCAATATACTGCAGCTGGTTGTCGCTTGTGTCGACTTTCAGAAGCAATGGGTTGCCGTGCTGAGTTTGAGCAAGCTGCTCTATCTCTTGAACTCGGTGCTTGGTCTCAGCACAGACATACAGAAGAGCGACAGAGAAGACAGCGAATGCCAACTGCCAGGGAGCCATGATCTCTTTGTGTCGATCACTGAACAGACAGAGGAGCGACCAGCTGCCCTGTTCTTATACCATCACAAATCAGGGGTGTGACGATGATTCTCTATTTGATTAAACATTAAGCAGGTGATATTTGGGGCATGTACAAGATAAGAGATAATTAAATGATTTCTTAAAGCAAATAGGAGTGGTTTGTGTGTGTGTTTTACTTTCAATCAAGTTACTCACATCCCTAATCAGATATGATTCCAACAGCACCATGTTGGAAAGTTTTGCTCAATAATTCAGCAATCCAAAGCTAGCAGTCTCCAACATCCGCTCAGTGCCAGAGGGGAAAACGTACTTATCAGGAATCCTTCATTCTGCTGTTATCCAGTTTGCTTGGAGCTCAGCCCCACGCTTGGTGTCCCCTGTGAAGTGACCAGCAACGTGTTCAATTATAGCCCTTCGTCAAAAAGCATTGGCTCAGTATCCTCACTTTATTAGATCTGTCGAGAGACAGAGAACAGAAACTCTCTGTAGATCCCACCGTTCACCCACACACCAGAGGTATTTTCCCCTGGCCAATACACTAATGTGCATGTGGAGGCCACTTCATGAGGTTCACCTGCTGCTTAATGCAAATGTCTAATTATTCTTGGTCAGACCCCACTTGGAGTATTGTGTTCAGTTCTGGTCACCTCACTACAGGAAGGATGTGGATACTAAAGACAGAGTGCAGAGGAGATTTACAAGGATGTTGCCAGAATTGGGGAGCATGCCTTATGAGAATATGTTGAGTGAGTTTGGCCTTTTCTCCTTGGAGTGACTTAGGATGAGAGGTGACCTGATAGAGGGTTATAAGATGATGAGGGGCATTGATTGTGTGGATAGTCAGAGGCTTTTTCCCAGGGCTGAAATGGCTAACACGAGGCGGCATAGTTTTAAGGTGCTTGGAAGCAGGTACCGAGGAGATGTCAGGGGTAAGTTTTTTACACAGAGAGTTGTGAGTATGTGGAATGGGCTGCCGGAAATGGATGTGGAGGCGGAAATATTTTGGTCTGTTAAGAGACTCTTGGATAGGTACATGGAGCTTAGAAAAATAGAGGGGTATGGGTAACCCGAGGTAACTTCTAAAGTAAGTAGATGTTTGGCACAGCATTGTGGGCTGAAGGGCCTGTATGGTGCTGTCGGTTTTCTATGTTTCTATGTTTTCTTCTCAGGCCAGGCCAAATCTATTCATCCCTCGTGGTAACCTGTCTTGCCTGGAACCAGCCCAGTGAATCTTTGTTATTCTCCTTCCAGTGCAAGGACCAAAACTCTCCACAGGTCTAGAGATACACAAGAAGAATAAGGCATTTTGACTCTGACATTTAAATCCTCTCCTGAGAAAGGTCATAATGCCGGCATTGTTCATTTGATTTCATGTATTTTCGATGCTGGTTTGATCTGTTCTTATTTAATGGATGTATGTTCATGGTCTTCCACTGCTGTAGCCCATCCATTTCAGGGTTCAACGTGTTGTGCAGTCAGAGAATCTCTTCTGTGTAATGTTTATTTGAGTTACTGTCACCTTCCTGTCAGCTTGAAGTAGTCTGGCCATTCTCCTCTGACCTCTCTCATTAACAAGGTGTTTTCACCCACAGAACGGCCACTCACTGGATGATTTGTTTCTCACACCATTCTGTGTAAACTCTAGAGATTGGTGTGCATGAAAATCTCAGGTGATCAGCAGTTTCTGAGATACTCAAGCCACCCCATCTGGCACCAACAATCATTCCACGGTCAAAGTCACTTAGGTCCAATTTCTTACCTATTTGATGTTTGGTCTGAACAACAACTGAACATCTTGACCGTCGACATGCTTTTTTGCACTGAGTTGCTGCCACGTGACTGGCTGATTAGATATTTACATTAACAAGTTGGTGTACCTAATAAAGTGGCCACTGAGCAGATGTATTATTTTTGAAATGAGTCATGACTTTGATGATAAACAGATGTGAGGTCAATTTGCAGTGACTAACGCTTTGAGTTTGTAACCCAGTTTTGCAATCGATACTCCTTTTTACAAATATAACTGATATGCTATTTCTGTTTAAAGTTTTGTACTCAGACTCGAGGAACCATTGAATGATATATGATGCTAGAAACACTAATCTCAATCAGTTGTGGCAGAATTAGGTGGGATCGATCCTTGGTTGCTGGGAGGTGGGAGGGGTCAGAGATATTGTGCTGCAATCTTTCATAGCAGAAGGCAGAACTGCTGCAAGTATTTCGTAGGCAGTCCTCGGGTTTCCGTGTGCCCATCATGGTTTCCGTGTGCCCATCATGGTTTCCGTGTGCCCATCGTGGTTTCCATGTGCCCATCGTGGTTTCCGTGTGCCCATCGTGGTTTCCATGTGCCCATCGTGGTTTCCGTGTGCCCATCGTGGTTTCCATGTGCCCATCGTGGTTTCCGTGTGCCCATCGTGGTTTCCGTGTGCCCATCGTGGTTTCCATGTGCCCATCGTGGTTTCCGTGTGCCCATCGTGGTTTCCGTGTGCCCATCGTGGTTTCCGTGTGCCCATCATGGTTTCCGTGTGCCCATCTTCATACAGAAGAGCTCTCATAGTATTAACATATTCAAAAGTCCAGCATATGCAGATACGTTCATTCCTACAGATGGCAGAACGAACCACCTCTCTCTCCCCCCACTTCCAGCACTGTCCCTAATTATCAATCTTATGTGCTTTGATGTTATTCATTAAAATAATGTGGACATATGGTTACCATATTGAATGATTTAAGGTCATGGCATAGGAGCAGATTTAGGCCATTTGGCCCATCGAGTCTGCTCTACCATTCCATCATGGCTGATTTATTATCCCTCTCAAACCCATACTCCTGCCTTCTCCCCGTAACCTTTGATGCCCTGACTAATGAAGAGCCTATCAACCTCCACTTTAAATATACCCAATGACTTGGCCTCCACAGCCATTTGTGATAATAAATTCCACAGATTCACCACCCGCTGCCTAAAGGAATTCCTCCTCATCTCTGCTCTAAAAGAGCATCCTTGTAGTCTGAGGCTCTACCCTCTGGTCCTCGATTCCACCACTATAGGAAACATCCTCTCCATGGGGGCCACTCCATATCCACTCTATCTAGGGAGTTGATGGGTCTGCTCCGTTTTTATTCGATTTTTTCTGCGGGGAGGGGGATTTGGGAGTCGACATACCTGTTCTGTGTTTTTTTTTTGTTTTTTAGTGTGGGAGGAGGGATTTAGGGGCTGATGTGCCTGCTCCGTTTTGTTCGGTGTTTGTGCAGACAGGGGATTTGACAGTGGATGTGGCTGCTCCGTTTTTGTTAATAGTTTTTGTGCGGGGAGGGGGGATTCGGGGTCGACGTGCCTGTTCGGCCCCACTGGTTTCCTTGGCTGTGTAAGTCTCGGGAATACGCACTCCAGTCCCGCCAAACCCAAACTCTTTCAGAAAGTAATATTCACCGATCCTCAGTCGACTGCGGCACGTTCTCCATCGAATCTCGGTCCCCCACCGGGTGTCTCCAGCATCTTCATCACCCACTGAACAAATAGCCAGCTCACTTTCCAAAGCACCCGTTACCTCTAACCAAACCCCCAACACTGCTATGACAGAAAGACCATTCCGTTAGCAGTGAAACCCTTCCCATGACGTTGAGATAATTTGCCACCCCTTCACACAAAGCATAAAGTCCAACCCAGTTGTGACATAGCTCACCAAGGGGATAGGTTCCACATTCTGTTCCCCGGCTCTGACATGGGCCAGTCTGTCTAGGGGTTTCCTGACTCTTTGGGACCTCCTAATCCCATCATCTACTTCTGCAGCTTCAGACACTCCCTGGGCTCTTCGCTGTCTACCCGGGGAGTCCCCTGCCTGTCCATTACTCGCACTTTCCGACAACTCAGGTCTCCTCGTCACTTAGCTGAGCTCACCTGAAGCCCAGTCACTTTCGAGCCCAGCCTCCCGTGATTATCTAATCGCAAACCTGCCTGTCCACTGCTAGTCCCTCAATTCACCCGCCTCAGTGTGAGATGGGTTGGGAATCTCTTCGTCAGTTACTGGGGAGTTTGAGAAGGGCAGCATATACCACACCGCCACTTCCGCATCCTCCAAGTCTGTATCACATTCAGGGCTGGGGTCCAGTCTAATCCTTCCCACTGCTGGTCGTTCAGTTCCTCCACATTGCCGAAGAGGTGTCGGCTCCAGGCCAGGCTCTGGGTCTGGGTCAACCTGCACCTCTTGTCCCAGAAGCAGCAGGTGGTTCCAATGGCGAATCTTGACAGGCCCATTCCCATCCTCTGGTTTCCCCCAGAAAACTGGTACGTTTGGCATCTGACTCTCCACCACATAGGGCGTAGCTGCCCAGCGGACAGACAACTTACGCTTCCCAGGGAGCCCCAAATTCTTTATGAGGACTCGGTCTCCAGACATTAGTTGCGAGAACCCTAATCTTTTGATCATACCTCCTCATATTTCCTTGATTCTGCCTGGTAGCCGCGACCTCAGCTAATTCATGCCTTTGTCAGCAGGTTCGGATACGGCCCAAGTTGCGAAATGAGAGACACTGAAACGGGTCGATAGTTCACAAAACTTTAATGCGAACGGCGTTAAAGGGGAAATAAAACAATAAACGCTAGGCCAAACAGGGCCGTTAACTAAAACTCTCAAACAGGAAAGAACATCTGATTATTAAACGGATACCGCTTGTCCAGAGCCAGTTGACTCCACAGTCCAATTTCTCAGGCAAACAAAAGCGAAGCATTGTCGTGCTGCGTCCAAGTCTCGACAAGCACTATGACAACAAGAATGGACTTAAATACTACCATAGTTAAATAATCATCAGCTGACACGTGCACATTCTCAAGCGCAATTGCGCAGCTGAATCCGTGATTTTTGAAAACCCTTTTCAGCTCCCTTCTCACGTCAGACACATACTTCAGATGAGTCTTCGGGGGCAGATCTTCCTCACCAGTCCCAAACCAAAGGTCGATGGGCAACCTCGCCTCGCACCCAAACATCAGATAATATGGCGAGTACCCGGTAGCTTCATTTCGTGTAGGGTTGTAGCAGTGGACCAAATGTCCAATATGTCGACTCCACTTGTTCTTCTTGCTGATCTCCAGGGTCCCCAGCATGTCTAGCAAGGTCCAACTAAACTTCTTGGGCTGGGGATCACCCTGTGGGTAATAAAGCGGAGTCCTCGACTTCTCGACTCCAAGCACGCTCAGTAACTCGTGGATGATCCTGCTCTCGAAATCCCGTCCCTCATCACTATGTACCCACCTGGGGAGGCCAGAATAAATGAAATACTTCTCCATAACACTGTGGCCACCATGGACACCCTCTAATCCTTGGTAGGGAAAGCCTGCGCATATCTGATGTAGTGATCCGTGATGACTACGACAATCGCCGTGTTGCTGGCATCAGGTTCTATTGACAGGAAATCCACACACACCAGGTCCAGGGCCCCGCACTCTGCAAGTGGGACAAGGGAACTGCCCGCCTAGGCAGCATCTTCCTCCATATACATCAAATGGACGACTTGCTGTACTTGTCGGCCTCCAGCTTCTTTTGGGGCCAGTGGAACCGATCTCTGAGCAATCCATCGGTCTTGTCAACCCCTAAATGTCCAGAATCATGATAAAGTGATTTCACACAACCCTCCAATACTTCTCAGGCCGAACCAGCTGGGGACGCCGAGGTCGGTCCGGAGGTGACGTGACCCGGTATAGGAACCGGTTCCTCAACTCCAGTCTTGGCCATTCTCTCAGTAGTAGAGGCACTGCGGAGTGTTTCATCTTGTCTGTTTGAGTCACGTCCCCTTTCGCATCTGCTGACCAAACAGTAGCAATGCCCGGGTCATCTCACTGAGCAGATGCCACTTCCCCGGGACTCAATTCCGGCAACTGCTTTGTCGTCAGAGTGGTCAGGTTGTCGTAAGCTTCTGGAATGGCGCCATCAGAAGCTCCGAATTGATCTACCTCTCGCTTCTGCCCTTAACTTCTCTCTGCCTTCACCGTGATGGAAAACTGGCCCATGGCTTTCACTCCTGGGTCAGGAACACTCTCCCACTCTCTGTCCCTGTCCAGCCCTTCATGAGTACATCGAGACAACGCATCGGTATCAATGTTCCGACTCCCCGGCCGGTACTTCAGGCTGAAACCATAGGCAAACAATGCCACCAACCACCAATGGCCTGTGGCATCCAGTTTCACTGAGGTCAGGTTATAAGTTAACGTTGTCCGTCCTCACCTCAAACGTGGCACCATATATAGATAGTCCCTTAGTTTATCCACCACAGCCCATTTCAGTGCAGGAACAATCATCTGTGCATGGGGTAGTTTCGCTCAGAGAGTGACAGATTCCAGCTGACAAACGTGACTGGTCTCAGCCTGGTGGCCTGATCCTGATACAGGACACCCCCGAGCCCTCTCTGCTGGTATCTGGATACAATCGGGGGTCTGCAAACGCCAGCACAGCCGCTTTCGTCAGCAGCTCCTTCAGCAACTGAAAGCCTCTTCACATTTCTCATCCCATCTCGCTCCAAAATGCTCCAAAGGACTAAGATAATCTTTACTCTCCTTTCCTTTCCTCCGCCTCCCTTTCTTCCCCAAGGGAGGGTAACCGCACGGAAGCTGATTTGAAGGGTGAATCGCTTTAAACAAGTCCTTTACGAACCTCCGATAGTGCCCACTGAGCCCGAGGAATGAGGTCAAGGTGCTCACAGTCTGGGGCCTTGGCCATGTGGTCGCCGCCTCGATCTTAGCCGGATCCACCATGTGGGACTATGTGCCCAACATAGCTGACAGACGTCTTGCAGAACTGCCACTTGTCCAGGGAAAGTTTTAACCCTTCAGCTCTCAGGAGGCCCAGCATCCTCACTTTTGTCCCTCCAAGGTGGACCGGAACTCTGAGTGGACTCAGTGATGATCCCAGCTTCCTTCGGCTTCCGCAGATGCTGTCGAGCATCCTCCACCTCTGCAGGTCCAGTCTCCATGACCCTTCTCTGAACCCTGGTGTGGCGAGTGATCGTGGAACAACCCATATCAAGCTCATCAGTAGAAAAGACACCTTCCAGCTTCACCATCTTCTCTATCAACCTCCTCTTCCACCCTCCAGGTACTGGGGAGTTGAATGACCCCGCAGCCAACTCTCCGCATTTCGGAGAGAGTTTCTTCCCAGCCTGTCCCACAGGGACACTAGATCACCGTCACCGGGAAGAGGTTCACCATCGGCATCCCCTGCCGGAGGGTGACCTCCCACTCCGAAAGGTTCCTGACACTCACCGTCATCCTGTTCAACCGAGGGCTCCTGCAGTTCGGGCCTCACCAGTACCCCAGCAGGTAAGCGCGAGTCCTCCTCGTGGTCTTCCGGCGCACCCACCGAGAGGGCCTCGGCCTCGGCCTCGGGCATTCCGGGAAATATGGGGATTCCCATCACTCTCACTACTTCCCCAGGTCGTAACACGACTGGTTTTGACCGGGTGAACCACCCAGTCCCTCGCTTATCCTCATCACCCAGCCCAGCGGGCCACTTCTCTTCCTCAAAAACAGCTCTGAACACAGAGGGAATGGACAGCATTTTCAGAAAGCTCTCTCCAACTTCCGCCTTGCGGGCTCCCACTAAGCTCCTCACAATAGGAGTATTTGCCCGTCATGAATTGCAGTTTTGCCCTTCTCAACGGGGTCCTGACAAACCAGCACTAAAGTATCAAGGACCTCAGCCTCCGAAACTCCAGCTTCACTGACAAAGAGCCATCATACGGATAGTCATCTGTACTAAGACCCCAGATCTCTAGCACAGTAAGTGGCATCAAGGGTAAATATCAAATACCAGGTTTACGATGAGAGTCGGTGTCACGTATGGCTCTAGCAGAAATACCCTCAATCCGTAGCTTGGCCCCACTGAGTCTTCAGGAATAGGGTACTTTGCTTTAGGGTGTTCTCGAGATATCCCCCTCGAGTCGCCAGGCCGTTCCCTCACTGGGTCTCTCCGCCGAGATACCCGGGGGCTCACTCTCCGAGGGGATTCCCGTCATTCACACTCCCGCCTGATGTCCCGCTTCACCACAGTTATAGCGGTCACTCCCCTTCCCGCCGGAACCCGTTCACTTGCACCCCTCTGCTTCGCCCGTCCCCTCAACGCGTCTGAATCCACGTCGGCTTCACTGTGAAAAAGCTCTCACTGTATGCCTCGTCAAACTCTCTGGCAATCACTGTCTTTTCACATTGTCAGAGCACTGGCACTCACCCAGCATCTGAGCGGTCTGCACCGCCCAAATCTCACACTCCTCTTCCCCTGGGGTGGGCTTCGTTCCTGACAACACGCCGAGCCTGCAATGACTGGGACTTTGAACCTGGACACTTTGCCAGGGAGGTGAGGGCCGACTCAGAAAGCTCAGCCCTCGCTGCAGGACTCATTACATCCTCTACATCAGACCATTCCTACCCCTCGCGCCGCAAAAGCAAGAGCAACTTGTCTCCGCCCCCAGCTACGGGAATCTCAGCCTCCCATTCAGCACGCCCTCCTCCTGGAAAGTACGGACAGCCCATGACCCCACTCCTCCGGGGTCCCAATAGGACCAGCCGGTCCCACTGCCGTTACTTCTGCGCTAGTCTCAACTAAAGCAAAGCCTTTGCCTGCCATTTCATCAAACCTCTGCTCCATAATCCCAAGTGTTCCTAATGCTTTGACGGTGCTTGAAATCCGAATTAACAATTCATTGGGACTACAAATGCCTACCCCACTCAACACACATGCATTCATTACCAGTAACTCCGCATCGTAATCACTCTACCGGACAATAGTTTAACACACAACCCACTGGATCAACGCTCATGACAATCACACAGCATCCAATGAAACCGATCCGAGACTATACGCCCGCAGATGAAATCCCACCCGTTTCTTTGGCTGTGTGAATCTGGGGAGTACACACTCCGGTCCTGCCAAACCCCGTGAGCTTGAGACGCTCTCTCACCCCAAAGCCCGGTTTGTGTGGAATTTGCTGCCCTGTACAACTCAGTGCGAAGAAACAGCAGACAGCACACTCCATACGATTAAAGGAATTATATTTATCAATTTTAACTAAAGCTTCAGTAACGAAAAAGAACAAAACAACAAACAAAAAGGTCCCATTATAATTAAACAGTTACATGTGCCCGTGTTGGAGCTCAGCTCTTTCAAAAAGTAATATTCACCGATCCTCAGTCGACTGCGGCCATTCTCCATTGGATCTCGGTCCCCCACGGATCGAATCATACCACCGGGTCTCTCCAGCATCTTCACTCTTCAGCCACTGAACAAAGACCCAGCTCACATTCCACAGCACCCGTTATCTCTACCCAAACCCCCAACACTGCTTCCACAGAAAGACCATTCCGTTAGCAGTCAAACCTCCCCGGGCGGTACATTTGTTCTTCTGTGTGAGGAGGGGGATTCGTGGGTCGATGTGCCTGTTCGGTTTTTGTTTGTTTTAGACAATAGACAATAGAGAGTAGATGCAGGAGTAGGCCATTTGGCCCTTCTAGCCAGCACCACCATTCACTGTGATCATGGCTGATCATACACAATCAGTACCCCGTTCCTGCCCTCTCCCCATATCCCTTGACTCCGCTTTCTTCAAGAGCTCTATCTAACTCTTTCTTGAAAGCATCCAGAGAATTGGCCTCCACTGCCTTCTGAGGCAGAGCATTCCATAGATCCACAACTCTCTGGGTGAAAATGTTTTTCCTGAACTCCGTTCTAAATGGCCTACTCCTTATTCTTAAAATGTGGCCTCTGGTTCTGGACTCCCCCAACATCGGGAACATGTTTCCTGCCTCTTGCGTGTCCAATCCCTTAATAATCTTTTATGTTTCAATCAGATCCCCTCTCATCCTTCTAAATTCCACTGGATACAAGCCCAGTCGCTCCAATCTTTCAACATATGACAGTCCCGCCATTCCGGGAATTAACCTTGTGAACCTACGCTGCACTCCCTCAATAGCAATAATGTCCTTCCTCAAATTTGGAGACCAAAACTGCGCACAATACTCCAGGAGGGGTCTCACCAGGGCCCTGTACAGCTGCTGAAGGACCTCTTTACACCTATACTCAACTCCCCTTGTTATAAAGGCCAGCATGCCATTAGCTTTCTTCACTGCCTGCTGTACCTGCATGCTTGCTTTCAGTGACTGATGTACAAGAACACCTAGATCTCGTTGTGCTTCCCCTTTTCCTAACTTGACTCCATTTAGATAGTAATCTGCCTTCCTGTTCTTCCCACCAAAGTGGATAAACTCACATTTATCCACATTAAACTGTTTTCTTTGCGGGGAGGGGGATTCGGTGGGGGGGGGGGGGTGATCGTGCCGCCGTTCTTTTCTTTCCTGCTCTCATGGCGACTCGCAGAAGAAGAATTTCCGAGTTGTATACTTTGACAATAAATTAACCTTTGAACGTTTGAATCTTTATTTTCTGGCTTATGGATATCTGTAAAAACAGAACCCCGTTTACTCCCTAGTGATGTCCTGCACCTTTAGTGAAGAAGGCATTTAACCACTGGGTGGATGACGAGTCAAAGCTAGAATGGACCAAACCTTGGACAAATGCGAGACTGTGTTCAAGACATCTATGTAAGTTAATGAGTAACTACACAATAATTTTATTAAAATTAATCTACGACTGGACGCATGCCTGAATGAATGGAGCGATGGAATAATTTGATGCATCAGAAAAGTGTAGGAGCTGGTTGGGAGGTGGGGCAAGGCTTTTAAACTAAATCCACACAATGAATTGACTCTTTAAAGCATTCAATATTTGTATGATTGCCAAAGCATCAGGACACTCGGCTTATTTAATCAAATGATTCATTGTACAGTCAGATAAAAAGGAATTGCATTATTATTGATACGACAGAAAAATTCATTGGACTTCGACTCAAACTTCTCCTTGCATTCCCGGCGGTGGTCTTGCAGGCCGTACGCGTTAGATATTAATTTTCACACAGCTTCGTTTCAGAGTTGTTTGCTTTTTGGAAGGAGGAATGGACCAAAGCACAAAGTGGCACATGAAGAACTAGGAAGGAAATAAAGCACGTAAGTATGACAATGATTCATTTACCTAAAATATTATAATCTGCAGAGAATACACAGTTTTACCTCGGATGCTCCAGTGGTTTGAATGATTTTGCAGTCTTTTCCGTTCACTCCAGCTCTAACAGCTGGACATCTTGTCTTCCCAATGAAGACATCCATCATGTAGAGAATTCCCTCAAGCACCTAGAGCAAGAACAAAACCAGCTTATACTCCTGTGTCAAGTGTCAAGTACTGCCTTTATCCTGAAATAAAGGTCACATTTTCCTCTCATCTGCTAGGAGCTCTAACCCAGGTGAAGCCACTGTGGGTGAAGCTCCTTGCTTCTGCCAGAGTTCTGTAGAAAATGAGGCTCCTTTTTCTGGATCGCCACTCCACACTCCGGTTCCTCCTTACATTTCAAAACATGTTCTCCGTTCATTCGAACTTCCGAGCTGTGTAACACAGCACACAGAGCTCAGCATTTCTATCACAAATCACAAGAGATTCTGCAGATGCTGGAAATCCAGAGCAACACTCAAAGAATGCTGGAAAGACTCCACGGGTTCAGGCAGCAGTGATATAATTATTCAATTATTCCAATCATTTAATGGCAGCATATCCACTATTACTTCTGTACAACCGTAGGGCAAATACTTCATGGGGTTTAACAGAGTTCCTAGCCATTTATTACACAGTGATTACAGGGTCTGAACTGTGGCTCTTCCCCACACCCCTTACAGTGACTACACCCAGAGTCAATGCATCCCTGACGGGCTCATAATGAATGGGAACAGGCCATTTGGATCCATTCACAGTAATCCCATGCACTTTTATGCAAAGACAATTCAAGTGCTTGTCCATTCCCTGTTCTAGAGCAGGTAATGGATTGCATGCATCGCTCTCTTTCAAACAGTGTATTCCAGGTACTCACCATTCTCTGGGTGAACGAGGTCCCTCTGAACTACCTTCCAAATCTCTTACCTGTTAACTTTAATCTACATCCTCTGTTTTTATTTACCCATATGACCAAACAGCCTCCTAACCCTGTAATGTCGCACTAACCAATACTCAACTAACTGTGCCTCCCTCCTAGTGGGAAATAGAGCCTTTTAATTCAAACAGCTTTGATTGAGGTTGTGGATAAAGTAAGTTCTGCAGACTTTACCTGTGCCTTGGTATCCACATACTGCATGATCCTGAACAGAGAGCCTTTCTCGGAGCTGAATTCTTCCAGGGCCAAATTTGCAATATACTGCAGCTGGTTGTCGCTTGTGTCGACTTTCAGAAGCAATGGGTCGCCGTGCTGAGTTTGAGCAAGCTGCTCTATCTCTTGAACTCGGTGCTTGGTCTCAGCACAGACAGACAGAAGAGCGACAGAGAAGACAGCGAATGCCAACTGCCAGGGAGCCATGATCTCTTTGTGTCGATCACTGAACAGACAGAGGAGCGACCAGCTGCCCTGTTCTTATACCATCACAAATCAGGGGTGTGACGATGATTCTCTATTTGATTAAACATTAAGCAGGTGATATTTGGGGCATTTACAAGATAAGAGATAATTAAATGATTTCTTAAAGCAAATAGGAGTGGTTTGTGTGTGTGTTTTACTTTCAATCAAGTTACTCACATCCCTAATCAGATATGATTCCAACAGCACCATGTTGGAAAGTTTTGCTCAATAATTCAGCAATCCAAAGCTAGCAGTCTCCAACATCCGCTCAGTGCCAGAAGGGAAAACGTACTTATCAGGAATCCTTCATTCTGCTGTTATCCAGTTTGCTTGGAGCTCAGCCCCACGCTTGGTGTCCCCTGTGAAGTCACCAGCAACGTGTTCAATTATAGCCCTTCGTCAAAAAGCATTGGCTCAGTATCCTCACTTTATTAGATCTGTCGAGAGACAGAGAACAGAAACTCTCTGTAGATCCCACCGTTCACCCACACACCAGAGGTATTTTCCCCTGGCCAATACACTAATGTGCACGTGGAGGCCACTTCATGAGGTTCACCTGCTGCTTAATGCAAATGTCTAATTATTCTTGGTCAGACCCCACTTGGAGTATTGTGTTCAGTTCTGGTCACCTCACTACAGGAAGGATGTGGATACTAAAGACAGAGTGCAGAGGAGATTTACAAGGATGTTGCCTGAATTGGGGAGCATGCCTTATGAGAATACGTTGAGTGAGTTTGGCCTTTTCTCCTTGGAGTGACTTAGGATGAGAGGTGACCTGATAGAGGGTTATAAGATGATGAGGGGCATTGATTGTGTGGATAGTCAGAGGCTTTTTCCCAGGGCTGAAATGGCTAACACGAGGCGGCATAGTTTTAAATTGCTTGGGAGCAGGTACCGAGGAGATGTCAGGGGTAAGTTTTTTACACAGAGTGTGGTGAGTATGTGGAATGGGCTGCTGGAAATGGATGTGCAGGTGGAAATATTTTGGTCTGTTAAGAGACTCTTGGATAGGTACATGAAGCTTAGAAAAATAGAGGGGTATGGGTAACCCGAGCTAACTTCTAAAGTAACTAGATGTTTGGCACAGCATTGTGGGCTGAAGGGCCTGTATGGTACTGTCGGTTTTCTATGTTTCTATGTTTTCTTCTCAGGCCAGGCCAAATCTATTCATCCCTCGTGGTAACCTGTCTTGCCTGGAACCAGCCCAGTGAATCTTTGTTATTCTCCTTCCAGTGCAAGGACCAAAACTCTCCACAGGTCTAGAGATACACAAGAAGAATAAGGCATTTTGACTCTGACATTCAAATCCTCTCCTGAGAAAGGTCATAATGCCGGCATTGTTCATTTGATTTCATGTATTTTCGATGCTGGTTCGTCAAAAGGCATTGACTCAGTATCCTCACTTTATTAGATCTGTCGAGAGACAGAGAAGAGAAACTCTCCGTAGATCCCACTGTTCACCCACACACCAGAGGTATTTTCCCCTGGCCAATACACTAATGTGCATGTGGAGGCCACTTCATGAGGTTCACCTGCTGCTTAATGCAAATGTCTAATTATTCTTGATGTAAGATGTAAGTGACCATGCACCTATATATTTATCTGTTGATTTTGACCTACATCCAAAGAATACCATGTGGAAACTAAATTCAAGTCTACTCAATGACCCCCATTTTAAGGAACAAATTAAAAAAGTATTTTAAGTCTTTACTTAGAATTCAATGATAATGGAGAGGTTTCACCTCCCATTCTATGGGATACTCTGAAGGCGGTCTTAAGAGGGAAAATTATAGCGATATCTCCCTATAAGAAAAAAATAAGGAATAAAACATTAGCGGAATTACAAAATAAGCTGAAGGAACTAGAAAAAAAAACACAAATTGAGTTTGGCACAGGATATTTTAGAGGAAATTTAAAAAATTAGGATTGAAATTAATAGCCTGGTTACACAAGAAATTAGAAAAAATGTAATGTTTCTGTAACAAAGACACTATGAAAATGGATCTAAATCTATGAAAATACTGGTGTGGAAACTGAAAAAGAAGATAGCAGAAAATACAATTCATAGAATTAGGGATCCAAGAACAAAAGTGATAAAAAGTAAGCTAAGTGAAATTCAAGAAGCGTTTGAAATGTTTTACAAAACTCTATATTCCAAAGTTCCAGGGGGAAGCATAACCCAAACTGACACCTTCCTGAATTCTCTAGAGTTACCCACTTTAAGTGAAGAACAAAATAGAAGGATGACTGCTGACATAACTGAAGTTGAATTAAAAGCTGCAATTATTAGGCTTAAATTAAGCAAGTCACCAGGATCAGATGGGTATACGGCAGAGTGGTATAAAGAATTTAGAAATGAGTTAATTCCTGTTTTACTCCCCACACTGAACTGGGCTGTAAAAAGGGCAAAAATGCCACCCAGCTGGAAGTAGGCGATAATCTCAGCTCTACCAAAAGAAGGCAAGGATAAAATGGAATGCGGGTCATTTAGACCAATATCTGTTCTTATGTAGATTATAGAATATTTACCTCCATCATGACCAAACGATTAGAAGAGTTTCTACCCACACTGATACATTTACTTTACTTTTACTTTACTTTATTGTCACCAAACAATTGACACTATAGCGTACAATCATCACAGTGATATTTGATTCTGCGTTTCGTGCTCCCTGAAGTACAAATCAAAGTAAATATAATAAAAATTTAAATTATAAATCATAATTAGAAAATAGAAAAGGGAAAGAAAGGTAGTGCAAATCAGGTCTGGATATTTGGAAGGTACGGCCCAGATCTGGGTCAGGATCCGTTCAGCAGTGTTAACACAGTTGGAAAGAAGCTGTTCCCAAATCTGGCCGTACGAATCTTCAAACTCCTGAACCTTCTTCTGCAGGGAAGTGGGACAAAAAGTGTATTGGCTGGGTGGGTCATGGCCTTGATTATTCTGGCAGCACTGCTCTGACAGCGTGTGGTGTAAAGTGAATCCAAGGACAGAAGATTGGTTTGTGTGATGTGCTGGACTATGTTCATGATCTTCTGCAGCTTCTTCTGGTCTTGGACAGGGCAACTTCCATACCAGGTTGTGATGCACCCTAGAAGAATGCTTTCTACGGTGCATCTATAAAAATTAGTGTGGGTTTTAGGGGAAGGCCAAATTTCTTCAGCTTTTTCAGGAAGTAAAGGCACTGGTGGACCTTCTTGGCAGTGGACTCTGCTTGGTTAGACCAAGTCAGGTCATTTGTCCCACCCAAACTCTTCCGAATAAATCGGCTTCTCTCATTAACTCTTTTATGATTGATTCAGCTATTTGTGAAATTTGGTGTTTTCTACACCCTAATGACAAAGAGTTCTCATACTTTTCCCATGTTTATCATAATTACTCAAGAATTGATTACTTTTTCATTGATCACCATTTACTTACAGATGTTATTGATTGTAAATATGACTCTATTACCATATCTGATCATGCACCTCTGAAGTTATCTATTAAGATAACGGATTCATATATTAATGCTAAAGTTTGGAGGTTCAATCCTGTTTTATTGCAGGATTCTGACTTTTTTAACTTTATTAAACAGCAAATTGATTTGATTTTCTCAACAAATTCTACAGCAGAGATCTCTAGTGGAATTTTATGGGATACTTCTAAAGCATATATTCGTGGACAGATTATTTCATATTCTGCTGGAGTTAGGAAACGAACTAATTCTAAAATATTAACATTAGCTGATAAAATCAAAGCAATTGATAAGATTTATTCAATGAACCCTAGCAAAGAACTTTATAAAGAAAGAGTGGAACTTCAAATGGAGCATAGCTTATTATTATCCTCCTTGATTGAAAGTCAGTTAATTAAATCAAAAACCCAATTCTATATATATGGAGATAAGTCTGGTAAATTACTAGCTCACCAATTGAAAATTGTTTTGGATAAACAACAGATTACTAGGATTCGTAAACAAGATGGTACTTTGACGATCGATCACAAAGAGATAAATAAAGCCTTTCAAGATTTTTATAATTCCTTATATCAATCAGAATGTACTAAGGACTCTTCTATAATAAATGAATTTTTAAGGAAATTGAATATTCCAAAAGTAACTGTTGAGGATAGTGTATTTTTAGATACACCTATTACGGAGTCTGAAATGGAAAAGGCTATTTTTTCAATGAATTCGGGTAAAGCTTCTGGTCCAGATGGTTTCTCTGCAGAATTTTAAAAATCTTTTTCTTCCATACTTTCTCCTTGGCTTTGTAAAATTTTTAAAGATGCATTAAGTATAGGCAAATTACCACAATCTTTTTATGAAGCTTCTATTTCTTTAATTCTTAAAAAAGATAAGGACCCTATTGAATGCGTATCCTATCGGCCTATATCCTTGTTGAATACGGATTTTAAGATTTTTAGTAAAATTTTGGCTATTAGATTAAAAAAAATATTACCTCGAATTATTTCTGAAGACCAGACTGGATTTATTAAAAATCGCTATTCATCTTTTAACATTAGAAAATTAATTAATATTATTTATACCTCTTCATCTAAAATACCAGAATGTGTCATTTCTTTAGATGCCGAAAAAGCATTTGATAGAGTCGAATGGCCATATTTATTTAATACAATGCAACATTTTAATTTTAGTTCAAAATTTATATCATGGATTAAATTAATATACCATAAACCCTTAGCTTCGGTTTTTACCAATAATCAAAGATCCCCTTTTTTCCAGCTATTTCGTGGTACAAGGCAAGGTTGTCCTTTAAGTCCTTTACTATTTGACATTGCTTTAGAACCCTTGGCTATAGCTATTCGTGAATCACCCAATATTCTCGGTATTACCCGTGGGGAGACGATGTATGAGGTATCATTATATGCGGATGATTTGTTATTATATATATCTGACCCTGAAAGATCTATTCCTGCTATTTCTTCTTTGCTCGCTCAATTTAGTAACTTTTCTGGTTATAAATTGAATTTTAATAAGAGTGAACTATTTCCATTAAATATGCATGTTCCAATTTTTAATCATTTACCATATAGAATTGTTACAGATTATTTTACTTATTTAGGTATTAAAATTACTAAAAAACATAAAGATTTATTTAAAATTAATTTTCTACCTTTAATTGACCAAATTAAGCAACTTGCTATTAGGTGGTCTCCACTATCTTTGTCATTGGTAGGCAGAGTTAATGCTATTAAGATGATGATACTACCTAAATTTTTATATTTATTTCAAGCATTACCAATTTTTATTCCTAAATCTTTTTTTGATATTGTGGACTCTAAAATATCTTCTTATTTGTGGCAGAACAAAAATCCTAGACTAGGCAAAAAATATTTACAGAAGCCAAAGAAGGAGGGCGGCTTGGCTCTACCAAACTTAAGATTTTACTATTGGGCAGTTAATATACGGTATTTAATATTCTGGACACAAGAATCGACTATAGCTGCTTGCCCACAATGGGTAAATTTGGAATGTAAATCTGTGCAAGATTTTTCATTGATTTCAATCTTAGGATCTTCACTTCCTTTTTCCTTATTCAAAATGAATAAACAGATAACTAATCCCATAGTCAAATATACATTACGAATTTGGTTTCAATTTCGTAAATTTTTTGGCTTGAATAAGTTTATGCTGTCATGTCCTATAATATCTAACTACTTCTTTCGGCCTTCATCTATAGATCAAGCTTTTCTTTTATGGAAAACAAAAGGTATAACATGTTTTCGTGATCTGTTTTTGGATGATAACATTATGTCCTTTGAACAGCTATCTAATAAATATAATTTACCTAAAACCCATTTTTTTAGATATTTGCAAGTCGGAAATTTCTTGTATAATGAATTAAAGTCTTTTTCGAAAGAATGCCCATTGGACATTACAGAAAGAATTTTAGCCCTCAATCCTTGTCAAAAGGGTTTAGTAGCTATCATTTATAATATGATTATGAGTGTACAGCCAGAGGTATCAGAAAAAATTAAGAAGGAATGGCAAGAAGAATTGCATTGTCCTATATCTACTGAGCAATGGGAAATTTTTTTATCATTGGTAAATACGTCCTCTATTTGTGCTAAACATGCCCTAATACAATTTAAGGTTGTACATAGAGCTCACATGTCTAAAGATAAACTTGCTCGATTTTATTCTCATGTTAATTCAACCTGTGACAGATGTCATTCTGATGTTGCTTCATTGACTCATATGTTCTGGTCTTGTCCTTGTTCACAAAATTATTGGAAAGATATTTTTAATATTATTTCAAGAGTTTTAAATATCAATTTCCAACCGCATCCTTTTACCGCAATTTTCGGTTTACCAATGATAGATAATAATCGTCTATCCGCTTCATCTCAACGAATGATTGCATTTGTTACATTAATGGCTAGAAGATCTATTTTACTGAATTGGAAAGAAATTAACCCTCCAACTGTATTTCAGTGGTTTTCTCAAACTATCTCTTGTTTGAGTTTAGAAAAAATTAGAAGCGTGGTTTTTGATTCTTCAGTTAAATTTGAAGAAACTTGGAGACCATTTATTCAACATTTTCATATGAGTTAAATGGTCTGATCCTAAACCTTACTTTTATTACCCTTAATTATTTGGATGGAGGTTCGGAGTTATTGGCACTACTGTATGTATTTAACATTATGCAATGGCCCAAGTTGGTTAGTTTTTTTTCCATTTTTTTGTTTTTTTTTCCTCTTTTTCGATTCTTTTACACAAATACTATGAGTTTGGGAGGACTTATATATTGATTATTATATATATGATTGTCTATTTAAACTATTAATTATGTACTCTCAAACGCTTTGTATTCATATTTCTTTTATGTTTTTCTTAAAATTAATAAAAAGATTTAAAAAGAAAGAAAATCAGGTCATTTGTGATATTCACTCCGAGGAACTTAAAGCTTTTGACCTGTTCCACCTGTGCATCACCGATGTAGATGGGGTCGTGCGGTCTGCTACTCCTTCTGAAGTCAACAACCAATTCCTTCGTCTTGCTGATGTTGAGGGATAGGTTAGAGTCTTCGCACCATGCCACCAGATTCTTAATTTCCTCGCTGTACTCAGACTCATCATTACCCAAGATACGGCCTACAATTATGGTGTCATCAGCAAACTTATATATTGAGTTCGATGGAAACTTGGCTACACAATCATGGGTGTTCAGTGAGTACAGCAGGGGCCTGAGTACACAGCCTAGTGGGACAACGGTGCTCAGAGTGATTGTAGAGGAGAGATTGTCCCCTATTTTTACAGCCTGGGTCCTGTCTGTGAGGAAGTTGAAGATCCAGCTGCAGATCTGAGTGCTAAGACCCAGGTTCTGGAGCTTAGGAATCAGTTTATTTGGAATGATGGTATTAAAGGCAGAGCTGTAGTCAATGAAAAGGAGCCTTACATATGCATCTTTATTCTCCAGGTGTTCCAAGGAGGAACGTAGTGCCAGAGAGATGGCATCTGCAGTTGACCTGTTGCTCCAGTAAGCGAATTGCAAAGCGTCGGGGTTGACCCGTAGTTTATGGTTGATGTGTGCCATAACCAATCGCTCGAAGCACTTCATAGCAATTGATGTCAGAGCCACAGGTCGATAGTCATTCAGGCATGCCACCTTGCTTTTCTTCAGCACTGGGATTATCGTTGCCTTCTTAAAACACGAGGGATCTTAGACTGAAGCAGGGAGCAGTTGAAGATGTCAGCAAACACTCCAGCTAGCTCGCTTGCACAGGCCTGGAGAACCCGTTCCAGGACGCCATCTGGGCCCGTCGCCTTCCTTGGATTTATCTTCAGGAAGGCTCTTCTAACGTCTTCCTCGGTGACGATGAATCTTGATGCCACCAGGTCCGGTTCATCCGGAGGGGGTGGGACATAATGAACAGACAGGTTTTATACGACACCGCCAAACACAAGACAATATACGAAGGACGCTTCACATTATGGATCATATTAAAAAAATGAAATCGAAGCAATAGTGGTAAGTGTGGATGCTGAGAAGGCATTTGATTCGGTTAATTGGAATTTTCTTTACAGAGTTTTACATAGATTTGGTCTACATGACACAATTATTAAAACTATACAGGCACTATATGACAAACCTACTGCTAGGATTAAAATCAATGGATATTTATCTAATAGTCTTACCCTAGAAAGGGGCACGAGACAGGGTTGTGCATGGTCACCACTACTCTTCACCATCTGGAACCATTAGCTCAATACATCAGACAAAATGAAGATATCAGGGGAATTCCTATTAAAGGGACAGAGCATAAATTTGCCTGTTACGTGGATGACATTTTGATCTATCTAGGGCAACCAACATACTCTTTACCTAAATTGATGCAATCCTTTGAACAATATGGTCAATTATCAGGATACAAGATCAACATAGATAAAACCCAATTACTTTCATATTACTATAGCCCACCAAGAGAAATTGAAAGTCGATACCCCTGGGCATGGCACACAGAGTCTTTCAAATATTTGGGCATCATTATGCCAAAGGATTTGGCAAAATTATCAGAATGTAATTATCAGCCTTTATATAAAGAAATTAAGGAAGATGTGGCAAGATGGAACCTGATTCCTTTTCTTGGTCTCAGTTCAAGGATTGAGTCTATTAAAATGAATATACTGCCCAGACTGTTATATCTCTTTCAGACCCTACCAATAGAGATTAACCAAAATCAATTTAATGAATGGAACAAGATGCTATCAAGATATATATGGCAAAGTAAAAGGCCTAGAGTTCATTTCAAAACTTTGCAATTAGCAAAGGAAAAGGGAGGAATGGGCCTACCTTCTCTTAGAGATTATTATTTTGCAGCACAGTTGAGAGCTGTGATATGTTGGTGCAACCCATCATATGACGCTCAATGGAAAAACATTGAGGAATGGGTACTTCCCATCCCCATACAAGCAATTTTGGCTGACAACAACCTGCAAAGGTACATAAATACTATTGCTAACCCATGGGTGAAATTGACTTTTAAAATATGGAAAACTACTAAAAAGAATATAAACTAGAGAGAGACATTGCAATTCTTAAATGGTGTGCATATGTCTCGGATTTTACACTGAATAATCTGGAAAGTAGATTTAAGGACTGGACAGCTAAAGGAATAACAGTTCTTTGCAACATAATGAAAGAAGGAATACTGTTCAGTTTGAAATGCTCAAAGAGAAGCACTTGTTAGAAAAACAAGACTTTTATCAGTACTTACAGATGCGACAGTATGTTAATAGATGGTTAAAAATGTAACCAAGGCAAGTACATGCTTGAAGAACTATTTAGAAAAGCATATAATTCAGATAATGGTAGTAGAATCATTTCAAACGTGTATAAGGGTTTGTCAAATATTAAAACACATTCGACTTCATACATTAAAACAAAATGGGAGAAGGAAGGAGGGATAATTATATCTGAGGAAGAATGGACTATATGGAGGTATCAATGGAAGTGTACCAGTTCACAGAAATGGAGGGAGTTTGGATGGAAAAACTTGATAAGATATTTTGTTACACCCTCTCAGAAATCCCATTATGATAGTAACCTCCCTGTTTGCTGGAGAAGTTGTGGAAATCAAAATACAAACCATTATCGGATTTTCTGGGAATGCCCCGTTATCAAGGACTATTGGAGGGGGATACACAATGCCCTACAAGACATCTTTAAATGTGAAATACCCTTAAGGAGTAAGACCATATATTTTGGGTGTATACCTCAAGAATGTTTGAAAAGAGATAAATATTTAATGAATATACTGTTTGTGGCTGGTAAAAAGACACTTACTAGGAAATGGTTATCACAGGAGAGCCCAACTTTAAATGCATGGATGGAAACTACAATGGACATTTACAAAATGGAGAAGATAACAGCATCTGTTAATCATAAGCTGGAACAATTTGATTCATACTGGGGAAAATGGTTTAACTACATAACACCTCATAGGCCTGATTTTATTCTCACAAATCAAAGAATATGTTGTAAAAAAAGATCACTCCCTACTTTGTACATAGTTTTCTTATTTCGATTATTCTTTCTCTCCTCTCCTTTCTATAAGTGTACACCTCAGATAATTATTATGTAGAGATTTGTGACATATATGATTATATGATATATATGTACAGTATCTGAAATACATCTTATGGAAATGTTTGTTTGATGATAAACTTGAATAAAAATTAAATTACAAAAGAAAAGAAAATTAGAGGGCTGTGGGTTAGGGAAATCCTAGGCAGTCTCTAAAGTAGGTTACATGGTTGGCACAACATTGTGGGCCGAAAGGCCTGTACTGTGCTGTAGATTTCTGTGTTCTGTGTTCTATCCAATCATGTGCCAGCAATTCAATGCATTAAAGCATTCAAGAGGTTCAGTTGCTGTTCAGACCAAACATCAGAATGGTGGAGAAATGTGATCCAAGTGACTTTGACCTTGCTGTGATTGCTGGTGCCAGATGGGGTGGTTTGAGTATCTCTGAAACCACTGATCACACACAACAGTCTCTAGAATTAACAGAGAATGGTGTGAAAAACAGAAACTATTCCCAGTGAGCGACAGTTCTGTGATGGAAAACACCTTTGTGATGAGAGATGTCTGAGGAGAATGGCCAGACTAGTTCAAGCTGACAGACAGGCGACAGTAACTCAAATAATGGCAGTGGTGTGGTCTGAACACACAACAGGCAAACCTGGAGGTGAATGGGCTACTGTAGCTCTCTGTGGATGGCCACTTCATTAGGTACAGGAAGCACCTTGTAGAGTAGTCACCGAGTGTGCATTAGGGGAGTCTAGGAAGAATCTGGGACACCTCTGAGGGAACTCCATACAGACACAGGAAGAACGTACAAATATTTGGAAGTCAGGAGTAAGGCCAAGTCACCAGCAGGGTGAAGCAGTGACACTGTGCAGCGAGAAGTAAATCAAGCCGAACGGAACTAAAACTTTCTTCCCAGTTGGAGGCAAAGGACAGTCCGGTTCAGCTTGCTTGCTGTGAGGTTTGCTTGTCTCTGTACCGGGCGGAGGCAGTGGCCTGAAGCTAGGATCAGCTGCAGTGATGTGAAGTTCAGTTCTGAATACTGTTTGCTTGCTTTTACTGTTCAGATGATTTGGTTTTATTCCCTTTCCCTCTTCCTCTCCCTCTCTCCTTCTCTCTCTCTCTCTCTCTCTTCCTTCCCCCCTCTCTCTCCCCTCTTCCCACTGGGTGGTTGATGGTCTTTTGTTTTTAATGGGCTTCTGTGTTCTGTGGCTGCCTGTAAGGAGACAAATTTCAAGGCTGTATAAAGTAAACATACTTTGATAATAAGAGCACTTTGAACTTTTAAAACTAGTCACCTGTAACAGGTCCTGCTCCTGTGTAGAATGAACACAACAGAGGAAGGGCCACTGCTTGGACTATAGTAGCTTGTTATCACTTCTGATTCTGGGCTCCACTGTCACAAGCACGGATTCGGCAGCGCAGCAGATACAGCAATTGCGTTCGTGAATATACACTTGTCAGCTAACATTTATTTCATTGTGATAGTATTTAACTCCATCGTAGTGCTTGTTGAGACTTGGACAGAGCACAGCAATGCTTCGCTGCCTGCTTGCATTCGGCCTTGCCCGAGAAATTGGACTGTCGGGTCAACTGACTCTGAAGACTAGCGGGATTCATTTTGTATTTAGTGCTTCCTTTCAGCTGCAGTGTGGGCTTCATTTTCCATTTGAGAGTTTTAGTTAACGGCCCTGTTTGGCTGAGTATTTATTGTTTTATTTTCCTTCTAACTCTGTTTGTATTCAAGTCTGTGAACTATCGACCCACGTCAGTGTCTCTCTCTCCGCACTTGGGCCATGTCCGAACCTGGTGACATCTACAGCATCTCATACATCAGGTCAAACTGGATTGCTTGGGAATTTCAGCTATCTGCTCACCACCTTTGCCCCCAGCCACCATGTCTATAGCCACCCCAGAGAGCTGGACATCTCTCCAAGTTGGGACACTCCTGAGAGCAGCAAAGAGGGACACAGAAGACGCTCCGGTCAAAAGCTAAAGAATGGCGAACACGGACTCAGGAGAGGAGAAAAATAGCATGAGGAAGGTCTGATCTCAATCGCTACCACTCAACGAGCCGGAGTCATGAAGGTACAGGTACAAGTGTCCACCACAAAGCTGCTGGCAAGCAAAACGGTGAAGCTGCCAGAAGCAGAGAATGCTGGGGACAGTGTTCTCTGACTGGATTGAGTCCGAGCCTGGCGTAGAGGCTCCAGTGCACAGGGTCGGAAGAGGCCGCACAGGTTGCAGTCTCAGCCAGCTCTGTCGTGAGCACAACCCTCCCCACCATCCAGGGGTACTGCTTCAAGAGAGCATCCATCACCAGCTGGGACATGCATCTTTCCATTACTGCCATCAGGAAGGGGGCACAGGAGCCTGCAGACTCAGTAATTCACAAACAGCTTCTTCCCCTCCGTTGGCAGATTTCTGGACAGGATCCTTGTTTTTTTTTGGCATTAGTTACTTAGTTTTTGTATTTTCTAGATTTTCATGTATCTGCACCATTCTGCTGCCACAACACATTTCATTTTCAATCTTTTTTTATTGATTTAGAAAAATAAGGATAAATACAAATCAGAGAAGTTATATCAAATACATATTTCAATAAAAGTACAAACAAAGAAAGGAGTGTACACTGTCAAAACCATATATGGTATAATATTGAGCTAATATATAAAAGGAACCACAACTCCTCTTAACAATTCATGATAAAAGACTAAAATTTTTATTAGTGAGAAGAAAAAAACCCACTAAAACAAAAAAAGAAGACTGGGCAGTCCATTTTGAGGATATAATTACAAAAAAAGGGAAAAATCCTTCTGGTCAAATCTGAAACTTCATGGAGAAGAAAAAAAAATTACCTAAAAAAGTGAAAAAAAGAAAATTTAAATCATATGAAAACATTGAATGAAAGGTCAACAGGTTTGCTCAAATTTTGAAGATGTATCAGACATCCGACTTCTAATTTTCTCCAAACTTAAACACGACATAATGGAGGAGAGCGAAAAAAAACAGTAGGTGGATGAGGATCTTTCCAATACAACAAAATAGCTCTCCTAGCCAATAGAGTTGAAAAAGATATCATACTTTGAGTGGAAGCAGGAAATGTTCCTTCGGAGTGATCCCAAAGATTGCCATAAGTGAATTAGGTTGTAGGTCCTGACTTTTGATAACATTCTGAAAACATCTCTCCAAAAATTATTTAACTTTATACAAGACCAAAACATATGAGTTAAGGTAGCCACCTCAGTGTTGCACCTATCACAGGTGGGACTTATATTAGAAAAAATATGCGCTAGTTTATCTTTTGACATATGCGCCCTGTGCACCACCTTGAACTGAATCAAGGAGTGACGGGCACAGATAGATGAATTGTTAATGAAATGATAAATTTTATTCCATTGATCATTTGAAAGTGACTCCTGAAGTTCCGACTCCCAAGCACGTTTAACCTGATCATTAGACATCATTCGTAAATTCATGAGCCGTTTATATATAATGGCTATCGATCCTTTTTGAAATGGTTTAAACTGAAAAATAGCATCTATCATATTTGGAAAATGTGCAAGTGGTTAATTTGGTAACAAATTGCGTAGAAAATTCCTAACTTGTAAATATCTAAAAATTTGCGCGTTAGATATATCATTTTTATCCACTAGCTGCGAAAAAGACATTAAACAATTCTCTAAAAACAAATCTAAAAAAACTTCTTTAGATTTGTTTTTAGAGAATTATTTAATGTCTTTTTCACA